>NC_138113.1:40389700-41589700 GCF_964146895.1 Miniopterus schreibersii
TACAAACATTCATGTGCAAGATTTTGAGTGGAAATGAGTTTTCAGTTCATTGAGGTAAATACCAAGGAACACAATTGCTGGAATGTTTGGTCAGAATATATTTAGTTTCGCAAGAAACTGCCAAAATATCTCCAAAAGTAGCTGTCCCATTTTGCATTCCCGTCAGCAATGAATGAGAGTTCCTGTTGCTCCATATCCTCACCAGCATTTGATGTCATTGTTCCGTATTTTGGCCATTATAATAGGTGGGTAATAGTATCTCATTGTTGTTTTAATTTTCATTTCCCTGATGACATATGATGTGGAACATGTGTTTATTTGCCAACTGTATATCTTCTTTGGTGAGGTATTTGTTAAGCTCTTTAGCCCATTTATAAATCAGGTTGTTTGTTTTCTTATTGTCTTATTGTTGAGCTTTAAGGGTTCTTTGTATATTTTAGGTAACAGTTCTTTTTTCTTTTTTTTTTCAGAATTTTTATGTGTTTATTTCAGCCAAACTGATGACATTGCCAGGAAGCAAGATCTCAGATGCTCTGTTGGGTAACAATTCTTTATCAGATATGCCTTTTGCAAATGTTTCCTTCTAGTCTGTGGCTTGTCTTCTCATTCTCTTGACATTGTCTTTTGCTTTTCAAAAGTTTTTAATTTTAATTAAGTCCAGGTTGTCAATTATTTCTTTTATGGATTGTGCCTTTAGTGTTGTATCTAAAAAGTCATCGCCATATCCAATGACATCTAGGTCTTCTCTTACATTATTTTCTAGCAGTTATATAAGCTTTGCATTTATAGATTTATATTTAGAACTTTTGTGAAGGGTGTAAGGTCTATGTCTAGATTTTCTTTTTTTGCATATGGATGTCCAGTGGTTCCAGCACCAAGTTCTTAATTTTAACATAGACAAATCTATTAATCTTTTTCTTATAGATGACATTTTTGTTTCTTGCACTAGAAAAAATTTAAAATTTGGGGTATTAGTGCATAAGTCTTCAAACTATTTAGAACTGATTTCTGTACATGGTTAAAGGTAGAATTACAATTTAATCTTCTTCCACATGGATAACCATTGTTTTCTACCTATGTTCACTTTTTTTGCAGGTATGATATGCCACCTCTTCCTTGTACTCAAGTTTCTCACATGTTTGGGTCTGGGACTGGGCTCCCTCTTCTATTCCATTAGTTAACTAGGCTCTCCCTGCACCAGTATCCCACTGTTCTAATTGCTAGAGCTGTATAATTTGTTTTCATATTTGATAGAGAAATTATCCCCCTCCCTGCTCTTCTATTTCAGAAGTGTCCTGGCTATTCTTGGTCTTTTATTTTGACACAAAGTTTAGAATAATTTTATTAAGTTCCATTTAAAAGAAGTAAAAACAGCCCCGGCCAGGCAGCTCAATATCCCCCTGATATGCCAAGGTTATGGGTTCAATCCTCAGTCAGGGCACATACAATAATTAACCAATGAATGCATAAATAAGTAAATAAATCAATGTTTCTCTCTCTCCCCCTCCCTCTCTCCCTCCTTTTCTCCCTTCCCCCCTCTCTCTCTAAAATCAGTAAAAAAAAAATTAATAATAAAAAATAAAGAAAAAACACTTGGAATTTTAATGAAATTGCCTTAAATCTATAAATTAATTTGGGGAGAATGGACAGCTTCACTATATTGTTTTCTTATCCTTGACTATATTTCTCCATATATTTACATCTTTTTAAATCTTCTTAGTAAAGTGTTATGATTTTCCCTATAGAAGCCTTGTACACCATTTGTTAAATTTATACCTAGATATTTGACATTCTCTGATTATATTTTAAATGATGTCTTTAACTGTGGTTTCTATTTGCTGCTGCTATGTAAAAATGCAACTGCGTTTTTGTAATTGTGCACATTCTTATGTTTATTCTTGTTATATTTACTCATCTTGTTAGACTCTATTTTATTAATCTGTTTGCAAGTAACTTTTTGATATTTTTCTGTAACAATATGAACACCTCCAAATAATGATGGTTTTAACTTCTCCAATCCTTATGCCTCTAATTTTTTTTTTTAATCCTCACTCACCCAAGGATATTTTTTCCATTGCTTTTCAAAGAGAAGGAAGGGGGAGAGAGAGAGATAGAAACATCAATGTGAGAGAGACATTGATTGGTTGCCTCCTGCTCCTGACCTGACCAGGGCTGGAAATTGAGCCTGCAACCAAGGTAGTTGCCCTTGGTTGGAATCGAACCCGGGACCCTTCAGTCTGGGGGCCAATGCTCTAACCACTGAGTCAAACCTGCTAAGGCATGCCTCTAATTTCTATTCCTTGTCTTACTGAACTGACTAGGACACCCAGTAAAATGAGGAGGAGTGATATTGTTGGCATCCTTGTCTGGTTCTGACTATAAATGACTTCTTTTGCAACTTTTGGAATGCTTATGCAGTTTTTTTTCTTTTGATTTGTTAATGTTTATGGATTTTTCTAATATTAAACCATCCTTGCTCAAACTCAACTTAGTTGTGGTGTGTTAATCATTTTTAAATACTGTTGGTTCTGTTGGACTCTACTTGAAAATATTTTGTTACCCTGGCCAGGGAGCTCAGTTGGATAGAGTGTCATCCCAGATAGGCCAAGGTTGCCGGTTCAATCCCAAGTCAGGACACAAACAAGAATCAAATCAACCAATGAATGCATCAATAAGTAGAACAACAAATTGATTCTTCTCTTTCACTCTCTCCTTCCTCTCTCTCTAAAATCAATCAACTTTTATTTTAAAAAAAGAAAATATTTTAACAGTGAAATAGGCTTGTAATCTTCCCTCCCTCCCTCCCTCCCTCCCTCCCTCCCTCCCTCCCTCCCTCCCTCCCTCCCTTCCTTCCTTCCTTCCTTCCTTCCTTCCTTCCTTCCTTCCTTCCTTCCTTCCTTCCTTCCTTCCTTCCTTCCATTTTTCCCTTTTCTTTCTTTCTCAGTATGTCTTTGTTCAGCTTTGGTATCAAGAGAGTATAATCCTCATAGAATAAGTTGCATTCCCTTTTTTTCTGCTGTCTGAAAGAATTGTGCAGTATGCAATGATGAGTTCTTTGAAAGGGTTGTAGAACGCATCTATGAAACCATCTGGAATTGATGCTGTCTTTGAGGGAAGATTTTTATTTTAATTCTTTCAGTTGTAATTTTCTAGGAATTAGCCTGTTTTGTCTACATATGCAAAATTATTGGCATATAGTTACTAGTTGCTGATGGTAGCCTCCTATCTTTAAATCTCTAAGTGAATTTAATCCCCCCTTTACATTCATAATATACATTTCGGAGGGGGGGGGGAGGTAGTCTTGCCAGAGATTGGTCTATCTTATGAGTTTATTTGAAGATCTAACTTTTAGTTTCATTGACATTCTTTAATGTATCTTTTTCCCCTATTTTATGATTTTCCATTGTTATGTTTAATTTTTCTTCTTCATTTTGTTTTATTCTATTCTTTTTCTACCTCCTTAAGCTGAACATAGAGCTCATTAACTTTGAGGTTGTCCTGTTTCCTACATGCATATTTAAATCTACACTTTTTTAGAGCTCTGCAAGCTCTGGTTTTTAGGGGTCTCATGATCATTAAGATTTAAGTATTTTTAAATTTCTATTATAATTTCTTATTGATCCATGAGTTGATAAGCAATGTGCTTTTCAAGTATACAAATATGTAAGGTTTATTGTTTATCTTTTTGTTACTTCTAAATTAAATGTATTGTGATCAGATATTATGCTTTGTGTCAAACCTATTATTTGAAACTATAAATATTTCTGGTGTGTTTGAAAAAAGAAGTAATTTCTTTCTAATTTTTATGTGCAGAACTTCAGAAATGCTCATTACATCAAGCTTATAATTTGTATTATTCTTATCTCCTTGCTGATATAATTGAGAAAGTTGAGGTCTCCCACTATGGTGGTAGATTTATTTCCTCTGTGTTACTTATATTTGCTTTATATATTTTGAGGTTCTTTTGTTGGATGTAAGTTTATCATCATTATTTCTTTGGTATATTTAAAAATATATCTTCTTGGCAAAAGTAAACCTTTATCATTACATTATGTGGTTCTTTATCCATCCTTACTCATACACTTTGCCTTAATGTAAATGTAATAACAAATTTTATTTGATATTAATATAGCTACACCTGTGTTTAGGTTAATATTTACTGTATATTTTCCCTTCCTTTTACTATTAACTTGTGCTTGTACTTAGCTTTAAGTCTCTTGTAAATAACATACATCTGGATTTTTAAATGCAATCTGTGGTCTTTGCCCTTTAACTTGTGAATTAAGTCCATTCGCGTTTATTATAATTCTTTCTGTATGTTTGGATTAGTTTCTACCATCTTAATTTTTTACCTTTTCTGCTTTTTAATGTTTATTTTCAATCCTTTACCCTCTAATTTGACAAGAATCTTAGCACATTCTCACATTCCCTAAATATTCCCACCATCCCAATCCCAATCATGTTGATATATCTAGACCAGTGCTTCTTAAATTTTCAAAGCATTTAGGACAATTTTTAAAAAAAGGCAGATTTTGATTCTTCATGTTTTGAGTACAGGCTGAGATTTTCCATTTCTAACAAGCTTCCAGGTGATGCTGATACTGGTTCAAACACCACACTTTGAATAGCAAAGATCTAGATTTGCATTGTCCAGTATGGTCTCTGAATCCTGGGTGTGCATGTCTTCTTTATCCAAAACAGCTTTAAATGTGGGCTTTTTTGTAACAAACCTTCTGAAACCTTCTGGGGCTAAGAATCTTTTTATCATGTTCTCATATTTAAATGATATCCTGGCAAAATATAAAATCCTAGAGTATAAGTTCTTTCCTTCCAATACTTTAAAAAATATGTTTTAATTGATTTTTTAGAGAGAGAGGAAGGGGGAGGGAAAGAAACATCAGTTGGTTGCCTCCCATACACACATCCAACTGGGGAGAGAACCCCACAACCTGGGCATGTGCCCTGACTAGGAATTGAACCGGTGACCTTTTGGTGCATAGGACAATGCTCAACCGACAAAGCCACACGGGCCAGAGATCCTTCTAATATTTTTTAAATGATACTGTCATGACTTCCTGTATCCAGTGCTTATTTGAAAAATCTCTTAGGATCAATCTGACTCTTGTTCTTTTGTATGTGAACTTCTCTTTCTCTCTAGAAGCTTTTAGACTCTCCTCATAGACTTCACTATTCTTCATTTTCACATTTCCATTCCATATTTCCTATTTGTTCTCTGCAGTGTCTCTTGGTCTAAGGCCTTTTCCCCCCTCTTTTTCTTCCTTCTTCTTCTCCTCCTCCTCTTTCTCTAGGACATTTAGTGTCATTATTTCTTCAATGTGTCCTCCTCTCTAATTTCCACTTTCCTCTCTTTCTGGGACTCCGATTAACTGGTAGGATGTTAGCATTCTACTTTTATCTTCCATGTGTCTTGGCTTTTCTTTTCATGTTTTCTTTTTATTTGTCTTTTCTTCCTTTAAAGGGGATGATTTCAATCTGATCTTCCATATCACTAATTCATCCCCCAGGTAGACCCAGCCTGCTACTTTCCCCATTATTCTATTCTTTATTTTAAGTACTATATTTTCATACCTAATATTTCTTCTTGATCTTTATGTTTTCTTGTTCTTGTTATAAGATGTTAGATATTGCTACTATCTTCCCTTATCATTTTGTTTATTACTTTCATTTAAAATTGTTGGTGTGGCCCGGCCAGGAGTGGCTCAGCGGTTGAGCGTTGGCTTAGGATCCAGGTGATCGGGATTATATTCCCTGTCAGAGCACATGCCCAGGTTGCGGCCTCAATCAATGACTCTCTCATCATTGATGTTTCTATCTCTCTCTCCCTCTCCTGTCCTCTCTCTGAAATCAATAAAGATATATTTTAAAAATAATAATAATAAAAAATAAAATTGTTGGTGTGGCTGTCCTAATATTTCTTTTACAGAAGGAATCTATACTCAATTGTGTGCTACTTTTTATTTGAAATAATTATGATTCAAAACTGTCTTATTTTGGCCTGAGCTCATCTCCGCTGGGGATATTGTCTTCTCTGTTAGTGAGGGAAACCGAGAGAAGCCAGACCCCTGTCTATGTGAGTCCAAGTGTCTGAACGGGTGAGAGTGGACGAGTCCTAGGGTGAAAAGGCAAGGCACCAGAAATTCATCTCAGTCACTAGTCACTTCACAAAAAAGACAAACAACTCTTTGGGACTGGGTTTCCTTCACCTTTGCATCCCAGAAAGCAGCAGCACTGTGAAAAGAACTCCCCTCCCCCTGCCACCTGCTCTGGGTACTTGAAGAGGGAGTGTGGAGAAGCAAAAGTCCAAAGTTAATTCATCTCCACCTGTTTTGGGGTTTGTTTTTTTTTTAGTTTCTCAAATTTACCCTGCATTTCTGGAATGAGCCGTATTTTAGCAGAGCATGTTTAGTCTTTTCACATAGGAATGCACTTGATTTGTTAATGTTTTATTGATGTTTTATTCATGAGCATATTATTCAGTAGCTTTCTGTTTTGTGCTATTCTATAAAGTTTTTGTATTAGAGTTAAATAAATTTCATTAAGTAAATGTAAAGCTTTTCCTTCTTTACCTATTCACCAGAGTGATTTAAATTGCATTGAAATTCTCTGTTTTGAAATAAATCACCTGCAAGAAGATCTACCTTCTGTCTCTATGGTACAGTTTGGAGGAGATGAAAGAGAACCACGTTTTTCACAAAGGTCTTGTTATAGCTCTATTCAGACTTTTTTTTCCTTTTTCACTTTATTTTAATTACATTTTTCTTAAAACTCAACCAATTTATCTAGATTTTCACATTTCTTAGTCTTATAGTTTTTTCCTTTTTAATATAAGCTTTACTGAAGTATATTTACATTCAAAATTCACCCATTTTAAACGTACAGTTCAATAGATTTTAACAAATTAATGCACTCTTGAAACTTCCACCAAAAAATAAAGTTTTTTCTGTTGTGCGGAAAAGTTCTCTCTGCCCTCTTTTCATCCCTGCCCCAGGCAATCACTGGTCTGCTTTCTATCACTATAACTGTGTTCCAGGAATGGAATCAGACAGAATTTGTGTTTTGTATCTGATTTCTTTTGTTCAGCATAATGTTTCTGAGATTTATCCATGCATGTATCCATAGTTTGGCCCTTTTTATTATTGCGTAGGATTCTATTATACAGATGTACCGGAATTTGTTTATCCATTCCTCAGTAGAAGAAAATTTGGATTATTTCCTGTTGGGGCTGTGCTACCCTCAAAAAATGGCTTTCCAAAAGAGATTCACATACTAATCCCTGGGACCTGTAAATGTTACTTTATAACAAAAAAACATCTTTGCAGATGTGATTTAATTAAAGATCTTAGATGGGAAGATTGTTGCAGGGTGGGCCTTAGATGCAATCACATGTATCTTTATAACTTAGAGGCAGAGACAGATTTGACACACAGCAGGGGAGATGTGAAGACTGAGCAGAGAGAAATCTGAAGATGCTGGAGTAATGTAGCCACAAGCCAAGGAATTCCAAGAAGCTGGAAGAGGCAAGAAATGGATTCTCCCTTAGAACCTCCAGACAGAGCATGGCCATGCCTACACTTTAATTTCATCCCAGTGACACTGGACATCTGGCCTCCAGAACTGTGAGAGAATAAATTTATGTTTTTTTAAGCCACCAAGTTTGTGGGAATTTGTTACAGCAGCCTCAGGAAACTAATTCAGAGGCTATTACAAATAAAGCTGCTGTATAAACCTCTGTGTACAGGTCTGTGTGTGTACACATTGTTCATTTCTCTTGGATAAATAGAAGTGAGATTACTGGAATATATGTTTAAATTTATAAGAATTTGACTGTTTTGATAGTGGCAGAACCATTTTGCATTCCCGTCAACAATGAGAGTTCTTGTTTTCACATCCCTGCCAAAACTTGGCATTATCAATCTTTTTAACTTTAGCCATTCTAATATGAGCATAGTGATAGCTCATTGTGGTTTTAATTTATACAGCCCTGATGACTCATGATGATGATGATCTTTTCATGTGTGTTTCTTTGTCATTCATACGTGTTTTCTAGTGAAGTGTTTGTTCAAACCTTTTATCTACTTTTTACTCAGTGTTTGCCTTCTTATTAAGGTATAAGACTCTTTTTATATGACAGGTTTACAAATCTTTTCTCTCAATCTGTAGCATGTATTTCAATTTCTTAGCTGCCTTTCGAATAGCAAGAATTTTTTTTATGTAGTATGATTTAATTTTTTTTATACTTTTTACTTTTTGTGTCCTAAGAAATCTGCCTAACCTAACATCACAAGGATTTTCTTCTATATTTTATTTTAGAAGCTTTATAATATTAGCTCTTTTTTACATGTGAATATGCAATTGTTCTAGTTACATGTGTTGAAAAAAAAAGCATCTCTATTGAATTACATTGGCACCTTTGTAGGAAATCAATGGACCATATATGTTCCATTGATCTGTGTGTCTATCTTCACACCAATACCACACTGTCTTAAGTACTGTAGCTTTACATTCATGAAATCAAATGATTAAATCCTATAACTTTGTCCTATTTTACAAAATTGTTTTGGGCATTCTAGGTCTTTTTCATTTACATATAAATTTTAGAATCAGTTTGTAAATTTCTACCCTTCTAGCCTTCCACCAAAAAAAGCCTGCTGGGATTTTTATTTGGGTTATTTTGAATCTATAGATAATTTGGAGGACAACTGAAATCTTAACAATAGTAAGTCCAATTCATGAACATGGTATATCTCTCTTATTATTTCAGTTGTATCTAACTTCTCAGCAAGCTTTTGTAATTTTTAGTGTTCATGTCTTACACATAATTTGTTATATTTATCCTTATTTTAAGGTCTTAATGCTCTTGCAACTGGTATTTTTAATTTGGATTTCCAAATGTTTATTGCTTTGGGTTTTTTTAAAGAAATTATTCTTTTTAGGGTTTTGTACTGTCTCTCTTCATAAGATTTTATGAATTCTTTGTTTTATTAGCACTGCTAAAGATTTTCTTATTTTATTGGCTTTTACACAAATAAACACTTTGGTTTGTTTAATAAGTCTATTGAGTATTCATTTCCTAATTCATTGTGTTGCTTTTGTCTTTATTAATTTTTCTTTTTACTTTCATTGTTTGTTTTATTACTCTTCTGCAAATTTTTTAGTTAACCGTTCAATGGATTTGCTTTCATTCTCTCTTATTTTACTGTTATGGCTTTGTACTGTGACCACTTAGCTAGAGGAACTACATTTCACTGAATTCCCTTTCTTATGTGGTTGTGGGTTAGAGTAGGCCCCAAGAGAAGTGTCTGTGCTATTTGAGTGGCGGGAATGAAGGAACAATTATTTTTTAAAATGAAAGGTCAGTGTAGAAACATACTATTGCAATTTACAAATGCCATGTAACTGTTAGCTGATCTTGTTGTGGGCAGCAGCCAGGCCTTCAGCTCCACTGATCTCCTCCACCTTCTGAGAAATCTGGTCCTGTTGCAAATGCAGTTGGTGCCAACTTATTAGCGCAGTGGGAGACAGACACACTTCTTATTTGTCCTGGTGGTTTCCAGGTTGCTCTTACTCTTTCCTATTCCATACCCATCTCCCTTCCTGATTTAACTTAATCTGAAGATATTCATTGGAATAACCAAAGGTTTTGGGTCTAGGTTAATTCTATAAATTTCTTTTCACTTTGGTTATCTCTCTAAAGAATTTTTTCTCATTTTATTAAATTTCTAATTATGTTACTAGAAATTTGTACACTGACTCTAAGGTTTACAGTTTTATTGCTTGCCACCATTTATTTTATAGCACATCTTCCATATTGGAGTTATTTTGATGCATTTCTTAGTTATATTTCTTCAAGCAATTTTCTAGAAGGGCTGTACTTTCTGAATCCTGGCATAGCTAAGAATATTTCTGTGTTGCCTTCCACATGAATAAAAATCAGGTTGGGAAAGTGAACAGTTGTTTCTGCTGACCCAGCAACTCTCCCTCATTCTCCATTCATATGGTTTGGGTGGAGGTGACTCCATCCTCAGATCCCAAGATAAACAGATATATGACAATGAAAGCACGGCAATCCCTTGACCATATGATTGATGCAATAATGGGCACTGACCAATGCCAGGCCAATGGAAGTGATTTTTGCTGGAACTATTATAAAAACAAAGTCCCAGAGCTGCCAATGTCCAATTGGACCATCATATAGATGAGAACAAAGCCAGTCCAAAGTAACTGCACAGCAGAAGGATGACAGGAAACAAATTCTTGAGTACCTGGATCCTGCCAGGAAATAAATGTAATGATTGACAACTAAAAATCCAAAAGATAGATTTAATTACTGCTGGATCTTGATTTCAGATTCCTCCCTCACCTTATTGGGAATATAAATATAAAATATTTCCTTCCTAATATTATGTTCAATAAGTACAATAAGTACAATGTTCAATGTTCAATAAGTACATTTGTTTCATAGGGAGTATCTATTTTCTTTTTTTCTCTGAGTGGATCCCTTGTTTAGAGCTTCTGAATATGTTCATGTGTCTGGTGACTTTGTTGCCCATACAGAGGGTACATAGCTGTCAACAATTATTTGTGTTGATGTCTATTCAAATTGTTTAGTCCTGGATAAAATATATCTTTTCTGTGATTTTACTCTGCTAAATTTGGTTTAAGAATGGCTTCCAATTTTCCAGGAGGCTGGAGTAAGTAAGGGCCAAGTGATCTATGCTAAAAGATTTCTGTTCCTATGGTTTTTATAGTAGCCTAAGGTCGGCTGGGTCTTTGCATCCTTTGTCTACCTAAAACAATGATATCAAAGATGTCCCTACCAAGTACAGGCTGGAGCCTCAGGCCTTTGCCAATCTCTCTCTACATGAAGTACATGCTGCATCTTCCAAAATCATTCATGGAGTTGAAATTCCTGCCTCCTCTCTATCTCCTGCCTCCCAGTTCCACAGTTACACCAATCGTCTCATGACTAGCCCTCAACTCTGCACCTGTCTACTCTAATATTGTGCTCTCCAGAAGTCTTCTAGGTAACCTGTCCACTTACTTTCCATGTAAGATGTAAACTTGCCAGATTTCCTTCAATCCCAATGGTTCTCAAACCCTAAGGAGCAATTAAGCAACCAAAAATAAACAATTATTAACTCCAGGAAAAACAAAAAGTTGTACAAGAAAGGAAATATGGTCATAGTATACTACATGGTTCAGTTGTGAAGAATGGACCATATGGTCATAATGTCAACACTAAATATTAGTCCAACCAAAAAGATATAATTCTATTAGGAGGCTGGAAAGAGGGCAAGTGTATCTGTGTATTGGGGAGGGAGTAGTAGCTAACATTTCATTTATTATAGTAGGAAACAAATGGATAATATCTAGATCTACAAAAAATAAAAACTCTATAAGCATGATATTTAAAAACATGGAGACTGATGTCACTGAAAAAATTAAAGGTGGCTGCCTCTGGGAAGTGGAACCAGAGGAGCAGAGAGGTAAAACTACTCAACTTTTTAAACCATGTATGTATGTAACTCTGTCAAAACAAAACACGTGTTTAAGTAAGGTGCTGAAGTGTGTGAAGGTGTTCTGCAAATGAACTTGCACTGCAGCCAGTACAAGTTATATTGTCATAAATTATTTTTTTATTTCTATGTTTTAATTTATGGTATTTCTTTCTGTAATTATTAGTTTTCCTGAAGTTTTTCTTTTTTTTCTTCTTTCCCTCTCCTCCTAGTTGGGGCTTAATGATCGAGGACAACGCTGTCAGTAATGACAGCTGCTAATCTTCATTATCTTATTAAATCCTTGCAACACCGCGATGAGAGAGGAGAGAAGTGCTACTTCCTGTTCTACCTTAAAGAAAAGGAATCTCAGGTCTCGGGACATGCAGCAACTTTGTTCAGGTTGCATAATAACAAGTGGTGGATCAAGGGTTTGAACGCAGCATTGTGACCCCAGAACCTGTGCACTGATGCTTTATGCCATACAACTCCCTACTACCGAAGCAGGTGGAAACCACGAGTTTTAGGCTGACTTCAGTCTGCCAACTTCAAACCCACAGCAACCAAGAGCTGTGAGTGAGAACTACCATCATTCAGGCAGCATGTTCCCTGCCCACTTCGACCAGATCTGTCTGGGGTCCTACATCACTGCTCCCTAACAAGATCTCTGAGCCAGGGTTTCATAGTCTCAGGGTTGTGCCTGGTGCTTAGAGGACAGCTCATCGTCATCAGCTGGAACCTCCATTCCAGCTTCCGGGGGCCTCTCCTGCTGTCTTTGTTAGACATCTGCTGGGTACAGCCTCTGCTTGAAGTACCTGGCAGAGAAGTCTCTCCTCCCTCCCTGGGAGAGTGCATACAGCCTAGCTGGGAAAGTCAAGGTTATCAAGGACCTAGAAAGGAGTTACAAAGTAAAAACTCATTTGCAAGGACAAAGTGAGAGGCCTTAGCTCAACATCTTGAAAGATGGTGTGGTAGATGAAAGATGGCTTGCAAGTTTTTGCTAGTTTCCCTTTTGAGAATGGAATCTAATTCCCTCTTCTTAAATGTGGCTGGCTCAGCTGGGGTTGTCAACCAGAATGCCTACCCTGGAGAGGTCGCCTCTAAGATCTGTGGTGGACAGTCACAGCTGGGCTCAGCCTGGCAACTTCTCTCCAGGCCCCTGGGAACACCCTTTCACCAGCTGAGGACTGCTGAACGACTTTAATCAACATCACAAAGAGCAGCAGGATTGCCCAGCTGAGCCATGTCTAAATGCCTGACTCTCAAAATTGTGGAATATAGTAAAGTGGTGATTGTTTCAAACCTCCAAAATTTGGGCATAGTTTGCTACACGGCAATAGAAAACTGGGGCAGACCACCTAGGGCCAAGATAACTACAAAAAGACTTCATAGATGAGAGAGATGGAGATGGTTTGTGTGATATCCGTGGGGCACAGGGAATTTGCATGGCAGGAGACAGCGGGAGTGTTTCTGATCTTGAGGTAAGGAAGAAGGGGTGCTAAACTGGGAGAAAATGAGTTCTAATGTTGATGGGAAAGGAATGAGGAGGGCACAGTTGGTGGAAGAGTCTGGAAGGTGTGGTGGCCAATAGAGCATCCTTCAATGAGGGGGGAGGGGGAGGAAAGCACGGAGAGAAGGAGAGCAAGGAGGAAGCAGAGGAGGGCACAAGATCCTTGAGCCCTCGTGGGGTTCTGGGCACCCAGCCTGCTACGGCCCCTGTCTGAGTCAGCAAGGAAGGAGAGGTGCTGTCTTCATTTGCCAGGAACCCTTCCAGGGCCAAGAGCCACACCCAGTGGGGCCTGCAGCTGCCTTCAGTGCTCTTCTGCCATCCCGAGGTCTCTGAGGAAGAAAGGAAAGGCAGGCAAGGCCCCTACTTCCAGGAAAACTAAGGCCCGGAGTGAGCAAGAAACTGCCCAGGGCCGGACGCCAATCCGAGGGTGGAGCTGGACACCAGGGCTCTTAGGCTGCCACCCCTGCCCTTTCCACCAGCTGCACCTGAATAGCCTCCTCAGGACGCGAGGGAAGGAAAGGCCAGATGAGGTGAGCTGGTTCCCATTCCTGCTCGAAGCTGATTTCCAGGCGGGACCATGGCTACTCATGATCCAGGAGGGAATCGACTGTGCCAGCGTGCACGTGCTCGCACACACACAGGTGTCAGACTGCAAGGAGCTGAGATTCACACACAAGTTTCTGGGGAAACTTGGGGTCTGGAGAACCTCCCAAAAACACACAAGCACCGTGACATAGGCAGTCAGACTCCACACAGAGCTCTCTGCTCACCCTTCCTGAAGACATGATGCCTGAGAGCCCCAGAGGAAGAAAGGCCTGTTGGATTTCTGGAAGGAATGACCCACCCCCAGGGTATGACCTCACGCCTGGACCACATGTGGAGTGGGGCAGTCTCCGGTCCCTCTATGGAGGGGGCGAGGGTGAACCAGGGCCCTGGAGCGGTTCTCCACCCCTCACTCCAGCAGCTGGCATGTGAACCACAGGCACGCCAGCTCACGAGCCCGCTGTCTCTGAGATTTGTGGGACTTATCACTCGACTCAGAATCCAAATGACTCAGAGCTTTGGGGTTTCCAGATCTCCCTCCCTGTGGCTCAGATGGCATAACTGAGTAATCAGAGGGGTTGCATGGGTCACAGCCACTGGTTCCTCATCCCTCCGGCCACTCTCTGGAGGGCAGCAGAGACCCTTGTCATAAGGGTCATCTTTCTTCAGAGCCCCAAGATCTGAACAAGGCACCATTCCCAGCCCGGCCCCTGGAGCAAGCACCCCAGTTTCACCGTTTGCCCTGCACCCCCACCCCTTCTTGGTCTCCACCTTGGCAAGCTGTCCTGCCTCACCCATCAGAATTCTGGGAAAGGCACTGAGAGGAATGGAACGATGGCCAAAATTGGAACCCACAACAGAAGCATGGAACCCTGAGTCATGCATTGTTCTTTTTCTGCTGCTCCGAGCGCTGCTGGTAACCACAGAGGTTCTGGCCCTGGGAGCAGTGCTGACAACAGGCTTAGAGTGAGCCTAGCCGCAGGGGAGCAGATTGCGGGGAGTGGTGGCCCGCAGGGCCTGGGCTACTGGATGTCAGAGACTGGTGGGAGGACAGGAGGCCAGCTTTGCCCTTGTGTCAACCCCGAAGGGCACAGAAATAGGAGGCGTACACCAGGCCACCTTCTACCTGCTTGCCCTTAGACCTGTGGGTCCAGCCTCCTTTCAGCACCTTTGTGGCATGTGCCATACAGATGTGTGATTTTACCTGCTCACATGAAATGGTTGGCTCAGAGGATGAATCAGCCGTGATCAAGATCACCTCAGGAAGCACTGTGCAGCTGGTTCCTCCCTCCTCAGGCCACACACTTCTCACCTTCTCAGAGAAAAATGATCCCTAGGCGTGTTCTGCAGTTCGCACCCTCGGGGTGGAGGCCATGTCTTTACCTACTAGGCTGGGAGACATCACAGGGTTTGGGGTTCCAGCATGCAGTCTTGCCTGGAGACCTCCTGTCCACCCTCTCACCTCCCTTTAATGAGGAGACTGGAGTTTTGAAGTTCCCTCCCATGCACGGCCCCTCCAGTCACTGCAGTGTCCCCATCTGTAGGCAGGTCCACCCCAAGGCAGGTCGACCCTCATACGGAACACAGTTTTCCTTCACTTTTATTTGCACTGGGCTTTGTGAGAGAAGTGGAGACAGTCTCCTACCACTCTTCAGTGGCCCCCAGTGGCCCACAGGGCTCCTCAAAGGTTAGCAAGATCCAGAACCACCACCAGGGCAGCTGATTTAAGAGCTGCCTCCCATTCCCAGAGAGTCTGAGGCTGAGGCTGGGAGAGTCCTGCAGTCCACCTTCCCACCAAGTCTCTCAGGACAGCCCACAGCCAATGGAGGGAGACCACGTTTGGAAAAATGCAAGCAGAGGCCTGGGCATAACCGGCCAGAGTATAGAGCCTGTCCCCTGCTGCCCCTCAGGAGTGCTAGGGAGCTGGAGGTTGGAGCTTCAAAGGTGGGAAGCATATGGGGAGGCAGGAATTATAAGTTAAAATTAGAAAGACTGTGAAGAGCCTTGAATGCCTGCCAAGGACCCTGATTTTCACTTTTTGGAAAAGGGGAGCAGTGCGAGGAACAGGCATTCAGTCAGAGCTGTTTGAGGAAGGGGTTGGCAGTGTGTGGAGCTAGCCTGGGAGGGAAGCAGGGAAGAGGGACCATGACCTTGCTGGGTACCACGCCTGGCCCTTAGCAGTGGCCCATGAATGTTTGTGGATCCAGTGAATCACTGCCCGATGTGGGAGGAGGCAGGCCTGAGCTCTGACAGGCCCACAAACAGGAAGGGCAGGGCACTCACTGGTGGCACATGTTTGAAGGTGGGGGGGCAGGCCTTGGGAGCCTTAGAGTGGGGAGGGGCAGAGCTGGGGAGTGGACAGAGAAGACCTATGTTCTGCGGGGATTGTCGGAGAAAAGTGGAGCCAAGGCCAGATGGAGAATTCAGGAGCCTGCCCTGGGTTCCAAGAAAGTGATAACGTTCTTCCACGATGACCTCTGCCTCCCGGAGGGTGTCTTCAAGGATGAGTGGGACTTAGGGACCTCATCCTCACTGTGAAGCTGTCCACATGTCCAGGTCTAGGGGGATGTGTTCTTGAACCTCAGTCACCCCCAAGAGGGCCACATTGTCTCTCCTTGCATCACATCCAGTCGCCACTGTAAGGGAAGCTGCTGGCGGCTGAAGGAGTTTCCCACAGCTGGAGAGTCCCCGGCACGTGGCCGGGCTGCGGGAGAGGGAGGCGCAGGCAGCCACCCGAAGCAGGCCTGGAGGAGAGTGAGGTCTTGGGAGGGGGGCTGGGGGGAGTTTCTGTTTAGATGGAAAATTGTCAGAAAACCCAGAGCTTCGGTTCCAGTTCAGACCGGCTTATTGGTTTGTTCTCTTTCAAGACGCTGTCTTTGTTTATAAAGAGCATTTGTATTTGTTTCCATTTGGGATTCAGCAGATGAGTGGAGTGAATTCCAGGGTCCGCTTCACGGATCAGTTCCACTTGAACACACGCACATTCCACCCTCAGACTGTGCTGTCTCCTGTCTGTCTGCTCCCCTGGCAGCCCCACGATGGAGGGTGCCCTGAGCAGCCAGGAGACAGGGCTGCCCCCACAGGAGCATCAAGCCGTAAAATACCACAGACACCATTATGGAAACTGCCAACGTGCCCAGCTCATGCATCACTATTTAAATCCACCGTAGCACCATGCAGTAGGCACAAATTAGCGCTATTTTACCAATGGAAACAGAAGTTCAGGGAGGCTAAAAGCATGCCCACAGCTGCTCCTGGACACATGCAGAGTGAGGATCTGAATGCAGGAACCAAGCATTCTGGCTCCAGCGCCTGTCCCAGACCATCAGGTAATACTTATTCTACACGAGGCCTTGATGCCCACAGAGGGATGTGGCCCCAAGGGCCTTGTCCGCCCTTGAAAGTGGATGTGGGCTAAGAGTCAAGAGGGACCTGCATCCCCAGAGCTGGGTGACCTGTGGTGCCCTGTCCAGGAGGTGGCTTGCCTGGGGCTGCCCCAATGAAGGCTTTTCCTAGGCAGGCCTGAAACACAGGAGCAGCCAGAATTCTAAGGAGGGATCATCTTCTTTCGTCCCCCAAGTCAGGACAGCTGCAGAGACATGGGACTTAGGCAAGCCCCAGGTTATAGAGGCAGAGGGTGGGACCCAGGGCCACCACAGCCCTGGAAGGACATCTCACCTGCCAACAGTTCCTTCTCAACACCTCCTCATGAGGACTCTGCTCAGGAGCTCCAGCAAACCCCCCGGGGCTGCCCAGTCTACTGTCCCCCAAGCCCATGTTTCATCCAGAGTGTGCCTTGGGGATGAAAGAAGACCCAGTCTTGGGGAAGGAAGCCATGTTCATGGACATAACTTGCGTGCTCCAGAAATGCCAAGGTCAGAGCGAGAATCAATAAAGTGGCAACACGAAACAGCCAGCCCAAGTACTGGAAAGCAAGGCTACTGGGCAAGTTGTAAGCTATGCTGGATCCCACTAACTCCCCACCAAGCCAGGAAACCTGCCTGGAGGAAGTCACCTTTTGGGTGGTGTGGGTAATCCCCAGCAACGCTGGGCTCTATTCCCAGAGGCCCCTAGCTCCCAACAACACGGCAGCTCACCAGGAGCCCCCTCGAGCCCCTGAAGCCCACACTGACGGGTAGGCAGAGGAAGAAGAAAGGTCATCCTCAGGAGCTGTGCCGCCTCTAAGCCTTCAGTTCTGCAGTCTCCTGCCCGACTACAACCTCACTCCCACCCTGCTCTTTACTCAGCAGCTGACCTTGGCTAATGCAAAGGGAAATGAGGCGTAGGGCCAGACGCCCGACTTCCTGCCTCTCTGGGGAGAGCAGCACAGGAAAGGGGCACACAACAGCATCCACCTGTGCTTCAGGTCCACTCTCACAGCTTGGCTGCCTCCGTCATCTGTCATCCTCTCTCCTCTACCTTCCACCGTGCCTCTGCTTCTGACTCTCACCCCACAGCCAGCAAACATACTCAGATCTCCTTTGGAAAGACTTTCCCTCCTCCCAAGCCCCTTCCTTCTACCCTAAATCTCTCCGCTTCCTTTCAAACATCTTGGAAGAATGATCCACACTAAATGCCTGCTGGTCCTCACTGCCCAGCCGCTTTTAGCCCCCAGCTCTCTCCTCTGTGCCCTGCCCTCACTGGGAAAGCAGCCTTGGCCTCATAGTCTCCTATCCTGCCTCCTCTCCCTCCATCAGAGCTTTCCACTCTGGCGCTCTGCCCTGATTCTTGGCCACTCCTCAATCCACTGGCCCTCTTGAATGTTATCTGCTCCCCAACATCCCCTTGTCATTCCCCTTCCCTCTTCCTCCCCACCAGGCCCTGGGTCACCTCATCTAATTGTACAGCATTAGCTTTCTATCCATGTCAACAGTTCCCAGTCCTAGAGCCACCCGCCCCCTTTCTACCACACAGGAGTTTTCAAGGGCCTGCCAGACCCCAGTGCCACCTGACAGCTCCAAAGGGGCACTCAACTGTCCCAACCAACTCATCTTTCTCCCAAGATCTACCCTTTCCCAATCGCCTACACAACTTCACCACACACTCAGCAGTTGTCCTTTACTCCCTTCTCTCCCTCACCTCTCACACCCAGTAGGATACCAAGACTAATTGAGTCTACCTCCCAAATGCCTCTCTAACCCATCTCTTCTTCCCATGCCAGGGCCAGTGCTCCAGCTCAGGGTATATCACCTCTTTCCTAGGTTATAGCAGCAGCCTCCTTCATTGCTCAGGATTCCGCAGGCTATCTGGTACAGGGTGTCCAGTAGAGACCTTAACTAAGTAGGATGTTGAATACTGGTTCTTTCATTTACCAGTTGTGTGGACTTGGGCATTCTCTGTGCCCAAGTCACTTCAATGCTCTGTGTACCCATTTCTTCATCTGTAAGGTTTAGGTAATAACCTACATGCATTACCTGTATAGATAATAATACATGCAGTGATTCTTTCATTTCCCCATGAGGTTATGATGAGAAATTTAAGAATCAGTGCATGCAGATGTGTTGGGACAACACATTAAATGTTAGCCACCTCTATCCACAGGAGGCAGCCAAAAGGCAAACAACCCCAGGACTGATATTAGGGCTCAGGGTCAGCCTCACTTTGATTCTCATGGCTTATTCCTATAACATGTAAGAGAACTGCCATGGATCCATCACCTCCTCACAAGACAAGTCTATATGTAAATAAGACATTTTCTTCCTCAGTTTTCTCTTTGTCAGGGAGGATTTTTTCCCCTGGAAACCACTTTCCCCAAGGGTATTCCCTTGGATTCCATTGGTGAATTCAGGTCATATAGCCATACCTAGCTTCGAAGGAAGCTGGGAAAGCAAGTGTCTGATGTGTTTAGCCCTTTACACAGAGGGTGGTTTCTGCCAGCAAAGAGACAGGATGCTACTATTCTGGTTAACTGGATTACCTGCCCTTGACTTTTTTCCTCTCCAGTCCACCCTCCATCCTGCTTCCAGAGTAATCTATCTAACCTGAGATTTGGTTGATCCCTGCTTTAAAACTTTTAATAATCAACCTCAGGATAAAGGCCATAGTCCTTCATATAACATAGGAAGTCTTGCACTGTATGATCATAGCTTCTCTTTCAGCCATTCCCCAACTTCCAGGCACTTCAAATGTCTCACCATCCTCTCAAACAGGGATGTCCTTCCCCCCACCTCTCCCCATCTTAAATCTGTCAGACAAAAGTAAACTCTTACTCATTTCTCAGGAAACAAGCTTCTCTGTGAAACTTCTTTGGCCTTCTTGTTAGGTTAGGCCAAATACTTAGGAAGGAAGAGAGGGAGGGAGGGAGGGAGGGAGGGAGGGAGGGAGGGAGGGAGGGAGGGAGGGAGGGAGGGAGGGAAGGAGGGAGGGGGAGGGATGGTATTTCACCCCTGGCCATTGGTGAAGACTGAACTAGAGATCATACTTTCATTATCTTAAGATTCAAGCATTTTTGACCTTTGGGACCCCCTCACACTGGGGTCTGTTTCTCTGCAGTCAATGAGATGTGCCAAGTATTTTCAGAAGAGCTGCAGGGCTGCAGTCTGAGGGGAAGGAGTGTTTCCCATGTCCCTTGGGTGTCATCACATTGGATTTGGCCTATTTCTCCAGACTGACACCCATTCACTGTCCCTCTCAGTCTAGGTCATGCCCTCATTTAATAAATATGTCATCTATGTCTTTATCTCCTTAGCTACTAGAGTCATTAAATAGGCCAAGACAGTCTGCTGGAACTTCCCTGCATCTGACCTAAATCTATTCCTCAATCAACACCGTTTGGGTGTGACCATTCACCCTTGGAGAGGCTGAGTAGAAACAAAGCCTGTTTCCTGTAAACTCAGGAGATGGAGAAGGGAGAAAAAACTGCCCCAAGAGGGGCTCAGCCAGGCCGGGCTGAGGGGAGAGGGTTAGGCCTGTCTGGAAGGCTCAACATGACTGCAGAGTTCTGTCTTCCCCCATCAGCTCCAAAGCAGGCTTCCCTCCTACCCCTTCCTTTGCCTTTGTTTCTCCTTTTTACAGCCTGACTTCTGTGAATTATCTCACTTTTGAAATTCCTTAGAGAAGATCAGATTGGGCCTGCTAGTCACTGTCCAACCAGGAACACCCTTGTGGGCAAAATCTGACCACCAGAGTAACTCTTGGGCAGTTTATCCCTCCTGTGTCCAGCAAATAGATGATTTCCTTGGACCAGTCCTGATTCTGGGACCAACCTGTTGTGGCCACAGAGAAGCAAGGTCTCTGACCACACACCCAGCATTTACTTGCAAGGAGCTGCCCAAGGCCGTTGTCCTCAGGATGGGACACTGGGGTGGCAGGTACTTGAAATCCCTGCCACAGACAGTACTTTCAGCTCCAGCCTGTGAGAATGGGAGCTCAAGGCTTGTAGGCTGCGGGAGAGCTGAGATCTGGGACTAGACATGACCTGAGAAGCCACTTGCTAGGGACACACCGACTGTCTTCAGGGACAGGAAGTATAGTTGGGCCAGGAAACAGGGAGCAGATTGGCTGAGAACACTGCTGTCAGTGTAAGAAATGTCCAAAGGAGAGAACTTTTATGAGTTTATTTGAGCCAAAACTAATGAAAATGCCAGGAAGCAAGGTCTCAAATGCTCCCGAAAAGGACAGTTTTTCAATTTCTTTTATACATTTGTAATTAAGGAGGGAAAGTAAGGGAGGTTACATGAAGGTGGTAGAAAGCAAGGCAGGGACCAGGTTACAGGATAGTTAACAAGATATGTGCTCTCTTGAAGGTGGTTGAGCTTCTGAGGAAGAGACGCTTCAAAGTGTGTTAACCTAGATTCACAGAAACAACAATAAGGCTTGCTGAAGGAAAAGATAGACCTTTTACTAAAGAAGTTATATGCCTGGGGCATGACTACCCATGACCTGCCCAGTTAGGAATTTATAATCAGATCACCTTGTGAGGTTACTTTCAGTTAAATTTATTGCAGCACCCCATTTTCGCCCACATTGCCCAGGCAGGGTCAGCTTGGAGAGGCCAGGCAAGAAGGGCTAGAGGAACAAATAAGCAGGGACACCTGTGAGGGTCCTGACAGGCCAGGTTGCACAGTATTTGGTGTTCACTGTGAAGAGAGGGTGCAGTAGATTGGCAAGGACAAGACACAGACCCAACAGTTGAATGGACTGGAGTTCCTGAAAGGGCTGAGGGACAAGACAGACCCTATATTAGACTGGGTTCAAGGCAAACCCTAGTCTCTGGATCTGGGGCCTTAGGTCAGAGCAAGGCCAAAAATGATAACTGTGCTGCCTATATTTGTGGTAGGCAGTTAGACAGGAGCAGGGCAAGGACCATGGGCCAGGTCAGATACAGAAGGTCACCAGGTGGAAAGTCCTGGGTGCCTAGCAAAGGGCAATTATAGGGTTGGACCTCACCCTCAGGGTGACCTTCCCTCCCCTAGTATATTGCTGGTCATGCAGTTTGGACCCCTGACCTTTCCTTCCTAGAGATAACATCTAGGCCTCAGTTGTATTTCAGCTACAGGTTCAGAAAAGCAGTAAAACCAGACCAGTGACGCCATGGCTGGCCTCAGGACCAGCTGCATTGGATAATGACCCTCCTGGTACCCACCAATCAATCAGTGGAGACTCTAGACCCTGAAAGGACACACCTGGAAAGCTGTTGGATATTTTATTGAGATCTTCCCCTGGGATCTCCCCTAAAATCTCCACCTTTAAAACCCTTAGGACAGAGGACCCAGTGCTCTCTCCCTCCTGGGAGCACAACTGTACCTTTCCCCCTCTCCCTCCTAAAGGTACCTCACCTTTACCTTCCTCGCTTCTAAGCTCCAAGGGCCCTTCCTTTACTTGTTTCCTAAGCCCATTTCTTCTACAAATTACTTCTTCTACTTCTATGATTTTCCAAATAAATGTTCTCATAGCTTGAGTCTTGCCTCTGAATTCTTTCCTAGCCAAAACTCAAGTACTGAGGTTGCTGAACCCAGGTCCGGTCTGACCTCACTGGTCTAACACCTGGTGCCATTCTCATGGCCCGCAATATATCCAATTCCAGATGGAGTTTCTACATTTCCCAAAACCCTGATAGGGATTTATTCCTCAGTCAACATCCCAGGTAGCTGGACATCCACCTGGTCTCAACTATAAGGGAGGAAAGAGTCAGAGTGAGAGACAGGCCAGGTCATCCCAGCCCTTGGGTCTGCATTCAGCCCACTGCCATGACTTAACTTTGGGTGAACAGACACACCTGCCCCCTGCCCTCCTAATCCATAACCCATCAAAAATGAATGTGATTTCACAGGTTTTTTGAGCAGAGCCAGGGCGGTTCCTGGTGGTAACCACTTTATTTTCTAGATTCACAAACCATATTTTTACCCATCCAGTGAGGAGCCTCCTTGGACATGGTGCCTTCTGCCATGATCCATCTTCTCTCCCCTTTTTAAGTTAAGAATGTCATTTGCCCAAGTTTTCTGATCCTCTCCCAGCTTTCGTGACAACTTGGAATTGTGCAAGTGCACAGTTGTCTCCAGGCCTGCCTGTCATGACCCACAACTTACCAACAGGATATCAACATATCCATTGATTACCCTGGGGCAATGTTGGGTATTGTCTGAGTAATTAGGTTCAAAAGGGCAGTGATGAGATTGAACATCTGAATTATCCTGGATTATTCTCCTACAGGAAGAGGAAACGCAGGCCAGGAGCCACAGGAGGAGACCTGCTTACTCTCCTGGGGTGGTTAACATGGAAGCCAATTTCTCACTTGGTAAGATCAAGTCCAAACTACTCAGTCTCATAGGAGGAAATGACTGTACTATAGTCGATGGTTTTTCAACTTATTGCTACTGCACATTTTGAAACATGAATGTAAAATAGTAGTGATAAAATTCTAGGAACGATCTCATTTAAAAGGTGAGAGGGAGTTTTTGGGCATTAGAGAAGGCTGGTGACTTTGGCTGGCAAGGACTTGCTCATCCTTTGTCCTTACTCATCTCTTCCTAAAGACATGTAAAAATTAGAAGGGACCCTGGGCTAGAAGCAGGAGACTTCAAGGTCATAAAGGGCCCATGAACAAGGCATCTCATTCTCCCCTGGTTGGTGATCTTCTCCCTCCACTAACTCTCTCAGCACGAAAGTTCCAACTGTCTTATAAGCAAAACAAAAATAACTTTACTAATAAAGAAACAATTAAATAAATTATAAAATGATTTAATATATATTAAATTTATATGTATTTACTATATCCATAAATTATATTGAATGTAAAATACCATTTTATTCTACAATTAAAATTCAAGTTAGAGTTTTAAGTAATGTGGGGGAGGAACAAACTTTCCTCTTCCCTCAAGGATCTTCTGGCTCAGTGATTGAGCATTGACCTAGGATCCAGGAGATTGAGGTTCAATTCCCCATCAGGCCACATGCCCGAGTTGCGGGCTTGCTCCCCAGTCGGGGGCGTGCAAGAGGCAGCCGATCAATGACAACTCTCTCATCATTGATGTTTCTATCTTTCTCCCTCTCCCTTCCACTCTCTGAAATCAATAAAGATATATATTTTTAAAAATCAAATAGACATGAAGCCAATCAGCCACAGAAAAGAACAGAATTTAATTCATGCATATATATGGGAACCCTGCCTACATGAAAGAGTCAGAGAACCCACATGCATGAGAGTTTCAGAGATAGAAAGGGGAATTGAGGTGGAAAAGACATCCTGAGCTAGGACTGAGGTCATACACCTTGTGGGCATCAAAGAGTTATTGCAGGATGATAAGATCAGACATCTAGCAAATAGAAGTTTGCCCTGCCCTATAGATAAGTAAAAAAATAAAAGTTATCTTTGATAATCTCTTATTATGGGCAAGGCCCCTAATTCAAGTTCTTCTGGGTAGTCAAAGGGAGGGGCAGAAGTTGTTCTTGAGTCTGAAGCTAAAATTACTTTTAGTTCAAAGTTATCTGCACATCACTGAGGCACATCTTGGGGTGGCTGGTTCTGAACCCCCACAGTATTATGTAGTTTTTATAATAAGAAAATATCAGATTACTGAATAAAAGCTAAAAATATTGGTTTGAAAACATTGAGGGGGTTCTTTAGTCTATATTAACACTCATTTTTTTTTCATTCAGTGAAAGCCCTGTGTTAATGTAATTGTCTAGCTCACTGTTGTTTGGTTTTTAATTTAATAGAAGTAGCTTTCAGTTTTCTGAATCTGCTGTCTGTCTCATTTTCACTCCCTCCTGCCACCATCTCCTTTTGCTCCCTTCCCAGTTGAGCTTCTCCATAGGAGGGTCTGGACTCACTGCCCCATCTCCTCACCTCCCATCCTCTCCCCCGTGCTTTGCAACCTGACTTCCACCTCTATCACTGCAGGAAAACCGTTCCCCAAGGTCACAAGCAGCCTCTGGAGCTAAATTCAGTAGACACTTTCAGGCCTTATCATACATGATTGCTTGGCAGTGTCTGATACTTGGCAACTCCCTGCTTCTTCCAAGTTTCCTTCTGCATTTCCTCCAGGCCCCCCTTCAGACTCTCCTTCTAGCGTCTCCTTAGATGTTCGCATTCCCCAGCTTTCTCTCCCTTTACATGCAAATCTCCTCCCACCAATTTAATTCTACTGATTAGGTGATGACTCTCCTGAACTCCAGATACAAATCTCACAAGCCCTTCAAACCCAACAGATTCAGCCCCCCCATTATCTCCTCCCTCATCAGCACCACCCTAGCCCCCTTCCCTGTTGCTCATCTCTATTGGTGGTTCCACCACAGAATCAGCAGTTTGAGCCAGAAATGTGAGAGGTATGTTGACTCCTCCCTTTCACTTACCTCCCACTTTCAACCCATCTCCAAATCCTATAACTGCCTCCTCATTAGTAGTTCTCAAAGTCACTTAACCCTCTACCTCTTCTTAGTCCCAGGTGTCATTTCACCTCACCTAGGACACCGCTATGGTCTCCTGACTGGCCTTCTTGCTGACTGTCCTCCCAACCCCATGCCCCCCCCCCACCTTTCTACTCCCTTTCATCTTCCACATAAGGAGTGGTGTTTACAAAACGCAAATCTGACAGTGTTGTTCCCCTTTTTGACATTCTCAAGGGATCCTTTCTACCCTTGAGAGGAGGCCATCCCTGGCTGACCCGCAGCCCTCACGTTCCAAAGCTGCCCAGCTCTACAGCTCCTGCCCTGCACCAGGTCTCTGCCCTGGTCCAACTTCCCCAACCCAAGACTCCAGGCCTTATTCCAAATCCCCACAATCATCTAATCTGAGTCGGCTGAGGCTTTACTAGCCTCTGGGCACAAATGAAGTTGCCCTATTCATAATAACCCCAATCTCTCTGGTCCACGTCATGTAAGAATATGTCATCTTATAATCTCCACATTCACTATTTCTGGGAGACCCCGAGAGTGTCTCACCTATGTCCACATACAAGGTCAGTTGCCACCCAGTGGGCTGCTGGGCACCTGTGGAGGGTACCATGCTGCCTTCTCAGCGTGTCCCACCCTTCCTGCATGTGCGGCAGCCACACAGTTTGAATGGTCCTGCCTGACCCCGTTTCAACTCAAGCAGGCCAGGGTTGCTCAACCTCAGCACTATTGACATTTTGGGAAGGATAGTTCTATGTTGGGAGAAAGGAGTGGGGCTGTCTTGGGTACTGTAGGCTGTTTAGCAGCATCTCTGGCCTTTATCCACTAGATGCCAGCCACACACACACACACACACACACACACACACACACACACACACATCCCTGGGGCAAAATGTCTTCAGGCATTGCCAAATGTCCCCTGGGGAGCAAAACTGCCCCTGGTTGAGAACTGCTGGTTTAACTAATAACATAATGTCGTTCCCTTCCCTAGTTATTGGTTTGGATATATGACCTAAATTGCTTCCAATTAGAATGAAGTTCAAGAACTGTGTTCAGTGGTTTTGTTTTCTCACCTGTTTGATGTCAACCTAGGAATTGAGGGCAGCCCTCCTGCAAACACAAGGAGAGCCAACTGTAAGATGAAGCTAATTGCATGGAAATAAAACAGAGAGGTGAAAGAAAATCAAGCCCTGAGTGACATTCCTAGACCTCCAGATCAAACTGCCTGACGCTCAATGCATTGCTGAGCATTTCCATATACTAAGCCTATAAATTCCCTTTCTTGTTTATATCATCTGTAATCTTGTTACTTGCAACTGAAACCATCACTGCTACATCATCTGCTCCGTCCAGACCCACAGTCTAACACAGGACCCTGCACGATCACTGGTTACTACTGCCATTTCCCAGAGGGCTCTGGTTTCCACCCCAAGCACTTGCTACCAATGTCTCAGAGCCCTCAAAATGCAAAGCCATCAGAGCACCCTGGACAAAGTGAGATAGAATCTCTCTCTCCGCTTAATGTTATACTCTGAGAGAGGACCTTAAAGCTCATTGCTCTGGCCACAATACAGTTCAGAGTTTTAGTGAAATGGATATTTTGATTTTACTGGCATTGACGCTCTCTCTCCCCCAAGGACAAGCTATGACTTCATGGGACACAGCCAAGGACATTTAAGTAATAAACACCACCCTATATTAAACTCCCTTAGCCTCTCCAAAGCCAACCAGGATCTTTCTAATCTTAGAATATTCTTTCCCAGAAGGCCCCTCACTCCCGCTCAAATAGACTCTCAATTATTAGACTAATATTAGCTTGTTCTTGTCTAGCCTGCAGTAAACAAGCAATCTCAAAATCTCAGTGGTCTGCAACAAGGGTTTTTACATTATATTAATTATTTAAATATAACAGTTCTATATGTAAATTTATTCAAGATTCATCACCAACCCTTTAATAGAATGGTTTCTCCATTCTTTATTTAGATTCAGCTCTTGATTAACTGGATTCCATCATCAGGTAGTTTTTCAAGAAGTACTTAGCGGTGCAACAGTCCCTGCATATTTTCATGTTTGTGAAAGGCTGTTGCCTTTAGACTTGAATGACAATGCGGCTGAGTGAACGCTTGTTGGCTCATACTTCCCTCAGAACTCTGCGGACAATGCTCCACTACCTTTTGCTACTGAAGGTTACTGGGGACAAACCTCAGGCCAGTTGACATTGTTTTCTGCTTTGTGAGTGACTTACTTTTTCTGCCTGGATGCCCATATGATTTTTTCTTTAGCTTTAATACTTAATTACTCCACTAGAACGTGTTTTTCTGGAACAAAATGTGCCCTTTCAAACTGTACATTCGGGTCTTCCTTAAGAGGAGGGTTTTCTTTCCTTTTCATTTTTTTCTACTCCATTTAGTCTGTCTGCTTACTGGAACGACAGTCACATATATGCTGGAGTTCTTTGGACTATCATGAATATCTACTTGTTTTTTCCTATCCGTTCTCCATTTCATTTTATGAGATGTTTCTCATACTTACCTATTGTGCATCTTACTCTGCTTTCAAATATCTGCTCCATTTTTGTGATTAACAACAATGTCCTTATCTTTCCAGCACATTTATGACCTTACATTTTTATTTTTTAATCTTTAATGACTCACTTTTTAATCTCTTTGTTGTCTTAATGTTGCTTCTTCAATCTCCTTTATCTCCTCCCTGGGCTTTTTCGTTTCCCCATTAAGAGTTCTTGTTCTCATTAATTTATTTGAGCTCATGGGCAGAGTATTTTTCTGAAATGTTCCTCTGTTTCCTGAAGTAATTCTTTTTCTGATATGCATTTTTATCAGCTTTTCATTTGCTATATATTTTTTATCCTGTTTCTGTTGTAACAGCTTTCTTGATGATCCCTTTCTGTTTATTACCCATCATTAAATGGAGAAAATTCTATATAGGTTGGCATTTTCTTAATAATTATGTTGGGGAGGTATAGGGGAGTGGGACAGAGCAGGTGACAGCTTCCATTTAGGCATTAATCTAAGACAAGTTTCTCACCAAAAACACTGTGTTCTCTGTCTAGGGACACAATATTCCTCAGTTTGTGGTGATCCCCTCCCACACCTTGAAGATGAGCCAGAAATTTTTTTGCAGTTCCAGCTTCTTTGAATGTCCTTCCTATTTTATTTTATTTTATTTTATTTTATTTTATTTTATTTTAGTGTTACCTTTTTCCTGCCATTTTAAAAATCAGCTTTATTGGGGTATAATTTATACAAATTAACATTCATTTTAAGTGTACAGTTCAATGAGTTTGAACAATTGTATATAGCCATATAACCACTGTCAAACCAAGATGCATTTCTATTTTCTTAAAACGTGTCCCTGTGTCTCGTTGTATCAATCCACTCCTCCAGCCCCACAGCCCAAGGCAATCACTGATCCACTTTCTGTCTCTATAATGTTGCCTTTTCTAGAGCTTCGTGTTAATGGAATCATAATCATATTTATGTAGTCTTGTACGCTTTGCTTCTTTCACTTAGCCTAATGCTTCTGAGATTCATTCATGTTGTTTTGTGTATCAGCATTTTGATCTTTTTTATTGCTGAACTGTATAACATGGAAATTTTATAGCTTGTTTACTCATTTACCAGTTGATGAACATTTGGGTTGTTTCCAGGTTGGGTCTTTTATGAATAGAGTTGAAGTGAACATTCACATACAAGTATTTGAGAGGACATATGTTTTTTTTCTCTTGAGTAGCCAGGAATGGGATTGCTGGATTGTATAAGTGTGAACCATACTGCTTTGCAAAGTGGGTTGTACTATCTTACATTCCCTTCTAATGTACCAGCTTTCTAGCTGATTGGTAATAATGCTTTGTACTGTCAATCTTTTGAATATAATTCTGGTAGGCATGCAGAGATATCTTATTGTGGGTTCAATTTGCATTTCTCTAAAGACTAGTGATGTCAAGTATCTTTTCATGCGCTTATTGGCCATTCATGTGTCTTTGGTGAAGTGTCTCTTTGGATATTTTACTCATTTTTAAATTGGGTTATTTGTCTAATTTTTTAATTATTAGAGTTCTTTAAATATTCTACATACAAGTTCTTGGCCAGACATATGTTTAGTAAATATATATTCTTCCATTCTGTAGCTTGCCTCTTAATTTTCTTCATGGCATCTTTTGAAAAGCAAAATGTTTTAGTTGTAATGAAGTTCCTGTTACCCATTTTCTTCTTTTATGGTTTATGTTTGTTGTGTCCTTTACCTTATCTTTTTTTCACTTGGATTTGATTGGTATTAAAGTTTTCATATATTTACTGGTCATTGTATTTCTACTTTGTGAATCTTTATCTTCATGTCTTTACCTGATCTTCTTTTAGCATGTTTTTCATAATGATGTATACCGGCTCTTTATATATTAAGGATTTCTGTTATATGTGATACAAATATTTGTCTAATTCACCTTGTACTCATCTATTAAATAACTGTTGAGCAACATACTGTGTGCCAGATACCCTATTAGATACAGGAAAAATCATCAGTGAACAAAGTAAAATTGAAAACCATGTCAAAAAATATTACAATTTTGTATGATGACAGATGTTAACCAAACTTGTTGTGGTGATCATTTCACAATATATACAAATATTGAATCATTATGTTATCCACCTAAAACTAATATAATGTTGTATGTCAATCATACCTTAATTTTTTAAAAAATGTCCTCATAAAGCTTATACTCTTAAGCAGAAGTCCATAAACTTTTTCAGAAAAAGGATTAGACAATAAATACATTAGACCAATAAGTAAATTCAAGGTGGGTTACTTATGTAACAAGAGATAAAACTCCAGCTTCTCTCTGCCCCACCCAGGTTGCCTGAGTGGTGGGCACAGTTTGTGTTCCTGGCTGTCCAATACAGATGTTTTTGGAAGGAGAAGTGTCCATCTGGAGGAGTAGGGGGTGGCATGCAAGAGGCACAGCTGCAATTGTCGGTGTCACTCTCTGCCCCAGTGACAACCAAAACTCCACACATTTGGCTCCTTCCAGAGAGCCTTGCCATCTCACCTAGAGCAGCTGGTTAGAGGGGAGGCCACTTGCTGAGTCTCTGTCTTCTGAGCCAGAGTTAAGAAGCAATGGTGTTGGGCTGTGGAGGCTGCTTTGAGGACTTGGGCTACTTCTCCAAAAGGTATGGTAGCCATGCGGGAATTTCAGAATAATTCGGAGGAATAGGGTGACCCGATCAACTGACTACTCTGTTGAGAAGAGATCATAATGAGGCAAAGGCAGAAGCAGGAAGTTCAGTGAGGAGGCTGGACAATGATCCAAGCGAAACAGCCTGGAGTGGTGACAGAGGAGGTGATGAAAAGTGATCAAAGTCTGGATATATTTTGAGTTAAAGTTGGCAGAATTTGCTGTGGATTAATGGTGACAAATGAGAAAAAGAACATATTTAGGAATGGCCCTAAAATTAAGGCCTGAGCAACTGGAAGAATGGAGTTGCCATTAATCGCTATGGAGATGACAGTAGGAAGAGCACGGGGGAAGGAAGAGATGTTTGGGATGCATAGGGGACATCTAAGTGGAGATGTTGAATGGGGAGAGGAGTATACAACTTTGGGTCAGAAGAGAGGTCCAGCCTGCAGATGTAAAGTTGCTAATCATAAGAACACAAATAGTCCTAAAAACCATTGTATTGAATGAAATCACCAACGGAGCGAAGTGGACAAAGAAGAGCAGAAATTGAAGGAATGAGCCTAAGACCTCTCAACATTTTGTTTATGCTGATTTCCTATAGAGGTTCCTAAATTAGCATGTAGTTAAATCTATGGGTTTTGCCTTTGTTATTATATTAAAAAGTTCTTTCTTACCCAAAGAGTATGTAACTATTTATCTATGGTTCTTTGTGATTTAACTTTTTTATTTAATATGCCCGAATCTTTGTTTCTTAACACCATTTCCCAATTAAAGGAACCAGAGCTCCTCAGAGAGATGGCTGATTCCAAGTCTGGGGCAGAGAAAGTACAAAATGAGCCTGGAACATCTTGTTGTGCCAGAAAGCAAAGAAGTGCTCAACGATGATGGGAACAGGTCAAAAAGTCACAGGACCCACTAGCCAAATCTGGAACAATTTTTGCATCAAAATGAGTAATGACAGTAATGGGCAATGAACAATATAAGAATCCATGAGTCCATGCTGATAGGAAAGAAACAGAGAGAGGAGAGAAGGGAAGAAAGGAGGGAGAAGAAAGTTCTTCCTTATAGTAAAATGCCAGCCAATAAATGCAGAAGGAATGATAGAGTTATCAATCACCACCTTAGAACAACTCTAGCAACAATTCATTTGGGCAAAAATGGGTAACAGATATTCACACAGCTTCAGAATACCCCTCCACAGATGTTGGTGTTAATCACAAAAGAAAATAGAACAACTTCATTAAACACTACTTAGCCAAGTGATGGGTCAAAGTTGACATGACCAATAATGGAACAAACCCTCATCCTGTGCCTCCTAAGTGATGCACTGAGAAGGACACATTTCCTATGCAGTATTCTTACAAAAATGCATAAGCGGATTCTAATTATGAAGAAATGCCAGATACACATAAAGGAGGGAGATTCTCCAAAACTACTGGTCTGTACGTTTCCAAACAATATCAGTTCCATGAAAGACAAAGAAAGGCTGAGGAATTATTCCAGATTAAAGGGGGCCAAAGAATGACAAGCAAATGCAATAAATGATCCTAGATTGAATTCCAGATGGGGGAGGGGGATTGCTGCAAAGGATAATTACTGGGAAACTTGGAAAAATTTGAATATGGCCTAATCATTCGGTAATAGTGTTGTGTCAACGTTAAGCACTTTGAATTTGATCACTGTAATGTGCTTGCATAAGAGCTCGCCCTTGGTCTTTGAAGATTCTCACTGAAGTGTTTAAGGGTAAATTCTACATTCACGTATGCACATATATATGATAAAGCAATCGTAAAGTGTTAGCAACTCGTGAATCTTTGTGAAGGACATGATGGGCTTTGTTATACTATCCTAACACTTTCTGAAAATTTTAAATCGTTTTCAATACAAGAGGTCGAAAATAAAAATATACATAATTCAAAACTGAGATTTACTTTTATGTGCATTTTGAGGAAGGGATCTAACTTAGCCAGCGTTTATTGAGAGGTCACTTCCCCACTCTGTGAAACACTTTCATGATCAATAAGAAATTCTCACACACTCTTGGATCTTTTCCTGCCTCAGGCTGTCCCATGAACCCATCTGCCTGTTTTTATGCACCTGCAAATTGGATTTAATGGTTGGAATCTTTTAGTTATATTTAATACTGGTAGGGCAAGTCCATCTACCTTGCTCTCCTTCAACATTTTCCTCTCCACACGTCTAGTCTTTCAGAGAATTTCACAGTAACTTTATTAAGATTTTCTTCAGATAGAATCTCTATTGAGGTTTTAATTGAAATGTATTCACTTATAGATTAATTGGGACAACTGAAAACTTACATTGTTGGTTCTTCTTAGAAAAGAGTGTTTGTCTCTCCTTGTGGTCAAACACCAGTTTGAGTTTCTCTGTTAAGTCTTCTTGTTTTATTTACATAAATCTTGCCCACTTCTCCTTAAGTTAATTCCCAAGAATTTTGTTGCTGCTATAAATACAATATATTTCCAGGATGTGTTCTAATGGCTTACAAATTATCATAGGAAAGGTATTGGTGTTTATATCTATATTTCTGTATTTTGTGATACTATCCTACTAAACTCATTTGCTAGTTCTCTGACTTCTTCAACTGATTTTTCTGAGATGTTCTAATTACAAAAAAACATATCCCATGAAAATGACTATGATAATATTTCCTCCTTGGGAATATTCATGCTTATTTTATTTTCTTGTTTAATTCCATTGCTACAATTTCCAGAATATTAATACATAATACTGGAAACCGGAGGCATCCTTATCTTGTTCCTGAACTTAATTGGGATGTCACTAGTGTGTTCGCAGTTAATTATGATGTTGTTTTGCTTTGAGAGAGATTATCTTTGTAATATTAAAGGAGTGTTCTTCAGTTCTTGTTTTATTTACAAAAACATCCGAGGAATGGATAACAATGTCTTATGATTTTTAAAAAGCTATTATTTCCTGAGGTCTGATTATGTGCTCAGCTCTATACTGAGTTTTATATTCATTATTTCATTTAATATGCACATGACCCAACTTTAGACAAATTTTCCAAATTTGAAGACAAGAGAAATGTCCCCAGGTCTATAGTGAGGAAGAGAAAAAAGGAAGGATTTCTACTCAGGCTTTCTGACTTCAAAACCTAAGCTTTTGCCCTGCCCTGTGTGGTTCGGTTAGTTGAGTGATGTCCCTGAACCAAAAGGTGGTGGGTTCCATTCCCTGTCAGGGCACATACCCAGGTTACAGGTTCCATCCCTGGTACGGGAGGAAACTGATCGACATTCCTCTCTCACATCCATGTTTCTCTCTCTCTCCCTCCCTCCCTCTCCCTTCCTCTCTCTCTAAAATCAATACAAAAATAATAATAATAAAAATTTCCAAAAAACCTAATCTTTTATGACAGTGATAATGTGGATCTTCACCTTGATCTAGTAACATAACTGATCATGTTAAGAGATTTCCTGATACTGAACATTTGTATTGCTAGCATCATTGCCTGCTTGTGTGTAGTGTACTGATATTTTAAACATATGGCTTTGTTCAATTTTCTAATATTTTGCGTCTGTATTTGTGAAATTGGGCTGCAGTTTCTCTTTTGCCCATCTGGCCGGTTGGCTTGTGTGTCAGGGCAATGCTAGCTTGGTAAGGTGACTTGGGGAGCTGCTCGTCACTTCCCACACACCAACCCTATTTAAACGACACAGAAATAACCTGTTAGAAGGTTCAAAAGCATTTGCCTCTGAAATGGTGTGGGTTTGGTACTTCCTTTCGACAACTCTTCAGCTTTGTCTAGAGTTATTAGTCTACCCAGGTTTTCTACCACTCCTTCAGTCAAATTTGGTCATTTACATTTTCCCAGAAAACTATCCAGTCCATTGAGGTTTTCAAGTTCATTAGCATAAACTTATAAAACCGATTCCTCTCTATTTTTCATTTACTCTGCATCATTTCCCATCTCTGAACTCATGTTTTCCCTCTCTTGATTAGGCTTGCCGATGGTTTCTCTAAGTCAATGGTCTTTTAAAGAGCCAGGCTCTGGAGTTATTCATCAATTTAAGTTTCCCATTTTCTAATCCATTAATTTTGGGGGTTGGTGATTAGCACCTCCTTCTTGTTTCCTTGGGTTGTGTTGTTGGTGGTGAGTGTTTGCTCTTCTCTCTTTCTGGCATCTGGAAATAATCGTTTGGCTCATTTATTTCTCTGCCTTGTCGCTATCATCATTATGTTCTATACAGCCTGTTACTGACATTCTTATTGCCTTTCAGACCCAAGAATTACTTAGAAAATCGATTTTTAATTTCCCAAGTGGTTCAATGTTTTTGTTCTTTGCTCCTCCTTTGATTTCTAAGTTCTGGTTTCCTTGGACTCTGGTCAGAGAGTGTGACCTGTACAGCCTGTACGTGTTAGAGGTTATGGACAATGTTCTTGTGACTTGGTGTAGGGATAGTTTTTGAAAATGTTCTCACCAGTGATTGAAGAGAATGTGTCTCCTGTTTGTAGAGTTTGCTCAGGAGGCATCTGAGCAAGCTGGAAGGATGGAAGACAAGACTTAAACCATCCCTGTGGCCCAGTCTAATGCAGAGGGATGAAAGAGGCCAAGGGTGGGGTTCAGTGGATGGCAAAGGCACCGGAGGGAATGGCAAGATCACCCCACCCTGTCCTCTGCCCTCCTTGAGGCAGGACTCGAGTGTGGCCTGGAAGCTCTCCCTCCGGACACTTGTGGCAGGCAGTGGTTTGGGTGCTGGGACCCTTCTAGGAGCATTGCTTGGGTGCTTGTGGTTCCAATTTTGTCTGTTTATTGGACAGGAAGAGGCACAGAGGCCTCAGGAGTGTCCTCTGAACCAGCCAGGCTGGCTGAGAACAGCTGCTCCTCACTGGCCCTTCTCTCCTGTGTGACATTGGAATGGAGGGGGGGGGTCATTTAATCCTGTCATAAACTCAGAGAAAAGAGGTCCTGATGACTGGTGGCTCAATTGCTTTGTCTACTTAGAAAAAAACAAAGTGTAATAACACAGTTCTAGAAACAAAACGTGCGTGTGGGTGGCCCTTACAGAATTCTCTCTCGTTAACCTCGGAGCAGCACCTCCCGGCCTGTTCCAACCATGGCCCCGGGACCAGCCTCCGGTCTCCTCCCCATCTTCTCCCTCTCCTCTCTCCATTGCTCAGTTGCCACGACGCAGAAGGATGCTCAGCCTCCTCCCCCTGCTGCTTCCAGACTGAGCCCGGGGCCTTTCTCCTGCAGCCCCCACATGGAGCCTGGCTCCTGGGATGGCATCAGGCGGCTTCTTTACTCCTGGCTCCCGTCATTGTTCAGTTAAACCTTATTGAGAGACGTCACTTAGTCCCCTAACCTTGGGTTGAAAATTGGAGCATTGCTCTTCCTTTCCCTCTCTCTCACTTTCAGACAATAAAAATTGCTTCAAGTCCCAAATGCTGAGTGGATTCAGTAATGGAAAGCGTCCAGGCCCGTGGATAATAAAAGCCTCAAAGCTGATTTTGGTTTTCTCGCCGACCTCAGCAAGGGCGCCCGTTTACATGGGGCGGGTGGGGGGGGGGGATAGGGGGAGTCTGTAGGGGCCAGTTCGGCGGGTGGGGGTATTGGGCATTAGTCTTTCTCTCTTTTTTACTGCCCTGCATTTTTCTACCTCTCCCAACTCAGTAACTGAGGTGCCGGCCCCCTCCGGGGCCGGGGTCTTTGAGGGACAGAGGGAGAAGGAGAGGAGAGTTCGCACCTGACAGGTGCTATCATGCGACGGCTCTGTGCCCGTGATTTAAAGATGACTCTCTGGGCTGTGGGGGGCCAGCCACGCAGGGAGCAGCTGGCTGCACTTGCTGTGAAGGTGGAGATGCACTTTCTCCCCTGGCCCCTTCCCATTTCCACAGTCACTCGCAGGGGCTCATAGCTTTCCCAGGAGGTCCCCTCAGGCAAGGGGACAACAGCTCTAGGCCCGTTCCGGAGCTCCCGCCTCACAGGCTCGCTCTTGCCCGTGAGAAACGGGGGCCCCCAGGCCAGCCCTCAGTGGAAGTGACCTCAGTCCCCATGCAGCCAATCTCCCTCCACCCTGACGTCAGCCTGAAAACCGCCACCTCTTTTCAAGCAGATGTGTGATCCCGGTCCCCTGTGTCCCCAAATCCAGACACACAGACCAAGTTCTCCTGAGGCTTGCTCAGTGGCCATAAGGTAAGGGGGAGACTGAGGCCCACTCACACACTCTCCAAAGAGACCACCCCCATGCAAACCCTCGATAACCCCAACAACCTGGCCTCAGTGGTTTATGCCCTTGATGTGAGCAAAGGCCCCAGGAGTCACAAAACGAGGTTTATTACTAACTTATTGGTAACTTCCACCTACAGTCTCAAACAGCGGTTCACAACTTGGGCGCACATTAAAATCAATGAGGGGATTTAAAATATACTAATACCTGGGCCCAGCCCCCCAATTCCCATTTGATTGGCCTGGGGTGTGTCCTGAACATTAAAATTTTTAAAAACCCTCCAGGTGATTCCTATGAGCAACCAAGAATGAGAGCCCGTGTCCCAGGCGAGCGCTGCGCAGACTTCAGTGTGTTGATGGGACGCCCAGGACGTTATTAACTGCAGGTTCCAGTTCAGCAGGTCGGGCATGGGGTCAAGAGGTTGCCTGTCTGAGAAGCTCCCAGGTAGTGTCGACACCTCTGATCCAAGGACCACACTCTGAGCATCGAAGAGCTAGGATATCTATGTGCCTTGATACAATCTTCTTTTTTTTTTTCTTAATAGGCTTTATTTTTCAGACCAGTTTTAGGTTCACAGCAAAACTGAAGGTAAGGTATAGAGATTTCCCATCCACCCCCGTCCCCGCACATGCACAGCCTGCTCCATCATCAACACCCCAGCACAATCGGGGAACCTATATGGACACATAAGCACCCAAAGTCCACAGTTTATTAGGATTCATTCTCGGTGTTGTACAGTCTGTGGGTTTTGACATGAATAAGGGTAGGTATTCACTACTATCGTATCATACAGAGTAATTTCACTGCCCTCCAAACCCTCCACACTCAACCTGTTCATCTCTCCCTAACTTTAGCCTCTCTCAGCCACTTGAAACTTTGATTTTTAACTTCTTATTACATACTTCTAATTTTTAAAATTCTAAGAAAGTTTCTTCCCAAACAAAGAAGTCAGTAACGGCTCCAGAGCAGAGTTTCCCAACCTCGCTGCTCTTATTTGCGGCCAGCTGGTCCTTTGTTGGGGAGACTTTCCTGTGCATTGGGTTGTCACCAAGTTGTGACAACCAAAGTCTCTCCAGACATTACCAAATGTCCTTAGGAGGTGAAAATCACTCCCAGTCTCAACAACCACTGATTTATAGCAACACAAAGAACTTGCAGGAGTTTAAAATTTTTTATATTTAAAATTTCATTCATTTATGAATTATACTATTGAGCCAATACCATTGTGTGCCAAACAGAGTTCTAGTACTTGGGATACAAAGGTGAACAAACAAACTGCTCATGTAATAATATAACATCGAGTAGTGATAACTATGTGCAAATCAATAAACAAACAAATACATAAAGCAAGATAAGGAAACAGTGATGCTGGAGCAGGGCTGAGCCAGCAGGGAAAATCCCATCATAAAGAGGCAAGGAAGGGCTCTTTCAGGACGTAACTTCTGAGCTTTCAGTGAAATGAAGTAAGGGTGAGTCAGGTACATGTGGGTGAGGCAGAGGCCAGGTTGCTCCAAGCTAAGGGAAAGCTGGTGCAAAGGCCCTGAGGTGAGAGTGTGATTTAGTCCCAGAACATAATCTTGGGCTGGGCTGAAGATGAAGTGTTTGTGCTCCTTCCTCCCCCAACAGTCTCTGAAGGGAGCCCTGCAGCCTTAGCGGGTGATTCTGTCCTGTTCAGACGAAACCTCAGGGATCTCCACTTTTCCCCCTTTATTGTTAAATCGATGTTAATAAATTTCTTTATAGCTTTTTAAAGTTTCCTTGATCTGTCAAATACAGGGATTGAAATTTTAAATCCCCACTAATATATGGATTTGTACATTTCTTTTGTTTATAGTAGTTTTGCTTTGTTTTTTAATGAGATTTTATTATATGGTTCATAAAAGTCTATAATGTGTCTTTACTGTGGATTGCCATTTTGATCAAAGTAACACTTTCCTATTTGCATTTTCCTTTGAATTCTACCTCATGCTCCTAATCTTGCTGCTTTTTTCTTTACGATTGCATCTTCTGTGTATATTATCCCATTTGTTTATTTTTCACTTTTTCATTAACATTGTATGTTTCTGAAAAACAGAATATGCTGTGATTGCTTTTACACAATCTAAAAGTTTTTATCTATTAACAGTAGAATTCCATACATTTATATTTGAATTAAAATTTATGTTTGGCATTGTTCTTTGCAATATTATCTTGTGCTTTGTTTTATGTTCCTTTGCTGTTTCCTTTTCTGAATTTTGCCTTGTTAATAAATGTTTCTTGGCTCCCTTTTCTGTAATAATCTCAAGGTTGTGTGCCTGCTAGATAAACAAAATACTTAAAGCAAAGGAAAATCTGCCAATGTCAAGAATTAAACAATATCTATAAGTGCATTGAAGTTAGATGAGACATTTAGGACACTTTTATTTCCTTCTTTGCCTTTCCCTCATCTTAAATTTTTGTCAGAAAAATTATATGTTTAGGATTTACATTTGTTTCCCCTTCTAGAATTACTTTTGACATTTGCATTTGGTTTCATAATCACGTTCCAAACAATGATTTAGATATTAAGTGCTCTTTACTGGCTTAATTACTCATGGCTGCTCCTTTCCTACCACTTCTTCCATTTTTGGTTTCTTGGTTTTGACTCACTTCTCGGTTGATGGATGGGCCTTTGGGGGCATTGTTCGTCAGGCAGATTGCGTGAGTCCTTACATGTCTGAGGATGTCTTTCTCTTGACCCATACGTGAATGACATCGTAACTACGTACAGAATTCTTTGTAATTGTTGCTCCTCAAAATTCAACAGGCATTGCTTCATTATAGAATTTAGTCACACAAATAAAGTCTGGGAAAGCCCACCTTTTTTCTTTGTGAGTAACCTGTTTCCTTCCCATTTAGATGTTGAAATGTTTTTCCTTTATCCTTGAAACTTGAGATTTCATCAAGATATAAGAATGCACAGTCCCTTTATATTCGGTGTACCCCTTACACCTGATGGCTCACAGCTTCCTTCACGTCACAGAAACGTTCTATTGTTTCTTTGACTATAGAAGTAGTAGATTACAGAAAATAATTAAACAAAATCTTTACCTAGAATCTTTAAAAAAAAAAATGTGTTGAGTTTTATGGAAATAGAACTGATACACAGCGCTGTATAAGTTTAAAGTGTACAGAATAATGACCTGATTTTCATATATTACAAACTGACAACCACAATAACCTTAGTCAACATTTATCACCTGATAGCAATGCAAGAAGAAAAAAGAGAGGGGAAAAAAATGTTATTTGCCTTGTGATGAGAACTTTTAAGATCTACCCTTCTCACAACTTTCAAGTCTATGTTATACCCACAGCATGTATCTCTCTTATAACAGGAAGCTTATACCTTTAACCACCTTTATCCAGTTCCCCCACCCCCGCCCCCCAAGCCTGGTAACAACAAATCTGATTTCTTTTTCTATAAGTTTTATCTTGTTTTGGATTCCGCATCTAAGTGAGATCATACAGCGGTTGTCTTTCTCTGGCGTACCTAGAAAGTTTAAATGAGTATGTAAAATCTCCATTAGCGGTTGGCTCATAACAGGCTCAATAAATATACGCAGAGCGATAACAAACGAAGGAATCTTTTCTGCTGCTTCGCGTTTTGTCTTCATCTTCCTGCCGCACAAATGCCGTGTCACTTGAATTCGCCATGTCTCTTACGCTTTCCCTTGTCTCTTCAGCCTTTTCTTCTGATAGCTATTAGGAATTTTCAAACTAGTTTTTTAATATCATGTGGTTTTATGCTATTCATGGCTTATACTTTCTAAATTTTTAATAGCGATTCTTCAGAGGAAAGGAATTTTTGTAACTGAGATGATTAGTTTCTCATAGATGCAATAAAAAATGTAGAAACTATAAAGAGAGATATAATATGTTATTTATTTTCATTTTGTTTTCTTTCCTCTTGTTTCTTGCAGTAACTCTGGTCCATGGGGGAACATTCATTCAGTTTCCTTGCGTAGTCCTTGCAGTAGCCAGCCCCCCCAAATGGCCCCCAAAGAGCCCCACCTTCTGCTACCCCGCCCCTTGTGTTCCCCTCCCTCCGAGAACCAAGGCTGACCTGTGAGACCTATGGAGTCTCGCCACTATGCGGGTGTGATGGTGTGTGACTTTCGAAACTAGATCTTTAAAGGCACTGAAGCTCCCTCCTTGTGCTCTGTGGAGGACCACCCCCCTGAGAGTCCCCGGGCCGGAACCACCCTGCTGTGACTCCCCCAGACTCCTAACCCACAGAAACTGAGACAGATCCAAGGTGTTTATTACTTTTTTAAGCAACTAGGTTTTGGGTCAATCTGTTAGACAGCAATAGATAACTGATACTGTCTTCTTTCTAACCACTTGGTCATTTTAATCAATGTCACTTTCCCTCTGTTTTCCCAGTATATTGGGATGTGAGAGCTCTTCTGCCAGAGAGCACGTGGGTCTCTGCTCAACCCTTTCATTCTTGGGGAGGGAAAGGAGAGAGGCTGAGCTGAGCTGGAGCTTTACTTTGCCTGCGCAGAGATCTATTTGTTCATGATAAGCACAGAGGCTTCTATGGCGTCGGAAGCCTGGTACCAGGTGTTTCCTTGCTGTGTGGAAGGGTTTCCTGCTCCCTACCATGAGAGCCAGCAAAGTCCCAGCCCTCCTTTTCTCCATCTCTGCGAGCGACGGGGCCGCGTCTGTCTTCTTTCTTGCTTGCGTAGGTCTCCCTGGCACCTGCGTCAGATCTTCCAGGGACTGCAGCTGGCCCAGGAGTCACACTGCAGTCAAGAGCCAAAGGCCCCCTTTCCTGCTATGAAGCCCATCAATCTCCATCAATCAACCTTCCTGACCCACAGTTCAGACCATGCTCTCAATTGTGAACAGCCACACAGGAAGGACAGGCTTCAGGAAACAGCCTGGCACCATCTTGCGAGGTCAGATACTCACCCTCAACGTGTCCTACACACACATCCGAAGAATATTCACAGCAGCACTGCTCGCGATGGAAAAACCCTGGAAACAAAGATTCATCCACTGTAAAATGGACAAAGAAATATATTGTGGGCTATCACACAATAGTGAAAAAATGAACACCTCCACGCATCGGCACAATTTTGTGGCATCTCCAAGTTCATAATATGCAAAAGAAGCAAGTGACAAAAAAATGATTCCACTTAAAAATGGCAGGTAACGTGAAATGTCATTTCGTTTAGGGCTGCATTCCAAAGTGGGAAACAGAGTAATAAATTCGAAACGGAAGGTGATGGGAAGAAAGGAAGTGCGGTCGAGGCAGGTTTCCCTGGGTTGGCGCCAGGCCCAGCGGAGTCCTTTTTCTCATCCCGAGTGGAGGATCCACGGTACTTGCTCTATGTTACTCTTTAACTTGCACGCGCATTCGCAGGCTCTTCAACACGTAAGAAATACTTCACAGTGTAACAAATGGGAAAGAAAAGCTTCTAGCGGCTTCATGGCTCAGGCCTTTACAATAAGGGTGTCCTTTAGACTGGACATTCACTCCCCTCCTCCCCCCTTCCCTCTGCGAGTCTCAAAGGCAGCTCCCCCTCCCAGTGCTAGGAATCCCACCTTTTCCCCACCTTCCTCAGGAAGAAGCCCCTCTGTCCATCCAGATTGGCACCAGATTGACAACTCTTGGGCCTGGGTCAGCTCCTCCCTAGACTGCTTGAACATTAGGCACTAAATTCCTTCTTCTATGCTGTACACTGGAAACTAATACGAAATAATATTAAATATAAGTAGTAACTGGGAAAAATTTTTAAATAAAAAAATAAATTTTTAAAAATTCTTTCTTGCACTGTTGGTGTGGCTTGGCAAATTGAGCCTCATGCCATGTACCAAGAGGTCGCCGTTTCGATTCCTGGTCAGGGCACATGCTCAGGTTGTGGAAGCAGCCGATTGATGTTTCTCTCTCATCATCGATGTTTCACTCTCTCTCCCTCTTCTTTGCTCTCTATCTAAAAAAAAAAAATTAATAAAAAACTTTTGTTTTTTAATTCCTTCTTGTGTGTAAACTAATTTGAGCGAGATTCTGTCACAACAGGAACAATCCTCAACAATCCTGCATAAGGATTATTTTAATGAGCTCTTCTCAAAAGGCTCAGGGCCCATTCTGACATGTGTGCCAAGGTCTGAGAATTTTCTTCTAGATCCTTCACGCAGCTGGTTGCAGAGCAGGGGACTCACTCACTGCCTCGGTACTCAGGGCAGTGTGGGGAGGCGCTGGCCTGAGAACCAAGACAAGCCAGGCCTCAGCAAGCTGACTGGGGACAGGCCAGTCACGGTTCCTCCCTGGGCCTCAGTGGCTTCATCTGTGAAGTTGAAAGTCTGGACCAAATAATGCTTTAGCATCCTGCTCCCTACGTTTTAGTGATTTACAGAATGAGAGAGTCAGTGATGAGTGATGAGGTGACCTTAAGAGGCTTTGTTCTCTTTAAAGAAACAGAGCCATGCCCAGTACCCAGTCAGAGAGCAGGACCAGGGGCCGAATTTCCTGGAGGGCTCGGACTCACACAGGCACCGAGAGAAGTCCCTGGGAATGGGTGGGAGCAGGGAATGGGTGGGAGCAGGAGCCAAGTATACAGCAGGTTCCGAGAAAGTAAAGCAGGTTCGCCCTGCCTGTTTCTGCACAGTGCTGGGAGGCCCAGCTAGGACCAAGGGTGGGTGGTGGAGAGGTGAGACGGGCAGTTCACACCTGGAAGACCATGGCAGGCTGGGTGGAGAATCAGTCCGGCGGGGGAGGGGAAATGCATGGAGCCTATGGTGGAGGAGTTTGTGAAGCACGCCAGCCCAGCTTTCTGGGTGTCTGCTCTTCGAGCCGGGGGCCCTCTTGCTGGATACAGGAGTACAGACCCCCATGACACTCCTGAATATTCGGTGTATAGACCCAGCGGTGGCTGACAGAGCACAGGGCAGGGAACACAGCGGGCTCTACCCCACCTGCCCCCTCCATCTGGCAACTGGCAGTGTGTTTGGAAGATGGCTGTGCAGGATCTGGTGGTTTGTGGCTGCTCCAAGGTGACGAGGTAGGAGATAAGAGTTAACTTATTTAAAAAGGAGTCCCTGTGGCCTGGCCTCCCAGAAAGGGAGCTGGCCTCCTGCAGACCCTCCCAAAACTAGCCTCAGGGCAGCCAGTCTCACAGAAGGTGGAGAGGTGGGGAGCTCCATCACCCAGTGGGCAAGGATGGGTATGACCCTGACATGCAGCCTAGGAGCTCCAAAACCTTGGTCCTTCTTCCAGATGCCACCTCTGGTTCTGCTGGGATCCTGAGTGCTGCCTCCAAAAGAGACTGGTGACAAGGACTGGAACACCCCAGCTGTCCCCATAGAAGTTCCCCACAACCAGCTGTCCCAGGAGGCCCAGCAAGCATGTACAGCCTGGTCACACGTCTCTATTTGCTGAACACACGGGGAAAAGAAGTCTCCCCGTGGGAAGTTGTTTGCCCTGGACTGGATTGAAATCCTCTCTGTTGTTACTAAGACACCAGTTCTGCCAGTCTCCCATCAAGTGCCCTCAGTCTATTATCTCCCTGAACCTTTAACCTCGAAGAGGGTCAGGACTCCCTCGGTTAACAGCTAGAGTGGGTCAGAGCTACAAATGCCGGTCTGTGCGGCAAGCTGAGCACCCAGAGGGAGCTGGGAGGCATGCTTTGCCACCCTCTTCCTCCTCATTTGTGAAGTTCCTCTCCCATTCTAGGTATTCATGGTGGGGCTGACATCACATGTCCCCGCCATCACCCCACAGGGGCAGGCACATGACCCCATTGGACAACCAAGTACTCAAGTCCCTGCCCGAAACCAATCAGAGCCTTTCTTGAGATTGTTGTGTGAACGATGGGAGAGAATTCTCTCCCCATGGGGCTACATGGACTGGGACAGCCCATGGCCAACCTGCCTCCTGCTCACTTAGAATGGAGCCTGACAGGCAAATCAAGGACAAAGAGATAAAGTCAGAGAGACTACCCGGGGGATCCTACTCGAACCCAAGAACCAGCAAAGTCTGAACCAAAGCCCCTTCCAGACTCGGCAGCTCTGGGAGCCAGTGGGTCCTGTTTCTTGTTGCTTGTAAATAAAAGAGTCTCTACTGACACAAGTCCTAAACACAGGATGCCGTGTGCCACCTGGACCTTCACTCCTCACAGCTGTTCACACTAGCTCGCTGGCCCCCCTCCGCCTCGGCCGCCTCGGTCTGCCACCAGCACCGCGGCCCTGCAGCCCCAGCCTCAAGGCCGGGAGGAACTCAGCCCCCGGCCCGCCACGCTGCAGCGCCTGCCACCCCAGGGACTGGGTGTCATTTGAGTTCAGCTGCCTGGCCTCAGCCCAAAGCCTCAGGTCCCCATCTTGGGGATACAGCTTCTGTAAAGAGTCGCTCCATAGCTCATAGACTCGAAGGCTCACTCCCTGTACAAATCCTTCATTCGATGTAATTCTCAGGCACTGTCCTTGTCACTCAGCATTTTGTCTCCTTAGCTTTCAAATGTGTGTTTTTCCTCATTCAAATAAAATGTGAGATCAGAGTTTATGCTTTAATGGGACTAAACGGGCGTTAGGAAATTGCTTTTAAGAGTCACAGAACAAAAGTTAGCGTAGCATCTGCAGTCTTGTGGGACTGAGGAAGCCAGGGGCCTGTGCGGTCCTGCGTGGGCTGTGGAGGGCTAGCGTATCATTTTCAGCCAGCAGCGAGGAGGGAATCATTCATTCATTCACCACATGAGTGCTGAGCAACATATATGATTTGTGCCAAGCTGGAGAGTGGGGAGAAGCTCCATAAGGAGGACCCTTTGGGCAGTTGAGGGCCCCAGTGGCAGGGGGTCATCCTTTCCAGAACAGAAGCCCGTATGTCACTTGCTGTGGGAGGAGCTGCCCAAGAAAGAGATGCCCGGGTCCCCAGTCCTCACCCCATCAGCGTGTTGTGACAGGGAGGACAGAGGCTGGGGAACCAGTCAGCCACTCTCAGTGAGTCAGGCCTTTGGCAGGCGGCCCCCAGCCCCAGGGCATCTCTGACTCAGCCTGCTGACTGACAGACGGGATCGACAGACAGCAGGCAGTGAAAGTGCCAGGAAAGGGCGGCAGGGAGGGCAGACTACTCTCCCAGCTTCGCCAGAAACCTGTATTAGGCATACTCCACGCCTGGTCCCTGCGGGGCCCTCGGTGTCTCGCCTCATCTCATTCCTCCTCCTCACACCCCTCCTCCGTCTGAGAGGCCAGACATACGAGCGAGGCCAGAGAAACAGAGACCGGCACCCCTTCCCAGGCACAGGCAAGCGGGTGTCCGCAGTGGTCCTTGAAGTCCAGGGCAGACACTCAGGTGAGGTGGAGTTGATGCTGAGGGCAGAGGAAACACCACTTCCTGCCTCTCCAACTTTCTACACCCCGTCATGGGCCCCACCCTACAACCAGCTCCCTTGAAGTGCCGCTCTACCAGCTTGGGGTCAGCCCCGATCCGAGGTCGTTTTCTTAAGCAGGTATGCCTCATCAGCTTCTCCCACCCTGATTTAATGCTGCCAGTTTGGCCCCTCGGGATATATCTTATGCTCATTTCCACAGTCTGAGCCCACACATGCCCTGACTCTTCACGCTATCATCACTCTTCCCAGCCTCCCAGATGCAGATCCCGGCCTGCCACGGCCAGGGAACCCCCCAGCTCCAGGACCACTTAAAGGACAAAGAAAGGGCTGCATGGAGTTGTCCTTGTCCTGGCTGCCTCAGAGCCCTCTGAGGGGCCTGCTTGTCCCTTTGTTCAGCCCCTTCTCTGCCACCCTACGGGAGAGAAGGGAGGAAGCCACACCTGACAGCCTCTGCACCAGCACCCCAGGCCCATCAGGCAGTCATCCCACCCCCATACTCTGCCGTCTGTGCTCTGAGCCAAGAGAGGCCCAGGTCTCCCCAAAAGCGGTACACTGGGGCCCACCCTGCTCCTCCCCTCACCAGGAGAAAACTCCAAGAAATAGCCTCTGTTTGAGGACTACAGCTTCTGAGCGGTGGGAACCTGGACAAGTCAGTTACTTAGCACTCTGAGCCCCAGTGGGGCCTGGGACAAAAATAAGATGAATAAAGATTTCCTTTTCTTCTTTCACTGTTACTGACTTAAATGGAAAGCACCAATCTTAACCTTGCTCTAGATCCCTAGACCCCTCTGAAAAGCTCTGGGAGCTATGAACTCTCACCTCCAAGAAAGCATATCACACAGATATTGTAAATAAAATCTAGGGTGAAAAGACCCCTGCAGCCGCTCATGGACCTGGGTTAGAAACCTGTGCCACAAATGCAGTGTGGGCCCGGGCTCAGGGCTCAGTCTGAAGTCCGCATTTGTGGTCACTCTGCCCTGCAACAAGCTGCTTTTCCTACTCCACTGTTTTGCCATCAGGAGTTGTGCTCTCAGGTTGTGCAGGGCAGGAAGCAGTCCCCTGTGGCTTTGGCCCCCATTCCAACCAAGGCCTGGAGGTGGCAGCACCTTCCCTGGCAGGAGGCCAGTGAGGTGCGTAGCCCCTGCCCTGCCCCACAGGCTGAGGTCTCCCACAGGCTGCGGGGTCCTGCAGCCTCGTGGTCTAGGAGCATTCAGGTAGTGTGGGTGTCTTCAGGGGGACTTGGTCCCACGCAGTCCTCACTTCCCTTGCATCTCTTGCCCAGGGCCAAATCTCACGTACTTTTTTTAAGTTTTGTGAAATAAAACAGACCTACGGAAACAGTACATAGAAATATATACATATATAGTATGGAAAACACATATAAATCACACACGGGTGTAACTACCACCCACATTCTCAAGCACAAAACAGAGGCTAAGGGAGGCACCCCAGAGCATACTGAGGTTCTCCCACCACGTGGTCCTTGCAGTTCAGACCTTAAGGCATGGCCCCTAACAGGTAGATTAAACTTGGCTTTTAACCTTGGTTCCTGGGTGCTGAGGAGGCACCTGTGTATCTGCCCAGACCAGGGGCAGCAGGAGCTGCACAGGGAGTGAGGGAAGAAGCATCCTGGGTGGTAAGTCCAAAGCTGACTCTCAGGTGACTTTGGCCTCGGATTCCCCACTGGCAGAGGGGAGGGGCGCATGTGTCACTAGTCAGTGAGGACTCTTGGAACCTTTGACATTTTCTAGGTGAGGACATCAGAGAGCCACTCCAAAGCTGCTGGGTTTTAGCCAACCCTCCTGCCTAGGTGACCTCAGCACGTCCCAGCACTGAAGTTCATGAGCTGTGTCTGGGAGTGGAGAGCCTGGGAGGTGGCACCAGCAGTAGCTGCCTCCCATGTAAAAGTTGGGAGGCTGTGGAACAGGGCATCTGGCCTCAGGTGTCCCCCTGACCCAGGCGGGGAGATCTGCGGGAAGGATCTCCCAGCCTCTCCAGGTGATGGAAGGTTGGGTAAGAATGGGTGCAGATTGTGTGTGTCCCAGGTGGAGCAGCTCTGAGCCCTGCTTTATTTATTTATTTATTTATTTATTTATTTATTTATTTATTTATTTATTTTAATGGATTTTTAGGTAGAGAGAGGAAGGGGGAGGAGAGAGAGAGAAATTTGTTGTTCCACTATTTGTGCATTCATTTGTTGATTCTTATATATGCCCCAAGTGGAGATCAAACCCAAAACCTTGGTTTATCAGGATGACACTCTAATCAACTAAGCTACCCGGCCAGAGCTTGAGCCCTGTTTTAGAAGGGAGCTAATTGGAAGGGCATTTTCCATCACACATGATACCTCTCCATTCTCGGGAGATCCTCCAAGCTACGCACACCTCCATAGTCTAAGGGCAGCAGGAGCAAGCCCTTCTTTGGCACTGATTTGCCCAGCCCTTTGGAATGCATGGGAGGGTATCTAGGCATCAAATACCCCAGGAAGCCAGGAGGGACCAAGCAGGCTGATGACCTGCGCTGAGCTCCTGTTGTCAGTGTTTCCTGTCTGTTTATCTCTGCTTCTGGATCTTTCTATGCTGGGCAAAGATTGGTTTGGGCCTCTCCCCAGCCTACCCTGATCCTCCCAGGACTGCCAGCCTAGACTCAGAGTGCCAGGGTACCCTTGAGTGGCACCAGGCTCCTGCACATCCCCCACTTCTCACAAGACCTGCCCTGAGGGTTGACAGTGGAGGAGCAGAAAAAAGCAGGGGGCTCTCGGGGTGCTGTTGGGACCCTGCTCTCCTCTGAGCCAGCGCTGTTCTCACCTGCAGGCCCTGAAACCATCTCGGCTGGCTAAGGAGCACATATTTGCACCTAGAAATTTGTAATACTTTCTCAGCAATAAAAAAGAATGAAATCTTGCCATTTGCGACAACATGGATGAACCTAGAGAGTATTATGCTAAGCATTCGAGAAAGACAAATACCGTATAGTATGATCTCACTTGTATGTGGAATCTAAAAAAAAAATAAATGAAGAAACAAAACAAAGATATAGATATAGAAAACAAGCTGATGGTTGCCAAAGGGGAGGGGAAGGGATGGAATTTTTTTTTTTTTAGAGTGAGCCAACTCAAAATTTAATGAAGACCACCCCCCATGCATTATACACTATGAATTGTGTCATTGCCGTCTATGTCAGCCATGCCCTCGGCTCCGTGCAACACAGCGGAGCTGCTTCACAGGCCCTCGGAAAGGAGTCAGTGGCAAATCTCATCGCTTCTCTGGACTTCAGTGTCCTCACAATTCTGGAGGCTACGAAGTCCAAGATCAAGGTCCTGGCAGATTTGGTGGCTGATGAGGGATCACTTCCCGGTTCGTAGATGGCCATCTTCTTGCTGTGTCCTCACATGGTAGAAGTGGGGAAGGAGGGCTATGGAAATTTTTAAAACAAAAAGAAAATATTAGAATTTTAAAAAATCAATTATGGGTGGGGGTTAGAGCAGAAATTAGGGGTTTCCAGTTTTGCTAATATAAATAAATAAACAAATAAACAAATAGTAAAAACTTCCTTGGTCAAAGAGCATTAAAAAAAAAAATTGTAATTTTTTAAATAACCAATCCCTGCCCTAGCTGGGGTTTTAAGTTATTCACAGCTTATGAAACTGAATCTAAGTTTGAGTTATGAAATAATAAAGAAGAGGCATCTGGATTACGACAAGATACGGTGTGCAGGTTGTGTCTCGAGTCCACGCAGCAAGCTCAGCATCTGTTGGTGTGAACACCTTGAGAGGCATCCCAGGTGACAGCCCTCACACAGGGGGTGGCGGCATCCTCCAACCCCCACCCAGCAGGGTGGAGGCCGCAAGGTAGGTTAGACCTTGAGGATGACTTTTTATTCTAGCTACCAGCTCCAAAAGACAGCCTTTTTTTTTTTTTTTTTTTAATGGAGCTGGACTTTGGCCTCGTGGAGCTGTGATTGGGGTGTTGGTGCCTTTGGGCAGGACCTGGTGGTCTGGAAGTTTAGTTGGGGACGGTGGTGGTGATGGGATTGAGTTGGTTCCAGCATCTGCTTTTCATTCTCTAATTTCCTCAACCATTCGAAGGTATTGAAAATGGGTCCTAAATCCTGGAGTGGAGATTGAAGAAGTGAGTGTGGCAATGAGAAAGTACCTGTGGAGGCAACTTGTAAGGTAAACCTTCCTTGCAGACAAGGGTGACATTGCCTCTCCAAGAAGAGTTGAGAAAACCAGGACTTCTGTACAGTCCCCACCCATCCATGGCCTTTTCTGTCCCTAATAGAAGTCACTCTGCCACATCTGACTGAATTTCACCTTCCTTTTCCCCATCCACTTTTCAAACCGGTGGAGGACTGTTGGGGGAATTTCCAACTCTAGTTGTTTGCACAGCAGCACGAGAGGGAACCACAGTGTCAGTCAGGTTCCTCTGCCCTCCAGAGATAGGTAAAAATGACTCAGCATCTCCCGTTCCTACTGCCTGCACAAGTGACAAGCTCTGAGGTCCCCAGAGGCACACATTCTGCGCATCCTTTGACCCTGAACCCTGGTCCTGAGTCCCTGGACTCATTTCTGTGCACCTGAGCACCCCTGTATTTAGGGACCCTAATGTGAATCTCAGCGTGCACACAGTCACACAGCATCTCACAAAGCCCTTGGCACATGGCAGACTATAATTTGATGGGAGGATATTGATTTTCCCATCATAATAACTTAAACAACTTCACATGGAACAGCAGCAGCTTCATCTTAGAGCTTCTCAACTATTTAAATGTCATTTCCACCTCCCCCATCCCACTCACTGTCCTGCTGTCTCCTTCCCCTCCCTCTGGGATAACATTAGCTTCCATCTGTCCCCTCCCTATCCCCTCCCCATCTTGACTTTGGGCTGCCAAGATGTCAATTATCCCCAAATTGATATACAGATATAACGTAACTTCTATCAAAATCTTAGCAAGAGTTTTTGTAGATATAGACAAAATTATTCTAAAATTTATATCAAAAGGCAAAAGAACCAGAATAGCTAAAACGATGTTGAAAAAAAGAATAATGTGAAAGAATAATTCTACCGGATTTTAAGACTTACATAGCTGTGATAATCAAGACAAGCCCCCAAGCTTGGGAGTACCTTCACCCCATAGGCCTGATACTCCCACCCCCAGCCAGAGACACCAGGAGTCTCAGTGGCACCAGCAGGGTGATCTTGCCACATCTGGCAGCCAGCCTGGGAAACTCTCCTTGGCTCAAGGCAGGGACTCTCCTGCCAGCAGCAGTGCCCAGCGCCTGGAGAGCTCTTTACCCCTGCAGGCCAGCCTCCCTTCTCCCACCTAGAAGCAGCAGGCAACCCAATCTGAGGAGGCTCCCTCTGCCTCTCAAGCAGCACCAAAAAGGCCAGGGGAAGTCTCAGGGCACTAACGAAACTATGCAGACCAAAATAACAGAAAACACTCTGAAAATTACGTTTTTATTGGAGCTACAGCCCATAAAATGAAGCCAAGACCTTCGTGTTAAACCTAAACAGAGTGACTGACTTCTAGAATGAAAAATATATTCAGGACCTAGGATGTGTCCTAACGTAATACCAAAACATACAAGATACAATAAAGAAATTACTCCTCATACCAATAATTTGAAAAATCACAGCTTGAATGAGAAAATACAATCAGCTCATGCCCACAACAAGGTGAAATGATATGGCAAGATTTTCAAAGTATTCATCATAAAAATGCTTCAACAAACAATGATAAATTCTTGTGGAGCAAATGGGGGAAAAAAATAGAAAATTTCAGCAAAGAAATGAGGGATAAAGGACTACCAAATAGCCAAAAACTGAAAATGACCCAAATGTCTTTCAATGAGTGAATGGGTAAACAAACTGTGCTACATGCATAGCACATAATACTACTCAGCAGCAAAAACACGCTGTTGATACATGCAATAATTTGGGTGGCTCTTCGGGGCATTGTGCTATGTGAAAGAACCAATCTCAAAAGGTTACATACTGAATGATTCTGTTTATATAACCTTAAAATGACAAAACTATAAAGATGAAGAACAGATTAGTGGCCGCCGGGGGTTAGGGAGAGAGGAGGGGTGGGGGAAGTTGGTGAGTGATGATTATAAAGAGCGAATGAGATCTTTGTGATGAAATAATTATGTATCTTGATTGCAGTGGTGATTACACACATCTTCAGGTGTGATAGAATGGCATCAAACTATACATACACATTGTGCCAAGGTCAATTTTCTGGCTTTGATATTGTACTAAAATTATATAAGAAGCCTTTGGGAGAAACTGGGTGAAAGGTATACAGTTGACCCTTGAAAAACCTGGGGGTTCAGGCACTGGCCCCTATGCAGTTGAAAATCTGTGTATGCCTTTTGACTCCCCCAAAACAACTACGGTGGTCCCTCGTTACCCATGGGACCCTCAAATACCCAAATCCTCAGATGCTCAAGTTCCTTATATAAAATGGCAGAGATTAATGTATACAGTAGGCCCCCCTCCTACGAAGATTTCCAACTATGAATGGAAAATACAGTTTTCTAGCTGCAGTTGGTTAAACCTCTGGATATGAAACCCGGAGATACAGAGGGCTGACTATATATTTATTGAAAAAAATTCATGTGTAAGTGGACCCATGCAGTTCAAACCTGTGTTGTTCAAGGGTCAGCTGTGTTATCATCTCAACTTCCTATGAATCTATACTTATTTCAAAATAAAACACACACCCAGAGTCACACAAAGCCTTTGGGAGCATAATAGACTATGTTTTTGTTTTCGTTCTAATTAATTATAGAGAGAAGAAAGGGAGAGAGAGAGAAACATTAATGTGAGAGAGAAACATGGATCAGCTACCTTCTGCACGCCCCTCGACCGGAGATCAAACTCACAATCTGGGCGTGTGCCCTGACCGGGAATCAAACCACCCCCTCTCGGTGTACAAGATGACGCTCCAACAGAGCCACCCGGCCAGGCGTAGACTCGGTTCTAATGGAGGAAGAGATGGCATCATAGTAATGTGAAAAACCTCATATGAAGCAGCCAAGGCTTCCACTTAACAGCTTCTCCACTCCTGAAATGTCATTCAACACCCACCCACCTTTTACATTCCTGGCACATCACTCCAACAGCCCTGGTCTTCCCCTGCCTTGCTAGCTCCTTCCCTCCCTCCTTGGCTGTGTTCTGTCCCTTCCCACACTTCCTTCCCACCTCTACTTTGGGCTGCCAATCAAATGCCACCTTTCCACCCCACCCCAGGGCAACTAATCAGAGGTAACCATCCTTCTTCCCAGGGAATGGGCATGTGACTCAGATTGGACCAGAGTCCTTGCGGGGGTTGTTATGTGACCACTGCGATTATGGGTGCAGGTGAGGCTTTCTTGCTACACACTTCCAAGGGGCACTACTCACAATGTGTTCTCCGTACTTTGGGCACTAAGCTGGATACTAAGCTGGAGTCCCAGGGGAAGAAGCTGAGAGACAGAAGGACTTGCCAAAATGTCATCTACACTAGGCAAGGCAAGAAGGGCTTCTGTAAGTGTAGACAAGCCAGGAAAGAGGGGGCCATAGTCCAGCAGGTACACCTGCCTCTCACACCACCCACATTTCTTCCCAGGGAGCCTGTTACCCTCAGGAGGGCAACTGCCAGCCAAGGAACCCCCATGTGCCTCACAAAACCTCCAGGGCAGGCCCAGCTCCCTCCAGGGGTGGCATCACAGCACCACACTTCCATGAAAGTCCTGGGGGTTCACCTGTCATTCACCTATTGTGCAGAGTGAGGGATCAGTTGGAGGAGACCAGAGTCCTAGAGTACAGGACTTAAGGGGTAGAGAGGAGGGGTTCTTATTACTGAGAGGAGGCCAAGGCTGGAATAAATATTTCCTGGGAGGCCAGAGTCCCTGAGGGTGGGCAAGGTCAATGAAGGCCGAAACTTGGGCCAGACCCCAGGTCCCAGACCACAGTCTCACCTCAGTGCCTCCACAGGGTGCTCAGCACCCAGAGCCTCTGTGCGGAATGGAGGCTTGCTGGTTCGGACTGAAGACCCCGAGGCAAGTTGAGTTTGTGTTTTCTTAGCCCCCAGCACAGAAGCACAGGCCTTCTCCCCCTCTCTCTCCCCTCCAAGGCAAGTCAGAGTCGAGCAGGCTGGCACTGGGGGAGCGCTGTCTGCCCTCACCTGGTCACCTCATGGCCCTGGCCCCAAGGCCCTCTCTCTCCTGCCCTGCTCCTGGCTCCCAGCCCTAGGCCACTCCTGGCAGCCAGGCCTAGCCAAGGCCAGGCTGTTTTGGAAAAATGCTCGGAGGTGGCAGAATGTGCGGTCTTCGAGTTCCCTCCAAACTGGCGCCCCAATCCCTGGACAAACAGCTGCCGTGTTTGCCTGTCCACAACAGCCTGTGTTCTCCTTCCAGGCCAGGAGATCCCGGGGGCAGCCAGCCTTGTGGGGGGCGGACGGGCAGGCAGGCGGACGTCACCGACCTGCGGGCCCGCTGGAGAGAGGCATGGACAGACTGGGTGATGACAGGCCTGCCACCCGCCAGGCTGGCCCTCCCACCCTGCGGCAGGGCGGTCAGATTGAGGGCAGCCTGAGGACCGCGCTTCCTTCGCCTCGGCTGCCACACAGGACATTCCTCCACATGGAATTCACACTCTGAGAAACTACTACCTTCCGCTGGCACGCTTCCCCGTGGAGGCTGGGGCTTTGCATGGCTGCCTCTGGCCGACTCTGGAGACCTCCCTCCCAGGGAGCCCCTCGGAGTGGGCACATGCTGGGTGGGGCAGGTGGTCCGCTTCTGGTGCAGGGACCCCCCTCTGATTCTTTGAGGCCATGGGGAAGTCTCTGCCACTCTGAGACTCTGTCTTATGGAAAACAGAAGAATCACCCTTGCTCCCCTCCCCCCTCCTCTGGAAAGGGTAAGGGTAGGCTAGGATTCAGGGAGAACAGGCCTGGGTGCAGTGGGGAGGGGGCAGGCTAGGCAGAAGACAGAAGAAAACACAGGGCAGATGATGGGTGGTCAGGGCCTGCTGAGTGTCCTGCCCTGGTGGCATTCTTCAGAAGATTGGGTTTCTCTTCTTGGTGGCCAGGCTCCATGACCCAGGTTGGGAGAGGCCTTGGGACCCAGGCTGTGTCTGTGTCTGGGGGCTCTGAGCAGAGATTGGGTATGATGGACTGAACCAAAAAGACATGCTGCAGCCACAAAAAGGCTCATCTCAGGCCAGCTCAGGGGAGCTTTCCCTCTCTAGGCTGTGGGGAGGAGATAGGGCACGGCAGAGGCTCAGACCAGCCGAAGCACTGAGGCCTGTCCCTCCCTTGTTCCTGGTGCAAATCTGGGACCCTGGCTCTGCCTCTCACTGCCATCCCTCCCCGCCCACAGCCCCTTGGTCCTGGGACCTGCCCTGTGCCGGTCTTGCCTTCATCCTCTGTGACAGGTTGCTGAGCTGCTTTTCACAGTTGATAATCGGCATAGAGTACACAGTTGGTCATCAAGTGGGCTTGGGGAGCCCAGCAGCCTGTGCCCACTCTGCACCTGTTGCCCTTTAGTGTGCCTACCCTCAGGTGCAAAGTGAGGGAATCTGCCTACCTGTTTAACCCCTTTTCCAAACCCATTTGACCAGGGCATCTGTTTGCTTCATGGAAGAGCCTCTGAAAAGTGCCTCATGTGACATAAGGCTGGGAGTCAGGAGAACTGAATTCTGCCCCTCAATTCACTCTGTAGCTGTGGACATCAGTGTAAGCATTTTGGACTCTGAGGACAGGCCTTGAGCACTCTGGGTTGCCCAGGCCATGATGGCCACACTCGGCCGGGGGAGCTGCCTCCAGCTGTTTCATCCCCCAACAGGCCTCTGGGGCCAGTGGCTGTCCAGATACATCTTTCCTTCCCCACAGGAACCTACTTGTGGAAGGACACTGCCGAGGATTCCTCTGTGCCCTCGCACAAGGAATGGTCTCACAGGACAAATGTTTCCAGGAAGAACCTCCTGCCTAGCAGGTGGGATTGGGTGCCGCTGAAGGGAATGTGGGGAGGGGGGGCTTTCAGTGAGGCTGAAAAGGCAGAGACCAGAGAGCCAAACGAGGGTGAGTCCCCACGGTTTATTATGGAAGCCTATAAAAGAGCCACATTGAGTACTTTCAAAATCACAAAATGCACAACATTCATTTTTTTTAATATGCAACATGGAATATTATATACAGATTAAGACCACGTGACAGCAAAACACTCACACGGCACCAGTTTCATATCAAAACAAAACACACAAGTGCTTTTTCAATATTAAAACAACTGTGATAAAAACATATTAATATTTTGAACCATGTTTACAATAGAGAAAAATTCATATTTTACTAAATAACAAATATTTAACAGCAAAAACTTTATACTAAATATCTATTTTGAATTATAACAAAAATAGTACTTATAATAGTTTATAAAGACAGACACAAAATTATAACATTTATGAAAAAAAAGTCTTGTGTATAAAATAATATCATAGCGATCTGGGCAGGGTCAGGATGGTGCCCAGAACACAAACGCCAGCGCCCAACATCGAAAGTGCTTCAATCTGCAAGCCCAGGGCAGGAAAAGTTTTGTGGAGTTTTGTCTTTTTAATGTCAAGTTACAATAGTTAGGAATGGTAAGTGAGAAAACATCACCCATCTATGCTACGCCTATAAAACCTACACACAAACACACGGACACAGATGGATGCACAGAGGAGAGATGGATGAACTTCGACATTGGAACCCTTCGCTCAGCCAGTCAAGAGCTTTCTTCATTTCTCTTGTTATCTTTGAGGCCCAGCAGGGCAAATGATCCTTCTTTCCTCCCTCACAGGGATCCTCCTCAACCTTTTCTCTGCCCCTCTCAAGCTGGTCACCACAAATGGAAAGGCCACCTAGGCCTCCCAGAGCCCTCCAGCCCCCCACCCCTCCCCAGGGCCAGGCCCAGTGGACTTCCTGTCTGAAGCTGCATGCCTAGCCACTCAGTCAAGAACGACTGGTTCAGAGCAAGCTGGCTTAGCTTGAAGGTGCAGAAACCTTCCAGACACTGGGCATTTTTGTGGGGCACCGATTCTGGTGCACCATAGCTACTTTGCAAGCTTTGATGAGTCTTAACACATTTTTGCCTGTTTTTCAGAATGTGGAGAGAGGTTTTACTATCCTTCCCCATACTCACTAGCCAAGTGGGGCGCCCCGGGGAGACAGTGACTATGCAGGAGATGATGGCAACCTCCAAATCCCCACGTTGCTGGCAGAGCGGGGAGGGAAGCCGTGGGACCATTTCCCCATTTTTTTAAATGTCTATTTTTGCCAATAATGTCTGTTCCGCACTGTTTTTTAATAGCGAAAAAGCAGGAACCAAGTGAAACACTTGAAAACAGGGAGTTTTAGGACAGTCTGGGGCACAAACCCATTCCTACAGCCTACCACCAGGTGGGTACATGTCGGGCGAGAGTGGGGGTCCTGTCTGTCCACTCAACACCATCAGAGGGGGCCACTGAATGGTCACAGTGGTCACCTCTTAGACAGACAATTAAAATGATCAATGTCCTACAACTTCTGTGTGTTTCTGATTTTCTTGTAAAGAGAATTCACTGGTTTTATAACATCAAAAGCCAATAGAGAAACACAGAAAGCAAAGAAAAATCCGAAAACAGACAAAATCACTGAAGACTCATCAAAGGCTCCAAACCAGCCCTGGGAGGCATCCCAAATTGCCAACACTCAAAATGCTGGTGGCAGAAGCTACTCCTCTTTCCCCCAGTCATCCTGACGGGCCAATTTTCAAGCAAATCACTTCTGACAAATCGCACATACTCTCCTCAGCTCTCCCTGCAGCCTCCCGGCAGCTGCCTCGAGACCAGGGCAGAGGCCCGAGTCAGCTCTGTGGAAGGGCTGCCTTCTACGCTCACCTCCCCTTGCTTTCATCTCGTCCCCACACCCCTGAGCTGGGCTGAGCAGACAGTGGCATAGAGGTGGGAAGGGACTTCAAGGACACCTTTCCAAGGGCTAAGGGTGAAGGTTAAGGAAGGGACAACGGAGCCCCTCGCTCCCTGTCAGAGAAAGAACCCGTATCCTTCCCCATACTCACTAGTGGAGTGGGGGGCCCCAGGGAGACACTGGCTATGCAGGAGATGGTGGCAGCCTCCAAATCCCCATGTTGTTGACAGAAGGGGGAGGGAAGCAGTGGGCTATTACCCCACCTTCACCAGGGGACAAAGGCAGAGGTGCTGGATTTCACCCCAGGAGTGCAGTTGAGGTTGAACCCACAGAGCCTGGGGGAGCTGCTCAACCTCAGCCAGAGGGCTGGGTCACTCGCAGAAGTCAGTCCCCGGGACAGTGGGACAGAGACTAGGGGATGGAGGAGGTACAATTCCAGACCCCAGTAACACCAAGATTCGGTTATATCCGTGAATAAATATGAGCCAAGGGCCTTGGGTGTGTGTGTAACAGAGAAGCAGGGTGGGCTGAAGGCCACCTGGCAGGAAGGTGGGGATGTCATTGCTGTGTGCATGCCCAGGGCCACCAGAGAGGATGCTGGGAGGACAGGGCCTGGAGCTCCTTTGCCCCAACATCAGAGGAAAGAAAAAGTAGCAGCAATAGGTAATTTCAAATGTCCAAACTGGCAAAGGGGTGGACTCCTCTAGAGGAACACTGGGAGAGTCACATGCCTCAGTCTGGGTAGAGGCAGGAGGGGGCGGGTGCTGAAGAGGCCAACTCTTCCTCCCCCCCCCCCCAAGTCAACCACTTGATCTCAAACTAAAAAAGTCCAAACGAAATGGGAGGGGAGGGACCAGTTGGGAACATCACAAGCAAATGCTGCAGCGTGAGCTGACAGTTAACACTGTAATAGGCATGCGGAGCCCCTGGCCACGCCCTATCCCAGGAGCTAAGCTGGTGGGAACTGGAGAGAGACTGGGAGAAGCAGGAGCAAGGAGGAGGGCCCTGTCCCCCGAAGGAACAGGGGCCCTTTTGGCTTTGGGTAGGGTCTGCCAGGGAGGGAAAACGGGAGGGCAGGGTATGGGGGCCGCTCTCCCTTCCCCGGGTTCCAGCCCCCTCCCACACACAGGTTTTTACCCTTCCATCGCCTCCTACCCCAGGGCCTGGCTGGGCTGAGGCAGGGGTGTGGGCCAGGCCCTGTTAGACCGTGGCACTTAGCATGGCCTCCGTCTCTGGCAGGATCTTGTTCTGGTTAGAGTCCAGGCCAAAGAACTTGACACTGAGGCCGTCCACGGGGTGCAGGACAGGGACCAAGGTGATGCGGGGGAAGGTCCGGGTAGCCAGCTCAAAGCGGCTTGTGCTGGCCAGCTCCACCGCCAGCACCTTCAGGAACAGCTTGGCCAGGTGCTTGCCCAGGCAGGTCCGGACGCCGCCGCCGAAAGGGAGGTAATGGAAGCGGCCGTCCTTGTCTTCACTCCGAGCCTGACCGAAGCGGTCGGGGTCAAATACGTTCACATCTTTGAACACAGGCGCTGTGTCATGCGTATCCCGAATGCTGTACATGACACTCCATCCTTTGGGGATCTGGAAACCCTGGAGGCAAGATGGGAGGAGGGTGTGGTGGTGAGGGCCAGGGGGGACCTGAGAGGGCCCTGGACACAGTGCCTGCCAACCCCCGACCCAGATGTTCCTAGAGAAACCATATTGTGATCGCCCCGCCTGGCTAGCACCCCTCAGCATGTTAGTCCAGTCTCTTATTTGTAGAATGTCCACATGCAGCTTCATATATGACACCCAGGCTGGCTTCATCTGACCCAGCATTTGGGATGAGGTCTCTCCCATCAGACCAAAAGCTCCTTGAAAACAAAGGGTATCTCCCCATCAGCCTGAGGTACTTTGAGGGGGGTCTGTTTTTTCCCATCAGTCACCCCCCCGTGCCCAAGGCAGTGTTCCCATGGGTTCCCTGAGGCCCAGCCCCAGGACGCAGGCTCACGTCAAGCTCGAAGGTCTGCAGCACAGTGCGGTAGCCGCCGGAGATGGGTGTGAAAAGGCGCATGACCTCCTTGATGACGCAGTCCAGGTAGTGCAGCCCGCTGAGGGTGTCGAGCCGCAGCGTGCCCTCACAGGGGCAGCCGCCGCTGTGCAGGATGCCGTGGGCCCGCAGCTCCTCCCGAAGCTTCTCCAGCACGGCCGGGTGCTTTAGCAGCTGCATGATGAGTGACGTGCTGGCGCTCGCAGTGGTGGCATAGGCGGCAAAGATCAGCTCCAGGGTCCCATCCTGCAGCGCAGAGAGGAGAGGCACCATTAGGGATCAGTCCCCCCTGCCCCAGGGCCATCTAGCTGGGCCCTGCCTGCTTCCTCTGAGCCTCATGTTGCTGGGGCATTTGGGCCACAATGGACACAGGTCAGAGGGTCAGTCCCCTGACTCGGCAGGACATACAACTGCTACAACCCAGGGCAGGGGCACTAGCCTGAAGTCCCTTGCAGTGGGGCCACTTGTCACTTACTGCTGGGTTCTGGGGCAGTGAGCCCCAGCAGCCTAATCAGTGAGGTGAGCTCACAGAAAAAAAGAAAACAATCCCAAGGAGCCAGGCACTATGCGGGTGAGTAGGGTGGGGGGGGATCAGGGTCGAAACCCCAACCATCCAAGCCCAAGCTCCTTCCTCCACCCCCAGGAGGACATCAAGATTTGGGAGGCAGTCTGGGGCCATACCCACCAGGACCTAGGATGGGACTGCAATGAGAAGGCTGAGGGGACTCCAGGGGACCCTGGGGAGCAAGACACATGAGTCATGGGTGCCCCATGGAAAGGCCCCAGAAGGTGGTCTCATTCCAAGCTCTGCATTTTACAAATGTGAATGCCAGCCCCACAGAGGGGAGTAAAGGGACCTGGGTCCCTTACTTGCCATGGCACCACCTATGAGTCCAAAACTTCTTGTGAAATGGTAAAGTCATTCTGCTCTTTCCGGGCTTCCCGGGAGAAAAACTGAAGCGAGAAGAGGGGGAAGCAAAGCTGGGGGTCTACAGCAAGTCTTAGCTGGCAACTGCCAGCTATGTGGGTGGCGGAGTCTGCACGAGGATGAACTAAGGGATCCCTTCTCAGGTGGAACACCCACCCTAAAAAATGGCGGGCAAGAAGCCCTTCTTGGAGCCCTATGTGGACAGTCTTGGTGCCAGCAGCCCAACTGGGCTTCATCAGTGCCAAGCAGGCTGGGAGACTTTCAAATGCCACCAACTTGAAAAGGCCTGAATTAGGTCCAAATCTTCCCAGCTCTTCTCCAAGGATTGGGCTGCCCTCCAGCAAGTGGCTGCCCCTTATGAGTCTGAGTTTCCCTAGGTGACCTTCCAGGTCCACTGGGGCCATTAAAATGCACTGAAATAGTGAAGATTTGGGGGCGGAGAAGAGGGGTCAACAAACACCACTGACACTGAGTCCCTTCAGAGGCTACTAAGGGTCAATTTCTCACATCTTTTCCAAAATGGTGGAAAGGACCATGGGCGGGATGGAGAGCCTGCTGCCAAGTATCATGGGTACCATTCATCACCAGGACTGGGTGCACAAGCCGTGGGTGGAGGAAGGGCAGCCTCACCCACTGTGGGTGCTCCCCGTCCTCCCACCAGACCGTGTGCACTGCATGCAGGGACATGGTCTCTCTTCTGGTTCAGCCCCCACCCAGTGCGGTGACAGCCACAGCAGCTGCTCACAAAGTCCCTGTGAAATGGGACCAGAACAGGTGGCAGGGGCCAGCACCATCCCACCCTGGGGCAGCCCCAGTGTGGAGCATGGGGCACTCGTGCTGCCCGCTGGGGAGGCCCCCACCTTCAGCTCCTGCATGGTCATCTCCTTGCCGTGCTCCTTGCTGCTCTCAATGAGGATGTCCAGTGCATCGGAGTAGTCCTTGCCCTGCGTGCACTGCAGCTTCTCCCGGATTGCCTTTTCCAGGCCCTTCTGTAGGGTCTGTCGTGCCTGAATACCCTGGGGAAGAAGAGAACCATCCTGTCACCCAAGGGGAAGGGCAGGGCCACCAAGGGCCTCCACCCAAGGTGGGGCAGGTAGGGGATTCCTACGAGAACGTCCCCTCTCAGACTCAAAGACCAGGGTTGAAGACTCCACTCCGCCCGCCCTCTGTGTGACTGGTGACTGTCTTAGCAGTCAGCCACCCCCTCCCAGGGTGGGTTCATGAATGCCCATCTCCTCTCCTCCCAGGCCCTGGGTTCTCACCCGCCGGTAGCCACTGAAGGGCAAGTCGACAGGCAGGGAGAAGACATTCTCCACAAACTGCTGGTAGACCTCAAAGAGGTGCCCAAGGTCCTCTTCTGGGATGCTGAAGCCCAGGAGTACACGGATGGCCATGCGGAAGGTGAGCTTCTGTGCCTCCTGGTACACATTGATGGCCTCAGGATGGCTGCTCCAGGCGCGCAGCGTATCCTGAATCACCAACTGGATCTTGGGCAGGTAGCTTTCCAGAGCCTCATGGCTGAAGATCTTGGAGAACACCTGGAGGGCAGAGAGGTGGGCAAGCTGGTCAGATGGGCTCAGGCTGCCTGTGAGGCTTCGGGGGGCCTGGCTGAAGCACAGGTCCCATGACTGACTGGGGAAAACTCCAGGTCCTCACCCTCACCAAGCTCCCCCTCCATCTCCGAGACACAGTCCCCTCTCTGGCTCCCCTATTCTAAACCCTCCTACTGTCTATGCCTTGGTGAAGGGTGGCAGGGGAAGGACAGCATTAAAACATAGTTCTTAAGTATTTTTATTCGAAGTCGAGACCTTCCACATCGCTCACATGGTGACCTGACGTATCACCTTCTGTCCTGACCTCCAGGAAAGCATGTGCTCCAAACAATGGCAAAGCCTTGGGACTGGGCATTCCAGCTGCCAACAGGTCTGTGGCTGATGTGGCCATACCAGCCACGGGGCAACACAGAGAGGGCTAAGCAAGGCTAGAGGTGAGGCAGTGGCCCACTCCCAAATTCCCAGGCCACAGGGCAGAAGTGCCCAGGAGGAGCAGAACAAAGGTGAGCAGGCTGGACAAGGAAGAGGTGGAAAACAGTAGGTGGCTCTTCTACTCCACCGATGGGAGAACAAGAGAGTCTGAGGCTAGACTGCAAGTAGGACTTCCTGAGACCCAAATTTGCTCGGTCCCTGGAAATCGCCTACTAGGTGGAGATCCTAGGGAGTTCGTTAACAGCTTTGCCACCAAAATGTCTTCAGTGTGGCCAGATCTGGAGGCAGAGGATGGGGGCAAGGTTTTTCTACCCCCAAAGATCACAAAGGCAGACAGAAGCCCCTTTTCATTCCTTGCATCTTCCTGGTCCGCTTTAAGTAGCCAATGAGACCCTGTTGCCACCTCCCCGGCCTTTAGCCCTCCTGATTCCTGGCAATCCCTCCTGCCCCTCCTCACCCAGATGCCCCTGCAGAGGGGAGGATGTTAGTTTATTTACTGATGGCCTGTGGGTCTCACTTGTAACCGACACCCTCCATTTCCCCCACCCCAGAGTCTGGAGCAGAATGGGGGGTGCCTTCCCACCAGCACCAAGGGGAAGGTCATGGGTAAGGGAGGGGGAGGGGCAGCGCAGGGGAAGGAGACAAATATTCCTCCAGCCCCCCCACCCTGCTCCATGCAAACCACACACACGCGCCGCCCTCCCCTCCTGCCCCCCAAACACAACCACCACACAAACTGTAAATGTGAGAATTTCCCCTGCAGTCAGCTCGAGGAGGAAAAGGTAACATTTTCCTGGCCTGGGCCCTGCATGGCTAATGGGAGGGCTGGTTTGCAGAAATAACAGTGCTGGCCCTTCAGTGGCCCAGCCAGGCGTTCACAATAGCACTTTCATTCCGAAATTCCCGGTGGGCAAAGGGAGGGAGGAGGGAAGGAGGCCGCCAGCGAGGGGCAGAGAAGCCGCACTGTTTGGGGCTGCTCCTGCTACTAAGGGACAGCTGAAAGGGAGAAGGACTGTGAGAGGTGGCCCAGGGCAACCCAGGCCTGGACGGGTCACTCACACTTTGCTCAGTTTGGTGTCCTGGGAATTTGGGGGTGGGGGGTGCTTCAGAGAATTTCTATGGTTATGCATAAAGCCAGAGCTCTCTGCCTCAGCCCTCCACCCTGGTGTCCTTAGGATTCCAGGTTCAGCTCTTGGTCAAAAAAAATCTTATGGGGCAGCAATGGGGGCCCTGTCTCCAGACTCCAATGCTGGCCAACTAAGGGGACTTACAGAACAGCAAGGAGCCCACAGGGTGAGTAGGAAGTGGACGTGGGGGCCAAGCAGGCTTATTGGGGAACCAGAAAGATTAACTGTGGCTACCAGGCCTCAGATAGAAGGCTGGACGTGAGGACAAGCAAGGACAGGGAGGCCACACTGGCCCAGATCAGCCAGCCCAGGTCAGACTGAGGGGTACTGTCATGGAAGGGATGGGGGCAGGGGCTGGCCAGGGCCCCCAGAGCAAGGGAGACCTGGGCCCAAAGGTGGGCATGTAGAGGGGGCAATAGGGCAGAGGCCACACTGACCGGAACCAGCCAAAGTCAAAGTGAGCTGGGCTCTAAGATGCAGTGGGGTGGTGGGAAAAGGCAGGCTGGGTGCCCAGAGATCTGATTTTAACCCCAAATCATCCACCAACTTACTGTGCGATCATGGCTAAGTGATGCCCCAGCCTCAGTGTTCTGATCTAAAAAATGGTGAGATTGAGCTAGATGACCTCTTTTTCCTTTCAATGTACACAGCACATAAACACCAGTATCTGTATGTCCCTAAATAGATGTTGCCCCCTCAAAGAAGCCCAGAATCTGGCACTGTACGAGTCACTGGTAAGTGCCTGCCAGGCCCCCACTCACACACCCTACAAGGGCTACAGTGGTCTAGGAGGGGCCATCTCAGTGTTACCAAAGGAGGAGCTCTCAGGGCTCCCAGTGCAATCCCAGGAGTGGCCATACTGGACCCACTGACAAGCCCTGCCCTGCCCTCCCCTAAAGGTTACATTCCCTGCGCCCTCTAGCGATAGCTGCCTGAATAGCTCCTTCTCAAGCCTCCAGGCCAAGGAGGGCAGGGATGATTCAAGGAGACCTGGGACTGAGCAGAGGGACTCCAAGGTCAGGTGGTCCACACCTCACCTCTAGGTGGGAAGGGGTCCTGAGCAAGGTCAAGAGCTGGAATGACCCCAGGAAGCCCACAAACACCTGGTACCTGCAGGCCCCCCAAGGCTGGGGTTTCTGAAAAGAGAACTGCAGGCAGGAGCAAAGCTCTTATCTTGACCCATCAAGAAGTCTAACTGGATGTTCTGGAGTCCCTTTTTACCTAGATGTCCCAGGATTCTCCCCAGAGCCCCCTGAGGTGGAAAAACTACCCAAATGAGAAGCCGAGCAAAGGGAGATTTCAGGCACTCCAGGACCAAGGGGCTTTGCTCGAGAGTCACCAGGTCCATGCTTCTGCCTCTGGCCCAGCTGTTCCGTAGGCACTGGGCCTCCTAGGCCCCAGGAAAACTCCAGGGCCTCATCCCTGGGTCTGTGCCCAGGGTTAACAATGGGGCACTTCCCGAAGTAGGGGCGGCCCCCACCACACAGGCCAAGAGGAGGCGGAGGTGCTGGCCAGGGCAGAGGGAGGCTGCAGCGGGGCGGGCGGGGTCAGGACTCGGGCACGTGGGAAGGTGCCCAGTGGAGCCACTCAGTGTGAAGAGAGGAAGAGTTCCCGGCTCCCAGAGCCGCCTTCCCTGACCACACAGTTAACAGGAACCAGGGTGGCTTTGTCAGGGTGGCTTTGTGCCCCTCGGGGGCTTCCCTTGGAATTCCCAAAAGTGTGCCAAGAATGCTGAACAAAGGTCATCGGAACCAGCCCTGGCCCAGGCAAAGCCCTGCAGGAGGCAGCAGCAGGTATGGACTTTCCACCGGGGTTAATGCCGGGGAGAGCAGGGCAGAGGCTCAGGGAAACCTGGGAACCCCCGGGCACAGGCTGGGGCAGGATGGGCTCCTGCCTCTAGGATGTGCTTGGAAAGCCTCCCCCGTCCATGTTGGTTTCACCAACAACACTTCTGGCTCAAGAGCCCACGTTCCCGGGTTCTCCTTCTCCCCTGAATGGGAGGTGATGCCACAGTGAAGTGGGAGGGGGAGGGAGGGGGGATTACCAAGCGGCTTGTCAAGACTCAGATCCCCCATAATTGTTTTTACAAATCCTTCCTCCTCCCCCCTCCTGCCCCTCACCCAGTGCCCCTGGAAGGGGAGTCACTCGATGAACCCCCACGGCCCTGCATGCTGATCCACCCAGACAGATAACCTCTTGTTCTCTGCTGGCCACTACAGACGGACAGATGAGATGGACAGGCAGCCTCAGGAGCTGGAAGAGCCAGAGAGGGAACCCACTCCCTGGGCCAGTGACTCAGACTGGGAGGAATGGAAGTGGCTGCCCGGGAGGGTGGGGGCCTGGGCAGGCCACCCCGGCAAGCCACTGGAGCCGTGGCCTTCAGAGTGGAAAGAATAACAGAGGGCAGGCAGCCACCGGGGCAGCTGTCCGCACAGCACAGGGGTGACGCCAAGGTGTGTATTTTACACTCAAGTAAGAGGAAGGACAAGAGAGGACGTCATCCTCCCAGCTGCCTGGCATTTCCATTGGGCCTGGACTTCACCCTGGCTGCCTCCTGAGCCAGTCCCTACTCAGCCCCTCTGGTTGGGAGGGGCTAGCCCAGACCTCCCAGCCTGTGCGTGCCCCTCTGGGTTCGCAGCATCTGTAGAAACAGAGTACCTGTCTCCCACTTGCCTCCAGCTCTAATCATTTCCCCTAACTCTTCCACACACAACAAAAGCACCCAGTGGGAGAGAGGAAGGCACTTGGCAGAGCCACAGAAACTAAAAAGGTTTGCTCACTCATTCCTCTTTCAGCTATAGTAAAAAACCCCTCAGAAAGCTGAGGCCCAAAGGGGAAGGGCCTCCCAAGGTCACAGTCCAGGGTATGACTGGCCACATGCACCAGGGTCCCTAAACCCCCCTGCCTCCCGCCACTCTTAGCCCCATCAAGTGGCCCTGTACTCAGCCTGAGCTCTCTGACAGAGCCCTGAGGTGGACCTTCCTTTCTGGCCCAAGCTTATTCTAAGAGCAAGGCCAGCTGTTCTGGCTACTCTGTTTTGCTCTCAGCATTTCTCAGTCCCTGGAAATATGCCCCCAACCCCTGCCTTTCTGCCTGGGAACCTGGAATGGATACAAAAATGGCAAAAGGGGCTCAGGGGCCAGAGCAGACCCCAGTCAAGCTACCCCACTCCCACCAAGGTCACAACTGTCTCCCAAGGCTGAAAGAGTGAACAAACACATCACCATCACAGGCTCAGACCCCTCCCCACCCTGGGAAAAGGACACAGAAAGGAGGGAAAAGGGAGGGGGTGGCCCCCACTCCCAGCCAATCCACCCTCCCACTGTTTGGCACAAGGGCATGCAGAGGGAGGCACCCGCTCCCAGGCGCCCTGGTGGCTGGCTGTGGGCTCCCTCCCCCACTGACCTTCAGAGACATCCGCTCCTGCCACCTGCCCCCTCAATGGCCCCTGTGCCCACTGGCTGGTGCTACAGTAACTTTTGGGTGAAGGACTTCAGCTGGTGGAACAAAGATCTATGCCAGGAGGCCCTCCCAGTAACAGGGCTGCCTGGCCATGCATGCCACCCGCCTTCCCATTCAAAGCAGGTGGGAACTTCTGCCCTGAACTGAGCCTGGTGGACATGACTTTGAAGTCAGAGGCTATGCACCAGTCCAAAGGCCACCTAGAGATAGTCCTGGTTGGCCTCCCCCAGCACCCTGTAACCATGAGCCCTCCTGGCTTTGCCTGCCTGCTGAAGCACCTCCTGGCCTCTCCATCCCAACATAAATGCATGGGGTTTCTTGAAGGAGTGCAACGACCCAGAGCCTAAGCTCCACCCCCACCCAGGATGGGGCGCAAAGGCTGGGAAACCATTTGTGGGTCTCTTAATCCCTGCCTCTAAAGCCCGGGAGCTCTTCCCCAGCTCAGCCTCTGGCACAAAAGTCCTTATAGCCATGGTAGGAGGGCCAAGAAGACTACCCCTGGGTCTCCCCAGTCCAGGGATCCCAGGCCAAGTGCATCCCCTGGGATGCTCTCTAAGTTCTGGGAAGGCCACTGCCTGAGGTGTCCTGAAGCTTCTGGCTCCTTGGTGCAAAGAGGCCCAGCCCTATCTCTGAAGGAAAAGAGGAAATGCCTGATCCTGATATGTGGGGCTTGGCACTGGAGGCTTTAAGGACCAGCCCCGACTCCTTCTCCGTGTGTCCAACAGTCCTTCCCCCAATCATTCCTACCAGAGTCTATCCACCTTTCCAGGACAATACCCCAGCCTCTCTGCACACAGAAAGAAAAGGGTTGGGGGTCCTCCATCTATCAGAGTCACTCCAGGTGGGAGAGGTGTAACAAAGGAGGAGGGACAGAGTTTGGTGGTGGCTATAGGGACACAGGCCTGGCTTCTGGAGAAGGCTCTTTTAGACTGGGCAAGACTTTTTGAAGTTTCTCCCTGGCAACCCCTCCTCTCTTGGCCCTAGACAACCAGGACAGCCAGTGATGGCCATGAGGAGCCCCTTCCCAGAACATCTGGTCAAGCCTGACCAGCCCCAATGGAAACAGTGATACTCCTAGTTACCCGGACAGCTGGGCCTCAGCACACCTGGGCCTTACTTCCTGCAAATGCAACCTAACCAAGCCCTGGCCTGGCCCAGGAGCCCACTCTCCAGGCATGCCCCTGACTGTAGCATGGGCTGGACACGGCAATGAGTGGCACCTGGCAGCCCCCACCCTGGCTGCATTGGGTCCGCTGGGCATTAGGTTCAGCAGATTGGCCATTCTCTCCAGGACTAACATGTGCCCCTGAGTAGTCACCCCTCATCCCTCTGGCTAGACTCCACTTCTTGAGAGCAAGGACCAAGTTTCCTGCTTTTTGTTTGTACCTAACCCAAAGCTTTCTATTTAGTTCAGTAAACTTAAGTTCATGGAACACCAATTAAAGAGATTTGAGGGAAGGATCCTTTTATCCATGCACTTACTATAGGACCATGTGTACACATGTCACATAGCAAGCACACAATTAGTGTGGGAACCAATGCAGGGTTCCCAAACCTGTGTCAGGATGAACTTTGTTCTGGCTGCTCTCATGCCCAGGAGGTAGAGGGCAAGACAAGAGTGCCCCATGTATGCCTCGTAGGGGTCCTCAGTCTCTGCCTTCACCCCGTCCCCCCAGCCATCCCTCCCCCTTCCCTGTGTATTCCTCTGACTGGTCATCTATGCCATCTCCTTCCTCCTCCATGCCTCCCAAATGAACCATGTAAGCCAAAACCTTGGGGCTTTCCAAGCAGGCCCTTCCCACCTGGAGGTCCAAGGCCAAGTCAGCCAGAGAGTGGGTGGAACCACAAGACAACAGCCTCACCCAGAAGCTCTCTGTATCCCCAGAGACTCAAGATCAGGTCTTGATCAAGCCTTCTCCCTCCCAGGATCCCCTCCCACCCCTGCCCCCCAGCTTCCCGCAGTCCCAGGTGGGCAGGACTGAGCAGTGCTCTGCTAGGTAACCCAGGACACCTCTTCCCATGGAGGAGTGTTGGAGGCTCCACCTGCCTTTGCTTTGTCTCCTAAACTCTGTGAGTCTCAGTGTTCTCTTTTGTGAAGGGGAAAAGCCTCTATAAAGATAAAATGAGAAGCAATCACATCCTTTGGAGCTGGGTTTCTGAGCCTCAGGCTCCCGCCACATTCTTTGGGATGAGCTTTTGGTGGAGTCACAAAGACTAAGAAAAAAAGTGCCCAAGAAATTTGAAAAGCCCCCGTTCCTAAGCCTACAGCCCCCTCCCAGCCACTCCCCAGAACACACACACTCCAACCTGACTCAGGCCCTGTTAGCTGCGTCCTGCTCTAGTGAGGCAAATAAGAGAGAAGATTTTAGGAGAGAAGATTTCAGTCCCTGAAATATATATTTTATGGGAGGAGGGGCGTTGGGGGTACTCGCAGACCAGTCCACTCCATGCGGTTTTAACTCCTTTTGTCTGCGACGGAGAACTACTCTTCCCAGGCCTTTCAGAAGACATGAAATACTATAAGATGAATTCCTCCGTTCCCCGAGACCACCTCGCACGCAGACTTCCGGCAGAGGGGGCTGCCGACAGTTGCTCCCTCCCCTCCCCTGGGCTCTGCCACTCTTCCCAGACAGAGATCAGAGGCTGCTTCTCGGTTTCCTTCAGGTTTCAAACCTGGGTGAGTACTCTGACCCAATGCAAAAAAAATGGAAGGAGGAGAGGTCGTGCAGTCTCCCCCACCCCCTTCTGGACACTTTAAGCCTGCAGGCCCGCTCCCGCCCGCCGGCGGCTCAGCTTTCGGGTTACTGCAGTTCAAACAGCACGTGCCGCCCGCGCTCCGAGCCGCTGCGGCTGCTGCGGCGGCAGCTCAGCCCCGGGAGGGGGCGGGGAGGCTCGCTCTGTGCGCGCTGGCTCGCCTCCTTCGCGCCTCTACCAGGCGCTCGGGAAATCCACAGGATAAACACCCACTTTCTCTTCCTCTTTATGGGAGGGGGTAGGTGCGCTTTGATCCCCAGCCGCGCCTCAGCTGCTCCTCCACCCCCTCGCCCTTCCCCCACCGTCCAACCGGGTGAGCGTAGAGGCCCAAATTTCACCTCGCTCCTCCCAGACAGGGCCCTGCAACCGCTGCGCACAAGGTGCCCCCAGCCCCCGCGCCTGCTGGCGTCGCTATTAAAGCAATCTGTGGCAGGCATGCCAGGTTTGATTTTAGATTGATCCGTCGGAATTCCGGGGGGAGGGGGGACATGGCAAGAAGGGGAGACCCAGCCATCGTCCACCCTCTTCTTTTTCCAGTTTTGGGGAGCACCTTGAGGACAGGCATTAGAGGCCTCAATCTCCTTATGTTCAAGCTCTGACCAAACCACCCCTCAATCAGCCACCTGTTGGACCAGCAGTGGGCCAGCAAGAGGGCCGACCCGGAGGAGGCCTGTGCAGGCCCTAGATCCGGTATCGCAGCCGTCTAGGCAGGGAACCTACTGGATGGCGTGCAAGCAGGGGCACGGATTCGGCTGGAGACGTCCCCAGGGCTAGAAGAACTCCTTACCCCAAGGGGGGGGGGCACAGAAGGAGAGAGTCAGAGCAGGGTTGCAGGGCTCTTGGTCCTGGGTTCTTACCTTGCGCTTGTTGCGGTGGATGTCACCAATGGAGTTGGCCACCGTGTTCGGGCCCAGCAGCATGCGTGTGCTGCGCGGCCACTCGGTGCTCACCAGGTGGTGCTCACCCATGAGGATCTTGCGCACGTTCTCTGCGCCAGTCACGCGGATCAGCGGCCGCCCCAGCAAGTGCGTCTTGAACACATTGCCGTACTTCTCCCTCCGCGACGACTGGAAGCCAGAACCCTGCGGGAGCCACATGGGAGACCTCTCTAAGGACCCTCGTCTCCGAATGAGACTTACCAGGGGCCCAGCCTTGAGGGCCCGTGGGACAGGGGCGGAGGACACTTCTCAGGGCACCAGTTCCCTGATCGCCCCCCCCACACACACACACACAAACACGCGCGTAGGTTTTATTTTTCATAGCATGCACAAGAACTGGGAAGTAGGGCCCAGAGGATAATAAATAACGTAAGGAGGCGGGAGGCTCAGGGGCACCCCGCGAAAGCTGTTTTTTAGTAACGACTGTCGGGAGGAAAGAGGTATCCCGGTCGGCCGGACCCGAAGCTAGAGCCGCCGCCACCCTCCCTACCACCCCCAACTCCTCCGCCTAGAGCTCCGGAGCCTCTTGGAATAAATATTTCCAGGCTCCGGGCCACGGGCTGGCGAGACCCCGCGGGGTGGCCGTAGGCCAAAGATTATTTATAGCGGTGAGCGGTCGGTGCCCGGAGGCAGTCTCTACAGATGGGGGCGGGGGTTTCCTCGGTTCTTGGGTGTGGACCGCCAAAGGCCCCGGTGGTCTTCTGCGGGCTCTCAGGTCTGGTCACGATCTGAGAGCCGAGGTTTTCCTAATGCAATATGCCCTGGAAATAACAGAAGGACTTTCGTCGCCGCCCTGTAGTTTGGAACGGGAGCGCGGAGGAAGGCGCGTCCCGCGAGGCGGGGCGGGGCGGGGCGGGGCCGGGCTGGGCGGCCGTCGCAGGTAATTGGATCCCCGGCAGCGGCAACGGCAGAGAGAGCGGAGGAGAGCTAGGCCCCGGCCGCGGTCCGGCGCTCCCGGGAGCTGGCTGGGGCAGCCCCTTGAGGGTACCGGAAACCGAGGGGACCTCCGAGCGGCGAGGGCGGGGGCGTCCCGCTCACCTTTGACGTAGGCGCTTGCTACCCCACCCCATATTAACCCTTCTCCTGCCAAGGCAGCACGGGGTGACAAGCGGAGGGGCGCCACCTGTCCGGCCTTCCCTCCAACAATAGTGCGAATGCGGGCTCCAGACCCTCGGGGTCAGGCACGCCCGAAGGGACAACTTGGCTTTCCCTGGTCCCGGTTGGACCCCTCCTCATTTTCCTTTCTTCCACGGAAAAGTGTTCTCCGGCTAGATGTGTACACACTCCAGCACTGCCGAAAAGTGACTCTGCAGAACCCAGAGTACTAATCACTTTTCCACATGCGCCTCCGCCCTGGCCCGCGACTAGGAGCGAGCCTGGAGCGCCCGCGCCTCCAAGAGGGGGGCTGGGCCGCGGGGACGCCGCCCCACTCACAGGTTGGCGGGTCCGGGAGAACAACCCCCACCCTGACGCCGATCTAGACGGCGTCTACCCCTTTAAGAGAAATCTAGGAGAGGGTGGAGGTGCGACAAAGGGGGGGTGAGGAGCGGAGTTCCCTCCCTCCGTCTGCTATACCCGTCTCGCTCGCTCAGTCTGCCTCTCCGTCTCTCCTCTCCTGCTTTTCCTCTGTTTTTCTTTTCTTTCGACACAAAAGTTGGGCTGTGAATTTTCCGAGGTCGCCGCCGCCTCTCTCCCGCCGCCACCCCCCTCCCCCCAGCCTCTGATCTGCCTAACTATAATTAAAGTGCGTTTTTTGTGGCATTAATAAAGAGTTATTTGTCCGCCGTTTCCACGGTCTTCACAAAGAGGACTTTCATAGGGGCGGCCGCTCGGGCCGCGAGTCCAATTTATACAAAAATGTTGTATTTTTAGCCCTGGGCTCTGTTTAGATGGCGCACGGTGGAAACGGAGAGCCCTTGGAGGTCCCCCCGTAAAATCTGATAAATGACTCCGAAAAAATAAAGCTGGGATTCAGAAGGCTCCCATTAACCCCTTCAGCACCCCTCTGCACGCACCCCCCCCCCGTTCCCTCCCACCTCGGAGTTTAGGGCCCCAAGGGCAAATGGATGGAGAGGCGTAGGCCTGCTTCCTCCTCCCCATTTTCTTCGCTGGTTGGACGCTGAACCCCAAGGGCCTTTGTGGGATTCAGAGAAAAGGTCAGGGGGACTTTGGGGGGCAGAGAGAGGTCAGGAAACGGGTGGGGGGCGGTGACAGACCGCGGATTCCGCAGATTGACTCTAACGAGGCAGGAACCGATGCCCATGTGAGTTATTTTATTTCCTAAATTCTCGGCCAAAAGCCTAGACCACCGCTGCAGTTAACCCTTTAAGCGTGGTGGCACGGGATATGCTCTGGGGATTTCTTTATGGAGGGGGGGTAGACTCATTGGTTAAAGTGAACCCCACCCCGTTGCACGAACAGCCCCCCAAAGAAATGGGATGATTCCGGGATTTTGGGGAGACCACAGCGTCCCCCTCCCCGCCCGGGATCCGCTGACACTTGGCGCCCAGCGGGGTGTAAGTGTGTGAGCGCGGATTGCACGCGTCTGTTCATTTCAAGCCAAGCTTTCTCACTTCTAAATCCACAGGTCTCGGCGCTCAGCTCGCGCCTCACCTCTCCCCGCCGGGGTTGTCCGTTTCAGGACCTTCGTGCCTCTCCTAACCCTCAGCAGAATCCGCCGGACACACACTCCTGCGTGCGCGCACACAACACGCCTCCAGTGGGAAACCCAGAAGGGCCCCCCGCCCCAAGAAAAAACCTGGTGTGGATCAAATCGCAAAAGAGATTTCTAGCACTTGACGAGTTTAATTCCAGGTTAATCTCCCCATTACCTACCTGGGTCCGGTTTCCGACGCGCCCACCCCCATTATCACCAGCAGTGCTGGGCTGTGCGGCGCGCAGCAACAAGTACACACGCACTCCATGGGTCTCTCGCACACCTCTCCCGAGTTTCTCTCCCCTGCTACGCGGTCCTCACCCAATAAGTAAACAGACCCTTTTCCCCGAAAGCAAAGAACCCTCGGGTCTCAGGCTTCTCATTTTCCTTGGGTTACCTCCTTCCTCTCCCACCACAAAACACACACTTTCTCGGACCGTCGCCCAGGGTAGTTGTACCTGGAGCAGCCGACGACGCGGCAGGAACACAGCCCGGGTCTTTAATAGGCAGCTCTGGCTGCCTCTGGCCCCCTGCTCCTCTCCCCGACTCAATTTTCGGGTCTAATGACGCCACCAAAGCCCAGGAAGCCAACGGAGACTGGGGCCTGGAGGGCAAAGGGGAGGCGAAAGCGGACGCCCCACGCACCTCTGCTGAGTAGCCTGCGACTGCAAAGAGTCTGTCTTGGGAGCCCTCTCAGGTCCGGGGACCTCTCGGATCAGCTCCCTGAACCTGCGCACCCTGCGCCAGTGGGCTCTGAACCGCGCCGCGGGCGGGCAAGGGAAGCCCTGGAGGCGCAGGGAGATAGGAGGGAAGGGGCGTGGCGGGGACCGGTGCCTTCAGGCTCCCGGCGCCCCCTGGCCGGCCCGCCGCACCGTCAGCCCCGCGCTCGCCGCTAGCGGACCCCGGAGAGCAGCGGAGCGAGTGCACCCTTACCTGGAGCAGCCAGTGGCCGGTCTCTCCGATGAGCGGGAAGCCCATGGAGCCCTTGGGGATGGGCAGCTTGCAGCTCTTGTCGCGGGTGGCAGCCCAGCGCAGCTGCCACAGCTGCTGCGACACGGCCAGCAGCAGCGTCACCGACACCAGGCACGCGGCGAGGGTGGCCAGCGCCGACACCAGCTCCAAGCCCTCAAAGAGCATGTTGGCGGCCGCTGGGGGGATTGGCTGTGCCGGCCGCGGCGGGGGAGGGGAGGGCCGGACGGCGAGGGACGCGAGCGGCGGGGGAGGGGAGACTGCGGCCGGGGGTCCTGGCACCTCCAGCCGAGACAGAGAAGGAGGAAGGGGCCGAGGAAGGGGAGAAGGGAGTGGAGGCTTCGAGGGGAGAGCGGGAGAAAAAAAAAATGCCTGGAAGAGAGAGAGAGGAGACACGAGACGACTCGGAGTGTAACTTTGTTTGTTTGTTTGTTTGTTTGTTCCCTTATAGCGGACTTAGGGGCTGCTCGAGGGGTGGTGAGATGAAGCCGTGAATCAAGCTGGTGGATTAGCTCTCCCCGCAACAATCACACTCGGAAAACTTTGGAAAACTTTGTCTAGCGGGAGCCTCTCTTGTAAGCCCCTTCCCCTGCTCAGAAAAAAAAGGGGGGGGGGGAGAAAGATAGCAGAAAGAAAGTGCGATCGATTGGTCAAAAGTTTTCCCCTCAAATTCCTAGGTTAAAAAAAAAAAAAAAGGAAAAAAATCCTGAATCCAAAAATTCCAACGAACCCAGAAACTTTGGGGGCGAGGGGGAAGGCTCCCCGGCCGAGGCGAGTGGAGAGGCCCGAGCGCAGCGTCCCTGGGCTGCCCCGGGCGGCGCGCCCTGGCCGCAGAGCCTCTGCTGCACCCCCGAAGCGGGCACGGCTGGCGAGGAGGCGCGGCGGCCGGAGCGCGGGTGCGGAGCCGGCGGACCGCGGCCGGGATGGGACCCAGCCGGCGACAGAGCCCCGGGCGAGCGCTGGGGCGGCGGCGGCGGCGGCGGCGGCGGGCGGGAGGGGTGAGGCGGGGTGGGGTTGGGGGAGGAGGTGAAAACCCGAGCTGGGCTATTGTATCAATTAGGAAAAGGCAGTCCGTCCCGGGACGCAGGCTCTCGGCTCTGGAGTTGCTGCTGGGGGAAGAAAGGGGGGAAAAAAAGCAAAGGAAGGCAAAAGGAATGAAAGAGGGGGGAAAGCAGGAGGCAGGATTTCAGGGCTGGTGGTTTTAAAAGCTTCTCTCAATGTGAATTTGAGTCCAAAGCCAGGCGATGCGTGTGTTTATATAGAGGCGGGAGGCTGCGCCGTGGGCTCTCCGCCAGCCCCCCTCCCCGGCGCGCTCACAAAGCCGGAGGCGTGGTGAGAGGCCGGCGGACGGAGCGTGTGAGCGCCCGCCGCCGCCCGCCCCGCCCCGGCCGCCCGCCGCCCGCGCCCGCCGCCCGCCCGGGACCCACTTGTAGCCGCCGCAGGATCAAACTCAGTTCACCTCTCGCCTCGTCTTCCTTCTCGCCGGCGTCTCGCTGATCGCAGCACCTACAGACGGACGAGATGAGACACACACACACACACGCACGCACACACACGGTGCGCACTCGCACGGTGCCCGCTTGGCTGCTAGGCTACTTCCCTCCCTCTTTTCCTCCCTCCCGGGTCCCTGGCCCCCTCCTCCCGCCCCAGGCGGTCCCGCGTGGGCCGTCGCCCCAGCAGCTGAGGGCTCGGCCGGACCGCCCCTCGACTGAGAGGCGCCAGAAACCCCTGAACCTGCGCTCAGGGTCCCGAGCTCCTATCCCGCGGAACCCCGCCGGCTCCTATCTCCAGGGACTCCTTCGTACTCCCATTTGTCACTCCCAGACCCTCCATACCACGTCTGTAGACCCCCCAAACCTCCGATGACAAGGTCTTCCCCCACCCCCAAACGCCTTACCCTACAAGACCCCGACGTTCCCCTCTACCCGTCCGCGTCCGGGCAGCCGACACCGCCGCCCCTCCTCTCGGACACCTAGAGACCCTCTAACTTTGAAGTCCCCTCCGCCCCGCGCAGCGTCGGAGGAATTCCGTCGCTGGTCCCGGTGAGTGTCCCGCGCGAGGGACAAATGCGGTGGCCCCGGCCTCCGGAGGCGGGAGGAGTCGGATACAAACGTTCATTGATACAAATGGGTAAATAAACACGCCGGGGGAGCGCAGCCACCTTCTCCTAGTCGGCCTCAGAGGGCCCAGCGCGCGTGCCTGTAGGAGGTGTGCATGTGGCCCCGGGACGCACCTGTGTGCGCGCGCGTGTGTGTCCTTGAGTCGGACCGACGTCTGGGGAGCTGTGTCGTGTGCCTGAGGGTTTGTGTGCTCTCTGTTGTGTGTGTGTCTGTGTATCCTTGCATCAGTCTGTCATTTGGCCTCTCCTCCGGCGTGTCTATGACACATGGAGCTGTCCGTGCCAACCCCGCCATCGTCTAGCTAGTGCCTGGCTCACCCTCTCCCGTGCGTCCTGTTTCCCTAGCCCCTTGTCTCTGTCTGTCACTTTCGCACTCCCAGAGCGGACGACTTGCTATCCCACCTTCAGTTTAGGATGGTGTGTGTGTAAACGAAACTAGACTCCCTTTTGAAAACCTCACATGCCCCCAATACGAGTTCTATTTTAGAGTTCACTGGGAGAGAACGTGTGTGAGCATCTAAGTTGCGAGCATATGTGCTGTCCCTCCCCGAGTGAGCGCTTCCGAGGCTGATGTGGCTGGGCGCAGATTTTAAAGCTGGTCTCTGGCTTCCAGCGCTGGGTCATCTCGATTCTCACTCTCTGCCCTGGAACCCCACCTGGTGGACAGTTATAGTACTACAGGTTCCGAGGGACGCAATTCCGGCTCCCCCTTCCCTCAACCCCCTTTCATAGTGGGAGATTGCCCCTAGAGGGCCTGCTTGTAGACTCCCAGAGGACTCAGACTTCCACCCCAGGCAGCTTGGGCTCAGCACTCGCAAAGTCCCTGTCAGGACCACTGTGGACCCAGAAATAGAGAGCTGGACACACTCTCACAGCAGGAACGTTTCACTGGACGGTCATCTCTGGACTGGGCACCCAGAAGAGGCAAGGCCAGGCCACCCATCCTCAGTCTAGAGGTGAAGCTCACTGAGAATGGGGCTGGGAGAGATTGGTGATGCCCTGTTGTTTTGAAGAGCCCTAAGACTCCAGCCTGACCGCCACCCCCACCCCCACCCCCCTCAGACATGGTGCTGACCCTGAGGTAGTGAAATGGGCAAGATGACCCTGGTGAACCCACCTGTGAAGACATCCGACTCTGAAAGGATGGACACACAGCCTTATAGAGATGCAAATAGGTGCACAGGCAAATACTGAGCACACACATACATAGGAAGGAACATATACTTAGAAAATCATTGCCAACAAATTCAAGTAATAGCAGCCGCCAACTTCCAGAGTCCACAACAGAAGCCTCCCTGAATGCATTGTCTTCCTCTCCCCCTCTCCTACCTTCAGGGAATGGCTTTTGTGCACTCCATCCCCTACTGTTCAGGTGTGCATTGGGGGTTGGGATGGGCATGGGAAAGTCATTCTGAGTCCTTATTGCCCAGCCACCAAGGGGACCCCTGGGGAATGTCCACAAGGACAGCACAGTCCCACAGCAATAGCTGCTGGATTTCCTAATTGGATCCATCTCTGCTTAAGTCCCAAAGAGTACTTAGGAAAAAAGAGAGGGAAAGTGGAGAGGAGGAATGCTAGGCTGTGGAGCAGGTTCTCATTTGGAGGGGCTAGGACAGAGAAGGGTCAGCAACCATCTTCACCAGTCAGACTCCATCAGAGAACGTTCTTTCTTCTACCTCAGATGGACTTCTGACCCTGGGCCCAAACTGAGCCCTGATCTAGTCCTTAGTCTCATCTATAACCCTGACCTAAAACAGACCCCTCAGCCTACACCTAGATTGACCCTTAATCCTGGTTACAGGTTGACCCTATCGCTGATGCCAGACTGACCTCCAGTCCCACCAAGCATCACCCAACTTCACCTTCAGTCAGAGGAGTGTGGCTGGCCTCTTGTGGAGTCGCCCAAAGGTGGCTCTGGGAGCAGGAGTGGGCTCTAAGACAGAATATTTTTCTCACTCTGGCCTGAGAATGAGCTGCCTGCTCCCCTGTGAGCACTCCCTTCCCCCATGCTGGCTATAGCTAATGTCCCAGGAACCTCTGGACACCCTCTGCCTACAACCCTTTCCCAGGGGTTGTCTGTAGTGCTCTGAAACCTTGGCTCACAGCTTGCCTCCCATGTCCCTGTAGCCCTTAAAGCACCTTGAAATCAGTCAGAACAGACTGGAGTGTCAGTTGTGGGGATGCTGGTTCAAAGGGCGTTCTACATGGATCAACTTGGTAAGCTTGGCAGAAGGGGCTAGGAGACTATGGAAGACAAGGAAGGCCTCGGGCACTCTAGGAATATGCATTCAATGGGCAAGGCACAGCCTCTGCACCCTCTTCCTGGGCTCAGAAAACACGCATCATGGGGGCAAATCTGCCTAAAGTCCTGCTTCTCACAGAGGCACAAAGTTCTCCAGTAGTATCCTGGACTTTCTATGCCCAAAGGAATTAAGACATTGCACCTTCCAAGTTCCTTACCTGTGTGCAGTCCTATGGAGCCAACAAATCTATTTTATTTCATCTCCACAACAGCCCGTGAGGTAACACTATTTTTAGATATTAGATTTGCACACTACTTTTTGTACTGATGAGAAAACTGAGGCCCAGAGTCCCCCCTCCCCACCCCCATTGTATTGTCCTGGTCCCGCTGCCACCAAGCAAGCACGCAGCCGCCTGGGACATGAGGTCTTATCCCACCCGGCAGCTGCTCCTTTGTTTAATGTCCATGCTTCTGACCATTAAAGCTGACGACAGAGGGAGTTGTCAGTTTTACATTCAATTTTGCATAGTTTGGACCTGAAATTTTTTTAATTTAAAAAATTTTTTACTTCCTTTTCCCTAAAACTACCTCCGCTTCCTCCAACCAGAGCCAAATGGAAAGGGGAAAAAAGCCCGGGATGATGGTGGGGGTGGCTCCTTGATCCTCCTGGCCAATGCCCAGGGAGCAGGGACCAGGAGGCGGCAGGCAGGAAGCAGGGCTGGTACTCAGGGGTCTCCAGAGTTTGCCCTGGGGCTTCCTGACCTCCCTTCGGGCCTTGGCGGTCCAGCCTGCGAGACAGAGCTCCGAATTTCACTTCAGGGAGTCTCGTCTGCTCAGCCCTATCCTGCCTGGCTGGCACCGAGGAGCCCTTGGAAATCAGCTCTCAGCTCCCCCTCATCCTCCCAGGGCCTCAGCCAGTCCTCATTTCATTCTAAGGACTCTCAGCACAGTGGCGGGACCCCTTGCCTGAAAGATTCCAAGTCCAGTGGGAAGCCACAAGCTGTGTCCCCGTGAGGAGCTATGGAGAGAGGGCCTGCCCTGGGACGCAAGCTCCTGCTCAGACCCGGTCCTCCACCCCTTCTGCGGAAATGGAGCAAAACGGCTACTGCCCCTGACCAGCAGTGCCCCTTGGCCCTGGAGCCCAGTCTGCGGCCCCAGACAGTCATCCGGAGGCCTGTTTGCCTACTTTCTCCCACTCTGTGCCCTCCCTCCAGAGCCAGCACCGTTCTGGCTGGCAGTGCCCCTCCAGTGCCCAGTCCTCAAGGACAGTTTAGAGGACACTCCATGACTGTGTCCTGGCAATTCTAGGGGTGGGGACTTAACCCGCTTGGCTTGGAAACCACCACAGTGCCATGGACGCTGCCTTTCCAGAGCCCCTGGGGGCTAAACTCTCCTCCACGCTCCCTCCTTGAAGCTTGGAGGTGGTTGGTTGGAACATTTACTGACCCTCAAAGCCACTGCCTGCCAGGGCCCCACCGGCCCACCCACCTCCTTGGAGCCGCCATCCTGCTGTTTGTGATGCTGTGAAAGAAAAGCTGGATTCCGGATTCTAGTTACTCATTTCTTAAAGGTTTCCTTCTTTGTCCCCAAGTGTGACTTGCTCCCACCCCACACCCAAGTATCCTCTCATCACTGGCTTTTTAGATTTTTTTTTTTTTTTACTTTTGTTTTACAAATAACACCCCCAGTCCAAATGTGTCTACCTGGTAGTGCCAGATGTAGGCACAGCCTTGCTCCTGAGTCCCAGCCCCTCAGAGGCCAGCAGCTAGGAGAGAGCCCCTCACCCACCCCACTGGGGCCCTGGGGAGGGAGTGGCCCTCGGGACAGAACTTGGCTTCCTTCTCCTTCGCCTGAATATGGGACAAGCCTCACCCCGCACCTCATCTCAGAAATCTCGGCTCCAGAGACTTGCCCCAGAAGGAATTTTTTGAAAGAAATGGAAACACCCCGATCCTCCTAGTCAAAGCCCCCATACCCAGTCCTTCTCCTCCCACCCCACACCCAACCCAGACGAAAGCAACCCAAAAAGGGACTTGCCGATGGAGCCAACAGTGTAGGTAGGAGGAACGCAGCTGACAGCTGTGTCCAAATCAGCACTGCCTGGAAAAGAGTATCCTGCCCGGTGGCGATGGGGCCCGGCAGTGCCCCAAGCTGGCTGTGGCTGGCAGGACACTGTGCAGCGATGGCGTTCAGGCCCGGGGAGCCAAGAGCCCTTTATAGCCTGAAACCTGCCCTGGCACCGCCCACTGGGCGGTTGTAACCAGGCCTGCAACTAGGGGAGTCGCTAGGAGCTGGGAGGGCATCCGCCCCAGGACCCCAGGGCCAGGCCCCCACGCACTGGAATCTGGGATTCGACCTCCTCCCATCCCAGGCAACTGGATGTCCTGGTATGTGTATGAGACTGTGTGTGTGTGTGTGTGTGTGTGTCTGTGTGTGTGTGTGTCTGTGTGCGTGCCCGCGTGCTTAAACGTCCATTCAAAGACCTCAGATCTCTTTCCCCGTCCTCCTTCTCTGGCAGTAACAGTTTTTGAAAGGATGGGGAAAGCAGTGTGTTTCTGCTCAGTTTATCAAATTACACTCAGTGACAAAGGACCGAAGTGCATTTTCTTGAAGGCTTGACAATTGGGATCCAGGCAGAGAAAAGAAAGGCATGACAGAGAACCCAGAGCTTTTGTCGAAGGTAAAACACCGATATGAAAGGCGGGGGATGTGGTTGGGTGGCTCTAAGTGAATTGCCTTCATGTTGTCTGGTATTAAAAACTGCCTCCCCCACCCTCAGCCTTAGTGGCAAAAATCCCACGGATCCCAGAAATTTCAAGGCTGTTGAATTTTAGAAGGAACACTGTTCATTTTCACATGGGCTGAATCAGACAAGCCAGAGCACAGCTTCCTCCCTCCAGGGCTCCCCTCCCCAGGGCCCCTGCCAGGGAAGTCTCCCCAGACAGGTGCTCACAGAGGTTAGGTGCCCCCATCTTGGCCTGTGCAGCCAGCTGCTTCTTAGGGATCTGGTTGGGACAGGGATGGGTTGGGCCTTTTCCTGCCAATCAAAGTTCCATCCTGCACTTGAATTCCCAGGATTGTGAGATGGAGAAGGGTGGACCGTCAGGGCAGCTTGGGCCTGAGGAAGAAGACATGAGGGCATTGGACTGCTTGTTCCAAAGGTTTCCATTCTTTGGGGACCGACGGGAGGGGGCAGTAACCCAAGTTATCAGCTTCAAATGCAGAAGAGCAATCTGGGAAGAAAAATGTCCCCTTACCCAGAGCTTGGAGACAGTGCCTGCCTTGCTTTCCCATTCTTAGCTGACTATGTGCGAAATGCCCCCAGCAGGCAGGCCAGCCGACTGACCAGCAGCCTTGCCTGGAGAGCTCAGAGAGCAGAGCTAACCTGAACACCTCGCGGGCAGAAGTCTCCACCCCCAAGTCCAAACCGCTTCCTCCTGCCTGAGGCCATGGTTCCTGCCGACTGCCTCGGGAGAAGCTGAGGCAGTGCAGGGAGGCTGTGCGGCTGTCCCCCCAAATACCCCCCACTTCCTCTCACACCATCACCACCAGCCCACCCACCTCCAAGCTAACCTGGGTCCCGGTGCTGAGGCTGTAATTAGTTTCCTCCCCAGACACTGATGTGTGGCCCAAGAGGAATAATTCCCAGGAACAAAAACACCTCCTGGCCCCGCTGCCCTGATGGCCAGGGCCATTCTAGCACATGCCTGCCTCCAGGCCTTCACCTGGTTGCCACGGCCTGGGCTGGCCACTCTGGAGGCACCAAGAGGTTCTTGAAAGGACTTTGGCCCCCCTAACACATTCTGTCCAGCAGCATCCCCACCAAGACTCTACTTTTTTTCAAATCAAGCCTCAGTACAAGCCCCCAGCCTCCCACGTCCTGCAGCAGATCGCCACCCTGCAGTCCTTCACTGTGGAAAATCTGGAGCGCCCCTGGCTCTCTTTCAGTCTCCCCTCCACTGGCTTCTTTCCCTCCTCACTGCCCTGCTACTCCACACTCTTTCCTTCTTCATACTTGCAAGTAAGCAGAGTGGCTTAGGAGCAAGAACCAGGGTTCTGGAGCCGCTAACCTAGGCTCTGCCCCTCAGGAGCTTGAGCGCTATAGGCCCCTGTCTGAGCCTCGGTGCTTCCAGGATGGAGAGGGAACTGGAAGCGAGTAAGAGTGGAGGCAGGCAGACGGGTTGGGAGACTGGTATTAACTCGGGTGACAATAACACGATGGAAGAAAATGGACAGATTGTAGCTGTCTTTAGAGTTCCAACCAGAAGGTGGGCAGATCTGGCAGCGGCTGAGGTGTGGATGAACGAGGGAGTCAGGATTTCAGGCGGGGTCACTGGGTGCATGATGGCATTACCTACTGAGCCAGGGGAGTCAGGAGCGTGAGGCTTGGGGGACAAGATGGTGATTTGGGTTTAGTCCTGCAAGGTTCTAGGTGGTTAAGAGACAGAAAGCAGTCTGGTGGGCCAGGGGTATGGAACTCACAAGCACAGAAGAGGGAGCTGGGCTGGAGAGAGGTTTACCATTGTCTGCACTCAGAGCCCCATGGAAGCCTCGGGGGTGGAGAAGCTGACACAGAAAGAGAAGGGGGCCTAGGACAGAGCCCCAAGGAACATGGACATTCAAGTTCAAGTGAGGAAAAGGAGGCTGGGGAAGAGGGCTCTCTTTTCTTCGCTAACCTCGCTGTTCCTTTGTTTCCCCTCAGCACTTAGAATCTCAGGGTTAGTCAAGGGACTCTGGTTAGCGATCTCACCCTACCCAACTAGGGCCACACACACACACACACACACACACCCTTCCTGACCAATAAACCACAGGATTCTTCATCCAGCAGCCGTTTTAGGAGTTGATTTTGGCGTCTTGTAATTTCACTGAGGCATTTATTTCCTCACATCCATAGGGTGACATAAGCACTTTTAGGGGTGCTTCCTACAGGGTATGGGTGTCTGTGCCCTCAGACCGTGGGCTCCCGGAGAACACGACCTGACCCTGCAGCCCTCTGCTCTGAGCTCAGGGCTGAGACAGGAGGCAGCTTTGTGGGAGTGGGCAGTGGGAGGACCCGGTGAGGTCAGCAGACGGACCAAAACCTAACAGATGGAATGGCCACCCATAACCCCCCTGTGGGAATGGGGAGAAAGCCAGGCAAAGAACAGAGAGGGCTGCAACCCCTTCCCACACGTTCTCCTGGCCCACTGCCGGAGGGCCTGCGTGCCGAAGGAGCAAGCAGGGGTGCAGAGCTGGCCCAGAGGGGCCTGGGCCTGGGAGAGGCGGGAGTGTAGGGTGGGAGACCGGGGAAGGCAGGGAGAAGGGTGGAGGTGCTTAGGTGAGGTCTCTGCACCATAGAGCTAGTTATTAAAGCACCAGCTCAGGCAGCCCTGGGCCAGGTGGACCCCCGAGGGGAAGCAAGGCATTGCCCTCAGGGGCAAGTGGCAGCGGTGGGGAAGATACTTGACACCACCACGTGGAGACCAAGTGAGCAAGGAAAAGTTTGTGATGCTTCCTCCACTGTGTGGACGCACCTACATGGGTGCTCTGACTGCCTCACACAGGCTCACGGGACTCAAACGTTCTCTGTTCTCAGTCCACACATGCCCGGCCCCCTCCCTGTTCTCTGTGAGCTCGTTCAGAGGCTGAGCTTTGTGGCCTTCAAGCTTCGTGCCTGGCAAAAGGGCCACCTACCCTCCTCAGCACCTGAGTACCCAGGTGAGCAACGGCTGGCTTGGCCTGCAGTGTGCGGGACACCTCACAAGGGCCTGGGGAGTGAGGAAGTCCTGGGGGCATGAGGAAGGGGGTAGAGATGGAGAAGGCCACGCGTTAAAAGGGCCCTGTGTGGCCTGGGCCCCAGGCACCGGCTTCCAGCTCTGCTCAGCCCAAGCTCGCTGCACCAGGACCAGGCTCAGAAGGGAACTTGGTTGGCTTGGGGGACACAAGATGAACTATTATGCAGGGTAGCCCAAGCCCAGAGCACCCATCACTGGTTCCTCGGGGCTCTAGGTTCCAGGAGGGTTTCTTCCACCCTCCTATCTCTGTGAATGCCGGGTCCTTCTCAGGACCCCTCAGGGCAGCTGCAGCTCTTGGGTGTAGTAGAGCAACTGCAGAGAAAGGGGACACCTTGTCCACAGTTTGAGGGTTGTCTGGAAAGGACACGTTAGGGCCAGAGGCCCCGCCCAGCCCACCACACAACCAGCCAACAGGACTCAGGCCAAGGGCAGTGGACCCGGCAGAGCCAGGCGTCAGTTCTGCCACTCGCCAGCTGTATAGTCTTGGCCAGGTCACTTCACCTCTCTGAGGCTTCATTTTCTTATAAAACTGGGGAGAATAGTCTCGCCTTATGGAGCAGTTGGCAGTTGTGAGGATTAAAAACCCCCAGATAATCCATATAACACACAACTCATTGGCAGCTCGCAGCGGGGTCGGTTCAAGGTGAGGCTGAGGAAGCTGCGGCTCTGGGGTCTCTCACATGTACAGGTTCCTGGGAGTGGCCCTAGCAATTCTTTTTTGCATTATTTTCTTAGAGAGGGTCCCCCAAATCATACAAGGTCAGGTTTCACAAATCCTGGGACCTGAAGGACAGTGTTCCCCGTCCCACCTCACCCCTTTCCCAATCCTCTCAGTCACTTCACGCTCAGAAGGAAGGTTGCCCAGTCTGGCTGGGCAGAGCTGGAACGAGCCCCAGGCGAGGCCTCACCCCAGGAGGGAGGCCTGGGTGCAGCCCACCCTGAGAAGGCTGCCCTGGCCTGGCTTCATCCCTGGGCCGCGCTTGCTGCCGACGCCTCACCGTCCTTTACTCACAGCAGTTGCCCCACCCCGAGAACACTGGTAAACGAATTCTCTGGATCCTCAGAAGTTGTGGCTGACTCTGGGCACAGTGTCCCAGCCCTGGCAGGGTCTTCGCTCCAAAAATTATGAAGCCCTAAAGAAGCCAGTTGTAGGGCTGTGCTAGGCAACACAGGGGCTCAGGAATGGGCCTCTAGGAAAACAAAAGCTACTTGGCCGGCTTCTCCATTAGCACCCGTTTCCCTAAGGAGCCTTGGAGGGAGTGGGGACACAGGGCTCCCTCCTCAGTGTCGGAGAGATGGATGGGGCTGATTTTTTCCACGATTCCTCCCCATAAATCTGATTTGGCCCCTCATCCGTCTAGGCCAGTCTCCATGGAGGTGGGCGGTGGTGATGAATGGGCTGCCTGACTAATGTGACTGGGGTGGCAGGGGCTTGGGGAGGGGCTCAGCTCTGATGGATGGCCCTCATGAGGGCATATTGCATTAGACACCCCTAATACAATCAGCGGGCCATGACGAGACCAATTTGTTGCTCTTCTTCACCAGGGTGGGGCAGTGGAGCTGGAAGATTAAGGAGGACGTCAGGACTTTGGGGACACCTAGGGGGATTTCGGGAGTGGGCAAGATTTCCCTGTTGGGGGCTATTACTAGGGAAATAATATGGAGCCAAAGAAAGTGCAAGGTGGAGAGGGAAGAGAGAGGAAGGGAGGCTCCGAGAGAAGGTGTGACCTGTCCAAGGTCACTTTTGGAACCAGAGGGAAGAGCTGGAATCAGCACTTGAGTCTCTCGCTCTCTGTGCCACCAGGGTGACCAAGATGGAATTAAAAATGAGATTAGGAGACAGGTCACTGTGGCCACAATGCTGCTGGGAGCTTCACCCGCCTGCGATCTACTGAACCGAGTGAAGCCAACTAGCGCCTCCGTTACAAAGGAGGTTGTCCACTGGGCATCCTGCACTGGCCCAGACGGCACCCACTCCAGGCCACCCACAGTTTTGCTACCCACCCAACCACATGAGTTCTGAACCCCGGGTCTTCCTCTTGCAATTTTAAAGTAGTCTCCTGAGCACCACCCTGTCTCTTGTCTTGCCTTGTCATCTCGGTCACCAGAAAGGATCTTTTAGAACAGTATGCTGGTCATTTCTCAAAGCTGTTAGCAGCTCCCTGGTGCCCTCAGGTGGCTCCCAGACCCCAGCCTCTCCCCAGCCTCTGCTCTGGGGCTCCCTCCAGCTCCCCGGCCTCTGTGGTGAAAGCAGACTACGCACTTTCGCAGCACTAGGTGCTTCCTTTGCTGGGGTCCGGAGCCTGGTCACGGTGGCCGGTTGGTGAGTGCGGGCTTCGCTCTTATTTCCTTTCCCCGGGACCCCAGCCCCCTTCTCCACCCCCACCTTCACGCCCACCCGCACTCCACTGTGTTGTCCCTGGTGACGTACGCACATCTTCAAAAATAGTGCTATCTTACGTATTTTTAATTTACATAAATGGCCTTGTATTATAAATCATCTTTCAGATTTTTTAAAAAAGTAACACTGTGTTTGAGATCTACTCATGTTGCTTTATGTACTTTTAGTTTGTTACCTCCAACTACTGCAAAATATTCCAAATGTGTACTGCATTTACCACATCTAGTCCTAGCAACAGACGCCCAGATTTCCTCCAGCTTCCGATGACTGCGGACGCTGTTGGGTGAATGTCATGCTCCGCGCTTAGCAGAGCGAGCCCTCAGGCCCGGGTGTGCGCTCGCGAGAGCGTGGGACGCCGGGGAGGCCGCGCTGGCCCACACTCACCAGGGGCGCAGGTGCCAGGCTCTCCTCATCGTCGCAACACTCCTGTCATTCCACTTTCTAATGTCGCCAGTCTGACAAGGGCAAAGCGAGCCGAGCCCTTCCCCGGCTACCACTGCTTTGAGCATCCTTCTCGGCATGTTCTCTGCAACATTCTTCAGCTTAAATATCCTGGTTTTATTGGCTGCTAAACTCCCACTTATCTTTCAAAACCCCAATCAAATGTCATATTCTTTGTGGGTTTCCTAGTCTGGCTTCCGTTCCTTGGGGCTCCAGAACACTCTGTGCGTCCCATCCTATCACTTTCTCATTCGCGCACCAACCCCTACCATGGCGATGGCGACAGGAGGGGTCCCTGCTTTTGGAACCCCTGGAGAGGAGGAAGGACAGGGTGAGGGGCCGCACTGGGGGGCACTGGGAAGCCAGGCAACTCACCCTATGCTCCTTCCTCCTGATGGAATAAATGCGTCAAATACAGAAGCTGCCCTCTTGCCCCCCCAGTCCCAGTGCCTGTGCTCTCACCAAGTGTCACCTTCTGACCAAGCCCCCTGGAGTACTCAGGACCGCACGCGCTCACTCCGTCTCAAGCATCTTCCTTCTAGCCGTTTCGAAATGTTTCTTGCCTTCTGCCTGGGACCAAGCCAATATCTCTTTTGGCCCGAAGACTTTCCTTAATAACGTCAGTGAACCCTGGGCTGACTCCTCACACAGGAGGCGAAGGATGGCGGGTTGTGAGAATTACAAAGCGGAGAACTCACCTTTTCTGGGCCCCAGGTTTCCTGATCTGTACACGGCAGAGTTCATTGTGGCGATTACAGTCACCGTTCGATAGCACTCTGGGCCCAGTCCTTCTCCTTCACCGAGCTTCTAAAAGACATCTTTTGCACATGTCTCCAAAACTGAAATCCTAACCTGCTCTCAAGCCAACCTGCCTCTGGAACCTAGAAATCCTGCTTCTAGCAACCCTGTCATTTTTCCAGGCAACCAAGGGGACATTGGCTTGACCTCTCCTACATCCCTGGATCTTCAGTTACCCAAAAGGCAATGCATTCGCCTTCCATGTTGATTCTGCAATCTGTCCCTCGTTGATGCCCATTTCCACTGTCCTCAGAGTAGAGGGCATTTCAGCTTGGGCAAGAGTTTGTTTGGAGATAATATATACTATTAAGTCTGCTGTTGTTGCCTATTTTCTTAGGTTATTTCCCTCTCCTTTTCATCCCCTCACCTACACTCGTCTCGTTGCTTATAGATCACAAGCCATCAATGATCAGCACTCTAGTTTTCTCCCCACTTTTACAAGTTATGTCAAGGAACACAGAACCTTTGACCCACCAAAGCAAAGAGAAAAGAGCTAAGATTTCTCAAAAAAATTCTTCCTGTGTAGTGTACTGAAATAAAACCTTTTGAAGGCAGCTAGTATAGACAAATCTAACTTATGAAGAGTTACACAAAAATCCTAAATTAAATGCTACTAAATGAAATCCAGAAGTTCACCAAAATAATAAGATATTATAACTAAGTAATGTTGAGCCCACGAAGGAGCTGAAAGATGTTTCAACATTAGGACTTTACTATATTAACAGACAAAGGAAAGAGATTGATGGTTCCAATTTATGCTGAAGAAAAGCATTTGATAAAAGTCAACACTAATTTCTTATAAAAGCTTACAATAAGCTAGGAATAGAAGAAAATCCCATTAACTTTAAAATTAAAAACTAAACATTAGAAGCACTTCTGCTAAAGCAAGGAAAGAGACACATTCTTTTATTATTATTATTATTATTATTATTATTTTTAATTCTCACCTGAGGAGATATGTTTTTATTGATTTGAGAGAAAGAAAGACAGAGAGAGAAACATCCATATGAGAAACATTGATCAGTTGCCTCCTATATTCACCCCGACGGGGAATCGAACCTGAAATCTAGGTGTGTGCCCTGGCGGGGAATTGAACCCATGACCTTTCAATGTACAAGACGCCAGACACTCCAACCAACGGAGTCACCTGCCCGGGGCAAGAGACACATTCTTACCATTACCACTATTATTCAACACCGTCTGGTCGTCTAATTAAATAAGGAAAAAATCAGAAAGGCAAGAAAAATCAAAAGTATGACAGTATAAATATTAGAGATAGCTCTTGGACAAGTTCCTTAATTTCTCTTTTGATGATTGATCTTTACGACTTTCTTTTCCTTCCTGGGTCAATTTTGGTAATATATATATTTTCTAGAAGCATCTGCCATCTTTCTTTATGTTTATAGACTTATTTTCGCAAAATTATATAAAGTATTGTCAACATTACTTGCATTTAAATTACTATTTTAAATTATTACTTAAAGTCCCTCAGGTATGTGGCTATTTCTATTTTCTGATTCTTAATTTTGTTTAGGAATCAGGAAAGTACTTGTACTTTTAAAAATCCTTTTTCCTTGATTAGATTAGATTAGTGATGTGTCCACTCACCCCCCAATCTCCAAAAAATAGCTCTTTGATTCTGGAAGGAACAAGAGGTCATCATTGTTGATAGACACTAGGACCTCCTGCAAGAGAATATCCCGGGAATCAACTGAAAACCTGTCCGATTTGATAAAACCCTGCAGTGACTTGTTCAGACACATGACAAACATATAATCAACAGCGTTCTTACATATTAGCATTCATAAATCTAAAAATGTAATTTAAAATATGTAATGAATGTGAATATTCATGTGGATTTATGTGAGTTATGCAAATAGTGTGGCTTCATGAATAATGCGAGACTTGCGGGAAGAAAGCATAAAACTTTATGAAAGACATAAAAGAAGACCCAAAGAGAGGCTTACCATGTTGGGATGTGACGGTCTCTAAAACTGAATGAATTCCAGGTAATCCCAATCAAATTCCCCCTGGGACTTGAAAAGCGAAGCTTCGCAGAGTAACTCTAAAGCTCGTCTGAGAGAAGAAGCACAGGAGAAGAGCCAAGAAGGTTTTGAAAAAGATCAATGATGGGAGACTTCTGCTCCTAGATGTCAAGACATACTTTAAGGTAACAAAAATTAAAATAGTCTCATATGGCACAGAAATAGACAAGTAGACCGGTAGGATACCAAGTATAGAAGTAGACCCAATGCACTGCAAATCAGTGAGGAGAGGACTGACTAATAATAATGGCTGTTTAGGGCCTTCAGATAGCCACTCGAGAAGAAAATGGGTTAGAACTGCATCGCCTGTGACCCCCAAATAAAATCCAGGTAGGTTGAATATCTAAATGTAAAACAAAACTAATATAGTTTTATAACCTGGGAGTGGGCGATGAGTTGGAAAACTTTTCAAACCAAGATACAAAACTCAGGAGCTTAAAGAAAAAGACTAATAAACTACATTAAATTTCAAAATTTTGTTTGATAAAGGCTAGTATAAACAATGATTAAAAATAGGTGAAACTCATCAATTCTCAATTTAGGAAAAATTACTCATTTAACATGTGCCCCCTGCGCTTGGCATGTGTGTCTTGCTAGAGGAGCAATAAAATGTTGTGAATGTAAAATTTAATTATTTGAACTCACATAAAATTGAAAATAAATGTATCAGGGCAGGGAAAAAATAGGTGAACATGAAGTCATGGGTTAATAATTCTGAAACTATTACTAGGCTTGAATAAATAAGTAAATGGCTGGTAGCTGGTGGGAGCCAGGTTCTGATAGTTGGAGAGAGAGAAGCAATAGGAAAGGCTAGAATCATCCCTCCTGTGGCAATGGATTAGAGTTTGAGACACTTATATGAGCTCATGTTTATATGACTCACACCACACACACACACACACACACACACACACACACACAGATGTATGAATACGGAAACTGTTACACATATGTGTGTATACATGGATTATCACACATAATAAAGTATCTAACTCTGCTGAGTGTCCCCCAAAATGACACCCCAGTAACAATAAGCACACTAAGCATCCATATTTTGGTTTCTCAGTATCTTTCTCCCGTAAAAGGACTCAGGGGTCCAAGAAGAACTGGTGAATTCTAGGGCTGGAGCAGGGAAGTACAAGAGAGGTCTGGAACATCTTGCAGTTCCATAAATCAAGGAAATGTTAAAAAAAAAAGAGGGGGGGTTGTCAAAGGTACACCAGAGCCAACCAGAAAGAGCTCCAAACCAGAATAATATGAGCAATAAAATAAATAACATGGCATTGGATTATCACTCAACATATAAAATAAATAAGTAAGTTCAAAGTGTAGACATACAGATCAATGGAATAGAACCGAGAGTCCAGAAAAAGGACCTGTCCATCTATAGTCAATTGATTTCAACAAGGGTGCAAGATCACTTAATGGGGGAAAAATAAGAGCCTTTCCAACAAATGGTGTTGGGACAACTGTATCTCCACACATAAAAGAATGAATTTGAACCCCTAACTTAAACCACATACAAAAATCAACTCAAAATGTATCAAAGGCTTAAATGTAAGAGATAAAACTATAACATTTTAAAAGGAAATAAAGGTATAGGTCCTCATGACCTTGGATTAAGTAACAGTTTCTAGACCCTTAGTTAGTTATCACACCAAAAGCCCAAGTAACAACAAAAAGATAAATTTGGACTTCATCAAAATTTTAAACTTTTGTGAATCAAAAAGCATTGTCGAAAAGTGAAAAGAGTCATAAAACTGGAGAAAATATTTGCCAATTATATATCTGATAAGGGCCTAGTATCCAGAACATATAAAGAAGTCTTACAACTCAATAATAAAAAAAGACAACCCAATTTTTAAAAGAGCAAAGGATTTGAATTGATATTTCTCCAAACATGATATACAAAGGGCCAAAAAGCACATGGAAAGATCCTTATTATCATTAGTCACTAGGGAAATGCCCCTCAAAGCTGCAATGCTCCCGGCCGGGGGCCCAGCTGGTGGGGCATCGACCTGAGCACCAAACGGCTCCGGGCGGCTCCGTTCCCAGGCGGGCGCGGGCGGGAGGCGATGGATAGATGTTTCTCTCTCACATCGATGCTTCTCTCTCTCTCTCTCTCTCCCCTTTCCTCTCTCTCAAAACAATAAACATATTCTGGGGTGAGCGTTAAAAAAAGAAACTATACAACAAGATATCACTTCCCACCCACTAGGATGTTAATTATTAAAAAACAAAACCAAACCCGAAACCAGAAGGTAGCAAGTGATGGCAAGGACGTGACGAACCCTCACGCTTCGCTCGTGGGGACGTAAACGAGGCGGACACTTTGAAAAGCAGGTCGGCAGTTCCCCCAAAGTTAGACAGAGTTATCCTATGACCGAGCGATTCCACTGCTAGGTGTGTACCTAAGGGGACTGAAAACATTTAAACCAAGACGCGTACCCCGATGTTCCCAGCAGCATTATTCAGAAAGCGAGAGAGGAAACAACACAGTTTCACCAACAGCGGAGTGATGAGCGAACCGTGGTCTTTCCATACAATGGAATATTATTCAGCCCTAAAAGGAATGAAGTACTGACACGCGCTCTGACAGGGATAAGCCTGAAAGACGTTGCGCTAGCCCGGCTGTTTTGGCTCAGTGGTTAGAGCATTGACCTGTGGGCTTAAGGATCCTGGGTTCGATTCCAGCCAAGGGCACGTACCTCGGCTGCAGGCTCGATCCCAGGCCCCAGTCGGGGCGCATGCGGGAGGCAACCAGTCGATGGGTCTCTCTCACATCAATGTCTCTCTCTCCCCCCCTTTCACTCTCTCTGAAAAGCAATGGGAAAATATCCTCAGGTGAGGATTTAAAAAAACAAGAAAACAAAAAAACATTGTGCTGAATGAAAGAAGCTAGACACAAAATAACACATATTATAAAATTCCATTTCTATGAAACATCCAGAATAGGCAAATTAATGGAGACAGAAAATAGCTTTGGGGTTAGGGAAAGAGGAAAATTGGGAGTGATTGCTAATAAGTACAGGGTTTCTTTTGGGGGTGATGCAAATGTTCTGAAACTAGACAATGACGGTGACCAGAACACCCTGCTCTCGCGGAGCTTAGAGGGAATGAGTGGTAAATGGTCTAAACCAGGCAGGATCATCTTCTTCTTAGGACAGGATTGGTTTGGAAGCAGCCATGCGATTCAGTTCTTCCCAATAAGATGTAAAAGGAGGTAAGATAAAGAGAGAATTTTAAATACTAATTTGAATAATTTTGAGAATATTTTACATAATTTCAGGGAAATAAATCTGTCAATATACGGAAGGATGGGAAGGATGAGTTCCTGAGAAAGGGACAGGTGGCCTGCACAGGCCTTATCTCTCTGCCTTTCCTTCTCCCTCCTGCCTGGAAAGTGGGTGTGATGTCTGGAGGCGAAGCAGCTGCCCTCAGCCTGTGCGGTGTTTGGTGCGCAAGGATGGCGACAGGAAGACAGCGTGAGCCCGGGCCTCTGTGCTCGGCTGCTCTCGTTTTGCACTGTTTAGGCTTAAACCTCCAGAAATCTTATGTGGAAAAACAAAGCAAAGCAAAACAAAACAAAAACAATAACAATATTTAAAAATCCAAAACAAAAAAAGGCCTACTGCAATTATAGTCCACTTTTTAATTACTTGCCTCCAAACACACTTCTAACTGACCAATACATCAACAAGTACTTTCTTGAGAATACCCACAGATGGCTAATGAGATGGAAAGATGATTCGGCTTAAGAGAAGCTGGCAATTGCACATAAATTTACCATTCCTCCCCACTCCAGTGTCACAATCTTTATTTTTTTTAATATTAAAAAAATTTTTTTTAATTAACTTTTAGAGAGGAAAGGAGGAGAGAGAGAAAGAGAGAAACGCTGCAACACAGGCATCTGCCCTGGGCAGACGGGCAACCTTCGGGGCACTGGATGACACCAACGAACCGAGCCACCCCGTCCGGGGCCGGCTTGACAGCCTTATTGAGGGTGTGGGGAAATGGGCACTCTGCGAGGTTGCTGCTAAGGATATAAACTAGTACAGCCTTTCTGCACTATCTGGCAAAATGTAAAAATTAGCAAGGGGAAGCAAGTTACAGAGTGAGGAAATGGCTAAAGGAAGGCACAGTCACACTGTGGAATACTATGCGGCCATGAAAAGATTGAGAACCTTATGTGGAGTACAGATCTATTGGTAAAAACATGTCAACATTTTCTCACGTTCATTGCAGATGTAAAACAAGGAATTAGACTTTATAAAGTAAAAAGCCTACTGTGTACCCAGGGGAACCTCATTTTTGTCCTTCTGAAAGATGGATACTGAATTTGTTGTTTATCTTCATGCATATTTTTAAACTTCAAATTGTATTGCACTGCTATCATTCAACTGCTTTTTTTATTCAACAACCTTCTAAATATTTATTTATATTGATACAGGTAGATTTAGTTCATTTTAACTGCTATGTAGTGCTCTATTGGATAAATATATCATAATTTCTCTCCCATGGACGAGCATTTAGATTATTTCTAATTTTTCATAATTATAAACAATGCTAGAATAAACAAGTTTACAAATGCCTTCTATGCACACGTGGGTAGATCTCTCTAGGGAATATTCTTAGAAGTGGAATTGCAGGGTCTTAGCATACACGTATCTTTAACTCTACCAAATACAGGCTCACAATACCTTGGGGCCAGATGTGTTGCAGAATAAGAATATTTGGACTTCAGAAAGGCAATCTGGTGTCTGTGCCAAATATAACACTCTCAGCAGGGTTTGGGGAAGTATTCCATAATCAAATATATTACTTTTTCTGTGGTGAAAAGAATAAATATCCACATGATGGGAGATAAAGACAATAGCTTCACATCAGGTCAGGTTTTGCCATCAAATGAGTTTAGAAAGAACTTGCAGTTTTCAGAGCTTTGGGATGACTGAATTGCAGATAGGGGGTTGGGATCTCTACCACCCAACTGCTTCCTAAAGTAGCTGTATCAATTTATCTTCCTACCACCATTTCTCCATATCCTCATCAATATTCAGGAACATTCTGAAATAAAGCATGTTGTAGGTAGGAAGGACCTACTAGATATTGAAACAAATTACAAAGATAAGTAATTAAATATTATGGTAATAACTCAGAAATAGAATGATCATGGAACAGTAAAAAAAAAAAAAAAGTCCAGAAAAAGACGCAAGGATAAATGGGTATTTAATATATGATAAAGATAATGTTTAAAAACGAATCAGTGACATTGTGGGACAACCAGTTAGCCATGTGGAAAAATAAAAAAGCTTCCCGTTCTTCCCCTCAACGTAAATTTCAAGCTGAGAAATGATTAATATATTAAACATAAAATATCAGAAGAAAACATGGGCTGAGGTTTTTGTAATTTTGAAGGGGGAAATCTAAGTATGACAAAACCTAAATATCATGGAGGAAAAGTCTGATAAACTGACATTTCAAAATCAAAACCGCCATGTGGTCAGTATTGTGGCCTGTCCCCCCGGGATTCTTCCCACCATCTCCCCACTGCGTAGCTGCCATGTAGTTAGTTTGGGGGTGAGGACCAGCTCTTCTTTACTCCAAATTGCAGGGGTGAGAACTGACTGTTTTAACCTACCGGGGAACCCTGTTGCCCTTGCCACTCTTTGGTTCAAGTCACCTGATAGGAAGGAAGGACATGTAATCCAACTTAGGGCTCTAAATATTGGAGGCTTAGGGGACAGAGCACACCCTCCAGGGGCCCTGCACAGTGTGGTGCGGAGAGTGAGCCCTGGACAAGCTGGAGCGCTGAGCCCCGGGAGGAGGTGAGAGTGAGGGTGGCCTCGGTGCTGGGGGAGGAAGGGCAGAGCGAGGGAAAGAAACAGGGCCTGGCCCCTCTTTAGTCATGAGTCACACAACCTTGTACTGCCTTTACTTTCAGTAAAAAAAAATCACCCTTTCTGAGTTGGTATTTGTGTTACCTGTACAAAAAAAGTTCTAAATGATATGGACCGCCCGGCCGGGCGGGGCTCCGCAACTGAGCGGCTGCCTAGGATCCAGGCGATCGGGTTCGATTCCCGGTCAGGGCACATGCCCGGGTTGCGGGCTCCATCCTCAGTTGGGGGCGTGCAGGGGGCAGCCGATCGATGACTCTCTCATCATTGACGTTTCTATATCTCTCTCTCCCTCTCCTTTTCTCTCTCTGAAATCAATAAAGATATATTTTTTTAAAAATAATAATAAATAAATGATATGGACCATGAACAAAGTTAAAGACAAACTGGGAAAATATCTGCAATGGCAAAGACAAATAATTAAAACCCTTAATAAACAAAGAGCTACAAATAAATACGAAAAAGAAAACTTTTTTTTTTTTTAAAAAAAGAAGAATATATGGGTAGCCACTTCCTATAAGAAGAAATACAAATGACGAACAAACAATACAAATGGATGCTTAAGCTCATTTTTAAAAATGTAAATAAAACAAAGGGACACCATTTTTTACTTATAAGGTTGAAAAGAATGAAAAATATTGATATTACTTAGGGCTGAGGATATACAGAGTAACAAGCTCTTTCATGTACTATTAGAGAGTGTAAGTTAATGATTTTCAAAAGAGTAATATACACTATTTCTATTAACACTTATATTTATAGCCTTTAACCAATCAATTCCACTCCTGAAATTTTGTTATAAAAATCCCCAAACAAGAAGGCAAAGATGCATATAAATGTCTTGCAATATTGCTTATAATCGTGCAATGTTGAAAATGTCTCAAATATTCACCAGTTCAGAGTTAGTTAAATAAATTCAAGCTACATCGATGCAATGAAAAGAAGTACTCATGGGCTTCATAAGGGGTGAAGAATCTTATACGTTGCCATGAAAAATGCTTAAGATCAAATGAGAAAAAACTTGTAATATAAATGTTGTGTGTGAAAAAAGTATCTACATATTAAAATGATCTGAAAGAGCATCCTCATACTCTTAGCAGTGACTATATGTGGGAAATGGGAGCGATTCTGCCAGAAACCCACACTCACGTCCACGCACACACACGCGCACACAACCACACTCGCCCCCACCACCCGGACCACATCCTGCCCCTGGGAGTTCAGCTGCTGCTTTGGTTTCTCGTCGGCTCGGTCTGTCAGTCACCTTTTCCCTACTCCGCGCCTATCAAGACTGGGGTGGCACATGTGTGCAGAGGATTTAAAAACCATAATAAAACAGACTTAAAGTTGGTTTGCTTTATATTATCACCATACGCTTTCTAAACATGTCAGTGACAAAATACTGCCCCCAGCCGGGAGGGCTGCTCTTAGAGCCCCTTCCCTTGGTGGCGACTGTCCCTTCTACATTGTGATTCATTTGCTCATAAGTCCCATGTGCCATTTGCCGGGCAAGGGGCAGCAGGGGTTCAGACGGGCGTCTGATGTCGGTCCTGCCTCCGAAGAGCTCATTACGGAGCAGAAGTAGCCAACAAGTGCGCACATACCAGAAACCAGCAGCCTCTCTGGGGCTCAGCTGACGGCACGACCTTCCCCCCGAAGCTGGCTGGTCACCTGCCGCCCCGGCTGGGCCCTATCCTCACCCCTCCTACCTCGATACCCTCATGCTGCCCTGCACCTGAGGCCCTACTGTGTTTCCTCACCCCGGGGGTGGGCGGGAGGCTCTTTGACCCTTTGATCTATCTCCAGTGCCCATCTTTGCCTCCCTCTGTCTCCAGTGTCCAGATCACCCCTTTACCCTCCACTTGGCTCCTGAGAGTGTTACCTGAAAACCCCTTTCCTGGAATCTTCCCTAAAACCTTGGAAACGGTTGCTCAGAGTGGCTGTCTGAAGCCTTTAGCTGGCAGTCAGAGGCCCCTCGCTGGGCCCACGGAAGTGGTGTTTCCCCAGAGGGCTTCTCTGGAATAAGGGGTTCACTGGGGAGGGCAGGGCCCTACTCCATCAGCTTTAAAAATAAGCACTTCATGGAATAGAAAGAAAAGCCATCCACCCAGCTGAACCTGAGCCTTGTAACAGAGAGGGGAGTGTGTGAGCAGAACAAGAGGGAGATCCAATTAATTACCCTTAGAAGCAAAGGTAAAAGTTGAAGATTACGAGACCTATTTACAGGAGGAAATAGACCCATCATTGAGCCTAGAGAATGGAAGGATTGTTTAGGGCAGAAAAGCGTCTCAATGTTCGGATTCCATTCCTTTTCTGGAGCTTTGGAGAGAGGAAGGTCATAGCTTGGGTTTGGAAGGTACACTTAGCAGTGGGTTCAAACTGAGAGGGGGCTGTTGTCTTGGGTCCAGTTCTGGGCCCACATCCTGCCCCCACCCTGGGGAACAGAGCTTCAGTCCTCTCCGGGAGTTGATGGGGGCTGGCCAATGAAGGGCGCCCCTGTGAGAGAGGCCCCTCTGTTACCATCACAACGGCTGATGTCACAGACCCCACAGAGCAGCTGGGGCCCCAAACGCAGGGTAACCCTAACCCCACCGGCGATTGAAACAGATAGAGGGGCAGCTCTCCCACACAATGCCCGGGCCCCCACTTCCCTCCTCCTCCTTCCACTTCCTCAAGAGTCTTTGTCTTCTGGTCCCTTGGGCCCGGAGCCTCTCATTCCCGGCAAACACTGCCCATTAAATTTAAAACTGAGGCCTTTGGGGAAAGGGTCTGGCACTTTCTTTCCCTCCCTCCTCTTATCTGACACTGGTGAGCAGATAAGAAGCCCGGCTGTGAGAAAAGGGGCACGCTGGTGACTGCCTCACATCCGTCCCTGCGTTGGCTTGGTCCCCCTCAGAGCACCAGCAAGGCCAAGGGCCCCTCTCCGGATGAGGCCTCCGGACAGACGCCGCACCAGGCAGTGTCTGGAAGCTTTGGGAAATGTTCTGGGGCGAGTCCGTTTCGGTTTGGCTTTGGCAACCCAAGGCCCTGGGCTGGATGCGCCCTCTCGCAGTCTCCCAACCAGCGGGCAACGTCTGTATCCTCAGACGTGCAGGGCCCTGGTGCCCCCTCAGTACCCTAGCCTGGTGTGGGGAAAGCTGGGAAGGATGGCTGCACTGGTCTTTTGGTATGAGCCGGGCTTCATGTGGGGGCTCCTGGAAGAGGTGGGGGCTCTGAAGAGGTGGTGGCAGAGGTCCAGGTTTTGGAAATTCTGCCGTCACTGCAGGAGGCAGGGAGAGGAGGTAACTGCTCGAAGCCCTGGCATTCCGTCACTGGAGATCTACATTTCCAAAGAGACGTGGTTATTACTCGGTATTTTAGTCTTGAATCTTTCTTAGACATTGATGAAAGCCATGCACCTTCTGTGCAGAAAAATTGGTGAATAGAAGCCTGTGCACACATGTGCACACATACGCACACACATTCTAAGGGTCATGGACTTGAAGGGCTCATTCTAAGGGCTCATGACTCAGAACTCTTGAATTCTAAAAGGAGGTATAAGTTTTAACATCAACATGAGAACAGAGGTTCCAGGTGGCACTGAGGAGCTGAGCCCACTGGAAGGACTGCCTGGCTGTAGTCTGAGCTCACCTGCTGGGCTTGTACCTGTTTCATGCATAGGACCTCGAGAGGCCTCCCTCCTATTAACCCTGCGCTGGGCCTGGGGAGGGAAAGCCGGGAGGCAGAGCAGCTCTGGGTGTTTCTGGCCAATGCTCAGCCATAAGGTATGTTACGGAATTGGAGAGGAGCGACGGAAAGGCCTTAAATATATGCGCTATGTCTAGGTACTGGCTAAGTGAACATCCATCCAGAGCCCGTTCACACTTCACGACCCTGCTGTAAGTTAGGGACTACTGTTCTTTCACTGACAGGATTATGGGATTTAGGGAGGTGACGAAGGTCATGCAGCCAGTGAGTGGCACAGCAGGGATGGGAGCCCAGGTCTCTCAGGCATCAATATTCAGATTTCTTTCCAATTCCGGTGGCTTCCACACCAGCCCAGGGAATGAGCAGGCTGGGTGCTGCTACACCATTTCTGGCCTTCCCGTGGCTTCAGATGTGCCCACCAGGCTCCTCACTGTCTTCCCAGCACACACACGACACACGCCAACTTTTCACTCCAATGTAGTCGGAACCTAAAATACTCCCGCAGCTTAACAAAGTTGGAATTTAATTACTTCAAGGCCCAGCTCACTAACATCCTGCTTTCTTTGCCCTGTCTTCCCTGAGCAGACCGGTTTCTCCAGCAGGCCATGAAGCTGTCCCTCTCCCCTCCCGAGTCTAGAACAGGCTCTCCCCCTCCCCCAAACTGGCTTCGTTCGGGAACATTCTACATCGCTCTGTTTTGACTTGAGAATCTTCCCATGGCAGGGCCGGTACTCAAAACACACTGGCCCCACGTTGCCTCGCCTGGTGCTCCACATACATCAGGCATTCCAAGGGCTGTTCCTCCTGATGATGATGCCAGTGTGAGCGGTGTAGACAGGAACACCTAACCCAGTGGTTCGGGATGTTTCCAGGAGCTCCTTGCCTATCTCCTCCCCAGCAGGCTTGGCCTGCTCTAGTCCCCGGGCCAATGTCTGTCACCCATGGGCGCACTGCGCAAAGAGGGCGGAGAAGTAAAAGCAGGAGACAACACATGGCTTCTGAAACAGGAACAAGGCTTTCTTGTTTAATAGCAGTTAAAGAGGCAAATGTATAGGAGGAAATAAACATGCTCTTTCCACACAGGTTTTCCAGTACCCATGAGGCCCCTCTGCATCAGCAGCTTTACTAGTGAGTTTTTAAAAAATTCCCTTTAGAGTTAAAAATGGACTCTCCTAAATTTCCTCAGTAAATGTGCAACTATTTGTACAAAATAAAAAGGCCACTTCCAACACATGAGTGAAAAGGAATTGTGAACTCAGGCAAAAAAAATAAAAACAAAAAAGGAAGGAGGCGACTAGAGCAGCCAGGAGCAGGGTCCAGCGAGGAGGGAGGCTAAGATGGGGGTCCTGCGGCCGGCCCCAGGGCCTGCACTCGAGGGCCTTGTGAGGAAGGTCATAGCCAATGCCAGCCTCGGGGATAAAGGGCCCTGGGTCTGGGACCTGCTGAACAAGCGCGTGGCAAGTGTGTAGGGAAGCGAGGCTGGCCGTGAGGCCCGGGAGACTGTCAGGCCCGGCAGGCGACGGAAACAGGGGAACACTCTCTGGAAGCTTTATGTTCCCTTTGCCAACAGGGACTCTGCTGGGCCCAATTTCCATGTACTGTTTTCCCCACTGACCAACAGCTTCATTTACAATCTACTCAAAGAGACTTTCCTAAGAATGTTAAAACTGTACAAGCTCCCTCTGCTACTACTGAAACCCACCAGGGTCCCAAACCACACTGTCCTTTCAGGAACATGAACCTGGCTTCCCCAAGAACTTGGCCAAGGGTTCATGACAACTAGGAGGCTGGTAGGCTTCCAGCTGCCCATGTTCTCGCCTCTTATTGAGGCCTCCAGGCACCTCTACATCTCTGGGCATGTGAGGCCAGAGCTTAGGGATCTGAGGGGCATATGCTTCGCACAGGCCCTCTTAAGGGCTGGCCAGCGAGGGGCCTCTGGACAAAACTAAAAAATCCTACTTTACCAATGCAAACCACCTGGACAGTGCTGGTCCCTGATTTTACCTTCCCCTGCCCACCCGGAGTGTCCACAGACAACTCAGTAGCAGCCTGTCGGTTTCGCAGAAGACTGAGGCAGACTGAGAGACTGAGAGGGAAGATGAGAGCTACACGGGGTCCACCCTTATGAGCCTTGAGCTCGAACAGGCTCTTTTCTTGGAGGGACGTCTGCGAGCCAGGGGCAGGGCAACCCTGATCCCCCTCCCCCATTATTCGCTTTTCCTCTCTAGCACAGTTTTCCACGGTGCAGGTCTGAGGCCAGATCAGCAATGCTGACAAAAAGACAAAAATTGTGACACCCTCAATGTTCACTCCATTCCCACCTCAAAGTCTCAGTGCTCAAAGCTGACGGGATCTTGCTGCAAACAGGGGGCTAGGGAAGGAGGCTGGTTTGAGCCCATTTTAAGCAATAGGACTTCAGATTAGTGTAATCATTCCTCGATTTTCCAATAAAATCCAGGCCTTGGGAGATGGAATCCTGGGTTTCATCCCTATGGGGCCCTGCTTTCCCTTGACTTCTGAAGTTCTGGGTCAGTCCTCACCCTAAGACCCTGCTGGCCGCGGAGCCCCAGGTGAGCCTCCCGAGGCATCTGCCGGGGCGCGTGCAGCCCGGTCACTCTGGTTTGGAGGCTGCACGTCTGTGCAGATTCTCTTCCCTGTGGGTTCCGGTTGTGATGAGTTAAGGAGGGGCCAGAGGTGGGGCATGAAAAATCAGCACTGCCCTCCCCAGAGGCAACTCAGCGGCCGACAAAGGAGGTGAAGAATTCTGTTTGATGAGTGTCTCCTCCCACTAACCCAAGCTGGAAATACCTGTGTGTCTCAATTGTAATTGTTTGGTGATGCACAATTATACTCTTGCCAGGAGCCATCATAGCATCTTCCGGAAGTGTCTTAAAGAGCAGGCTCCTCTGAGTGACCTCATAGCACAGCCCCTGCATTAAGTCTCAGGAGCATCTGGCACAGTGGACAGTCTCCAAGCGAGCTGGTCCAGGATCCCTGTGCAGACTCCAGGGTTTGGAGGATAGGATGAAAGACAATTTTGCTCAGACAAGGCCAAAAGATGGCTATGGGGATCTCAGAAGGGGACAGGAGCTGTGGTCCTGAGCAGGAGCTCCGTATGCAGGATATGACTCAGTGAGGGGCAGCTGGGCACAGGCAACAGACCATAGCCATGGTTGGCCCAGGCTACTTCATGGTGACAATGGCTCCATCACTGGAGGCATCCAGTCCAGCTGTGGCTGCCCCCACAGTGCAGAGCTGGGGACATTTCCTTTAAAGATGGTGGCCAGAAAGCTGATTTTAAACCACAAAGGAACAATTGCACGGAATCTTCAGGTTTTACCTAAGGGTAAAGTAAGGGCTGTTTTCAGGCTCCCGGAATCTGACCTGTCCCAATGACACTGACGGAGGGGGCAAGTCCGAGACTCTGTGAGGACCCATGGAAGTAACTGTTGACCGATGCCCAGAGCCAAGGGCCTTGACCCTGAAAGGAGGAAATGAGAGAAACGGAGAAGGGGCAGGGGCTCCGATCCCATCCACACTGGCCTCCTAGTGTGGAGGCACCTACAGTTAGCCATGGGGTCCACTGCATGCTCAGCTCTGTCCTGCCACAGGAAAACTAGCAGCAAAGGCATCGAGTCAGATCTAGGCTAAAGAACCTGCCATCGTGAAGACTGGAGTGAGGTTGTCATCTTGCCACATGCCATGCTTGTCACCAGCTCGTGAGAGTCAGCGGACTGAGGAGATGCCCCTCCAGAACTGTGTGTGGCCTTCAGCACACTAAACAGTGATGTCTGCCAGGCCCTTGCCTTGCATTGAGAAAAATCGGCCTCACCCAGGCAGTGAGTGGGGTACCCGGGAGTGAACAAGATGCACTGTATCATTCTTTCGCCTGCTCACCTCACCTCCCGGTGCCAAGTACTCATTTTGTCTGTGTAGTGCCTGAGCCCCAGACCGAAGCTCCAGAGCCACGGTGAAAGGCAGTTCCTCACACGGGGACTGGTGACAGCAGCATCTCTAGGATGACGCAGAGAGTGTAGTAATAGCTCCTGAGTCCCCGCCCAGCAATATCTCCTACGCTTGCTTACTCGGCCTCTATTACTGTAGGGAAGGGTTATATGGATACTGTACACAGGTTATTAAAAAAATACATTTTCTCTCTTTGAGGAAGAATGCACAAACGCAGGGCCAGCCGGGCGGGCCCGGACTGCGGGGCTGCAGCGAGCAGCCGCTGGGGGCTCAGGGCAGCCCTCACGAGTGGTGGCTGCTGATGAGTCCGCGGAGCTGCTTGGCCACGGTGTCAATCAATTTCTGTTTGTCTCGCTCATTTTTACGAAACTGTGCGAACATGTTGTTCTTGCGGCTAGTGTCCTTCATCCTAAACAGAGAAGGAAAGAAAGAGAGCAAGTGTTTGAGGAGACAATGGTGGAAGGGAACTGGCGAGGGGTAGGGGGGCATAGTGCTCTTTAACTGCCGCCCAGCGTTGAGAGTCCAGAACATTCCCACTGTCAGGCTAACACTTGTCTGTTACTCAGGAAACTGTCCTGCTGGCACCCACAGTCCTCCCCAATTCACTCACCTTTGGAAACAGGCAAGAGCCAGCTGTGCAGGGGCTAACCCCCTATGGCCCGTCCTCACCCGACCTGCCTCATTCCCTCTACCTCCAGGAACACACCTGTTACAGGCAGGCGCCTGGGAATTGCTACAGCACCAATGGTAAAAGGCTCTACCAGCATATCTAGGATCCGCTTATCACCTCAGAAGCCCACTCACTCCTGCGGGGCCCTTAGAGCTGGTATTTGAAAGTTAAAGCAGAAAAATGCTCTCAACTAGCAATTCCAGGAGGACATGAAATAGCAAAGCCACTGTGCAACTCTAAACCTCACTATGGCTGGTTGCTCTCTTCCATCTCTAACAAGATTGAGGGCTGGATGGATCTCTCTTCTTTTGTCTCAGGGTAAGGACCCAGAGGCGGGGAGGTGCTGAGGAAAGCAGATGAACCCCACTCTCTCACTTGATAAGCCAGGGCCTTTGGCAAGAGAAGCCCCAAGTTCTCAATGGCTATCTACACCCTCAGGCTTTGACCTCTGGAGAACTTTCTATTATTAGGCCACACTAAAGGCCCAAGCACAGTCCTAGCATATTCCTAGAGCACAGACCATGGGCAGCTTGGCCAATGGTCCTGTCAGATGGAGACACATAGTTAGGAAGCATGGATAAAGAAAGTCAAGGCCAGGCTGAGGTTGTCACAGAATCCCCCAAGTCTGACTAAGCTGTCGCAACAAAATCCAGAAATCTGCTATATTCCTTGCAGAGGGCCCATGCAGGACCCCTGACATCAGCATCATCTGCGCTCTGACCTCACGGCTCCCTGGGCTGCAAGGAGACAGGCTAGAAGAGGGGAGGTAGGGAACCTGGAACTGGGGAGTAAACTACTCCCAGGCCAATGGCCCTGTGCAGAAGGGCAAATTAGGGGCCAGAGATCCCACAGGGCTTTGACTTCCTTGTCATGGTAGGAGCTTCTGATGAGCACACAGCTGTGCGGCTCTGGCTGACAATGAGACTCCTCTCTCTGATCTAAGCTTGAGGGCCTCCAGGCTGGAATTACGCATCCAGCACACCAAGGGCACTGCAAATACGGCACAACCACTTGCATGAGGAGCCTGTGCTTGGAGGGAGGAAGGAGAGGTAACAGGTTTGGAGGTTTAGGTTGAAGAGAAAGCACAAGAGTCTTCAAAGCCATGATGACCACTGTTCTTGGTCATTTCCACATTAATGTCACAATTATGTCTGTAGAACTGGCCTGGTTTTAGATTCTTTATCCCAGAGAAGGAGTCCTTTTCATTGCTTAATTATCCTATAAATCTAAACAAAAAACAACACAAAGAAAGAAGGAAGAAAAACACGTCCTGCATTTATAGAACATCCTATGTGATCATTAGTTTGGTGACTCCTCGAATCCCCCGAGATGAGCTTCCCATAGGAAGCTCCTCCCATAAAGCAGGAGAGAGAAAAGAGGGTAGTCTCTTTTCAGGGGTTAGGATTTCTTGGCCATGAAGGCCTGGAGCTGGGATTACATGACAGGAAAACTCAGGTGTCCTGAGGGCTGACGGCAGCATGCTGGTTTATGCCCCCTCCCCTCCCATTCTGCAAGACCAGATGCTGATCTCTTTTGCTATGGCCACCTCTCAGTCACATAGGAGCATCTTCTCTTCCCTGAATGTCCTCACCAGGTCTCTGGGTCTCTCCATGTCTCACCCCTTTAAGAAGTGTCAGAATGAAAAGGGGAGTCAAGCTCTGGGGGTATAGCTGCGGTGCAGAAAGCAGGAACAGGTCAGGAAAGGGGGCTGATTCCTATGAGGCTGGGAAACAGATTTTAAGGTGACCTTGGGCACAACTATGTTTGCAAGGAAGCTATTACACTCTGTGGATGGCTGGGGCTGAGCACATGGCTTCGTTATTGGCTAGGCCTCCAGAATGCTTCAGAGGCTGACTGTTTCTTCCTATTGCTGGTCCACAGGAAGTGGAGGAGCCAATGCTTCTGGGTAACTGGCTGGAAGGGAATCCCAGAGCATAGGTGGACACATAATGAATATGACATCTCAGCACCAACTCAAAGGCCAAAATGGTCCCTGTTTTAGCTGGGCACTGAGAATTCTGGGATTAGGTCTTGCCTCTAACAGAGTCTTCCGTGGGAGACTTGGTTCCAGATCTTAAAGCATGGGCCTGGCCAGCAGGAGGAGGGGAGACTGCTGGGGGATTTCCTTTTGTCGGGGCTGAATTTTAGGCCCCACACTTGCAAGGGTATTGAGCATATCAGGAAGCTGAACGGGGACAACCCTTTACTTGGCACTGATGGGGAAAAATTCCTGCCACCACTCCCAGCCCCAAAGGAATTGGTAAGCCGAGGGTCACTCTAAGGACCAAGGGTAGAGGAGGCAGCCAGCCAGTTGGCATCAGGCTGGTTTAGTAGATTAGTATGTCAGGGTGGGGACAACTCACAGGGTAGGGATTTAGTGTAATCATTAGTGTCAATGAGGAAACCAGAGGACTTGCCTCAAAGTGATGGAAAAGGCCCCAGTGAATAATATACTTACTCTCTAGATATCCTAGGGAGGAAGGTCATTGAAAGAGAGAACCATGGGAAACAAGGTTAAAATGGAAACATCAGTCTGTCTTGGTCTGGACGAAGTTGCACTCTGGGCTCTTAGTTTCTGCACCCTGCCGTTGCCCACCCTCCATCTCCTCCCCTTTGATATCCCAGTCACACTGCACAGTAGGAAGGATGCACCTTCGCCTCTCCTGCTTACGGCTCCATTCTCTCCCCCTAGACTCTGGTCTCTGCCTTCCTAGGATTTGAGACCTGCTTCACTGCCCATATATGTAGACTTGCCACATTGCCTAGATGCAGGATACTATTCTAAGAGGCTTCTAAGAAGCTGGGGGTTAACTAGTTTGAAGACAAGAACAAGCTTCCCTTCTACGTGGGTCTTGGTTTCTGGCCTGCCAGCTCTCAACGAGGTTAGCCAATGTCAGAGCCAGGCTGTAACGCATAGCAGATCCAGCATCTGGGTGGCGTGAGGGTTAGCCGTGAGATGTTCTGCAGCTGGCTAACCCCATCTCTACCAGCAACCTTTGCCAACTAGTGACTACCTCAGGCAAGAATCAGATACCTTTTCCAATGTAGCTTCCTTGGGACAGTCAGCACAATAAAGCTCAATTGTAGGGGGGGTGGGGGGGGGTAAGTTCTGGAGAAGGTTTCAGTAAGTCTAGGAGCTTCTTTTCTAGGAACTGGAGAGACCACTGCTCTGTGGGGCTGTTCTATCCATCGTCACACTCCAGATGGTTGGGGCCTGCTTTACTCTGCTTACCAGGCTGGCCTGAGCCCCAAACTAAGGTATCTTCCTTTCTTCTCTTGTCATCTCTAGTTAAAGATATGTTGCCCCCTTAAGCTCCAAGGCAATGTCAAAGTCCAGCTGACTCATACCTGGCGTAGCTGGTGGGTTTCATGAATTAAGAGGCTACAAGGAGACTGACCTGGCAAATCTAATGATGGAGACTACTGATAGCACCTATGGCAAGTTCAAGAACAGGGCCTCTCTGCTGTCTTGTTCCTGGCCAAGATAAAATTATCCTCTATACCCACCCATCTCCCGCAGTCCTCAACCCCCATTTCCCCACTTCTGCACACAGACCACTGGACTGGGTACTCACTTCTCAAGCAGGGTCAGAGCTGTCACTGGGTTTACACGGAGGTACTTGCAGTTGGGCTGACCATAGTCGGCAAGGTAGGTTGACCAATCCCATTGGATGAAGAGATCCAAAAGCTGTAAAATACCCAAGTCCCCACCCCAGGGATTAATCAGACAGATAAAATCCTCAGCATCCTTCACTACCAGCTAAGAGCAGATTTGAAAAATAAAAATGTAATAAGAGAGAAAATGGTTACAAACTATAATGTGACTGAGAAAATCAATGAGTAATCATTAGAACTAAGTCACCTCTGCCATTAGCCCTGTAAGGTGCTGAGACTACATGCCAGCAGCCAGCTCTCAGAGGCAGGTCTGCCCAGAAACTAACCCTGCACTGAATCAAAACTCAAGAGGATAACAACAACCACTCATGTATTCACTTAATAAATACATATCGAAGGCCTTCCACGAGCCAAGCACCATTCTCAGAGCCCAGACTGCAGCAATGAGCAAACAAAGCTGGGTGCAATCCAGTGCCACATATGTAGTCATACAAGCTGAGAGGTGAAAAGGTCTCGGTTCAAGTACTGCTTCATGATTTGCTGCACTGGCTTTGCCCAAGTCACTCAGTGGACAGAGACACATACACATGCCTATAAATAGGTAGGACACAGAGACCACACAGAAACACTGCACAAATGGGTCGTGTGGCACTGACATGAGGCAACGTGTATTACACCTGCGTGGGCACTGGCTGAGCAGATGGAACCAGGGCCCTGGCAGCTCAGGACTGAAAAGCAGTCCACAGTTGAGAATGCAGACACTGGAAGTGGGGTTATGAGTGTTAGAGAGGAGTGCCAAGAGCTAGGTGTGTATCGATAAGAAGATGTTTGCATCCTAAGGAGCGAATAATAAGAGCTTTCTGAGGGTAAATTGAGTTCTGAGCCTGGGGGAGATTTTGACTTAGAGAAACTAAATGAATTTTGTCAAAGGCTTTCCTTAATAGCCAGTTAAGTTTTAACTTCAGGGATCACTCTAACAAATATTTAAAAATTTTATCTGAGTAAAGCTAATAATAATAAATTGGTGCATTTCAAAGGTAGGGGTGATGCTGTTAGCTCCCCTCTATAAGCTCCTAGAAGGGGCACAGTCCCAGACTCACGCGATTGCAAAGAAGAAGGGACCTCTAAGCAGTCTCTAGCAATGAGATACGTAGCAGTGTTTTTGGACTCAAGACATTCCCCTACTCTCCCTTTCTAAGAGATAAAGAGATAAATGGCTCTTTCTATATGCAGAGAGGCCTAGACTCAATCCAATGCCAGAGTCTGAGCTCCAGGCTCAACCCCCCCTCCCCCCAGCTTCACTGTGCAGCTGGGCAAACAGGCAGCGTGGGCCTTGTCCCGCTTGGCCAAGCCTCTTCCATCCATTCTCTTAGAATAGCTGCTACGGACTTCCTCAGGCAGGATGGGAACTGGCTGAAGTCCCAAGCCTAAACTGAGAAAAGCCCCTACACCCTCAGCCAGGGACGGTGGGCTGGGCTGGGCCAGCGCGGTCCCACAGGGCCCTCTCAGGGCCTCTGGAGCCACGCCTATTTTAGTTGGCAAGTAATAGGGCTTCTGCCACTTCCTTTTGCTCCCCCAGTCCTCACAGGCCTCTTCTTTACTGAGAAATTTCCCTGACTTCCTGATCTAGCCCTGGGATTTCTCGCCTATAGTGTCCAAAGACCACTCAAGATAGCTCCTCTGATTGCTCCTGGGGAGCACAGGTGACACCAGGAGTGCCCCCCCTTTTCTAGCTCTTCCAGTGCTGTGCTTTACAAATAGGATTATGCTTCCCCCCAAATTCCAGGGAGAAACTATGAAAAAGGATAGCATTTCTTTCTTTTTAAATTTTATTTTATTATTTTTTTCCACCACCATTGATCCCTCCTATACCTTCTTCTACCTCCATCCCCCCTCCCCGCCCAGTCACCACACTGTTGTGTGTGTCCATGAGTTCTCTTGCTCCTAGCATTTTCTTAATTAAAATATTTTACCAGAAAGTTTTGGAAAACCTTGGGGAGCCTTTTCCTGTTTGCATCCTAAGGAGCCAATAAAAGAAAAGTAAATGAATAACAAATAAGTTTAATTAGAAAAATCTGAAAGCCTGATTTCTTAAAATTATTTTAGGTATAGCTTTTCAGGTATGGACACATACGTTTATTTAATAAAACTACCTTCTCTATTGATGAAGTCTTAATTTTTGTGATGCAATTAGTGGTGCCAGTATTTTCTGATTTATTGCAAAGAACACCATGTTTTCCTGGCTGATGAAACTTGGATAAATCACCAATGGGGTGTGGAGGTCAGTTCAAGACTTAGCTCTAAGGTTTTCTATTTCTATCTTCTGCCCAAGTCTCCTAATGCCCTGGGATGACAAGCTACCTAATTTATCCCACTCTAAGTTGGAAGCTACACACACTATTAAGCTCAACCAGAGGCTGTGTTCTTTCCACAATCCTTACCGGTGGCCTTTACCTAGGTCTACTGGCCTCCTCTGGGACAGAGGGACATAGACTGGAGTCAGGGGTGGGGCCTTAAATAAGTTAGCTGCCTGTGGCAGTTCTACTGGATTCCCAAGAACAGTGTCCGAGTAAGAGGCTAAGGAAACCAGTAGGCCTGTTCACCAGCACAGCGCTCTAGTAAGGTGGTCGCTGATGAGTCTCTCCACTGCAAAGTTACTATTTTTACCTTTGTAATTAATATATTTCTCATGAAAGATACTTTGAAACTATGCAACTAGCCCGTTTCTCCTCAAACTTCGGTGGTTCTTGCCTGCAACAATATTTACTGTGGTGTTTGACCACTTCTCTCATTTCTCTGTAGTTATTAACTGGAATTTTTTGGTAAGAAAAAGTGCTGTCCCTTCCCCTCCATTTATTTATATCAGTATGATCTCATGGATGTTTATTTTCTGTCACGGGTTATAATCTCATACAATCATTATTTATCTTGCTCAGACTGTTCCAGCTCAGGCTATTAGGGACTCCTGCAGATGGGCTTGCCTGTGTATTTTTGACCTGCCCCGTCCCTCTTTGAATGCTTCCTTACTTTCGGGCACTATAGATGTTCCAAGCTCATCTTGTCTTCCCTGTCCCTGCTCTGGAATCTGTCACTTCTCCAAGGAGCTCAGGTTCCTTTAATTGGAGAATGGTTTTTAGAAACCAAGAACTGGGAACTTAGCATGCTCATTTCTACTGGGTATTATTGCTTTTAGGCCCTCTCAGTGGACAGAGATAAGAAACACGTGTGTTTGCTGACTTGCACATACAAACACATCTATGTTTTTACATGTAAGTCAATAAATATGCACAAGTTAATAATATGCACATGCTGTCTCTATTTGCACGTGCATATTAAAATCACGAGTTCATACGTGATGCCTCTGATTTCAGTCTAACACCATGAGGTTCATTCTAGCCTTCCATCTTCCCATCTTCCCTAATTTATCACTCTTTTCCCCTCTGACAGCAAAAAGCTTGGCTCTCATTATAATACAGTGGTACCTCGATTTTCAAATGTAATCCGCTCTGGAAGACTGTTCAAGTTCTGAAATGTTTGAAAACTGAGGGATCCACGGCCAACAGCCAGGCCTCAGGATCTTGCACTCAGCAGAAGCCGTGTGGCATGTCTGAAAACCAAAGCATTTACTTCAAGGTTTACGGTGTTTGTAAACCAAAATATTCGTCAACGGAGACATTTGAAAACCGAGGTTCCACTGTATATTTCACTTACAGTTGACCCTTGAACAACATGGGTTTGAATTGCTTGGGTCCACTTACACACAGATTTTTTTTCCCCATAAAAACCTGTACTGTTTTCAGTCCACAGTCAGGAGTCGGTAAATGTGGAAGGCTGACTGTATGCGCTGCTTACTGCATTTCATACAGGGGCCTTGAGCATCGGTGGATTTTGGTATCCACTGGGCATCCTGTGGGTACCATGGAACAACAAAGTTTTGGGAGAATCAAAGGTTATACATGGATTTTCAACTGTATGGGGGGGTCGGCGCCCCTAACCCCAGCATTGTTCAAGGGTCAATTGTATTTGTTCAGTCCTAGCACATAGCAGTTTCAGAATTGCTAATCCATACCCCTGTAAGAAACAAATTTACTAACTAGAGTACAGGATATGTGTGGTCTTTTTATCTTTGGCTCTCCAGTCAAAAAACATTGGTTTTTAAATTACTTGGGTCAGTTCTTTTCTTCCTCACCTCCTTCAGTGTGGGATATTTTTCTTTCATAATTCAGTTAGCTTTATTTTTCGTTGCTTGTGCTCCATTTTGGACCCCCCCTCCCCCATTCTAGTTCACTTTAATGATTTACTTACTTTGGGGAATAAGTCAGAGATGTATAAAAAATATACTCAGAAGTATTACTCCCTCCTCATTCCAACTAACCTGTTCCATTTTCCCCAGTCCTTTCTGCAGCTCTCCTATTTCACCTCTCACAGGTAACCGATTAGTCTCTGCTTTAGCCTTTTGTTTCTTTTGCACACATGAGAAGACACACGTGCATTTCCCTGTGCCCTCTTCTTTCTCCCCTGAAGGGGAGCACACTCTGGTTACTCTTGCACTTAGCATTTTTCACTTAACGGTGTATCTCAGACCTCACTCCCCAGATGCTAATTGCTCATTAATGATCCTATTTTTTTAATTTATTCATACAAATGGCTCTTTGTATAAACCAGACAAGTCATTTTCAAGGCACAGACAAGACATTATGTTTTGGGGCATTTTATCATTAAGCTGGTGGAACAGGAAAGTATTAGATATTTAGAGAGTAGGACACATGGAGAAATGTTAGGGCCACTTTAATCAGTGACTCAACCAGTCACTAATGATGCTTTGGCCTCAAGTAGAATTATTTGTTCACGGTATTTAGAACAGGAGAACCAAACTAACGCAGCAGTTGATGTGACACCTTATCAACTACACAGGTTAATAAAAATAGTAAATTATGTGATTATTGGTTATTATACAAAAATGTGTAGAAGTGGGAAAGGATAGGACAAGGAAAGACATTTGAACCAGGTTATACTAAGCAAACTGCTATGACGGAATGTTTTTTTTTTTTGCCTCTATAACTTTTATCTGTCTGACTTTTAACTAGGGCTTTGGTAGTTCCAACGCTGTTTCTACTTCTACTACATTTCACTGTTACTGCAGACCATTCGCATGACTTGACAGTACTCAAATTATAATTCTGGTTTCATGAAGGTGGGGGGATGGGGAGGACCAAGACCAGGCAGCATAAGCAACTTGCTGAAAATCACAAGGCAGGCAATACCGAGATGGCTTGATGGCTTATACTCCCCAAGAAGCCAGAGCTGTTTTGTTTTGTTTTTAAATCATCATTGATTTGGCCTCTGGGTTAGGTATTGCCTGAGGCTAGTAGGTCAAAGATCTGAACAGTCTTTCTTTTTTGCAATCATAGCTGAGGAAGACTAGAAAAATCCAAATGAGTCAAAGTAAAAATGAGTTCAAGGCCACAGAGCAAGTTAACTGGACAGAGTAGAGAGCATTATAATAGCAGAGCAAATGCAAACTTCCAGGAAAGACCCTGGGGATGAGATATTATTAAGATAAAGCAGGACTCTTGTTCCTTGTTAGTGCAACCAACACACACACTTTTCCAGCAGAAATGTAGGAGTAATTCAGTTGGATGAGTTGGTCACGGGTAAAAGAGTAGAGAGAAATCTTCAAGTAAGAATTATAGGCTAATAGTCAATCAAATGATCCTGAGGTTGTCCTTGTGTCTCAGGTGGAAAGGATTACATCCCCTTTCCCCAAAAAACCAAAACTCAGAAAGTAAAATGAAGAACCAGGTGAGTAATGCCCTGCTTGTTGCCACCACTAGACTACTGCTGTTACCAGATCAATCTGTATCATGCCTACTCTTGGTGAGGAGGTTGTTTTATGTATTCTTACCTTCATTCCTAATTCCTGCGACCTGAGCCTCATCTCCCTTGTAGGTGGAGAGCTCCCCAAGGATAGGGATCATGCTTTCTCTTTCTGACAACTCCTAGCTGGATTAGCATAGGCTAGGTTTCCAGCAGGTAGTCACCAAAGACATGCTAAATGGAATTAAAATAGGTGGACTGACTTTTATAGAAATGATACTGGTTAGATGATGGAACAGGCTTATAACTTCTCACAACACACTTTCTAAATGGACCAAACCTAGGGTCCTTCTGACCAATACTAGAAGGAAGGTGTGTGAGAAAGAAGAAAACATCGAACAGGAGAGATATTACCTACAACGGGTGAGTGGAAACCCGGCCCTGATACTTGATTCCAAGGTTCCAGGGGAAGACACCCATGACTAGTGAATGGAAACTCAGCAGATGTTTCGCTCCAAGGTGACATCTGGGCTGGTTGCTGGTGGGAACATGGGGCCTATCTCATGTTAAAAAGACTTCCTCCCCCCACCCCTGAAAGCCTGCAAAAATTCCATGGGCCATAGTAGCTAAGATAAGACACAAAGATACACCGACAACAGCTACCTCTGTTCCCCTGGAGGTTATTTTCTTTACATTTTTTTTTTCTTGAACAGACACACTGAGTACAGTAAAGAACTATGCTCCCAAAGCAGATGTGTCCCTGAAGTAAATGTAACATAGGAAAATCTGAATTTTTACTTTATATGCATCCCAGAAGTATACATCCCAGGATAGACCACAATATCATAAAATATACTCCTCTGGCACACTTCACATGTCATCTAACTGACAAAATTCTAAATGTGCCACCTCTTTAGAACATGCTTACACTGTTAAGTGCAGTCAAGAGAACAGTAATACACAGAAGACTAAACCACAAGTTTCTTTTGCCCACGCACTGCCTTTGACACATCATTATAAAGTATTTTTCATAAAAACTGAGGCACAGGTGCCTTTCAGGAGGCAGTTCAGCACTACAAAAAGAGCCTCAAGCTGGTGGTGCCCTGATTGACCGTCACCCCAGAAAAACCAAATCTATTTTTCTTGATCAGATATGGAATCAGAACAGCTCCTATCAACAGCTGAGGGCAGACCAAGAGAACGACTGTGAAACGTTCACCAAAGACAGAGAACTGACTGATGGCTCACTTGTGTTTATCGCCCAAGGTCTCCTCCAACTCCTCGTCTGGGCCATTCACTCAAAGGGGAGCGGCTGCCTACCTCCCACACATCCTCGGGAGACTCCTGAAACAGGGGTCTGGGCAAACACAGGGGGCAGTGGAAAGCAGGAGCTACCTTAACAAACAAACTGAGGACCAACGATGCATCAGGTGCTCTTCTGGGCACGTGAATGGATGAATGAGACCTCTCTGGTCCTGAGGACCTCGGTCTGGTAAATAACAGTACAGAGCGATGTGAGTGCCCTAAAAGGTGCGCTAACAGGGTGCAAAGAAAGTTCAAGAGAAGGCCATCCATCCAAACCTGAGCCAGGCAGGTGGGGAAGTGAGACAAATGACGCAAGTGATAAATGGCCCCACACACTAAGCAAAGGAGCCTGAAGTTTAGCCTGGAGGCTTCTCTACTTGTTTTCGTCAAGGCTGCTATCTGCTTTCTTGGAGATTATGGGATGAAAAGCTACAGCCACCACTTGTTTTTGTAAATAAAGTTTTATTGGAACATAGCCACGTTCACTGGTTAACATATGATTTATGACTGCTTATGTGCTATAAGAGCTCAGTTTAGTAGTGATAGAGACCAGATGTCCCGAAAAACATAAAATATTCACTATCCAGTTCTTTACAGAAAAAGTCTGCTGTAGATCCAGGCGAGGGAGGACGGCATGCTCTGAAACTCTCCTAGATGGAAGACATCTAATAGCTACTAAATTTAAAAAAGGAAAGAAAATGGTCTAGGGGGGACCCTTCTAATTGTGGTGAGGTGGCAAAAATGTCATTGTCGTAACATGTGGCATCAGAATTCTTTTAGGGCAGAGAATGTGTTTGGGAAGATATCTTGCTTTGTAAGATCCCCAGGGCAGTAGAGGAGGGGGAAGAAGTTTGTTACTCTGGTTTTTAGAGCTAACTAATCTGAAGAGAGGAGGTTTACTAACGTGTGAGCGGGTGACGGAGGGACGTCCTAATGATGTTAGGGCCCCAAACAACTTGTTAAGTGACTTTTTCCTAGCTGTCTGCTGTATAGCATGTGATATAAATCTCCCTTAAAAGATTACCCCCAGTCCCAATTTTTAGAAAAATTTACTGTGCTCTCAATTGCTTGGGTGAAAAAGAATTTTTTTATTTTATTTTTTTTAACTCAAAGAGGCTGAGTTTCACACTAGCCAGCTGTAAGCCTACATTGTAGAAATGGGGGCCCAGGAAAAAAGGAACCTGGAGGTGTCTCAGGACTCACAGAAATCTGAAAGAGGCCTTTGGATTTTCCACAGCTATGGGGCTGGGGTGGGGAGAGGTTCCCAGTTTCTCTGGATCTCTATACATTAAAGGAATCTGGCTTTTTTGTGAGTTCTGCAATCATGACCCCTCAACAAGCCGGCTCTTGGGCCTCCAGAAAGGTCTGACCTCCTCTCCTTTTTGTCCCTGGCTGAGTGAGGGCAGGGGAGGGGCGAGTAGTGGCTGCGTAGTTCTTAGATTTCCCTCCAGCTCAACTGCCAGGTGGACGAGTCTTCATTAAGCTCTTTATCAGAGACCAACTGCACATCAGCAGCTTCCCCTGAAAGGGAACGTCACTCTGAGCAATATTTATTTGCCTCATAAATGTGGCTTTATAGGTTTGCTATCTAAACTCTTCACCTCTGAGAGTACCTTGGTAAAGTGAAAGACAGGAGGCTCGAGGCTCTCCCACTGTCATCAGCTGGTGCCTGGGGGGAAGCTCCCAAATAAAAACGCCAGCACCAAGCATACCTGTGTCAGAGACTTCTGTAAGGCATTTCACATTGACCACAGCATCTATCCTGCTGCAGGGGGCAGGGGAAAACCTATTATCACACAGGGTGGGAACAACATACTGTACATACAGTTCAAGGGGAAAGTGGGAGGCCTCTGCTATGGGCTGGCTGAGTTGCTCCTGTTGGGGTGGGGAACGCAGGCAGGTGTGGGCTTTGAATGAAGCTGCGGCCACAGATGTGGTTGAAGGAGGCTGGAGCCATGGGCCAGTGCTCATTTCTTTCAGCATACTGTGATTTGTTAAAGGTTCCTAGGTAAGTGGATTATAGACTATATTGTTGAATGTTTAAACCACCCTCCCTCTCTAGCCAAAATGAATACCTGGTTTAAAAGCACCCCTGCAAAGATACTACGGATTGAAGATAATATTAACAATGTAGTACAAGCAATCATCAAGAAAATGTTTTCACAGTATTCACAGGTCGCAGTACCATGTGCAAGCTCTTTATCACCCACATTATAAAGTAAAAACAATGAGTTAACCAGATATGATAAAGCTGTCCTCCAAATTTGAAATTGTCAGTCTATTTAAAATATGATTTGTATCTACTCTTGTGAATAATGAAATTTACTTAGCCCAAGTACATATTTCATGACCATGAAATCATAGTCATGTGTGTGTGACATACAATTTGGATGAGCAGAGGTGGCATCTAAAGGAAAAGTAGTGGGAAGACTGAAGAGATAGTAGTTGAGTCAGGCTATGAAGAATATTGACTGGTAGTCCAAGGATTTGACAAAGTTATATGTCATGGCCAACGGTAACATTTCAGTAGCAATTTATTAGTAAGATAAATTTGGGAGTAGCACACAAGATGGACTTGAGAAAATCTGCAGGCAGGAAGATCTGGACTAGGATGGTAGCGACTGGATGAGAGGAGAAAAGATGGCCACTGTATCGGGTCCAACGGAAGGACTGAGGGTTGACGCAGTGTTGGAGGGGGACAGGAAAGACTAAAAAATGATCACAAGGCAGTTTTCAGAATCAGTTTCCTCCAGGAATCGGGCAATACAAATGAATGAGGCAGGCAGGTCTTCCCCATAACTCTTCTCATTCAGTATGTCTCTGGGCTCTCACGCCGGCCTTTTGCTTAAGCTACGCAGGAGGCGGAAAGATATGTCTTGCTTTGCTCTTTGTCTTCGCTCACCGTGAATTTTACAGGCAGAAGGTAAGTGCTGGCCAGGGGCCTGTGGCAGGTTTCCATGCGACCAAAGTCAGTTAAAAGGCTCAAGAAACAGTGAACTCTTAGAAATTAAATAAATCCTAGGAGCCTCTTCTCCTTTACCGCCGTTCCCACCCGCCCCCTATCACCAGGAATATCCTTCTTTCTCTCTCCGATTCTTCTTCTAAAATTGTCCTTATGTCAGAAACTGTCAGTGTTACTTCTCAGAATTCTCCTTTAAGGGAGGAACTATTTTTGCTTGAATTGTGCCTGGCATTCTAAAAACACCCTGGTACCCAAACGCTTTCAGTGTGCTCTGTATTGCCTGTCTCTAGGTTAGTAAACACACCTTTCACCATCCTGCTTCCCTTTGCTGGCTTTAGATGCGTTCCTTTTCAGGTTCCCTAGATAGAAGACAGAAGACCAGCACTGCAGCCCTGGATATATCACCAGCAGTCAGTCCTAGACTAAGCAGGACTTCTCTAAAAATCACTTCTACTGATGACCAGTGACATTCATGTCCCTTCCAGCTCTAAGATTCTAGAGGAAATCTAGAGAATTCCTTCTTAGCAAGTAAACAGCCACGGGACAGAGAGCAGTTCTCATCTCTTAGCTGCTAAATGGCAGGCAGCGAGGAATCGCAGGGAACAGCACCACTCCTCTCTCTTACAGAGGAGGGAATTCAGGTCGGGAAAGACTCATGGCCTTACGGAAAGTTACCGTGGATGGGGCTGGGGCTAGAGCATAAACCCTTGACTTCAAGTCCACTTTTCTTTCTAGTGTGTGGTGCAATTTAATCAGCCAGTGGAGAACCAATATCTTTGAGAACAGAACACAGGTCTGATGCCTAAGGAGGAAGAAGGAAAGGGATTTTATTATATATCCCCTCCATGCTTTTATGTTTTTAATAGAGAAACAATATATGGCAAGTTTTATGTTTTAGTTTATACATATAAGTATTGTATGCAATATTCTACAATTTGCTTTTTTTCATTCAACATTGTTTTCAAGATCTATCCATGCTGATCCATGTGAACCTAGTGCATTGACTTTTATATTCTCGCTGTATAAGCATGTGTAAATATGCTACAAAGTATTTATCAACTAATTCAGTGATGGAAATGTGTGCAATTGTGTTTCTGGCTGATAGGGGAATCTCCAGAGCACCTTCTGTACTACCCAGGGAGCAGGCAGCAGGTATGGTGAGAATAGTGAGAAAGGAGTTTCAGTCGACCTTTACCACCATATACATCAGAAATGATGTAAAAACGCCAGGTCACCTAGTGGACCAACTTAAATCCCTGCAGCAAGAGAAAACACAGATGGCTAGTGTAGGCCAAGACCTTCGATGCGATAAAAGGAAATCCAACTCTTCTTGAAAAAGCACATCCACAGGAATAGAGAAAAAAGCATAGTAATGCTGACCAGAATTAAGATAAGCAAAAAATATTTCTTCCCTGAAAATAATGTCAGGAGATGACATGCATCCCCATGTCTGAGGCTTTGGGAGTGGATCAGGGGTTTCTATAGAATTTCCAAAGGCCTCCAAGGTCCACTACTAGAGAAGGGCAAGCTCGGCTTCCATAGCCATTATCCTTGATTTCCTTGCATTTGAATAGACTGTCTCTGAAATTTTCCAAGAAGCAATTACATGCCCAATAGCTAGCGTTTGAGTTGGGCGGGAAGGAGAAATTAGGAGAAAATAGCAGCCTTCCTGTGCGAGAACTTGAGGTCAATTCTTAGAGATCCTAGGATGGAAAGATTTCTTCTCTCATTCTACACAGACAAGCTCTATCTTTTAATTTCTTGTATGGCCACAGCAACAAGGCCTTTGATGGCATGGGAGCCTTTATCCAACACTAGGTCTTTGGTTATTATCTCTGGGTTATAGTTTGGCTTGTTGTGAGGTCTCAAACAATTCGTTATGATTTTCTGACTCAGTTTCTCAATCAGTTATAAGAATTTGTTTAAAACCTTTCCTGATTTATTGTATAAGGGTATGAAAAGAGTTATAATAAAGTGAAAGCACTTGAAAATTTCACTACTGTTACTACAGTTAATAACACTATTATCACAGGGTATCATTGTTATTCAAAGAGATTTTTAAAAGAAGCTAAACATTACCCTTCATGAACTTTAAATCAACAGAAATTGTCTGACTTTGCTCAATGTAATGTAGACCGGAGCCCTTGACTCTCATCCAAACTACAACTCCCTTCTCCCAACTCCAGAGCCATCATGTCCATATTCTCTGTAAGCCAGGGACAGATGCACATTCTCCAGATTAGATATGTCCATGTGGCTTGTTCCCTGGGAGATGAGTTCCTTCAAAGGCTAGATCATAAACAGTGGTGTTTTGGTGGGTTTTTTTAGAGGAGACCACCCACAGTTGAGCAAGAAATGAGGCACCATGAGCAAGCTGTGGGAAAAACAACTTATTGTTTTACCTGAGATCTCTCCCATGTCTGCAAGAAAATCACCCAAAAGTAGATACCATGGTGCATTGGCAAACCACCATCATGTTGCTTTACCCAGTCCCCTTGACTAGTTCTTGTCTGGTGACATTCCTGAACTGAAGGTGTCCTCTTTATCGGACAGATCTTCCCAACATCTTCTCCTGTCCCCTTTATGGATCTCAAAACAAACACTTTATAACACTGGGCTGGTGGCAGAAGGTGGGGGTTTAGGAGATCTTCAGAGTTACAGAGAGGAGTGGTGTTGAGGCAAATCCACGTCATTCTGCCTAGAAGCTGTAGTTGGTTCAGGATTTTCATTGTTTCTTACTTATGTGTCCCTGGGCAAGATACTAATCTCTTTTTAAAGAGGAAATAATAATGCCTAACTCAGTAAAACACACAGCATAAATGCTCAGCAAATATTAGTTATGACGATGATGATGATGATGATGATTATAAATAAGAACATGATGATGAAGCCGACTGGTGCATTTCTGCCTTCACAACTCCACTCCTGCTGCTCTCTGATTTGGAATGCCTCCCTCTTTCTTTCACCTATTCAGGTCCTTCCCACTCTAAAGAGACCCTTAAGAACCCTTCTTCAATCAGCTCCAGGCACAGTGCCTCATTTCTTAGTATCACAGCCTATCTTATCCTAATTATTTCTTATGTCTGGCCTCCCCAAGGATATTACAAGCTATGTAAGGGCAGGATCTTTTCCTCTGCTTTGACCTAGCATGGGTCTGGGCCCATGTAAGCTATGAAGTGCTTGGTATCAAGCACAGTCAAAAAGGGTTCTATTTCCTGGTCACAGAGTGATACCAAGCATAGTACAAAGGGAATTTCACAGCTGAAGGCCTTATATTCTTTTAATAGGTTTTTATTGATTTTTCGAGAGAGAGGAAGGGAGAGGGATAGATAGAAACATCAATGAGAGAGAAAAAGCCATCAGTTGGCTGCCTCCTGCATGCCTAGGGATTGAGTCTGCAACCTGGGCATGTGCCCTGACTGGGAATTTAACCATGACCGCTTGGTTCCTGGGTCGATGCCAACCACTGAGCCACACCCAGCTGGGCAAAGGCTGTATCTTCTTGGCTGGTCAAATCCTCTAGACTTGATCACCTCACACTACTAAAATGGTCTTATGTTGGCTGAAGGGGTGGAAACTAGGAAGGGGTTCTAGAAGCTGGTTTGAGATTTACCCACTTGCCATGGATAATTCACTAAACAATTATTCCTGACCTAGATATCAGAACACTAATTATACTCCCACATTCCCGAGAGGCCCGCAGAGGTGCAGCAGGGGTGTGTTCCCCAAGCACGACTGTACCGGCCCAGAGGCTCTGGGCTGCCATGGAATTGGGTTTAGGGCAGATGGGAGCTGGTAAAAAATGACCAAGTGGCCACTGCTACTCTGTAGCTGCAGATGCTCAAGCTACGGACCCCATTCTGCTCATACACACTTCCTCTGTGAGCTTCTGGAATTTTCTGGCCCGCAGGCATCTTTGCAAATAGATGGGAACCACCGTTCAGCCCAAGAAAGGAGGGGACTTCTGACAAGGTTTTATCCGCAGCTGTCTTCAGCTTTCTCTGGGTACCAGCAGAGTCCTTCTCCTTCGCCTTCCTACCTGTCAGGCTGCGTCATAGGTACCCTGGCCTTTCAGCAGATAAGCACCTTAAGGGCTGTCCATGTTTGTCATCTTAGCGTTTAGCACTGTGTGGTGGGGCAGAAAGGGGCTCAGTAAACGCCTGCTGACTGATGGCTGTGGGGAAGCACCGCAGGAGGCCAGTGTCCTGGGAGGCCCTGAATACATCACAGCAAACACCCCTGCCTCAGGTCTTCTCGAGGGCCTCCCCTGGGCCTTGACAATCTCTGGGGCAGCAGGACCTGCCTCCACAAGGCGCTAGTCTCTGCTTTCTGTTGTGCTTCTCCACGCTCTCCAAAAGGCGGAGAATGGGTGGAAAGGCTCAGCCACAGGATATTGGACTGTTTACAGTTGGCCAGGCCAAGATTAGCATGAGCACAACATATGCCAAGTTCATTGGAAGTTACATTTTCCCTTTGTTTACACATTAAAGGGGAGAAGACCAGAAGAAAAAAAAAAAAAAGCAGGTGACCTCCTGTTAACCTCACCCGTCTGCAAGAGGCTGCTGCCCTCACCTCTGAATGAACTTTCAGATTATCTCAGACAAGATTCACCTTGCGCTGAACTTGTACGCCTGCTCTGAAGCCCCCAGTCACGTAGCTGTGATTAAACATTACAGAGTGGCCGTAAATTTACAGAACTATGATTGTGGCCTGCTTTCCTCTTCCTTCTTTGGGAGGGGAAGAGAGCAATGGGTTTAGGGTGGGGGGAGTCAAAAAAAGGGAAACATCGTCAAACAAACAGTTCCTTTTCACAGTTCTGAACAAAAGAGAAAACACTGCAGATAGGTGTCCCAGAAAGAAGGGGAAAGAAATGTGGCCATGTGAGAGGGATTAAAGTTCTAGAAGACCTCAAGAGCCCCAAACTCAACCAAATAACCGAGACGCTCCCGGTTCCACTCCCAGGCGACCTGAAAGCTTGCAGGTGAGACCAGCCTGCTCTGCTGTGCCCCGGGTCCGGCCGAAGGGGTCCCTGCAGTGAGACCTCTGCCCGAGAGAGAGATGCCCTCCCCTGGGTTTGCTCTACAGCATGGGGCACACGGACAGGGAAGCAGGAGGGGAAGGGAGGGCTGCGAGAACACACAGTTTGTTTTGTTCTTTGAGCTGCTGTGAGAGAGGAGGAGGCCCTAACATCTGGGACATTTAAGAGGAGCTTGGACAAAGACTAGACCATATTCTAAAGGAAACACCCTGAAGCTATGCCCAGGAGACTGACCAGATGACCTGAGAACATTTATTTCTGTGATTCACTGTTTTATACTTAAAGGAGGGGGGAATAAAAGGATATTCCACTTAAGTAAAGTTTGCTAAATCCTCTTGGATTGCAAAGCCAAGATACGCCTGCAGAAGGCCTGTGCTGGTCATTAAACAATGAGACCTCTATAACCAGAAAAGGCCACAGAGTGCTCTATCTGATCCAAGAGAATTGTAAAAAGTGGTCAGGAAGCCCAGACTGAGGTGATAGGCTCTGGCCAGCAAAGTCACCTTTGGAAAGGAGTCGCTCTGTCTCTGGTTACCCCATGGCAGTGACAGGGGTGCTAAAGAGGCTCATTGTTTCTACAGTTGGCAAGGCTTGTCCATAAAAGTAGCAGAGCCCAGGGTCCATCATACAAGGAAAGCAGCCGATGGCTTAGCTCAGCTCCTACTCAGCAAGATTTCTCGCTGCTTGTGAGGATCTGCCAGGAGCCAGAGACAGGTCCTTGGAAATGCTCAGGCATTGCCTCTGATACACACAGAGTTGAGCTGGGAAGTGAAATGGCCATGGAGCCAGGACAGTATTGGGGATGTTTAAGTTTGTCAGGGAGTTCTGAAGTCACCCCTGATCCCAGGGGCAACCTGTGTCCAAAACTCTAGTCTGGACTTGGAGAAGAAAAATAATGGATTCTTGTCTCTCAAGATGAATTGTGTTTGGTGGTATGTCCAGGAATCTGAACGTATGGAGGCTGGGATATGAGAATCATGAGAAAGCTGTGAGAGCAAGCAGGGGGCTGTCCTGAAGCGGACAGTCTGAAATCAGGCCAACAATCACTCAACACACAGGTACCAGCTGAAGGCAATGACAGACTCAATAGGCAGCCAGGAACCAGGAAGGCATACACAAGAGGAGGAAAGGCAAATATGTACCAAGAGCTAGAACATACAAGATTAGATTGTTGGCTGGAAACCTGGGGGGAGAGAAAAGCATAATAAAAATTACAATTGTTGAGAGCTGAAAGTGGGCAAGGCACTTTATTAAGTGCCAGATAGGCACTGTCTCATTTAACGTTAATCTAAGGGGAAGATACTATCACTATGCCCATTTTAAAGATAAGGAAATTGAGGCACAGAACAATTAATTACTCAAAACCCAGGAAGTTGGAATCTGAACCCAGGCCTATCTGATTCAATGCATTTTAAAATATGAGAGTAAGATCTTGAAACTATAGAACTGAGGAAATCTACAAAAGTTCATGCTGGTCAGGTTGAATGAAATGTCCCCTTCCTTTTCCTACCACCCTTCGAGGCCTGCTTAAGTCTTCATCTCCTGTAGGAAACCTTGCATACTACTATCAGCGGCTGAGGTTTATCCTTTCTCTGAACTCTGTTTGTACTTAATTGTTTATGGTGCACAGGAAGCGCTGTATCACATACTCACTATTCCTCCAACTGTTTGTCCCTCACAACGGAGCAACTGATTATGTCAGTAAACTGGATGCTGATATAGAAAGAAACCTAAGTGTTTTGTTTGTTATGTTCCAGAATAGAAAGTCAGTTCTCTGAGGTCTGAGACCCACAATGCCTAATACAGTGGGACCTCAGTATATTTGTGACCAAACTCCCAGAACCAACAAAAAGCTTTCAATGTACACAATAAGGAGACATTTTATAATGAAGAGAGTTGTTCATTAGTGGAATGTTCTCAAGTGGAGGTTATAAGGAATGTGGATATGAGAGTAGACTGAGCCTTACTTCTTTTATGTATAATTTCCCCCCAAAAGATGTAGCTTTACTGCATTATTTCTTTATAAAAACAACATACGTTCTTTGCAAAAAAAAAAAATTAAAAACCTCTTTAACTCAAAAAAGGTACTGGGAAAACTATCACCCATAATCTCATCTCCCAGGGATACTAACTGCCGATGATCTGTTATCTCCCCTTCAAGACTTTTTTCTCAACAAAAATAGAGCAACTTATACATGCTTTCAAAGCTGGCTGTTTTTCACTAACACAGCCCTGAATCTCTTTCATTTTTAAAGACCCCAAGGTATCTAATTTTAATGGCTATACACCATTCTAACTTGAACAAGTCCCTTACTGGTGGGTATTTTGTGTGTGTTTTTCCCCCTCCAATTCTTTGCTGTATTACTCAATGTCTTGATGAAATACTTGCAAATACATCTTTGTGCATTTCTCCAATTATTTACTTCAGAAATAACACAAGTCACAATATAGTACAGTGGTTAAAAGTGCCAACTCTGTATCTAGACAGCCTAAGTTAGGTTCCTAGTTCTTCCATTTAACTGCTTTGTGACTGTGGGCGAGTTATCTAACGTCTTTACAAACCAGTTTTATCATCTGTACACGAGGGATAATAAATAATACATGCATGATAGGGTTGCTGTGTGGACTGAATGACTTAATTCATGTGAAACACTTAGTACAGTTCAAACGTGTGGCAAATGTTAGCCGTGATGATGATGATGATGATGATGATGACTGATAAACTCCTGGAAGCAGGATTCTTGGTCAAAGCTTTTGCTATCCACTGATAAACTGCGCTCCAGAATGGTGTATCAATTTACTCTCCCATTGGCAGGAGTCAGAGTGTTTTTGAATGGAAATACCTGCACAGGGCCTACATGAGCTTCTGTCAGAAATACTAGCGGCGCTATCTCACTAAGCCAGAAGCTTTAGGGTTCTTGATGATCCCTTTCTACCTTAAAATCCCATGCTTCCTTGCCCTATTCCTAAACCACATAAATGTAATGAAAATCAGGAAAACATGTTGAAAAACCTGGAATATTTTGGAATAAAATGTTCTAAAGCACGATCTAACTTGCATTCAGATAGTGCTTTATAATTTTCAAAATGTTTTCAAATATAGTCTCATTTTGTGGCAAAAACACCACCTAATTTATTGGCTATGAAAACTCATACTTTCCAACTGGGACAATGAAGAGATGATTAGATTACAAAATAACCAAAGGGATGCCAGATCTCATCTTAACCCTTTTCTAAATCCTAAGACCCAGCCTTGCACCTCGTAATGAAATAGACCCAGGGTGCCTACACCATTCACCTCACTACCCCCAGATAAAAAGCTAAGGCTCTCTTATCTTCCACCGTCACTATCCAAGCATTCAGAAGTTTCTTCTCTTTGGACTTTAACTTGCAACTACAGCTATTTACCTCTATTCTCTAGTAACTCTTGTATCAAATGAACACACAGGCAGGAATTAAAGATACAATCTTGTTACCTGAAGTAGTTTGAAATATTTTAGTTGGTTGTCCCTCACTTCATCAATGGTGAGCATTTATTAGAATTTAATAAGTGAAAGCTCCTTAGCTGTTTCTATTCTGCTGCTTCCTGCTAGCTCAAACAAACAAACAAAAATAAACCCTGAAAAAACCCTTCTTTCTTAATTTTTCAGGATTCTAAAAAAATCAAAGCTCAGCCAGTTGTCTTCAGGACCTCCCTAAAATTCCCCATCTTAGCACCCTCCCCTGCTAATAGGAAGTGTGAGTATTTCACTCTATTGGAAGCTATATGTGTTTCAGCCAAAGACCCAATGCAGACATATGCTTGCAGCAGAGAAGGACAAGTGGCTCAATTTAAAAAATGGGCTCTAGTTACATTTCTGATCTTTACAGCATTTGCTGAAGTAAAGGCCTCTGTCTACATCTGAAATGAGTGCCATAATCTGTGTCCTCAGTGTTAAAATCAAGACAAATGGCCTGGTAATAATACAACTGGGGGCATCTGAATACACTCTTATTTACCAATGACCATAATGAAGGCAGTCTCTTTTTCTTAAAACACACAGTATTTAATTTTGGTCTTCAGTGAGAACATTTTTATATTGTTGCTCTTTGCATTCAAATATAATGTACCTAATGATGCCGCTATGCACAGATTATATAGGCATACATTTTTTAAAAACCTATTATAAATAGTAAGGCTTTCTTTTGGTGGGCACCTGTAGCTGCCTCCAGGTATGTTGTTCTTTTGGGTCCTAAACCTTTGCTTGTCCTCAGCCTCCCCCTTAGCTCTCTCTGGTTTGTTTTCAGATAATATTTTTAGGCATCTAATCAGTTACCCTGAATGGGGAAGGCTGGGAGGACTACAAAGGAAGAAGATACTGCTTCTGCCCTCAGGAGTCTAGAATTCAGTTGGGGACCCAGACTAACATATTTAGTCAATAAAATTACCATTTTTAGGGATGGTATTTTGTTAACTTTCCATTAATGCTAAATAAAATGAGCATATTGGTGTGCAATAAGGTACAGATCACCACAAAAGGCTTAGAAGGAAGAGCCATGGACAATGATAGTATTTTGTTCATATTGGATACACATTTCCTAGGACAGTGCCCGACACGTAATAGACACCCAATAAATATTTATAGGATGAATTCCTCCTTCTCCTGACCTGCCATCTATGTGAAAGCTAAGGGACCAGGTGTTTTCCAGGCCACCTACCTTCCCCAAGGGCCCCCGAGTCATTACAATTTCCATAAGGTTGTGCAGTTTTCTGGCAGCCATCCCAGAGGGGCTAGGCCTCATCTAACAAGTCAGTGTGTGCTGCTTCTCTGGGGACAGGGTCCCTGAGAGTGTGGTTTGCACTTCTAATGAGGCTGGGTTTTTTGGTGGATGGTGGGAAGCAGCAAGGTGGTGACACAGGTCTGCAGGGGTGAACTTGTTTCCTCAGCAAAGTATGCACACATCCCCGAGAGATGCCCTGAGGCTCTCCCCTCTATCAGCAGTCTGCTGCTCAGGCAAGGGATTCCATCCTGCCACAGAATCTGATATTATGGCTGGGTTACCAGAGAGCCACACTTGTTTACAAAGGCATTTCCTCAAAATGTTTTCCCTTAGCACATGTTTCAGGGTGCTGATTAGGAAAGAGCCACAGGCTGGATCAAGTGATATCTGTAGAAGGCAAGAACACCACCTCTCTGCCCTCTCCAGGCGGCCACAGCTTCCACTTGCCAGAGCCGACCATGGAAAGCATTAAAGGTTCTACTTTCCTCCCTCTCCCCCTGAAATGCATCCTGTCCGCACCAACTGCCTGGGCACCTGCAACCTCTAAGACTCATTCCTCAGTGGACCAGTTTACACGCCTGCCGTGAGGAGGTTCGGTTACAGACATACTGACAGGTGATGCTGGAAAAAGCCATACTAGCTCTGGACTCAATTTCCCCATCTATAAAATGAAAACTTTGTGGCTAATTGATTTCTAAGGGCCCTTTTCTAGCTCTGAAACTTAATCTTTAAATGTGCCGTGTTCTCCATTGAGGGGCCGAGGTGGGAAAACGAGCCCCCTCTTCTGCTAGAGCTGCGCTGTCCAGGGAAGGAAAGCCTGAGAAGCCTGGCGCAAGGTCAGGACTGGGGTGGGTGCAGTTACTCCACACATGCACTCATTTGCTCACCTCCTTGTTAATGAAGACCTATTCTGAATGCCTACCATGTGCCAAAGGAGTGCAAAGCCACAACAGAAACAAAAACTCGGTCCCCGCTTAAGAGGGAGCATCCTACCACGCCCACCAAAGGCCAGGCTTTTCGGGGACTTTAATGAGGCACCATGCATCGCGAGGTTCCTAGGCGATGTGCAGACTTGTGAGTGATTTTTAATCACACAACTTCTCACTGGGAATTTAGAATGTGGCCAGGCAGCATGCTCTGGGATCACTGAGAAGCCAATGTGATTTCTGTTACAAGTATGCTTTGTTTCGTTAACCTCAGAGGCAGTGTGAGGGACTGAGATTATGTCAGTTTGGTTTACCTGTTCCTTTGCTTTGCCTTTCTCTGCCAACCAGTGTTACCTTAATGCTGCTTAAGGTTTTATCCCAATGATTCTCAGTAGTGGACTTTTCCCAGACCACGGGGCTCTTCACTGCCTTAATGAGCATCTACTACTGCAGGGAGTGTGTGGAATCCCTCAGGTGTATTGAGGTGGAGGCTCCACTGCTTTGGAATATGCTGAGGGCATTTCTCCCTTTGGCCCAAGAATGCTGTTGTCAAAATTTGTGCTGTTTCAAAGATGGTTGTCTGGCCTTGGTTGGTGCCTCTTTGTAGAAAGATGGTATCTGTGTCCTCGGGGGACCTGAAGCATATTTAGATGGAGGGGCCAAAAACAGTGTTTCAAAGGGTGTAATGGTGGCTCTCAGCTACCAACACAGCTTCTTATCTGATCCAGCTCTGAGTCCTCTCCATAGTTCAGCTTCTTGGAGCAGGGCAGGCTGTTTTACGTCTTGTAGAGATTTGCTTTAATTACTAACATATTATAGAGATAAACCCAAGTTTCTAGACACACAGGAATAGAACAGCCCTAGAAAATAATAGCCCTATAAAAGAGGACTTGGAGTTGCTGGTACTGAAGAGGGATAAAAGAACAGAGTAATAAAAAAAAATTAAATGTCACTATCAAGCATATTAACTGAACTGAAAATCCCTGTGTGGATAATAAAACACCTTCAACTTAATAATAATAAAAATACATCTGACTTAGATAATAATGGGGGAGATGAACCAGGACTTTGCATCTTGTTTCCTTCTGGGTTTTCCCTCACAGCTTCGGATCTTACTTACAAGAAGCAAAGTTCAAGCCCATTGGGTAATCAGGCTTCCAGGGGTGACTGGAGGGTGATGACTCCTAGTCTCCATTTGCACTAAAAGTGAACAAAAAGGCATGGATGCCAACTGCAGTACATAATGCTTGGGTTAAATATGGAACCAGAGGAGAATTTGAGGCACTCCAAGGAAAGGCCTTAGGTTTAGGTTGTACAGCAGACTATGTTTCAAAAAATGGTTGCAACAATATCTCCCATCCCAGGCACTCTTTTGCAAAGTAACCTTTCCACTCACCTATCAAGAGGTGGAGTCTATTTCCACCTCGCTTTGAATTTGAAGTAGCCCCAGGACATGTTTTCATCAAAATATCATGAGTGACGCTGTATACCTTCAGAGGCTGGGCCTTAAGAGGTCATAACCTATGCTTCACCACTTGGAACAGTCATCCTTAAAATCCAGTTGCTACGTAAAGAAGACTAAGCTAGCCATGTAGAGAGGTAGACAGATGTATCAGCCTCCTAACCAACCCTGCCAAGGAGCCACACTTGTGAGCGACACCATCCTGGCTCTCCAACCCCAGCTGCCATTGATTGCAACTTCATGAAAGGCACCATGTAGAGCAGAACTGTCCAGCTGAGCCCTGGACAAATTCCTGACCCGCAGAATTGTGAACAAACAAAATGCCTATTGATTAAAGTCACTAAGTTTTGAGGTAGCTTTTTAAGGTAGCAAAATATAATTAAAACAATTAAAAACCTCCCTCCTGGATAAATTCTAGGAATACGTTAGATAGTCATTTGTTACGGGAACTCAGGCAGGGGGAGTTTGAGGCCTCAAACTCACCTTTTTGGTTTCAACAATCCACTGAACATGAGTAGAGGGGAGGAATGCATTCTCTTAGAGTCTCTACAGCGACTCTTGTTGGGATTTCTGTATGGGACTTCCTGATAGGAGGCCTTTCAGGGGAAAGTCAAGGGAAATTGTTTTTTCTCTGTAGGCTGGTAACTTTTGAAACAGAAACTCTACATTCTTGCTCCACAAGGGGCTCCAGTGACGCTCTCCTGCCCACTACTCCCTAGAGCCAGTTCTTGCTGCAGAAAACTGAAGTCAAGAATATTGACTTCTTGCTGCAGAAAACTGAAGTCAAGAATATTGAAGTCAAGAATATTTCCATCCATATTGTTATCTGGTATTAAGAATTGTTACTTGTGCTTGGGGCACAGGGTGTGCTCTAAAGCATCCTCCCTGATGACTAGTTGTTGCCACACCACTGTGGTAGCCCAAGCCCCTTCTCAGTGTCTGCTTCTGGCTACGATTCCCTAGCCAATCAACCCTGCTTCCATGGAATCATGTTTTCTATTTCCCTCACGCTGGCCAAGCTTTTCACTCATCAGCTGATGGGCATCTGACTGGGGTATGGAGAGGTGGCCACTTGCAGGCCTCTTCCTTTTAGACCATATCAATGCCACTGATGGGAGGTTCCCACCTGCCATAAGGGGATTGATTTGATTTCATGAACAGAAGTACAGGATGAGGGCCCAGCAGAAGCTTTCTTTCCCAAAAGGTTTTGTTGATGCCATGCTTTTGCATGTGAAAATTTTGCTTTGGGGTTGTGAACTCTTTAAAACAAACTGTTGAGGTCATTATTAATGGGAGACAGGATGACGCGCAGAGCTTCTGTCAAGACTGACTGCTCTTAGGGAGGAAATGCAGCAAACAGGGTTGAGCTTTTCACAATGACCCATCCTTCCAAAGCACTGATGAATGCCCTATGTCATCAATCATACGAGTCTAGCTTACATGGCAAATGGGGATCAACAGCTGCTTTGAGGCAGTTACATCTCTCCTGCTGAACAGTGAGAGAAAGCCAAATAATCTCACCCACTTCCCACTTGCTTACTAAACAACACCTCTCTGGGCAGGCTGAGTACAGAAAGAAGAGATGGACATTCAAATCAGTAAGCTTTACTGTCTCTCCTCTGAGGTCAGATGTTAGGGAGGAGAAATCTTGTTTTATTCTTGGATTGCCCTTCCATCACCCTGTAACCCAGAAGGCCAGAGCAGATATATCTTCCGCTTCACATTACCTCTCCAACTTGTCTCACTATCCTGCTAACACAATACTTATTACCTAAATTTAACTTTGTAGGAAGACACCATTATATTACACAAAAGTGACCAAGGAAATAAGAGCAGAGTAAAAACTTCACAGGAAAGAACAGCTCTTGAACCTATCAGGCAGCTAAGGCTGCAGAACTTACTAGCCTAAAACTTAAAAAAACACACAGGAACCTTCACACAGACATGAAACATGACCACTTGATTACCAGGGGCAGATGCTGGGTACCAGGCAAGCTGGTAAGAAGAAGTTGGCTAACATTGTTAACAAATGTGTAAAGGCTGAGTATAGACTAGTGTGAGAGTACAGACCCTCTGGGAATAATATACACAACAGGAATCTGTACCTATCAGGAGACTTCCTCACAGACCTCAGTGCTCAAGAGGAATTAGGAGCAGAAGAGGAGACATGAGAAGACTTCCTTCATGGTGGAGGCCTGGGGGAGATGTATAGTAGCCACTTCAAGAAAGAAATGAAGCCCTGCCTTAGATGCTTCTACCCTGTATCCACTATAAAACATAAGCCTTAAGCTGCTTAGGTAAGAAAGGGCAGCATTCCTGGCAGAGGGGAAGATCTAGTGCAGCTGGAGAAAGGGAACAGAAAACCACCAGCACCCTGTATCCATGGGGGAAAGACAGAAAAAAGAATGGGTCCAGATCATTAGAGATCCCTTACTGATGGAGAGGGACAGGATCACTGAGAAAAGAAAATCTGAACACCTCTACTCCTCATCACTAAGCTAGCAAGCAATGAACAACCAATGTCACCAGTAAACTGCTAGAGGAGAGACGCTCTGGGATGAAGCACAAAGGGAAGACATAAACCAAGATGTCAACTCTTCATATTTTCTTCAACATTGTAATGGAGGTTTCAGGCAATGCAATAAGACAAGAAAAAAATAAATGAAAGGATGACAGATTGGAAAGGGAACAACAGCACTGTTCACATATGGTAAGATTGTCTATATAGAAAATCCCCCCAAATCTACAAAATAGCTACTAGTACTAATAAGTAAGCTTAGTAAGAACACAGGATACAGGGTCTCTATATTAAAAAATCCATCCTAACGGTGTATATTGGCAATAAACACTTGGAAATCGAAGTAAATATTTTTTAAAAGCACCATCTACAATAGCAGTAAAAACCATAAAACACTTAGGTGCAAGATCTATATGATGAAAACTACAAAATGAGGAAAGAAATCAAAGGAGACTTAAACAATGGAGAGATATACTATACTCATGGGTTGCAGGACTCAAGGTTGGTAAGATATAAAATTTCCAAAAATAATCTATAGATTAAACATAATTCCAATTCAAGTTCCAGCACGATGTTTTTGGTAAAATTGACAAGCTGATTTTAAAATTTATATAGAGAAGCAAAGAAACTAGAAAAGCCAAAACAATTTTGGGGAAAGAATGTTGGAAGATTCACACTACCTATTTTCAAAACTTACTATGGAGCTATAGTAATCATGACAAAGAGTATTATGAAATTAGAGACATATAGATAGATCAATGGACCAGAATAGAAAGTCCAGAAATACACCCAACACATACATGTGGTCACTGATTTTTGACAAAGGTACAAAGGCAATTCAATGAGAAAAGGAGAGTATTCTCGACAAATGGTGCTAAAAGAACTGGACAGACATTATGTTACTTTCCTGTGACTACTGTAACAAATTATCACAAAGGGTGGCTTAAAACAGCAGAAATCTATTTCCTCTCAATTCTGTAGAGCGGAAGTTCAAAATCAAGGTGTTGGCAGAGCTGCATTCTCTCTGAAGGCTCTAGGAGAGAATCGCTTCCTTGCCTCTTCTAGCTCCAAGCATTCATTGACTATTGGGCACAACACTCCAAATCTCTGCTGCTGTGGTCACATTGCCTCCTCCTCTTCTGTGTGTTTCAAAATTCCCCAGCCTCTGTCTTATAAGGATACATGTGATTGCACTTAGGGACCATCTGGATAATGCAGGATAAATGCCTTCTCTCAAGATTCATAATCATATATTTTGCCTTATAAAGTAATCATAGGTTCTGAGGATTTGGATGTGAACATATCTTTTAGGGGCTTACCACTCAGACCACCCCAGCCATATACAGGGAAAGAAACTTCCAATCTATACATTATCGATATACAAAAATTAATTCAAAATGGATCATGAACCTAAATGTAAAATCTATAACTATAAAACTTCTAGAAGAAAACATACAAGAAAATCTTTGTAACCTTGTCTTGGGCAAAGATTTATTAGATATAACACAAAGTGCACAATTCATAAAATTAAAAAATTGATAAAATTATATTTCATCAAAATTAAGAAACTCTGTTCTTTTAAGAGAGAATGAAAAACAGCCACTAATGGGGATAAAATATTTTCAAATCACATATATAATAAAGGACTTGTTTCCCGAATATAATATGAACTTTCAAATCTCAATACTAAGAAAAACACCCAATTTCAAAACGGAAAAAGTTAAGATAGACAATTCACCTAAGAAAATACATAGACAACATACACATAAAAAGATGCTCAGCATCATTAGTCATTTGGAAAACACAAATTACAGCCACGATGAGATAATTACACACCTATTAGAACTGTTCAAATAAAAAGCAAAACTGAAAATCCATTTTGGAAAACAGATGGGCAGTTTCTCAGCAAGGCTTAATTCAGCCACCCCCCTCCTAAGTATTTATAAAAGTTAAATGATAACTTACGTTCACAGCAAAACCTGCATGCGAATGCTAAAAATGGCTTTACTCATACTTGCAAAAACCTGGAAACGAGGCAGATGTCCTTTAACTGGCAAATAAATAAACAAACAAACAGTGGTACGTCTATACGATGGAGTATTACCCAGCAACAAAAATGCACGAATTACAGATACAAGCTACAATGCGGATAAACCTCAAATGCATATGCAAAGCGAAAGAAGCCAGGTTGAAAAAGCTCCATCTATATTGTATGACTCCATTTATATAACATTATGGAAAAGGCACTAATACATGAACAGAAAAGAGACCAGTGATTTTCAGAAGCTGGAGTGGGGGGTGGGGCAGGAGGAAGGGTGACTACAAAGGAGATGAAGGAATTCTTTAGGATGATGCACCTGGGTCTACATGTTAGATTATGACGGTGGTCACATGACTGCATGTACTTGTCAGAACTGTACAATATAAAGAGTCAGTTCCTGATGTGTGTAAATTGTAATCAATAGTAATAAAAACGAGCAACAAAAAATGTGACAATTTACATCCCAAGAAGTAGTGAATGTGAGAGTCAGTCTCTGTACCTTTTCCAATGCTGAGTATTATTTGTCTTTTAAAAAGCCTGCTAATTTGACAGAGAGGAATGGTGCCTTATTGTGGTGTTGTCACCTCCTCAGTTATGACAGAACTCATGTATTTAGTGGCCTTTTCTGTTTCTTATTCTGTGAATTTCCTCTTCACATCCGTAGCCCACTTTTCTGTGGGCTTTATCCTATTGATTAGTGAGAGCTCTTTATATATTCTGGATATTGATCTTCTGCCAATTATAGATATTGAACCTATTTTCTTTTGGTCTGGTACTTGTACTTTAATTCTGCTTAATACATTCTCATTAAACTTCAGTTAGTCCTCAATGTATTCTCATACATGCTGTTTGCAATTTTATTGTTTATAATCAATGACATTTTTTTCTTTTCCTTGCCTCTTATTTCTGTCTGTTTTATTTATTAACCAGAATATAAGGTACCATAATGCTGATGGCAGTGGACATTCCTGTTTAATTTTCTTACCTTAGTGATTTTTCTATTTTCAAACTACTAATAATGTGAAATATCCTTGCATTTCTCTGATAAATCTTACTTGGTCAAAATAGATTTTATTTTAATATGCTGCTGAATTCATTCACTAGTATTTTATTTGAGATTTTTAAATCCATGTTTTAACTCAAAAGAATCTAGTTTGTTTTCTTGTGCTTTTGGAAATGCAACTTTCAGAATTACACTAATTTCATTAAGTGAACTGGGAAATTTTTCTGCTTTTTGTTGAGTTCTGGTACAATTTAAATAGCATCATATAGAAACAAATTACATAGGATTATAGACTAAATATGGGGCGCGGAGGACCTCAGCAGAGTTCTGTCCAGCCTTCAAGTTTCTTTTACTTATTTTAAATTAGTTTCCTTTTTTCAGTAAAAATCTTTGTTCCTAAGAACATTAATATATTTAGTTGTTTACCTGTAATATACTTAAAAGTAACTCAAAGTATAACACTAATACTACCAACTATAATAAACCTATGAGTAAAATAAATAAAAAAACAACTTTTTCAGTTCTTTTGTGGAAAGAACAGAGCTGTTTCTAAAAGTAACTTGAAATAATTTGTTCTGCATGGTTATGTTATCAATTCAATATATAATTAGTTCAATTTATTTCTGTTTTCATGCAATTTTTTAATCCACTTTATTTTTCCCCTATTTAGTTCAAAATTTAAAATTTTGGAATAATCACAAACTTACAGAAAAGTAGGAAAATTTTTTAAAATTTCATGAACCATTTGACAGTAAATTGCCAATCCAATGCTCTATCTTTAGCAAATCCTTTAGTGTATATTTCCTATAAACAAGGACACCATTCTACATGAGCACAATACAACTATGAAAGTCAGGAAATTAACATTGATATATTACTATCATCTATCCTCACATCCCATACAAATTTTACCGATTGTCTCACTGGCTTTAGTACAAAAGGATCCAGTTGAGAACTACGAGTTCCACTTAGTTGTAATTTCTTAAGTCTCCTTGAATCTGGAACAGTTCCTTGACTTTCATGACTTTGATACTTTTAAAGATTACAGATCAGTTATTTTATAGAATGTATCTCCATTTGGATTTGTCTAATTTTCTCCTTTGATTAAATTCAGATGATTCATTTTTGGCAAGGAAATTATACAAATGATACTGCTTTTCCCCCCTCATTGCATCCTATCAAGCTGCACATAATTTGAAATTATCCTATTACTGATGATGTTCATTTTGATCACTTGATTAGGGAGGTGTCTGCAGGCTTCTTCACTGTAAAAGTATACTTTCCCCTCACAATAAGTATTTTGTGGGGAGGTTACTTTGAAATTATATAAATACCCCATTCCTCATCTAACTTTCAATGTATTTAGCATTTATTAATATCTGTATGGATTTGTGATTTCTTATTTTTTGAATATAATTTGTTACTATAGTAATTTACTTTGGTGCTCAAGTTATCTCCAATTTAGCCAACGGGGGCTCCTTGAAGTTGGCTTTTGGATCCTTTTGACAACCCCCCACCATTCTTCAAGTATTTGAATTCTAGTACAAAAAGAAGTTCTAGGCTCATCTTGTACTTTTCCCAAGAACAGTCATTTGTCCGAAATGTCCTGGTTTCTTTTAGTGGAAAATTATATTGAGAACCCGAGATATAACACTGGAGATGCTTGCTCATGGCCATGGGGTGTTACTGCTTCCAGACAAATTAGGAAACATATGTAATGCATATATTCGTATAGAGGTGCATTTGTAGCACATACATATTAACGTACACATTTACCTCTATACACATGTACAGTAAAACCACGCATTCACACTACAGGGTTCACTGGGGCTCTTTCCCTCCCACAGCTGTAACTCCCCTGACAGTTAGAAACGGGCTTCCCTTACCCTTAATATTTCATCTATCTCCCGGGTCTCGGATCTCGGTTGCTCCCTTCTCCTCCTTTTTCTGTTTGGCTCTGACCCCCCCTTTCTGGACAGCTCCCCCATGTGTACCCCTGTGCTCTGACTGCCCAGCCACACCGCCTGCCCCTCAGGGTGCTCTCCTTGGCCTGCGTGGGCTCTGACACCCGGGGCCAAGCCGCCTCTCCACGGGATGCCTTCCTCACCCTGCCGGGCTCCGGTTCCTCACGCCAGGCCCCGCTCGGCTCAGCACCTTCTCCACCCTGCTCGGGCTCTAACCTCAGCCCGCAATTCCTCTGCAGAGGCACCTCCTCATCCTTAACTCTAGTTTTGAATATATAACTGCTTACAGACTAGGGGAAATACGCAGAACAATGTAAGCTTGGAGCTCACCGCATACTGTCTCGGTTTTCATAAAAGAGAAGAAAATGGATGCTGAAAACTAAAATGAGGTTGACACCTCAGATTCTGTCACTAATATTGTTTCACAGTCATTTTAGTTTCGACAGTTTGTTCTGAATCATCTGATATGCTAAGAAATAAGCTTTGTACACCAAAATTATCACAACAGGTTTATTTATAACTTAAAATTGACAGCATCCAATAATAGGGAATGTGAATGTAATTTATAGTGCAGTCATGACAATTTTAATGTTTGCAAAAATACAGGAGAAATGTTCTTAAAATAGTATATAAAAATCAGCACATAAAACTGAGTATATAGTATAAGCCCAATTGTGAAAAAACGCTAAGTGATTATGTCTGGGTGGTATGACAATGGGTAATTTTTTCTTTATAAATTGTACCTTTTATATTTCCTAAATTTATTTAATAAGCATGTATTAGTTTTAAAATGGGAAAAACAAACTTTAAGATATTAATTAGCATCTGTTTCCACAGCACTGTAAAGAATACAAGGTTAAGTAAGGATGGATCCTGCTGTTAACGAGCTAATATTGTAGCAGCTGTTCATATCCATGACCAAAAAATGACTCTTTTCTTTATGGGAAAGTCATCATCTTAGAAGCAAGCATGAAACCTCAGGATCCATAAGGAAGGACATTGTCATCTGACTAACAATAGTGGTCACAGCAGCAGCAGCTAATATTTCTTGAATACTAACTATATGCCAAGTATTGTTCAAGTATCTCCTTATTTAATCCCCAGGAGTTCTAGGCGATTCTTTTTTTTTTTTTCTTCTTTTTACAAATATGGAAACTGAGGCACTGAAAGTTTAACTTACTCGAGACCAGATAGCTAGTATGTGGCAGAGCCAGGATTTGAATATAGGTGATACAGGCAATTGATTCCATAGACTAGTATGGACTGGGCAGTTTATAAAAGAATGAACCCTGATAATTAAAGGGGGGAAGATACTGCAGCACAGTGACCCCGCATCTTTCTAATCTGGCAAAGACAGAATATGCACATATAGCTCTATATACAAGGTAGAAGCAATAACTGTCAGAAGAGAGTGCTATGGTTATGGGATCTCTGAGAAGAGAGAGATGACTTCCATCTGACAATATGAATAGTAACTCAGCAGGCAGTAAAGACTGGCAGCAGGGAGACCAATGAAGAAAAGTTGTAGAAATCGAGGTAAGAGAAGAAAGTAGCCTGTACCAAGGTGTCTCTCTCCTCTAGGCCTGGCTTTGTGGACTAAAGGTTTATATTGTATGCTCCCCACAGCATCCCGCTATTAGGCCTTACTTTCCCTTTCCAGACCCGCCCTAGGTAACATCAGTATTTGCAGGTCATGAGAAGCTGCGGACTAAAAAGCATCCTGGAATTCTGGTACCCAAGCCTCACCAGCCTTCCCTCTTACCTACATTCTCTCTCTTTACTCGAAGTAGGAGATGGAACAAACACACACAAACGCAGGAGGACCGAGGAGCAGGACTCCTGAGTCAGTACAGCATGGATACCCCACATGGACTCCCAAACTCAGAGGCGCAGAATGAGGGATCTGACCCCTTCTGCTACATGTGGTCCCTCAGCTGCACAAAGGAGCTGGTGTAAAGGGAGTGGGTGCATTCAGAGCACTCACTGTGCGCAAGACTCAGATGCAGCCAGTGCCTGACAGTAGAAGAAGGAAAATCCTCCAACTGGGAAGATTCTAGTCCCCTGGGCAAGACAGTCTTCTACCTTAGGGGCTTTCCTTGTTCACAGTAGGAGAGAGGGAACTTGCCTTCAAGGGGCAGACAGAAGTAGAGGTCAGGGAAAAAGATAAAAGACAAACATTTTATAGTTTAGTATTTATGCATGTGCATAAGTTTTTTGATCCTGCCTTAATTTCTAGGGATTCAACCTAGAAAAAGGGGGCCACCCAACAAGGGTCTCAGAACATGCTGTATGTGTGTGCATGCATGTGTGTATATATGTAGATGGATGTACTCATGTATGTGTTTGTAACAATTACTAATCACTTTAAGTAACCAAGTTAACCTGATTAATAATGATTTTATTTCCCCACTGTCCTCCAACACTGTTCCTCACCTCGCTGAGTTTTTATGTGTTCCCAGGACCTCTTTTGCATTTATCCCACACTACTTACTCCAGTTTTTATACTTCCTTAAACCTTCATTTCTGCTCTTATATGCACAACTTTAAAAAAAAGGAATCAAGAAAAAAACTGGAGAGAATGAACAGGACCAGTGTTCTAGCAACTCGATTATACCGTAGTTGCCTGTGTCTGGGGGCCTTGCTCTCCATGGGCAGCAAGAGGCCCTGGCGAGAGGGTTGGTCTGGAACTCTTGGGGCCAGAGAAGAGAAGGCTGGAGGGCTGCCCGCCGTGACCACGCGGTCAGCCAGTGTGCGGATATGACAACGAAGTTACCGGCCTCTGTCCTAAAGCTCCGCTCGGGCAGCGCAGGAGGCAGCGAGGCGGGGAGTGTCGAGGAAAAGAGCGCAAGGCCACATGTTCTCGAAAGATCGTTACCAGACCTGGGGCTCAGACCAATGGTTTGGACAGCAGAGCCCAGATCCTAGAGCATCCCCTGCTCTCAACTTTTAAGCGTTTCCCTCCATGCTGCAATAAGGCTTGAGTTCGCAATGATTCTTATGACAAGGTTAGCAGCACGGCACTGACACAGCAGACTGAAAACTTACAACTTTACCTCCTTCATCTTTCTCCTCCTCGCATCTGGCACTCTTTTAGTCTTTAGTTTACTTCGGTATTTTCCTTCTCTACTCTAAGCTGAGTCAAATGAGTGAGAGGGTTTAGCTTTGTTAGAGGCTGTCTGTCTCTTCATTTTTTTCTGCTCTGGCCCCAAACAGGTAGCACTCCCTAAATATTAAATAATGAGGTTGGTGCTTCCGTCCGCCCTAATCTATTACCTAATTTTAACCAGCATTACAGCACTCAGTTTTCCTCATTTTATTTTCACATTCACTCTTTGGAGCAGGTAGGACAAAGATCATCAGCATCTCACACATGTATGAAAACACCAAGGCTTAGAGAGGTTAAGTGTCTTGTGCTTGGGAAGCCACAGCTGAATGCTAGTTACATACCGTGGAGTTACTGGGGACCCGACTCACGGGACAGCCTCAGTTATGCCACTTGACATGTTTATGTCTAAGCGCTGAAATGGGGACGAAAATACCAACTTGCTTCCTAGGGAAGCTACAGAGATTAGTTGGTCAATGAACAGTTGTAAAGGGATCTGGAGATTCCAAATGTTACCTAAATGTTTTAATAAGCTTTTAATGTTAAGGCTGCATTAGGGACCCACGGCTGGAAACGAGGTAAATGAATCTGTGAGTGCTTGTGTGTTCCAGGGACTGCAAAGTACATAAACTGGATTGAGCTGGTTCGGGGAATATGCCCAGCATTTCCGACACTGCTCCTAGGTGCTGGCCCTGCTACTTGCAAGTCCTGTCCCTGCTGTCTTCCTCTACCTGGACCTAACCCACTTTCCTCCCTCCTGCATCCTAACTGTAAGCTCCACGAGGTCAGGAATCTTGGCCTGTCTTGTTCACTGATGTATCACAAGTGCCTGGCATGTAGCAGAGGCTCAGCAAATATTTATTGAATAAGTGGATGAATGAACCTCTGAAGAACAATTCACTTTTCAATTCCTTGAGGGCAGAGGTTAACTTCTTTTAAGTTGGTACTATACTCAACTCAGGGTTTGGGCCCAGAAGATATTTAAAAACACATTATTTGGCTGACATCTGAAAACCATAAATACTCAGTCACTGCCTTTTTTTATCTGTCTTCCCCTTGGTTTTGGGAAGAAACCCGTATGAATTAGCCGGCCAGGTAAGAGTATCAAGCTGGGGGAGAGGGGGTGGTTAAAGGCAAAGGATATGAAGGAAAAAAGTAAGTGATGACTGGGCAGAGATCAGATCAACTGAGAAACAGCCCATGTGCTCACAGTGATAAGACAAGTCATTAAGAACTTCACACTAATAGAATAGCCAGAAGATAGACATGAAAACTCTTTTAAACATTTACAGCTTCTGTCCTGTTGTTGGTTGGACCACACCGCCTGTTGCATTCTAGGCACTTATGTAATGAGCCCTATAAGATACAGGGAATACTATGTTGCCACTGAAAAACAGAATCATATCTCAAAAAAGAAAGGCAAGTGCTGTGCCAAGCGATCCAACACCTACTCACTGCAGCAGGGAAATGCTATGCGTGAGAAAGCTCACAGGCAGAATCTGTGTCCGGAATTCATCAGAGAAATCTTTCTACAGGGAAGGCAGGCCTTAAAGTATGGAAGGAAACATTTTTGTGTAGACATAAGAACAAGTATGTAATAATTATATTTTTATAGGCAGGGCTGAAGGCATAGGACAATTCATTCAAGAAGCTTCTGAATCACTTTTAATATAAAAACAAATGTTAGTATATATTTGAGTGTCACTGTACCTAGTTATGGGATCTCAAAACAAACCAACCAACAGCCCTGGGCTAGAAGTGAAGCTGGGTTATCAGCTGGGGAGAGCACACGGCCCTTCTTCTTGTGATGCGGTGCTTCCTAATCGGGTCCTTATGGGGTACCTTTCTCAGGAAAGACCTGATACTATCTCCTATGTAGAGACAGGTAATGTGGCTGGCTGGGCTACATGAATAATTCTCCTGGAAAATGCAGTTATTGCCCAGTGAGCTGTGTAAATCCCTTAACATATCCTCAGCACTTCAAATTACTCATCACAAGCCACTCTGAACCCTAAATGGGCAGAGGGAACTTTCATGCTAGGAGTCCCCTCATGTATTTATGGTTCCTCGGCAGCCAAACCAATAATGTGAGGCTGATGCCTGAGACTCAGAGGAGGAGACACCTTCACGTAGGGCTTGCAGCGCGCTCCCTCCCTTCAGAGTTGGTCTGCTGCTTTGTACTGAGTCACCGGCACTGAAAGTGTGTGCCAGCACCACCACCTGGGTTCAGTGCCCAGGCCCAACCCCACCCAAGGAGCACTGCTGTCTTTCCTTTGGTCACCAGGCTCTAGCCTAATTTGGTCAAAAGTTAGAAAGGATCCCAAAGGCAGATAAAGTTATGAACGTTAACAGATTTCAATAGTTAATAGCCCACTGCAAGACCACTATTCAGAAAATGCATGGGGGGAAAAACCCCCACAAAGATTCCTTTGACTTATTTTAAATAATTGGACCAAACTCACTTAAACTTTGGAAGGGTGAGTAAAGCACCAAGTTATGAGTGCAGTTTATAGAAGATAAAGATCTGAGTCATCCCTTTGTGGTTACAGATTATGAAACCATTTCAGGCTCTCCCTAGACAGTATTCCCCATGAACGTGAGATTGCAAACAGAGCGAGCCCAGGGGAGAGCATCTCTGATTACAACCCCTGTTAAAGTTTTCTCCCAAGCATCCTTATACAGTTTACAACTTAATTTTTTTTTGCCTTTGTAATCTTTAGCTCTTGTGTATATATCATCTAATGAAAAGGCCTTTTTTGAATTAACATGGTATTTGGAAAGAGAACATGTGTTTCTGTTTTATTATTAAATACATTTATAAAGAGAGAAAATGTTTTCAGACCTAGTAGATGCCTGCTTTTCTTTTTTAAAAGCAAGAATCCTGTAACACTTGAGGAAAATAGAATCCTTAATGTAAACACTCAGATGGCATGGGTCATGATACATTTTTGGGTAGAGAGTAATTGTGGAGCTAAGGAATTCAGATTTGCCTCATCTGACCACCTTGGGGGTAAACACATTGTTCTGCCTTCCCCCAGCTATTTGGTGAGCTTGGCATCTATTAAACAGGACATTCTGGGATACAGACCATTCCAACTACCACAATGATCTTGTGTTTCAAGACTGCTTGTTTATAAACATAGCTACTTTCCAGTTTAATTTCTCTCCTTTTTCAGTTTGTTTAAGCTCCAAATATTTTCAGAGTGCAAAAGCCAAATAAAGATTTTTTTTTATTAATGCCTAGCAATGTACAAGAAACTAATAAAATATACTAGAAATGTTATGTTGCATACACATCTAGTTTACATTCATTAGTCATCAAGGAAATGGACACTAAAGCAATGGAAAGTTGCCATTTTACACCTAAAAATTAGCAAATGTATTAAAAATATTAACTCTATGTTTGAAAGGTCTTGGTAAAATTAGTACAGTCATGCACTGCAAATAGCACTACAATCTGGCAAATTGGTTAGGAAGAAATATTACCTTGAGAATCATAAAAATATTTCTACCTTCTGGCACAATGATTCCACTCCTAGAATTTACTGGAAGGAAAATAATTTACTAGACTAACAATGTTATTTGTATAAATATGTATGTTATAGAATTCTCAGGGAAAAAACTACATAAAATTGAAAACGAGCTAAATGAATAGATCTCAACTAGGGTGTGAGCACTCTTTTATGGCGGAGGGAAGTACATCAGAATCCTCCCAGGGGAAAAGAGGAAAGAAATAACTTTTTAGCTTAAAAAGCATATTGAGAATTATCATTGCTTTTATTTTCTTTTAGACATAAAGTTGCTTTACTTTATAAGTTTAGATAATACTAAAAAGGATATGATATTTTATGTTCATTAAAAAGAAGTATGAGCACAGAAAGTTGGATAAATACCAATCTATATATTCATCCAAGCCTAACAACAAACAACATTAGAAAAAGCAACTCCACAACAACAGTAGTTAATGTTTATGGAACATTGCATGTGCCAGGTGTTGAGCTAAGTTCTTTGCCTGCATTACTCTTTATTTCATTTCCATATCCCTAGGTGATAAAGTAGTAGTTGAAACATTTTAGATTTATATAAAAAAGTCAGTACTGGAAACAGGTAGTTAATGACAAATCCATTCGGTTGTCCTAGAGGGCAAGAAGGTATGTGAGCTTGGGTTTTCAAGCCCACGTGGGGATGGGACCATGACTGTGCAGCCAGGTTAGAACTGGCATCACTATGTAAGGACAAGACTATTCAAGGGCCAAACCTTAGTGATAGGAGAGAGCTGAAAATGCATCCACCCTCTGGCATAGCAGGAGTAAGGAAACCTGTTTATCGCAGCATTTCAAGCACAATGTTCTGAATTTTGCTTCCCCCTGGTCCCATTTAACACGATATTGGGCATCATTTCATATCAGTGTATCAAACTTCTTCATCAATATCTGATTAAACAATTATTCATAATGATATGGCGAATAACCCAGTACATGTGTACAAGTTTGAAAATCTGTAGGACTGAGTCTGTGGGGGGAAACTGCTGGATCAAAAGATATTATATTCCTTCCTTAGAAGTTGTACTGATTTATACTTCCACAGCAAGGTATGTGACCATCTCTCCCTATCCTTGGAAACACAGTGTATTGATAACTTCTAAAAGAATAGAAGCAGAATGTAAAACCACCAAACCAAAGGGAAAAAAGGGGGAAAAAGATTAAAAGAAAATCAGTCAAATAGAAGGCAAAGAGACAAAGGAGATGTAATGCCTAAATGCAACATAGTACTCTGGACTGGATCCTGAAGTAGGAACAGAACATTAGTGGAAAATTAGTGAAATTTGAAAAAAGTCTATAATTAATGTTACTGTACCGATGTTAATTTCTTAGTCGTGACAAATGTGCCATGGTAGTAGAAAAGATGTCCACTTTAGGAACTGGGTGAAGGGCATACAGACACTCTTTGTATTATCTTTGCAACTTTTCTTTCAATCTAAAATTGTTTCCCCACCCCAAATTTTATTTTAAATAACGGGGAAAGAGGAAGGCCATCCCAGCAGGTGAGAAGGGTAGTATAAGCAAGACACAGAGCACCCATGCAAGGAACTACAGGCAGGTTGGTGTTGTGTCTCTGAATGTAAGAGTTGCTTAATAGTTGCTTTTCCTTCAACATCACTTTAGAATATCTTGATATAGGTTTACTTGGACTGTCATGTTTTAAAGAAAAGGTATGAATTTAGGGCTTATGTTCACTTTGATTACATCACAATACCATTACCAAAGCACTGTCATTCTGGTAGTAACTATGACAGGACTAACCTCATTCATTAAGTCAGCCGACTTGATATATCAGTGAACTGATGTTATGTTAAAAGCCAAGAGGTGGTGATTTTATTAAATATGACATCTCTGCTAGACATTTAAATAATGCCAAAAGCAAAAACAAGTGCTTTGAATTTAGGGAGAGTACGTTTTGTGTTCTCTTAAGCAGAAGTAAATTGTCTGCATATCTGTCAGGTATCTAGAAGTCAGTGAAATTGACAACTATTATATAAAACCAAAAAAGATATAATCCTTGAGAAGTGTGTCAGGTGTAAAATAGTTTTAGAAAGTATCTGCATTCTGTATATTCATATTTGTAATGCTAACATTTAAAAACTAAAATATAAAAAACATAAGGCAGGAAATGACAAGGACAAAAAGAAGCAAAGAAGAGGCATGGTAACTAGCACAAATAAAATGTTAGAAATAAAAATATTATAGCAGTGGTCTAAATTAATCATTTAAAAGATAGAGGTTCTCATATTGTATTAATAAGCAAATCCAAGTATATGCTGCTTATAAGACATAGTTCTAAAATACAGCTATGAGGACACAGAAAGCTCAAAGTTAAGCAATATAAAAAGACATACTAAGGAAAGAGAGAGTAGTGTAGAATAGACTATAAGAAAAAAAAAAGCAATATTAGGAATAAAGAGAGTCACTATGTACTGATAAAAAAGTAATTCACCAAACCATAAAATTTCTAAATTTTTATATACCCAATAGCATAGTACCAAAATATGCATCTACACAAAGCGAAAATGGACACTATTTTAAGGATAAATAGGTATACCACAATATTACAGGGAGATTTTAACACTTTTTTGGTAATTGATAAGGCAGATTTTTAAAAATTAGTAAAGATACAGAATACTTGAATAGCACAGTTATTAAGTCTGACTCACTGGACATGTAACTTCGCACTCATTTACTAGAAACCATACATACTTTTCAAGCACCTGTAGGGCATTTACAAACAATTGGTCACAAAGACGCTATAAAGCAAACATCAAAAAGTACCACATTCTTGGAACCTATGCAATAACATTATAAATAAACAACTTACATCTGCATGTCCTTTTCTTTTCTTAAAAAAACAAGAAAGTCTTCTCACCAGGAAGCTTATAATTTTACATGACTAGAAAAACAACTTGGGAGAATTAACGATGGCGGCCAACTGAGTGGAAGCTACACTGACACTCTCCTGGGACCAAACTGGAATTACAACTAAAATATAGAGAAACTATCCTGAATAATCAACTGCAACTGAAGACAAGCTGGAGAGCACCCTCATAATCAAGGAGGAAAAGTGGAGACCCCATAGAGACTGGTAGGAAGTGCAAAGGCACGAGAGCACTGGCTGAGATCCCACAGGCAGCAGCTGAAGTTCCGGAGGGATATCTCAGCTGGGGGGACTTCCCACTGAGAACCCTGGGGCCTAAACCCCAAGCTGGGCTTCCCAGCCCAGAGCCCCAGAACCGAGAAAGGTGCCCACATAACATCTGGCTGTGAAAAGCAGCAGGGTTTCTATCTGCCAGAGAGAGACAGCTGGGAATGCAGGCACCATCTTAAAGGGCCAACACACGAAGTTTCATGTGCAGCCACTCATCCTGGGCTCCAGCAGAGGGAGGGCAGAGTGGACTGGAGCTGTGTGAGGAGACTCTAAGGTTGTGGGCTCTTGAGATAGAGTTCAGAGGGCACCCCTCTGGATTCCTGTGCCAGTCATTCCCCCATACTGCAGAGGCAGACGTTTACCTTCCAAGCAGCTTTTGCCTGAGGGGGAAGCAATTGCCTCACCCTGCTGGAAAACCTCTCACCTTACCCTGTGGAGTTTCATTAAGAGAATGATAACAACCAGCTGCCCCACCTTGTGGAGTTTCTACAGCCTGAGACTCATTAAGAGAATCAGATTAATCGGCCTACAGGCAAAAGCATACTTCAGAGTGCTTTGAGTCTTTGCCTGATCTGCTTCAGGACCCGGGCCTTGGAAAAGCAGACTTTGGTGTGCATCTTGGTCCTGTCCAAATGCACCCAGCCCCAACAGAAGGGACCTCAAGCCACGGGTTGTGGATATCTCCAAACAGGGTACTCAAGGCCAGTCACAAACAGTGTCTGACATTGGCCTGCACTAGAGGCCGTCCAAAAAGATTGAGAGTCCTAGTGGGCCTACCTAGAAACAAACCCAAATAGGCAGCCAAAATGGAGACAAAAAAAAAAAAACAAGCCCCAAATGAAAGAACAAGAGAAGTCTCCAGAAAAAGAGCTAAATGAAATGGAGATAAGCAACCTATCAGATATAGAGTTCAGAATACTGATTGTAAGAATGCTCAACAGCATGAAAAAAGATATGAAAACTATGAAAGAAATTAAGAATGACATAGCTGAAATAAAGAATACATTGGAAGGAATAAACAGCAGGTTAGAGGAAGCTGGGGATCAGATCAGTGAATTAGAAGACAGGGTAGAAAAAAACCACTCAATCAGAGATCCAAAAAAAAAAAAAAACCAACAATTAAAAAACAGGACAGTCTAAGGGAGCTGTGGGACAACATGAAACATAACAACATTTGCATCATGAGTGCCAGAGGAGGTCAAAAGTAAGCAAGGGTTAGAGAACCTGTTTTAAGAAATAATGGCAGAAAACTTCCCTAACCTGGTGAAGGAAAAAGTCACACAAGTTCAGGAGGCACAGAAAGTCCCAAGCAAGAAGAATTCAGAGGCTCAAGCCTAGACATAAAATAATTAAAATGCAAAAAATTCAAAACAAAGAGAGAATATTAAAGGCAGCAAGAGAAAAGCAATCTGTTACCTACAAAGGAGCTCCCATAATGCTGTCAGCTGATTTCTCTTCAGAAACTCTACAGGCCAGAAGGGAATGGCATGAAGTATTCAAGGTAATGCAAAACAAGGATCTGAAACCAAGGCTATTCTATCCAGCAAGGCTATCATTCAAAGTAGATGGTGAAATAAAGAGCTTCCCAGACCAAAAAAGGCTAAAGGAGTTTATTACCACCAAACCAGCATTACAGGAAATGTTAAAAGGACTGCTATAATTAGAAGGAGAAATAGAGAGGGAAACATAGGCATAAAGAATCAAAATAGCAATAAATAAGGACCTATCAATAATAACCGTAAGGACTTTAAGGGAGAGATCAAGAGCAATACAGTCATAGTGGTGGACTTTAACACCCCACTGACTTCACTGAATAGATCTTCCAGACAAAAAGTCAACACAGAAACAGTGACTCTAAATGACACACTAGGTCAGATGGATTTAATTGTTATTTAAAGAACATTTCGCCCCAAAGCTGCGGAATATACATTCCTCTCAAGTGCACATGGGTCATTCTCAAAGACAGACCACATGTTAGGACACAAAACCAGTCTCTACAAGTTCAAGAAGACTGAAATCATATCAACCATCTCAGATCACAAGGGCATGAAATTAGAAATCAACTACAGTAAAAACACTCAAAAACATCCAAACACATGGAGGCTAAATAACATTCTTCAATTTTTTCAATTGTTAGCCTATTCAGGTTTTCTGATTCTTCCTGATTCAGTTTTACATGATCTCATTCCTATGTGGAATCTAATAAACAAAATAGACTGAGGAACAAAATAGATCCAGAGACATAGAAGCATGGAACAGGCTGATGAATCTCAGTGCGAAGGTGGGGGTGGGGGAGTGGGTGGGGAGAGATTAATCAAAGAATTTATATGCATATATGCATAACCTATGGACAGAGACAATAGTGTGGTGAAGGCCTGGAGGTGGGAGGGTTAGATTCGGGGTGGAGGGGATCAATGAGGGAAAAAAAGGGGGGATATCTGTAATAGTTCCAACAATAAAGATAAATTAAAAAACAAAACAAAAAAACACTTAGTGGGGCAAAAAACCTAAGGAAGGGATACCTTCATTTCAGCATTACATAACCCATGTTGTTCACTAATGTCACTCATCAGGTCAAGAAGACAGTACTGCTGGTGGAGGAGTAGTGTTTGCAAAGATAAAAAGATAGGAAAGAGCAAGGAATTCAGGGGAAAGTGTGATTAAAGCGTAGGATGGGGGGGGGGGGGGAGTAGAAAAGAGGCCATTAAGGTAGATTGGAGTCAGCAAGTTTGGATTTTACCCAGGGGAAGTCTGAATTGTATCATTTAGCCAAGGGAACTGATCAAAGGTGTCTAAGTGTGAGGCTGATGCATCTGATCATTCCACCCCACTGCGGAGGGTGGACTACACTCAAGGAACCAGCAAGGGCGCTGAGTTGAAAGAGCTTCAGTCGGGATGGAAGCAGTGAAGATTCAGAGTAACACATTGGTTTAAGATGTGGGAAGGTCATGGAGCTGACATCACTTGATAATTTACCCTACATCCAGGGCAATGAGTAAGTGGGAGAAACAGAGGAAATAAGGAGAAATCGAAGATTTCTTAGTATGAGTGAGTGAGTGGGTGGTGATGCCATTAATGGGGAAAGAAATGAGGAAGAAAGGGGAAAAGCAAGCAGGAGAGGAGAAAAAAAATAAAGCGTCGAATTCAGGACACACTGCATTTGAAGTACTGGTGGAACATCCGTAAGGAGGTCTAACTGACAGTGACGGGAGGTCAGAGGAAGCATTAGAACGCAAAGGGGAAGCAAGATTAGAGGCTAGAAAAATTCAAGTTGGCAGAAACTGGGCAGCCAGAATCAGTCTGCCATTTGCTATAAAACCACAATCTTTGTGACAACGGGACAACTTTAGAGCAATGATGTATGGTCTATAACACAAGCAAGACATCTTTCTCCAGACCTGGAAGAAATCAGGTAGTTAGCAGAGGAAGACATGGTAGGGAGCTTCCCAATGATGGCTGCAGAGCATCCCACAAAGGGAAGCACTAGGGAGAAAAGAGAAGTCCGCAACGTCAAACATCTGTCCTACTTCCATTCTTCTACAGTTAGCACAGCATGAGAATGAGTATCACAGCCATCTGCACCAGCAAAAATGAGAAACCATCTAGACTCGAATTAGTAAATTACGGCACATTCACTCAAAATGTTTCTTTTAGAAAAGCTGCCTGTGTTCAGAAAAATAGATACGCCATGCCATCTAGTAACATTCCTTAAAATCTATACTGTTGGTGAAGCTTTAGCTAGTTTTGTAGTACTGGACATAATTATATTAAAACGGGGGGTTCTGATACAAATCTCTAACTCAAAGCATCTTGTAAAGACAAGATCACCTTACTATTCAATGTAGCATAGATAGAAAACCTACAAAGGAACATGAGCAGCGGGAAAGAAAAGGGGTGAGTGCAGAAGGAAAATAATAGAACAGCACTATTCCCTAAAGCATTTTCAAAGATTCTCGGGGGGGGGGGGGGGGTGAAGAGTTCATAGGAAGTGTTCTGAGAAGTTCTGCTGTTAAGAAATCCACTGAAATTTATTAAACTAAGTATGTCCCAAATTTACTTACTATGGGACTCTTTCACTGCAAGACACTCATGCTATGAAACTAAGATTCTGTTAAAAATTACTATGAGAAATACGATCTAAATTTTAAAACTTTATTTGTGAGCAAAGTAGCTTTGGAAAGGGAAGAACTAACAGAGAGACAAAAAGACTGAATTTGGGGCGTCTGACCTCTGAGTAATGTCTTAAAGTAATTCAAGGCATAACATTTTATCATTTTGCATTACGATTCTTTTTTGGGTAAAACAGGGATGATAATTTATTTCCCCTATGTCTTAGAGTCCCTGATACTAGTTAGCTGCAAGAGATGCTGGGGGAGAGAGTGGTGAAGGCTTAATAATGAATTCTCTGCATTCTAACATTTTAATTAATGACCTGATCCATAATTTAAATGAGATTTTAAAAACTCTTTGTACCAGATACTAGGAAAGAGATAAAACAGTCTTTGCAAGAAGCTTGCAAAATCTGGTAAAATAAGATTTACACCTGGGTAAAATGAATTTAAGGGCTCAACTGTTAGGATTATCAGTGCTACTAGAATTCAGAGGACCAAACAAAGCTCTCTGGAAGAATTAGGATTTTAGCTGGGTATTGAAGTAGTGCTGGGAGATAGCCAGAAAGAGGGCATTTCAGGCAAAACAAAAAACCCCCAAAAAACAGTAAGCAAGAGAGCAGGAATAGAAATGACATATTCCTAAGAGTAAAAAGACAGGCCCTACAAGTATGTGTTGCAAAATACTGGTTAAAAAAAAAGGAGTCAATAAAGAAATAGTTTTCCATCCATGAGAAAATGTGGAGACTGAAAATTTTCCCAACTTTTCCAACTTCCTATTTCCCATGAAAGAGCTCCCTCCCTCTCTCTCCCTCCCTCCCTCTCTCTCCCTCCCTCCCTCTCACTCTCTCTCAATAGCATTGTAAATTTAAAAGACCTGATTGCCAAATCTGGAAAAATATATTAATTAACAATGGTGCTGGGAAAATTACCTGCATGAGACAAATAAAAATTAAATCCTCATTTCAGACTTTTCTCCAAAATAAATTATAGATGCATTTGTAATCTAAATATTAAAAAAATGAAACAATAAAGGAAGGTGGAGTTATTTACTCTTCTATTTTATTGTGGAAGGACTTTTGAAAAATAATATCAATAAGAGAAATTATAAAGGAAAGTTAGAGATTTAACTACATATAAATTTCAAGCTTCAGTATATTAAAAATAATAATAAAGGGCAAGTAAACCAGGGAAAATGTCTTCAGCAGATATGACAAAGGAGTAATTACTATATGAAGAGCTACAACTGACAAAAATGTAATACGCCTAAGAAAAATGGGCAAGAGACAATAGATATTATTAGATACTTCACAGATAAAGAAATATAAATGGCTAATAAACATTAAAGAATATTTAGCCTCAAGAGCAAAGAAATGCTAAGTAAAACAATGAGATACCTTTTGTTTATGCAAAAAATTTTCAAAGTTGAGAATATTTAATACTGGCCATAATGAAATTAAAATAAACCCTCTCATATAATATAAATAGGAGTAAATTAGTAAAACTACTGTAGAAAGCACTTTGTTAATATACATCAAGAGCCATAAATGTTCACAACATTTAACCTAGTAATTCTATCTCTAGAAATCAATCCTAAGGAGCTAAGCAGAAAATCTAGACAAAGATATATGTTTAGGATGTTCATCATAGTGTAATTTATACTTGGCAAAAACTAGAAACAATCTAAATGTGTAACCACAAGAAAATAGTGAAAATTTATATGCCCTAAGGTAGAATGTAAAATATGTTTATGTAGTTTTTAATGTGAGAACATGCTTTTAAGTGAAAAATACCAGACGCAAACCTATATAAATAATATCTCAATATTATTTTAAATTTATAATTTTCCTTATTTTCTATAATAAACATGTACTACTTTTATAACCAGAGAAAGAAACCCTACTAAATATGACACCCTTCAAAAAGCTATCATGGGACTAAGAATCTCAAAAGCTCACATGACTATGAAATCGTATTTTCTTTGTTTTTTAATACTCACCCAAGATCATGCTTAGAGAGAAAACGGGGAGGGGGGGAGAGAGAGAGAAACATGGATAAGCTCCCCTCGCACCCCCCAATGTGCCCTGACCAGGATGGAACCCACCACCTGGGTATGTGCCCTGAGACAGGGAAGGAGCTGGCAACCTTTCAGTGCACAGGGCGATGCTCAAGCAACTGAGCCCCTTCAGCCACGTTAGAACTATATTTTCTTTATTAAACAAAAGGGACTAGGCAATTCAGGCAGAACTGATAAATACAGCTTCTAAATGGTGCTGTCTAGAAACTGAATGAAACAAGAATAATCCCACTTCCCAGGGTATGGGCTTTCAGTTCATACCCTCCCTTAGGCCAGCCCTCTTTCCCGCCAAGCTCTCCGACAGGCTGTGCTCCTTTCTGCGGCACAGTCCTCGTGTTTCCCTTGCTGCATGGTTAAGGCCTTGGTCCCTCCAGGTAGCCTTTCCATATATCGGTGCAGTCTCCACCATCACCTCTTCCTCCCACTGCTTGTACCATTGATTTGGCATTATCACATACCATTTTGTATTGCGACTTATCTTTTTATGGGTATATTTTGCCTCCCCTTCAAGAAGGCTGTCAAACCTTCAAGGTTAACACAGCCACACAAAAGTACTTAACAGATGTCAGTTGACGAAGAAGTTTAAAGCATCTAACAAATCTTTAATCATTCTGACCATTTCTGAGAAGAAAGGATTCCTATTCACATTTTATAGAGATGAAAACTGATGTCTAGCCCTAGCCAGTTTGGCTCAGTGGTTAGAGCGTCAGCCTGTGGACTGAAGGGTCCTGGGTTTGATTCCGGCCAAGGGCACATGCATCGGTGGCAGGCTTAATCCCTTATGTGGGAGGCAACTAATCAATGTGTCTCTCTCACACCGATGTTACTCTCTCTCTCTCTCCCCCCTTCCACTCTCTCTGAAAAGCAATGAAAAAATATCCTCAGGTGAGGATTAAAAAAAGAAAGGAAAAAGAAAATTGATGTCTAGAAGAGTTAATTTACTTCCTTTAGATTCTTGGGCTGAACCAAAATGGACTGACAATGCTCCTGTCCTCACCAGATCAGGAAGCCTCTTGGCAAATCAAAGTACCTAATCCCTTTAGTAACATTGGTTGCTTACCAGCAGAGCTGGTATTGATTTATGCTGCAGGCTCATGGCAGTCAGAGAACAGGCTGTAATACTAGTCCACTACCCACACAAGAGGAGATTAAATGGTCAGAAATATTTGGAATACTACTTTTCTCTGAACTTGGAAAATAACCTGGATATGCTATTCTAGGGCAATGGGAAGTAAATCACATCCTGGCACAGCTTGTCAATACTGTCTTGAATTCAGACTTTCAAAATCGCTAAATATTTGGTTTTCAAATACACTATAACTTTCAACACACTTTCCTGTAAGATAACTACCAACAAATTCAAGTATTCTTAGGTTCAGCAGAATTCCCTGGAAACTTCATGCCAGCATGTCCCTGTCTCTGAAATGTTTTGACATTTTTGGCCCATGATGACTCAATCAATTAGCAACGCTATTCCACAGGCAAAGTGGCTGGGATTTCTGTGACTCAGCAGAAGAGTCCTGAAAGATGTGGTTACTTTCTGGACAACTTTTGACCTATCATTTAGCCAGATCTCATGCAAATAGATAAAGTGTGGAATTACAAGCAAAGAAGGACATCAAAATTCAGGGACCATAGGCAGTCTCGATTTCTCCTACTAAGTTTCAGTTGATTCCAGTGCTCTGTGGCCAAGTCAGTGTTTTCTCTCATCACTATCAACAGCAGATTACTAGTCCCATCGTTAAACACAACATAGTAGTAGCCATATTTTCTTTTCTTCTAGAAAGGTTTCCTACTTGCTGCGTAGAAAGATAACACGGTTACAAACTCTAAAAAGAGTCAATCTTTCCTGAGACTTCAAGGTGGAAAGAAAGGCTTGGAAATGAAAAAGGCACAGTGGCCCATGAAGAACAGAAGAGAGTAGAAGCTCCAATGATAGGTAGACACTATCCAGATAGTTCATTCATTGATTCATTCATTCAAAAATATTTATGGAGCACACATGAGGGGTTAGGCATTATGTCAGGCAGTGGGAATGCAAAATGTTAAAGTCCAAAAGCTCAAAACAATGGTAAGATGGGTACAAACTAGAAAAATAAGTGTGCTGTGTGACAGTTAACTTGTAAATAGAACACCATCTCCTTTACCTCCTGATCAATGATTTTTTTATCAGTTGGCTTAAATACACTTTTCTCTCTGAGGATACAATCAGGAAGTTGAAAATGTACATATGCAAATAAAATATGTTTAAGAGGTAAAGATGGCAAATCCTATAGTGGAAGAAAAAGTCAACAGATATACATAACAAAAAAATATGGAAAGAACCCAATGCACAGATTATGAATCACAGAATTATAAAATACACAGAAAACTGGAAAACTGACTATAAATGAAGTAAATCCTCTGGCTGACAATATAAAACAAGCTACATGGCAAAGAGAATTTAAACATGTTCCAGAGTCACCTTTGTCCTTCTCTTTACCCTCGCCCCCTGCCTGACCTCTGAATCTCTGTGTAATTGCCAGTTTCTGTCGGACTTCACATACTATGACTTTTGATTTCTGCTCTGTATAACATATTTCGACAGAGTCTGACATTGTGGCAGCAGGGGCTGTAAACTGAGTGCTCCTTGGAGGCTACTGACTTGAAGTGTGGGCGGAGAAGAGGCAGGTGAGAGCCAAGGCCAAAGAAAGAAAAAATTTTTCTCACTTTTGGACTTGGGGAAGCATTTGCTTAAAAAAACAAAACTGTTTAGCTAAGGTACAATTCACATGTCATATAATTCACCCATTTAAACAAGTGTGCAACTCAATGGTCTTTAGGATGTTCACAGAATTGTGTAACCAGAACCACAATCACATTTAGTACATTTTCATCACTCCAAAATGAAACCCCATACCTATTTTCAGTAGTCATTTTGAAATACACCCAGAGCATTATGTTCATAGCAAGGCTTGTTCTTAAAAAAACCTAGATGGGGTTTTACCAGAGCCTAACAAACCTGCTCTAGCCTTCCATGTTGGGGAAGGAAAATATCAGACTTCAGCTTTCTCTTGCCTTCCTGTCTGATCAAAGTGGGTGGGAATGCTGAGATGTACTTGTAAGGTCACATCCCAGGGGCAAAGGCTCACTAAAAGACTGAGACCAAATAATAGGACTACAGAACACTTTTCTTCCCCCTACAACCATATCAACAGAACTCCTGCATGGTAAAGAGGGAATACAACTAAAAAAAGCCCCAATACATCTCAGATGTTATTTAAAACAGTACATGTCTAGAGAAAGCCAGGAAGGGAGTCTAAAACAAGGACACCAGAGGAAATTTAGGTGTGTCTCTGACACACATAAAGCAAACAGTAAATACAACCTAACTCCTATCCAGATAATCATAAAACTTCACACTAAAGGCATACTTACCTCAATTTCTTTTACCTAGTACACCATGTCTGGCTTTCAACAAAAAAATTACAAGGTACATCTCTGGCCAGATTGCTTGGTTGCTTGGAGTGTCGTCCCATACACCAAAAGGTTTTGGGTTTGATTCCTGGTCAGAGTACATACCTAGGTTGCGGGTTTGATCCCCAGTAGGGGCTTGTGTGGGAGGGAACGAATCAATGTTTCCCACATCGATGTTTCTCTCTTTTCCCTTGCCCTTCTTCTCTCTTTAAAATCAATTAAAAAAATATATCCTTAGGTGAGAATTGATAAATAAATACAATATATTAAAAAATGCAAGCAAAAAGAAAGTGAAAGTATTGAAAGAAAAAAACCCCACCAACCTACAATTCTATACCCAGTGAAATCATCCTTCAAAAGTGAAGGAGAAATAAAGATGTTCTTAAAACGATAAAAATTAAGGGAATTTGTTGCTACTACACCTGCCTTGCAAGAAATTTTAAAAGATGTCCTTCAGGAAGAAAGAAAATAATATACATTAGAAAATCAGATCTAAATAGATAAAGAACATTAGTATAAATAAAGATAATATAAAATCTATTTTCTTATTCTTAATTGATCTAACACATAACAGTTTATTCAAAACAATAATAGCAATAATGTACCTGGCAACTATATATAGCTTATGGATAAGTGAAATGAGCTGACATAGTGTTATAAGAAACAGGAGGGACGAATTGACAATATTCTGTTAGGATGTACTTGCATTACTCATGAAATAGTATAGTGTTATTTGAAAATGGACTAGAATTCATTTTCAATTTATATTGAAACACTAGGACAACCACTAAAAAAAAGTAGTATAATTGATATACTAAGAGAGGAGAAAAATGGAAATTTTAAAATGTTCAATTAAAACCATAAAGACAGATGCGGAAGACCAAACAAACCATCAAACAACACAGAACGAGAGACATGAGTAGAAAACACTGACAAATATGGTAGATATTAACCTAACTACAGCAATAATCACTTCAAACATAAATGGTCTAATTACCAATTAAAAGATAGAGGCTATCAAAGTGGATAAATTAAAAAGGTCCAGTTCTATGTTGTCTACAATAAACCCATATTAAATATAAAGACACAGATAGATTAAAAGTAAAGGGAGCCTGGCAGGGCGTGGCTCAGCGGTTGAGTGTCAACCTAGGACCCAGGTGATGGGGGTTCGATTCCTGGTCAGGGCACATGCCTGGGTTGCGGACTAGATCCCCAGTCAGGGGTGTGCAGGAGGCAGCCGATCAATGACTCTCTCATCATTGATGTTTCTATTTCTCTCTCTCCCTCTCCTTTCCTCTCTCTGAAATCAATAAAGATATATTAAAAAAAAAAAAAATCTTAAAAAAGTAAAGGGAAAGATATAATATGCTAAAATTAATCAAAAGAAAGTTGGAGTGGATATATTACTTTTAGACTAAGCTGACTTCAGAGCAAGGAAAATGGTCAGGGATCAAGAGGAGAATTACAGAATGATAAAGGGGCCATTTCTCCAAAAAGATATAAAATCACTATGTATGCATCTAACAATAGAGAATAAAAATATGTTTCGCAAAAACTGATAGAATTTCAAGGAGAAATAAATGAATTCATATTATAGTTGGAGACTTCAACATGCCTCTATCAATAATTGACAGATCCAGAAGCCAGAAAATTAGTCAGGAAATATTTAAACTACATAGTACCATCAATTCTTTGCAGGACATTTGGTGCTGTCCAAACGTCTATGGAGACATTTGGTCCATGACAGAAGGTCCTTAATAGTTGGTCCTGTCCAAAACGTCAAAGCTTAAGAAAATGACCCTGGGTTCAAAGAGCCCATACGTTTATGTACACTTTTGGTTTACAGATAAAATACATAAAAATACTATCATATTTTATTCATCTAATAATCATGTTGTGACTGTATAACCCTTACTGCCTAGGGTTAGGCAGATGGGTTGGCATGGACCAAATGTCTCCATGGACATTTTGCTATAGGACCAAATATCAAGGACCGTGTGGTGTGGATCAAATGTTTCCACGGACATTTTGGAGAGAACCAAATGTTTGCTAATCCTATCAATCGAGTGGATCTAGTTCATATGGATGGAATAATTCATTCAACAAGAGCAGAATACATATCTTCCCAATGTCAAATAGAACATTCATTAATATTGACCACTTTATGGCCCATAAAACATCTTAAATTTAGGAGAACAGAAATCATACAAAGTGTGCTCTAAGACCACACTAGATACCAAAAACTAAATACTTAAAACAGAAAAGTGGCTGAAAAATCCCAAAATACCTGAAGATTAAACTATACACTTCTAAATAACACATGAGTCAAAGATAAATTCTCAAGGGAAATTAAATAATATTTTGAACTAAAGAAAAATACAACTGATAATTTGTAGGATACAGCAAAAGCAACTCTCAGAGGGAAATTTATAGCACCAAATGAATATATTACAAAAGAAAGATCTAAACTCAATAATCAAAGCTTCCACCAAAGGAAACTGGAAAAACAAGAGCAAATTAATTATACAGTAAGCAGAGAAAAAGAAATAATAAAAATTAGAAAATAAACCACTGACATTGAAAATAGGAAATCAGTAAAGACCAATGAAAACTTTGTTTTTTTGAAAGATCATAAAATTGATAGACCTTTAGCTAGGCTCATAAAAAAAAAGATTGACACAAACTACTAATATCAAAATATAAGAGGGGTCATCACTATTGAAACAATTGGCATTTAAAAAATAATAAAAGGTAGATAAAGTGGCAGAATAGGTGGTCCCTGACCAGTTTTCCTCACAGAAAGATCAACTGGCAAATACCCATAGACAAAATACATTAGTGAAAATGCCAGAACCCGAAGGTGAAGCTGAAAGCCCCTTGGATACAGAGACCAAAAAGGATCACATTAGAAGGGTAAAAATGTCGGTTTCACTTTGACTACATCACCCATATCCCAGGCTGGCACAGCACTATACGCAGAGGGCCTGTCTGCAACTGTTTCTCTAGTGGGAAAAACAGAGCCTAAGGTGGACATCCAACTTCCCAGCATTGATGGGCAATTCCCAGGAGGCCACCTTGGCTCCTGTCTCTTGGGGATCACTTGGGGGAGCAGTGGGGTTGAACCATGGGGGATCGAGTTGAAATGAAGAAGGGTATAACACAAGCTGCTACCTTAGAAATGGAGGGATAGGACTCTGTGCTGTAAGGAAAACACCAAGAAGAGGATTTTTCTGATATATGCTTTTTATTTAATAAACCACAGATTCTGCTCTATGTGATAGTTATTTGGTCAACCTTCTCCCTGGCTCAGATATGGGGAAGTAGAAAGACAAGATATGGGCAACACCAGGAGTTGTTTTGTAGATACCGCCATATGTACAAGATAGGGAATCATAAACCCTCCTGTGTGGAGCCTGAAGTCTTTGAAGGTACAGCAATAGGATGTCTGGAGCAGCAGGAGAAAAATTTCAGCAGAGACTAAGACTGAGAGAAAAAGGATGCTGGGGCACTGTCATTATCATACAGATGCTGTTGTTAGCTTAGTGCCTTTGAAAAGTTTCTAATCTTCCCCTAGCTCTTCTCCCAAGGTTTCTCAAGGATAATATACTGTGCTGACCTGATGGTGCGCCTCGGGCCTTTCCAGATCCATCCAGATGTCAGAAGTCCTCCCTCTTAGATCTGCTATGAAATTAAGACACTTTTTGGCAGGCTGAAGTTTGTAACTGTAACTACTCATGTAAACTCCCAGCTCCTTTCTACAGCTGCCTTGGAAGGCAAACATGGGAAATTTGCGAATTTATCAGAACATGATGATTGGCTCATAGATGAGATTCTTTTCGGGAGGAGAGGGGTAGTTTTTTCAAAATTGATACTTTTAATCTTTTAATAATTCATTTTGATTCATCTTATGAGAAAGTTTGGGAGGCATATTAAGATGCTCTATAATACCGAATGTAAAAAAAAACAAAACACAACCACACAAAACATAAAGAATAAAAAAAGATGCTCTGAATCTGAACTTTGGATCTCTCTTAAGAATCTTGGGGACTTAGAAAGGCTGTCATCTATCTTTTTATGGTGTAGGTGAAGGGTGCCTGGAGAATGGGAGATAGACTAGCTGTCCCTGAAAAGCCTTTCACTAGAGATTCTATAATAATATACAACCAAATCTCAGGGATCTGTTGATGGATATGCTTGTGAGTGGCCCTGGGATACCGGCCTGTTCTCTAGTCCTCTTGGAAGCATGACTCTGCATTACCCGGTTCCCCTGCCAGAACTTGAACTACTTAGATAACACAAAAACAGTTATAACAACAACAACTAAAAATGTGTTTGAATGTTCTCATTATTATAATTCCATGTCCCATGGCAAGTATAGGTACTATATTTCAGTTCCTTTAATCTTAGATTTCTGTTATTTACCAAGGAGATTAATAGTCTTGGAAGGTAGGCTCTAGGCTTCATAAAACATCATTTTATTGCAAACAGCACTTAGAGACACTTAAGAAATAATAATTAGATCTGGATTTGTTGAACTTTAAACTCTTTGTAAGCAGAGGCATTTTAGCTTAAATTTGGCCCAATTTTCACCATTTCACCATGTGGCCATATGCAGTGCAGGTTTATTCAAAGACTGTTATCTGAAGGTGACTCAGCTTCCTGAATGTCCAGACTCTTCCACCCAAACATCCAATTCAAATTGTTCATTTCTTTGGGAGCACCAAAAACTCATTTTCATCTGTAATTTCCTTGTATAGACCTTGTCTGGCTTGTTCATTGCCTAGCTCTCTTATGCCCAGAACAGTAAATGTTTGACAAATATTTGTAAAATAAATTAAAAAGTGTTGTGTATTAAGAGCTAATTAAATTATTATTTATACCCTATTTACTACCAAAAAGGACATAAGGTTGCCCGCTATATTCAAACACATACAAAATAAGATAAACAAAAACAGTTAAATTAAAAAAACCAATAGAAAATAAGAAAAATAGAAATAAAATAACGTAAAAATAACAGAAATAATATAAGTACATTTTATAAATATATAATGAATAAAATAATAGAAATAATAAAATTTTAAAAATAGATGTAGGATAAATAGAAAAAAGTTAGATTAAAAGACAAAAAAAAAAAAAAAGGAGAAAAGAATGATGAACTGGGAATCTGGGCAAATTTATCACTATAATGGAGCACTAAACAGTTTTACTGGCTTCCTGGCTGCCAAACAAAAAGAGAAACACTAAATTTCTAGTTTCAATACAGTCCATCTGAAGAAGCAAACATTTTCCTGGCACTGAATTCAAGGAGAGAAATTTTTTTGCAAGAATCCTTATATGATGAATGGTGGATAAAAAAAAAGTATACAGGGTTTTTATCTTTAATTTTATAAAACATTTGCAAAATTTCTTCCAAGTGGATATTTCTTATATCAGCATCTACAAAAGTCAAGTGTATACAGTTTATATTCACCATAAAGCTTATTACTAAATGATAATTTACAGTTTATTTATATGGTCATTTATTTATTGCCTATCTCCATCAGTTTGTAAACAGGCTGGGGACCTTGTCTGCCTTGTTCAACACTGTATCCCCAACTCACAAAAAGATGTGTGGCACAGAGAAGGTGTTCAATAGATGCTTGCTGAATAAATGAATAAATTTAAGTGGGTAAACTACTAGCCAATGAGGCCTTACGTGCTTCTCATAGTCATTTCTGATTTAGAGAAATAAAGCCATTTAAATAAATAAGTAAATAAACAAACAAATAAATAAAGCTTAAATAAGTTTAAATAAATAATGTTTAAATAAAGCTAAATCAATAGCACAAAAAATGCATATCTTCTTCTGTAGTATGGTAGGTAGGCACTTAATTAATGGCTGGTTAAACTGCATGAAATTGCTGTTTTTGTTGAGTATTGGTAGTTCTATATGGTTTAGCTAGTAGAATGGCTTTATTGAGTTATTTAGGTTAAACACCAAGGGTGAGTAAGATCAATCTTGAATAATACTATTTAGAACTGTCCATTAAAATGTAAACTTTGGCCTAGCTTGTTCACTGCTAAATCCTTAGTGTTTGGCATATAGTAAGTGGTGAAAATGTTTTGTTAAATTAAATGGATATTCTACTCCTTGAGTTATTTCAAGGAAATCTTTCATCTAGAAAGTAAAATAAAGCTTGAATGACATAGTAGAGGGATCCATGATTAAGTTTCAATTATTGTTATAATTCTGGGGGTGAAAACAGTCTCCAAATTCTCATATAAATATGGCAATCAAAGTCATAATGTGTTGTCCCTATACAGTCTTTATTATGTTGGAACAAACTGATCAGTACCTTTCTCATCCTGACAACACTGTCTCCATATAAATGTAATTTGCAAAATTCAGATCTTTCTAAACTGATAAAATTAAAATTTATGGTTCTTTTTCTCTCATCAGTATTGAAAACTATATTTCAATTTGTTTCCTGAAGATGAAAGAAACATAGGTCTTCATTATTTCACTTGCTTACTTTCTGTTTGATATAAAGCATAAAACCTCCAACTTGTCCTCTGACAGACTTGGGTTCAAATCCAGGTTCCATCATATACTTTGTGATCCTGACCAAGTCACTTTATGCTTCTGAGCTTCAGCTTCTCAAGTATAAAATGGCAAGAATAATACCTGCGTTACAAGTTATTGTGGGGATCAGATTAATACTACACATATTAGCACAGAATTAATAATACTATAGCCCGGCCGGGCGTGGCTCAGTGGTTGAGCATCAACCTAGGATCCAGGGGATCGTGGTTCGATTCCTGATCAGGGCACGTTCCCGGGTTGCAGGCTCGATTCTCAGTCGAGGGCATGCAGGAGGCAGCTGATCAATGAAGACCCTTTCATCATTGACGTTTCTATCTCTTTCTCTCCCTTCCTCTCTCTGAAATCAATAAAGATATATATTTTTTAAATAATAGTAATAATACTATTAGTAGTTTCATTAATGAAAAGACTTAAAAATCACAATTCTAGAAGGAAAATTTAGATATAACGTTTCCCTTATATTTGGCAACTGTAGTGGGTTGAAAGGTGACCCTCAAAATGAGGATCTTATTCCCCAGTACCTATGAATGTGACCTGATTTGGATAAAGGGTCTTGGTAGATGTTATTAAGGATCTCAAGATGAGATCATCTATGATTAAATGGGTGAACCCCAAATCCAATGGGGAGTATCCTTATAAGAGACAGAAGAGGAGAAGATGTGTGAGAAGACAGAGGTATAGCCTGGAGTTACGCAAGCCACAAGCCAAGAATACCTGAGCTATCAGAAGCTGGAAGAGTGGAGGAAGAATTAATTCTCCCTAAGAACCTTCTGGGGGGGCATGGCAATGCTAACATCTTGATTTCAAATATCTGGCCCCCAGAATTGTGAGAGAATACATTTCTGTTGTTTTAAGCCAAATTTATGGTAATTTTGTTATAATGGCCTTGGAAACTAGTGTAGATTATGGTACATGGAAGAGAAGTGGTGCTCTAACTAGTATCTAAAAATGTAGAAATGGCTGTGGAATTGAGTAATGAGATAGAAAATTTTTGAGGCAAATGACAGAAAAGGCCTAGAATGCCTTGAAGAGGCTGTTGGTAGAAATATTAACATTAAAGGTAATTCGGTGAGGATTGAGAAAGAAGTGAGGAGCATGATAGAGAAAACTATTTCTTAGAGAACACATGTGTCATCATGAACAAAATGGGTGGCAGAAATATAAACATCAAAGGCGCTTCTGGATTGGTCTCAGGAGGAAATGAGGAACATGATATTGCAAACTGAAGGAAAGGTGATTCTTGTTATATATAGTGGCAGAAAAGTTGGCTGAATTGTGTTCTACAGTTGGGTGGAAAGTAGAACATGTAAGTGATGAATCTGGATATTTAGCTGAGGAAATTGACGAAGTGTTGAAGGTGCAGCCTGATTTCTCTTTGCTGCTTATGGTAAAATGTAAGAGGAAAGAGGTAAAGAAAAACTAAAAATTCAAAGGAGAAACTGTTAAGTAGAAAGGATCTAGTACTCATAATTTGAGAGGTTCTTGGCCTATTCAGATTGCAAAGGATGCCAAAATTAGGAAATTTACTGTTAGGAAAGTGTGCTTTGGGGAAAAAGCAAAGAGAATGCCTGGACCTTTTGCTGAAGAGAGTCTGTATGACTCATTGATTGACTCAACCATCTCAGCAAATCCAGAAACAGGCATGGGTTATCCAGGAAAGATCTATGGAGGGTTCTCCTATCTACCAATGTGAATCCCTGTGTCATACATAGGAGACCCACAAAGTTTTTAGGAAGGCTGTATCAGCAGCAACACTGACAGTTTGAACTGGAGGGGAAAGACTGGATGAAGTAAAGAAAGGCTGTTGGACTTCTACAATTTTACAAGCAGGGAATGTGCTGATAGAGCTACTCAGTTTCAAACACGTGTGGATTCAAGAAAAGGAAAGAATGACTTCTATGGCAGAGACTTGGGTGCAGAAGCAGAGGCTGATAGAGATGCCACTGGCCTAGAGGGCAGAGCAATAGACCCAAAAGCCAGAGCTAAGAGCCACAGGGGATTAGTTCCAGGCCTTGAAACCTAATGCAATTTGCCTTGCTGTTCTTCAAAGTTGCTTGGGATTGGTGACCCCTTTATTTCCTCAATTTATCCTTTTTGGAATGGAAATGTCTATCCCATACCTGTATTTTGGAAACAAATAACTTATTTTCTAGGTCCACAGAGCCATAGACAGAGGGGAATGTTGCCCCAGAATGAATCATACCTACTAGTCTCACCTACATCTGATTGTGATGATTTAGATGATGATATTTAGGACTTTTGAGCTGATGATATGTAGATAAGACTTTAGACAGAGTAATAGCTGTAATGGATTGAATTTTTGGAGGTACTGGGATTGGGTAAATGTGAGGTTGATATGCTGTGGTAATTTGCTACAGCAGCCACCAAATCTGTGGTAATTTGCTCAGCATGTGAGGTTGATATGAATTTCTGAGGGCCAAAAGGTGATATATAGTGGGTTGACTAATGATCCTCAAAAAGATATGTCCAGGTCCTAACCTCTATTATCTGTGAATGTGACCCTTATTTGGAAAAAGGATCTTTGTAGAAGTAACTTAATTAAGGATCTTACTATCATCCCTGTATTAAACAGGTGAGCCTTAAATCCAATGGTGATTATCCTTACAAGAGACAGAAGAGGAGGAGAAGACACAGGGAGAACAGAAGGCCATGTTAATATGGAGGCAAAAATTGGAGCTATGTAAGCCACAAGCTAAGGGACCCCTGGAGCTACCAGGAGCTGGAAAAAGCAAAGAAAGAGTCTTCCCTTTAGGAGGAAGCATGGCCGTTCTGACATTTTGATTTTGGAATTCTGACCTTCAGAAATGTTACAGAATAAGTTTATATTGTTTTAAGCCACCAAATCTGTGGTAATTTGCTACAGCAGCAATAGGAAACTAATACAGCAACTAAGATATTATCAAATCATTTTGTAGATAAGGTAAGTAAAGTTTAAAGAAGTTTGATTTAGGTTCAGAGAAAAAGCCTGAAACAGATAATCTTTGCAGTAGTTGCTTCAAGGTAGAGTGAAAGGCACTGGAATGAAAATTAGGAGGCTAGAATTCTAGCTCTGGCTTTAGTTGTATGACTGGGTAAGTCACAACCACTAACTGAGAGTGGGGATGATGAGTGCTGGTGATTATAGTTCAAAATGGCTAATCAACTGAATCACATGGAAGCCTACTCAAAACTATAGACTCCCAGCCTTCACCACACCACCCTGTCCAACTGGCTAACTCAGAATCACTGTAGCCCTGAAATCTATCTATTTTAAAAAAAAACCTCTCAGGTAATTCAAGATCAACCAAGTTTGGGTATCACAGGGCTAGAAGATTATTAGATATCCTCTAGTGCTAAATTCTAGTTTTCAGCACGTATTTGCATGACCTGGACTGTGTGTCTGTGAACATGAAGAAACTGATGTAAAAGCAAGTATCTGGAACCCATTTATTCCAGGTTCCAGGGGCATGGAATTTGAGCCTAATATCCTTTGTTCTGTATAACTAGTCACTGTCCCTAGGCTGACTCCCTCCTGTCCCATCTCATCATGTTCTGGGAACAAAATGACTGTGCACAGTGTTTTCTCTCCACAAAGGGAAAGCACATATTGGGCATGACACTGACCAAGTGAAGCAGCTATTGTTCAAAGTGTCTGCATATAAGCTAGTCCTGCCAACATGGATTTGTCACATCTGAGAATAATATTCACAAAATCTTTTCCATCTTTCAGAAGTCACAAAGCTTAAAAAAAAAAAAAAAACCCAAAAAACAAAACAAAAAAACCCCCACATCTTCCTTCTTAGAAAGGCCCAGTTTGACTAAATAAGGTTTTTTGTTAGTTTTTAAACCAAGGCTTGGGTTATTTTCTTGGCTCCCCAGTTTAACTTTTTTCCTCCTGAGTTTAATCTCTAGCTGCAATATTAGGGTTGTAAAAAATTGCATTTGTATTAGAGCCTACATTTAATCATTGAAATTAGTTAATCCTAAGTAAACCCAACATTAGCAGAATCAAAAATCACTATCAGTCTCTGGTCATTAAACCAATACTGAAGGAAACATATCACTCTGTTTACCATTAGCTGAACACGGTGCGTTAACAGGGTCTGTTCACACATGGAGCCTGAATTACATGTCTGTCAGCTACCAGAAGATCCTCACGGAGACAGGATTTGTGTATTCTGAAGAATTGGAAAGACCTAGAAAGGTCAATGAAACATTGATGCCTCCTTATCTTGAGGAAGATCAAAGCAGCAGTTATTTCTTCGGTTCACTCCAAACCACCCCATTTCCCAGGCTGGGCTGGTCACCACCATCTACATAACCACAGGACTGAGGAGGGTCACATGGTCCCAGACAGTCTTCTCATTCTTACAGCTCCAGACTCTTTGAAGACTCTTTGAAGGGTCGAAGTTAAATGGACACAGAAATATCCCAATCAGGCAGCTGGGCCTCTTCTCATGGTTCTGGGTTAAGTCTTACAAAATGGACACCCTCTGGAAGATTTTCAGGAGAGGCTGGCTCACTCACTAGATCTCACATTTAGAGTCTTGAAGCAGTTTCAAGCTAAACGCCTACATGTGAATAGATTCTTATCCGTTCTTTAAACCTAAATAGCCTAACATTCTTTCAATCATTTCTTTTTAAATTCTCAGACTACTAGGACAGTAAAACAAGCAAGGAAACACAGCTGTCTTTCTTTATGGAAAGTCAAGTAGGAACAGTATGGAGGCATCTTTTATCTCCCCCGTTAGACTGTGAGCTCCGTAAGGGCAGGGTTTATGTTCTTTTATCCTGGGGTTCCCAGTACTTAGACCAGGGTTGATGAAGAGTATGTACTTTAGGAATGCTCACTGAATAAACGAATGAGTGAATAATAATGATAATAATAATAATAATAGTATTAGAAGGACCTAACATATACAGACTGAGACAGTAATTACTCCACTGAGAATTTTAAGCTTGGTTTTTCTTGACCTTGTGGCTATAACTGCTTCCCAAGCATCCCTAATTAACATTTTATGAAAATTTTCAAACACAAAAAAGTTGAAACAACAGTGAACACCCATATACCCACCCACCTCCTAAATTCCACAAGTTACATTTTGGTTTTATCATACATATAGTCATTGTTCTTTTTTTGATGCATTTCAAAGTAAGTTGTAGACAACTTCGTCATGCATATCCTTAACCAAAGTTCGATATTTCTTTAAGGTTCTATTTATTCTTGTGAGAAAAATTTATATATAACGAAATGCACAAATCTTAAGCGTACCATTTAGATGTGCTCTGACAAATGCATACACCTGTGTAACCCAAATCCCTATTAAGATAGAATATCTCCATTACTCAGTCCCTACCCCTCAGAAGCAACCACGGTTTTGATTTTTTTTCCATCTTAGATTAGTTTTGCTTGATCCATGAATACTGTAAAGCAGACAGTCACCTATTCTAAAATGTCACATAAATGACAGCATACAATATGTTCTCTTCTGCATAAGGTTTCTTGCAGTCAGCATATGTTTTGGAGATACATCCATGTGTTGTATGTGTCAGCAGCTGTTCCTTTTTATTGAAGACTAATATTTCATGGCATGAACATGCGGCCGTTTATCCATTCTCCTGTTGGTGGACACTTGGGATACCTCAGTTTTTTACAATTATGAACACAGTTGCTATGAACATTCTTTTTAAAGTCTTTTTGTAGACATGTTTTTATCTCGGAGAAATACTTAGGGTTGGAATTGCTGGGTTGTGAGGTAGGTACATGTTTACTCTCATGAGAACTTGCCCAACCATTTTCCAAAGTGGACATACCATTTTACACTCCCATCAGCAATGTATGAGTGACCTGGTTGCTCTAATCAGGACATTTTTGACTGAACAGTTTGGCTCCCCAGCATGCTATTCTGGATTCTTTTGCCTTGGAAGATTAGCAGAGGTTGAGTTGATAGATAATAAAGTTTGTATATAATATTAAAGCAGTATCTTTAATTACACATTATAGAAATGTAGATATGTGAAGGAAAGTTGAACTGTGTTCCTATCTAAGGGGAATGCTGTGGCCCCTGGAGACTGTCAGGAGTTCATCAGTACCACTGGGTGAGGTGAGACTCATTGAGGCAGTAAGAAAGAACAACAATCTACCTTTGAAAATTCATACTTTGGAGTTAGCCTGTAGGATAACAGAAGTCATATCCAGTTTTGGTTATGTGAGGCAACAATTATGAACTGAGAGTCACTAGCACAAACTCTGCAAAGTTGGAAGAGATTGTTTTAAAATATGTTGCCACACAGATCAAGTTCAAAGATCCCCTTTCCTTGCCCCATGGCCAATAATCTAGACAGGATTTCAAACACCCCGCAAGTGTAATAGAACAGGATCTCATAAAAAATGTGGGCTCCAGCAGATTTTAGAAAGGGGAGTGGGGGAAGTAAAAAAAAACCAGCCATCCAGATAATTTGATAAGAGAACAGAGAAGATCTTGGCAATTTCGTTGTAATAGCCGTAATTCTCGGTAACTTAATCCTTGGGGGGATGGTGAGGTGAAGATATTCCCACATGCAAGAGCATATTCCAACAGGTTTCCTACAAGCACACTGTCCACCAAAACTGAGGTCTTATTTTTTATCTGGCCATAATCTATAGAATTTTTCCTCCTAAACCACTGACTTAGAAATATACGTTACTAAATTTATCCAGTTTAGAGACTACTACAATTCTGCTCGACTCTGTGTCTGTAGCATGATATCATGAACCTCCTCTGTCTGTTCTTCGGAGAGATGGAAAGCTGAATAAAGAGTTTATGTTGACAACGACTATAAACTAAGCAGCTCCAAACACACTCCCCCAGGCTCCCAGAACACAAAGAAAAAAGTAATCACTCCAAATGACCCCCAACTATTTAGAATTTCATACCATCAAGTCAGATGAACCAAAATTGCTACCACCTGTAAAGATTCAAAGAATACAAAAATCACTAAGAAGAGGAAGAAAAAAAAGTGGCAGATGTGCTCAGAGGGAGGGAGAACAGAGAGGAAGAGCATGCTTGGAGCACCCCCTCCAGGGGGAACTTGTGATCATATCAGACACTGAGAAGTTCTGCCAGATTGGAAAGTAGTAAAACAACATGCTTTATCTATTCTCATATTTAGGATTTTAAGAACAGTTTGTTAAAACTTATAGATCTTTTAGGTCATAGAACTGAAGGCTGGAAGGAGTCTGAGTTTGTCTACTCATAAAATCATAGACTTTTAGCTTTGGAAGGGACCTTGAGAATCATTTAGTATAATTTGCTACCCAACATAAAACGTCCCTTATAAAATGTGAATCTGTTTTCTGCTTGCATGTCTCAAATGTCTGCTCCAATTTTTAAGCTCTCTAGCTGTTGACACGTTTTTCTCTAATATTGAGGCAATCTGCTTCCCTTTAACTCCCAATCACTGGTCATAGTAAGCAAAATAGAAGTCCACTCACAGTTCTCTACAAGTTAGGTCTTCATATATGTAAAAGTGGATATCATGAATCTCCCTGAGTCTTCTCTTTTCTAAGCTGAAAATTCCACAGGTCTTTAAAGAGGGTTTTCAAGATTTCTTGATAGCCTGGTTAACTTTTTCTTCTAAGTGTTCTTTATCAGTGTCCTGCTTAAGAACGTGATGCTCCAAATGAAATGCAGTGCTTTAGGTATGGGCTCATTATCAGAGCTAACTGCCTCTAATACGACTGACAGGAAAGGTTAGATTACTTGCTCACATTTATTCAGGCAGATAGTAGCAGAGACAGAAATAGGAAATAGACCTCCTGATTCCCTGGTCAGTATTCTTTCCCTACATCACACAGAAAATAATCTATTGAATAAAAAAAAATGTTTCTTTAATATGGATAACAGTTTTTGTAATGATAAAAGAAATGAACAAAAAACAGTGAGTTTTAGGGTCAAGAACTTCCTCCTCTTAGGCCAACTTAATTCCCTTTCTTGGGTACTGGCTCCTGTTGACAAAAGAAAACAAGATATACTCCTAGGTAACCTCTCTGGGTAAAGGTCTTAGAGAATTTAGCAGCAGAGGTTTAAAACATATAAGTAACGGCTGGCCTTTGTTTAAGAGGTCCAGTGGGTTCAGACAGTTCCCTGTACCTCCTGACTTAAATCCCAACATGTATGTGGTCAGGCAATAGTATCCCCTGACATTAAAAGCAGCTTAATCACAAAGAAGTTAAAAACAATTAAATATTGGCCTGGGTGGTGGTGGTAGTTGTGGGGTGGGAAAGCCATGGCATATAAACTATATTCACTTTTTAATCAAAATTTTGAATGCAAAAAACATATTGCAAAGGTGCAGAGTGAAGTGATGTATATGACCTCTGGAACAGTAGTTAAACTTAAGTTTGAGAGTAAAATAGCATCCTGGTGCACACAGGTTGGTACTTGGCTAACGTGCTTTCTTTGTATCTTTCCCACTTCCCACAAGTTCTGCATTCATCCCTCAAAATACATATGGAATTAATTCACTATATACTTACTGCAAATCAACAGGACAAAAGGCACTAAGGATTGAAAATCACACACACACACACACACACACACACACACAGAATAAGGCCTGCCATAAAGTACTCAGCAACTAATGTTAAAAAGACAAATGTGCATGCAATAAAGAAGCTACACTAATATGAGGGGAAAAATGGATGCACAAAACAAAAACATACCAAGACCGAAGCTTTTCATCTGCAAGCAAGATCCAAAGTTGGGGAGTAATTTAGAATTGGGACTAATTTACATTTGACATCAGAATGAAAATTCCATGTAAGTCTCATAACACAAAAGATCCAGGAACTCTTCATTTTCTGTCAATGGAATGCACTTGCCTGCTGAAGTGAACTGGCCCCTAGGATGAGCAGATCTGCAGAACAGGCTGCCAGAGCAGGTTAACACGAGGACAGCAGCCAGTGCCAGACTTGGCCCACAAAGCCCGGTATGGCCGCTGTGCAGTCCCTAGACTCTGACATACCTGAATGTGCTGTGATTGAAGATGGGTGCTGGGAAGATGAGACTGTGCTTCATGGTCAAAGGTGATACCCCCTCCTTGTTTGTTTGGGAGTGGGGTACGGCTATGCTTGGACAAGAATATAAAGAGAACAACTGAGACAGGGCTGGGGCAAGCCCCGTTGTCGTTCCCTTCCTGTCACTGGGTAGACTAGTAAGAAAAACTATTATGTTGGACACAAGCCTTTCTTATCCCCAAAGCAATGAATTTTATAAGCCAAATAACGAATAGAAACCAAGTCTAGGGATGCTGAATTCACTGAGAAATCCAAAAGAAAAATATCAATTGTCAATTCTTTCCCAAAGGGTTTGGAAGGAGAGGCTGAATAAGGCAATTCTATAAGATGCAGTCCAACAGCCCTCATTGTTTACCGCACCATAAGTCATAATGGCAGGAGCGGCTCATCCTGCGATGCTGGAAAATGAGCTGCAAGAAGATAAAGTCACAGCCACAGCCACTAAATAAAGTAAATAAATACTTTCTATATACAGCAGGATGCCCAGACAAAGCAGTTGTGCTGCTCTCAGCCATTCCTGCAAAGGGAAATTCTCTCTTCCAAGCTCTGCTACAGGCACCACAATAAAGCATCTGGCAGTCAAAATGTCATGAAGGCCCTGAAAGTACTTTGCTTAGAACACCACAGGACTGGCTGATGTTAGAATTCTGGGCATAAGTCTGTTTTTCCTTTTTCTGAATGAAGGATTGGCCTATCCCTGAGTGTATAAAAAGGGTAATGTACCAATAAAGACCAGATGCCATATATAATCAACTAAATCCTGTCGACCCCTCCTGCCTTTAGAGCTGAAGACTGACATTCCGTCTGTTGAATGAGAACAAGTTATAGACAGTCATGGGACCCAGGGTCTCCCATGTCTGTACTCTGCATTGACACTATTTCCACCCTTGTCTTCCTGTAAACATACATCCATGGTTTCACTTGGGGTCATCTCATCAAATAAAAACCTCAAGCACATCAAGACACGATGACTCATGCTGCTCAGCGGTTAGAGTGTCAGCCCACGCACCGAAGGGTCTAGGGTTTGATTCCCAGTCAAGGTCATGTACCTGGGTTGCATGTTTGATTCCCAGCCCAGCTGGAACATGTGCAGGAGGCAACCAACTGATGTGTCTCTCTCACATTAATGTTTCTCTCTCTCTCTTCCCTTCCCCCCCGCTTCCACTCTCTAAAAATCAATGGAAAAGACATCCTTCGGGCGAGGATTAGCATGAGGAAACAAGCATAAGAATGCTCCGTGAAATGCTATTTGGAACAACACCAGCGAAAATGGGAACAACTTCAATGTTTATCAAGAGGAGAAAGGATAATAAAATATGGCATATTAATATAATGGTATATGATGCCACAGATAAAAGGGGCAAATTAGATCTCATTATTGGCATGGAGAAATCTTGAAAATACTACCAAATGAAAAAATGTTACAGAATGATACATAGTATGATCTATGTACATAAATTTAGAAAACACACAAAGCAACATATTGAGTATCGATGGCGACACTCATACATGGCTCAAAAGCATCTAAAAAACCCTGAAATGATAAAAACCAAATTTATGGCAGGAATGGGCTAGTCTAGGCCTGGGGATCAAATAAGATGCTATCTATAATATAGTGTTTTGTTTCTAATTTAACTGTTTTCCTTCATTTAAAAATGTTTTTTCTTACTGTTTATATAGGTTTTTAACTAAAAAGAAAGATGAAGAAAACAAACAAAAAAAGTTAATTTTCAAGTCTGAATAGTGGGAATATACTATTTGTTGTATTTAAATTTCTCAAAAAAAACACACAAAAACTCAAGGAGATGAATCACTTGACTATACTTACTCTGAGGTATGGAAAAATGCATCTATTGGATGATAGGAATTCTAAACACAACCGAAGACAGTATTGCTTAATGTTTCCTCTGAAACTCAAAGGCAGGGTTCATGGCTATTTGAATAAACAGTTGCTACTTCAGCCATGGGCCAGCCACTCAGCTATACTGGATGTAGACAAGGTCATTGCAGAGAAGAGGCAGAAGGGCATAACACAGCCGCAGCATCAGACAGATCTGGGTTCCAGTCCTGGTTCAGCCACTTAGTGTGACTTTAGCTAAGCAGAAAACCTCTTTGAGCTTCAGTTTTCTCATTTATGAAATGGGAATAATTCTTATCTTAAGCAGTTTTTGGAAAATTACCTGAGATAATGTATGAGTACACTGCTTAGCTTTTGCCTGGCACATAGTATATATTCAAAGAATGGCTGGTGAAAAGGAAAGAGATGAAGCACTTATTACTATATATGGGCCTTATGGAGTTAACCATTCTTTTATTAATTCCACATACATGATGAATATGGGACATTCTCATCATAATAGTGGGGGAAATTAAGGGGGAAACAAATACAGGATATGAGGTGGTAACCAGGGACAGGAAGCCTTCTAAATGTGCCTCAACCCCACATGCCTTCCCATTATTCCTGAGAATTACCGCTCCAGTCTAGCAGAATCAAGTTCTGGGTATTTTAGGCTCTTAAAATTGCAGAGGTGTAGCTGGTGGCAACTTTGGATCACTACTTCCTCTGGGAATCTGGGTCCCAGAGAACACAGAAACGTGAGACTTCCTGTTGACAGCAGCTGAAACCCCTGGGTGGACAAAATTCTGGGGCACGGAAAGGTGATGGTGGCTGGTACTCATTCTAAGCAGCCTGGAAGCAGTATGAGGGGTCTCAGGGGACCGCACCCTGAATCTGAGGGCAGGAATCCCAAATAAAGGCCGATAGGTTACCCTAAGATACCTGTCCACTCCAAGTCTCACTTCTCTCCTGAAAAGAGACAGTGAGATATATATATCTTTCCTTCAAATATCAATAAGGGTTCAGAATAAAAAACTAAAAAATTTGACATATTAAATCACAAACTTTGAAGAAACCTCAAGATGAGACCATCTGCCCATCCATCCTCCCTCCCCCACCTTCCTACCCACACTGTCCAGAGCATATCATAAGTCGCTGCTAAAAACCATAAGAAGACACTTTTCTTAGTTGTTTGTTTCTCAACATTTTCTGTCAGCTAATCCAACTTTACCCAAAAAGTATCCGTAGCAGATACCTATTTTCCTCTAGTTATTCTTTCCCTCTGGTTATTAATCTTCAAAAATTACACTGATCAGAAAATGACTGAAACTGATAAGCCTCACCTAAATGGCTCCCTCCCTAGACAAATAGGTGGCAGGGCAGTCCTAGACTAATCTCCATGTTTCTTCTGAAATTTAAACCTCTGCTCTCTTCATCTTTGTGTGTACAGCATAGTTTGGAAGGAGGGAATCGGCAACCCAAGCAATGTGTTTTAGCAGTTCTCAAATACCAAATTGCTTGGCAATACTCTCCAGATTTTCCCCTTGGTCCAGAGACAGCGCCTATCATTTTAGCAGCCAGGTGCTTTGACATGTTTCCTATTACGTTTAGAAAATGAGGAAACAGATGGTGGGAGGGATTAAGTGACATGATTGAGGCCAAGAGTAAGGGTTTGAAAATTCTCCCCCTTTCGTTTGTTGGGATATGTCCTTTCTGCACACTGGCCTGCATTCTCTCAAGAGTTTAAGTTAAGTAGGCAAAGCTCATGGCGAATGCTCTACTTGGGAGTAACAGTCAAAACCCCAGCCCCTTGAATGGGTTACCTGCCACTGAGTCTGGCCTACGCTAATCAGTATCTCCTCAGGAGGATACTTCGAAAGTCAGAGGTGGTTTGTCCAATGAGGTTTTTTACAACAGAGAAGCATGGTCTATGGAAGCAGGGGGTGAAGGAAGGAGGGAATGAGGGAAGGAGAGAGAGAGACTGGGAGAGGAGGAGGGAAGGGGGAGAGAACTCCAGTCTATCTCACCATTTGTTGGGAGGGAAAACCCCTCACAATGTTGGTGTTAATATTATGTAAAATGGTCTATGTACCTATGAGGAAAAGCTTCCTTTTCAGCTTGATAAATACTTCTGGGTTGGGCATATCCAACAGATTATAGTTGGAGATCAAAACTGCACCTGCAGTTCATAATGACCTATTTTTTGCCCCAGTCCCCTAAAATTGCTCTATAGCAAAGCCAAGTCAAAACAATGCTCAAAAAAAAAAAAAAAAAAAAAGAGGCTGCAAGTTCCTGGCAATTCCCTTCTACTCCACAGGCTGCCAAGGTCACCTAGAGGTGAAGCTGAACTCTCCATTTGGCCTTTTTTGCTTTTTCCTCTCCCCTCTCCCCTCCCTCCACTTACGTACATACTGATATGGTTTAGAGCCGGTACCTCAATAGCATTATCACCATGACTTTTTATCAGACCTGGGTCAGGGGAAGCAGGAAAGGAGATTGGACGGGAGTCTGGGTGTGGCAAAGTCCTGTTGCCTTATCAGGGAGGTAAGAAAGTGAATCTACCTGGTATGCTTCTGGCTGTGAAGTGCAGTGAGGTGAGCCAAGGTGCCAGGGGGTTACTAGGAGTTCACTTTGGATAAGCGCCCAATGTTTGCGGGACTTAGCTCATCAACTTTTTTAATTTACAAAGATGTATTTCCTGTTGGATTTCTTTCTCCCTGTCATCTAGGCAAAAGAATCCAGTAAGTAGCCTGTTTGGTGTGTGCAGGAAATATCCCCTTCCTGAATTAAATCCAATTATGGTAATTCATTCAGAAAATCCTTGGGATCACTGGCACAAGTCAAACTGCCCAGGGTGGAGGAGTTGGGTGTTTAGACAGGGGACTGACTGTCTTTCAAGGAGACCTGGGTGCTTTCCTCACCACTGCGCTGACCTGTACCTGAACCTACTCAGCAGCATCTCACAAACTGCGTAGCGTAACCCTGATGTGCCCTGTTTTCCTGCCCTATAAAATGGCAGTCCTCACTATTCACTCTGAAGCTGCTTCTACTACCTGCTCAGAGAGCTCTGGAGAGCAGCATCACTAAGCCTCCCTAACAGAAAAAGAAACACGAGATCAAATTTCAAGAGTTTGTGCTTTTGGAATTTGGGGCTGAAGGAAGCCCTTTAGCAGGCCCTGAATAGGATGGTGGTGGCACTGCTCTTTTATGGTACTTTTGGATAGAAGTGGCCACAGCTTGGGTCCTACTAGAGAGTAAGTAAAAATCAGGTGAGAATATTGACTAATTCCCTCCTATTACGTTCTGGCCAAAAATACTGCAGAACACTAAGGAAAGTGTTCATTTTCTGAAACACACACTGCATTAAAGAAAAGGTACAAGACAAGGCCGGAGACTCTGCCTTTCTAGTTACAGTCAAACTGTCCTTACATCTATTGGACCTACCTTGGAATCTAGGTGTAATAACAATAATGGCAATAATCACTTCCACTCAAACTAGAAGACTTTCACAAGTCAAACTATCCCTCGTCGAGATCCATTTCAAGGGGCTGCATTCTCTGCTTAAATGCACAGAAGGTGCACACCCAGGTCCCTCAGCCACAGGAAGCAGGACATCTATAGACATACAATACTTTCACTTCTGAGCATCTCTCTCATTGGAAGTTATTTGGCTTTCTTTTAGTTCCACTAATAAAAGATGTTCATATGTTCATTCGTTCATGTGTTCACTCATTCATTTACTCATTCATTCAACAAACATTTATTGAACAGCTGCTGTGCACCAGGAACTGAGATAAAGACATAAAAATGAGTATGACAGCTTATCTTAAGTATTTCACAGCTAGTAGGGGAGACATACACACAGGAAATAAACACAGTATAGTTAGTATGGTATGCTGTGACAGAGCTCTGGGTGAGGGGCTAAGTGGTAGGAGGAGGACCAGTACCTGCCTAAGAGAGTCAGGGAAAGTTTCCCAGGAAAGGAAACATCTGACCTGGGTCTTAAAGGCTGAGCAAATGTTCGCCAGGGGAATAAATGCCTAGCTAAAAGGAAGAAGCTCTGCTATGTAATGATGGGTGAACAACAAATTCTGTGCGGGTATATCAAGGGAATGGTAGAATATGTGCTGGGAAGACAGGGAGGGGCTGTTCTGGGAAGGAATTTATATACCAAGACTTTTTTTTCCTTCCCTGGAGGTGATGGGCAGATCCTGGAGACTTTTAAGCAGGAAATTGCTCAATCAAATTTGTATTTTAGAAAGGTCACTGGCAGCAATTAGAAAGGGGCTGGGGGCTCTACCACGCAAAAGCAGAGGGGCCATTTTGAGACAATATGCAAAATAACTATCATATAGTCTATGATAAACGCTGACATGAATGTGGATACTTGTGTAAGCTTTGTCATGTATCTTCCACCATTATGAGTGTGATAGACAATCAACATCATACCAGTTCAGAGATTGGAACGGGATGGTGAGGGAAGGCTTCCTAGAGAAGGCAGCCAGGAACTGAGAAACAACTGAAGCCAGGATAGGGTGAGCATTTGTAGAAATAGTACGAATGAAGTGTGATGCTTCTTCTCATTGCAGGATAGAAACATGATGTGTTTATGAAGTGGAGAACCCACCTATGAGACTGATGGGGAAACAAGGGAAATAAAAAGATCTGAGGCTCTGCATATTTAGGCAGGTATTCCAAGTTATACAGAAGCCCACCAAAATCTAAATGGCTCCCCAAAGTGGGACTAGGCAGTTAGTCTCTGTGGAGGCGGAGCTGACATGATCATGCCTATACTTGTTGTAGAGGGTATAGTCTATTTCTAAGTTTGTGCATTTGATTGAGATAAAGTTACGCTGGGTAAATACAAAGCATTTTCTTTCCTTAATCACCAACCATTTCTTAATCACCAATCAAATAAAATGACATGAGATGAGCCTGGCATACAAGTTTGTACCTTGCGAAGTCACACTCTTCATCTAAAAAGTGTTCTACAAGAAATAAACAAGTATATAACACAGGCTGCTGCGAAGGCAGGAGTTGGGAAGGCCAAGAGTGTTTGTACCTGTGTCCTAACTGAGACTTCTTTTGAAACAGGAAAACCTCAGTGTTACTTATACATTTAATGCTTCAACGACACAGAGATGTGAACAATTAGATCATTCCAAGCCTATGAATAGAGTAATTCCACCCAGTAATAAAACCCATTTTGGATTATTGTTCTTTGTTTATTAAACCAACAAGAGCATTCATTCTAGCAAGCCTGCTGAAAGCCCGAAGTGAACTAACAGTTTGTTTATTCTAGTGATCGATGCTCTCAGCCAAAACAAAGAAGATCCCCCAATTTTTGCTTTTGTAAAATGTGACTTTACCATGGAATGATATATAATTAGAGGGAAGGAGTGTGAAGTTGGAAGCAACAGAATAAAGCAGTTCTTTTCATTCAAGATGACAAGCACGGAATGGATTTCTTGCCAGTGGAAAGCACCAGGTGTGACAAGGGTGCACCTCATGACTGACTCTGGCAAGAAATCAATTATTTCTGGTATCCCCTTAACCTAGGACACACTTGATAACTGCAGCACCATTACTCAGGTCTGTTGATTATTTAAGAAAGTAAGCCACACATTTATTTTAAAATAATATTTCATGGACAAGAGAGAGTTAAAGTTTATCTCAAACCCATTCATTCTACACCATGAATGACCTCACCACCCCTCCTTGTCATTGACAATGCTAAGTTATTGCTGTATGATTTTACCTACCTCATTTTGAATAGTTCAATAAAGTTGTCCAACCCATGTGTCAACAGACCACTTGGAGTTCAAGCAACACTTCATAGCTCTCAGATGGGTAATTACAATGTTTTCAAAACACGTAGATGATATACGATTGCCAAATTGCAATAATCTTCCTAGGCCACTATCGGGCCTGGCAACCTCTCATCACTTCAGGAATCAATTCACAAAATGGTCAAATAAAGTCATTTTCCTCAGCAGTTTTAACAAATTTTATGCTTCAAATAGACATGGATGGTCAAAACTCATTCTTATTTTCTGATTAGTGCTGCTCAATTAATCCTCAACTCTGTTACCATCGGCACTAAAGGAGACATAATCTTCTTTCTAAAAGTACATTTGGCCCGGACATATCCTGATTTCACCTGTTCAGGTCTCTGGGTATTTAATAAAGCAGGTTCAGCCGCTGTGCCAAGAGGCCACACAGAGTTCAAGGTAACACCTCACAGCCATCAGCAGGTTAATTATAATTTCATTTTCAAACACACCGACTGCATGCTTGTTTCAACTCCAAATGACCTTACCTGCTTAATTTTTTTGGGGGGTGGTGGTGGTGGCAGTGGTGTCTACATGGAGTAAATTTCTGTCAGCAAAGCTGAAAGGCCACTCAGAGTTCATGGTAACAATTCATATTTTTAACAGGTTGCCCAGACCTAAATCCTCACCTTCAAACATTCCAGAGAGAGCACTTAGTAGCTATGAAGGAAGTAGGCAGTGGGGGGTGGGAAAGGGAGAGGGTAGGAAGGGGAAGGAGAGCTAAGGCTCCCGACTTTTGGAGATCTGAGAAGTTCAATGCCAATGGCCACCTTAGTGAGCTGGTTCTGGCTCAGGAGGGAAGGCCTGGCACTTTTAGGGTGGAGCCTTACAGGAGTTTCCAGATACTTACTTGATGACTGCATCTCTGCCAGAGCAAGACTGGCTCAAAAGCAGCCTCGTGTTACATTCTGAAGTGACCACAATAGTGGAGGCTTAATTCTGCAATGAAGGCACTGTGACAAACGCTGACTTCCTCCTGCTTTCTCAGTGAATGGGAACAGAAAAGGAAGTGCTCAGAAGGGTAAATGTTTTCGGTAGCCAAGGGCCCTTTCGCTTATCAATTAGGCTGAAAGAGCCCAGGTAACATCAATGAGAGGAGTCATCTCATGCGATTTTCTCATACCCTGCTGCCTATATTGTATCGCATGTCAGGACGAAAGTTTTGTGGGAATGTCCTGTAGGACCAACTGACCCATTTTCCCACTTAAAAACCAAACCAAAACAAGTGGCCCCAAAGCTTTTGCTCAGGAATGCTTTCTGCATAACTCATCACTCAGCCTCTATAGAAATCGCATTTTCCATTTCACAGAGCTTAGTTGTTTATTTTCTCTTTTTTTTTTTTTCCAAAACACCTAAATGATTCAGCTGCTCATCGCATTGTTCATGTGAGCTGAATTGAAGAGGCCAAAAATAAGTAGAGACCCCACCAGCGTATTTCATTCTTGGTCATTTATTCCCCTTGGAACAATTATGAGTTGCATGGGACTTGCCTCAAGTTGCCTAAGAGAAGTCTGCCCTGGCACTTAGACCATGGACTGGCATCTGTGCTCTTCCAGCCTGATCCACTTGTCAGTCCTCTGACAAAATGAAAAGACAATTTCTGTAATGTTCACTCATTCCCTCTTCAGAGGAGCCTTTTTTGGCAAACAAGTGGGTGGTGTAACAAGCTTTTTCACTCGCCGAACTTAACCACAGATGATCTGTGCTGCTTTTCTAACGAGGGAGGTAATTTCTGGCTGCTGCAGGACCACAGAGCGTTTACTTGAGTGCCCACCGCAGAGCCTGAAGGGTTTGTTATTGTTGCGTAATCCAGTGAGTTAGCCTGTTTGCTTCCCCCAGATGAATCTTATGAAGAAACCCAATATATAAAACATAGAATAGCAAAGCTGCTTAGGCATATTTAAAATAAACCACCCAGGGACCTATCAGCTCAGCTCTTATAACTCCCCTATCCCCCAACTTCCACTGCCACAGCCTAGAATCACACCTAAGGGAGCACAGAACAACCACTAGCTGCCACGCAACACAGCTTAAAACCTACCGAGATATGGATATTGGTAGTAATTAGAAAGTAGGTATTTGTAAGTGGCAAATCATTTCCCCAAGCTTAATTAACTCAGAATACAGGAATGATCACGTTAAAACATTTTTTTCCATTAAATGATCATCTCTTGAAGGCAGGGGCTTTGGCTTATTTATATTATACTCCCCACAATACCTAGCTCATCCTAAATGTTCAATAAATGTTACATTGCACTGCCTTGTCTTATTTGGAAAAAACTGCTTTCTGTGCAGAACATGTCATTTTAAGGGGGCAGGAATGATATCTAGCCCCTTCCTCACTCCACATTTGCCCAGAAGTCCCTAGTCACCACAGGGATCACAAGAGACTGGTCATCACATGACATTTTATTTATAACAGAAACACTCCATCTGACCTTCAAACAAGGTGGCAACCTCTATGCATCTCAACTTTCCTTAATGAGAAAAGAAGAGCGACAATTGAAAGTTGAGGCCTTCAATAAAGCTTCTTTGGTCTCAACTTTCCCACTTATAAATAGAAACAAACTGATAATTTCCCTTATCTGGCATTCAAAAGGATATCCACAGGCCAGCCTAAGAAAATTAGAGTTTATTTGAGCCAAACTGACGACAATTGCAGGGAAGCAAAATCTTAAGGAATTAAGAAAATGCTCTAGATGCTTAGACAACAGCAGTTTTGCAGCTTATTTCCTACACTAGAATCAAAGAAGGAGTCAAAGGAGGGTTACATGATATTCACTGGTGGTAGGCTGGCGGGAGAAAGCAAAGCGGGGGGAGGAAGGAATCTCTGAGACCGGCTCGGAGGTAACACTGAGAGATACACACTTCTTTTACCTCTTTTACATTGGTAGGTAAAGGACAGTTAACATTTAGAGCACAGGGAGAAGGTATGTGGGCAACAAGATACCAGTGTGGTCACATGCTGGTGCTGGTGGCTGTGCCAACATGGGGGTTTGGAGAAGAAGATCACTCTGCTTTTCAAAGGTATGTTATCTAAGGTGCACAGGGACTTGAGTTAGGAATGTTTACGTTCAGACCACCATGTGTGGTTACTTTGGTCCCTGGGTTTGTACGGTCTGCCATACGGGCCTTCCCTGAGCTTGTCAGGTTTAGTTTGTTGCCCCTTTTTCGTTCACAAGGAAGTGGTGAGTGTTAAACCAAGACAAGAAGTCATTGGAAATGTGCCTTTCATTTGAGGGGAACTGTTCCTCCTCAGTGAACAATCGAACAAGCCTTTATTGACATCTTTTGGGGTCCTAAAACAAAGCACTGAACCTGAAGTCAGAACACCAGAGCCCAAATTTAGTATTGCTACTTCCCAGCAGTATGATATTGCTCAAGAACACCTTGAGGAACTGTTTCTGCACCTCAAAAAGTGGAGTAATAATCACTGCTTCACGTGATTATTTTTAAGGTAAAAAGAGAATCTTTATGGAAAGATCAGGCACTGTTCCTGGTGCATGTTTGATTCAGGGTCTTGTGAGGGATCCCAGGTATGCAGAGGATCAAAGGAAAGATACAGAAGAAATGTATTGTGACTTTGTAAGTCAACTGCCTTAAGGTAGATACCCAGACAATTTGTATCAGGGCTACGAGCCTAGCTCTGTGGGACTAAAATAGTGGGATGGGAGTGGGCGCTCTGAGCTCTGAGTTTATAACAAAGCAAGGCTCAGGACATATCAAACTCAACTGGATTCAGAACACTGCTAAGATTAAAGACAGAACCAGAGCAACATTCGATTTCTAGGACAATCACACTAAGAGTTGCACCATGATACGAAAAGGACTTTCAATCGCCACATCTTTCCCATCACTATTTCTTTCCTGCCACTCCTCTTTTTCTTTCCCTCTTTTAAACCTGAATCAGGGCTAACCCGGAGCTAGAACAGAGACCAGGTGTTCTCAGGAGGGAAGAATCCTATGGCCACAGGCCCATATACCAGCCTTAAGATCTGTTCCTTTAGGGAATTATTGTCCTGCCAAGCTTCCTGGAGCTACAAAGGCACATTCTAGATTCTTCTCAGGGCCAATCAGACCAAGTCCTTAACATTAGATTCAAAATGGCTATGGGGACCAGGTGGCTTAGAAAATTTGGACCTTGGTCCACCCAAAATTTGTATAAGGATCCAAATGCTAACGAATTGTTTTTTATATATGATAAAATATAACTGAGCTGGAGGTCATATTTTACTCCTTTCAAAGTATGATCACAAAGGAACTTCTGCTAAACTTCCCATTCCCCTGTGGATCTACATTAATGATCTAACAATAAGTATAGGAATTTTCTAAAGGTACTGAGTCATTTAGAAGTAGGTGACTGAGGAGCAGCAGCATCAACAATGATGACAACAACAGCAAAAGCATGCTCTACTCAACCAGGAAAGCTTCCTAAAAATACGGTTTTGATCTGTCTCACCGCAAGCATGTGTCAAGTCCTTGGTCTATGTGGGGTCTTCTCACCCTTTAGAACCTCTGGTCTTCATTAATCTTTCTATTATTCTAGTCCTGTTTTGCCATTTTCTCCTGTCTGTACTTTTTTTTTAATACTATTACAACAAAGGACTTTATTTATGAGGTAGATTCAAATAACATATCCTGACACTGCTTTCTGTCTTTTATTTTCTGTTTCATTCTCATATTCTGTTTTGGAAGTCTCTCTTTGCTTGCATTGCCTATGGCAGATTCACAGATTAATTCAGAAATGCTTCATCCAGGGTAAGTCACTATTTTTCCATATTTCTTGTGCTCATAACCCTTTTCCTAGTCAAGTACGCTGAGATAAAACAGATGTTAGAATTAAGCAAAAAGAATGATCATTTCCCGTGCAACAATATGGGTATAAACGTCCATGATATTAACCTGAAAGCATCAGTGGAAGTTTAAATTAAACAAACCTTCAGAGATCATTTAGTCCAGAGATGAGGTTGGGAACCCCTGAGGCTTCAAAGTGTTAATGGCGGTAATGGCATCAATAAGAATTTCTATTTTAAATCAAGAAACAGCTTTTGGGTGTGAAGGAGTAACCTGTAGCAGACCAACACTTCTGCCAAGAACAATTAGAAAGGCCAGAAACAATTAAAAAAAAAAAAAGTTGCTTGAAAAGCATCAGACAGCTGCTGAGGAACCCAGGATGTAAGAAGATATGGAAGAAAAGAGAAGTCCTCTGAGGTGAACCCAAAATTCTACATACCAGATTCTTGGTATTGGAAGAGAGGCAGAGAAGCCAGGAGAACTTTTGGCAAACTCACAGGGCTAGAGAGACAAAAATTGGAGTTTGGTACTACCAAGGAAGAAAGTACTTAAGTAATTAAGATCATAGAGAGAAGAGAGGGACAGAAAAGTGAGCCGCATGGCATGTGCTGATGCTAAGCTACAGAAGGTCGGGTGCTGGGAAACCAAGCAGAAAATAGCTGAAAAGTACAGCTGAGTTTTCTGCAGAATCTTGGGGCTGTGGAAACAAAAATTAGAGTTCAGATCCCACCTATGATGCGCCTTACCAAAATGTCCTAGGCTCTCCTTTGGACACGGAGGGCTACTTATCATAGTGGATATAAACAAAGTGTAGACTGAACCTTATAAAAACTGCATCCCAGCCACAAGTCTGCAAAGTTCCTGGACTGCGGTGACTCTCCTGACTCTAGATACCGACCAAAAGACGACACGAATCTCCAGTGGAGAATATCATCCAGAGCAACTAAAATTTTTCATACACAATGGCTGGGAGTCAATAAAAATACAAACTCGCAGAGAACAAGAGTCAGAGAGAAACGGACAACAGAAATAGTTCTGCAGGTGAACAAAATCAGAAATGGACTTTAAAATAATAACTGTGATTAACATGTACAATAAAATGCAGAATTTCATCATATAATTGATATTTAAAAAGGAGAGAAAATTCTAGCATTGAAAAATATAGTGGCTGAAATTAAGAATATAGTAGATGGGTTTAAGAACAGATTGCACACAGCTGAAGACAGAATTATTAAATTGGAATATTGGTGAATACAAAGTATCTAGACTGAAGCAAATACCTAGATGGAAGCAAGAAGACAGAACATATGAGACATAGCAAAGACAGCCAGAAATACGTGTATTTGGAGTCCCCCAAAGGAAGAGCTAAAGAATGGGGAAAAGAAAAAAAGAGAAGAGATAAGAGCTACAAAATTTCTAAACTGATTAAACACATCAAGTCACAGATTCAGATGGAGGAAAAAGAATGAAAAGCACACCAAGACACATTAGAGTAAACTGCTAAAACCAAAGACAAAACTTCAAAGGAGCAACAAGATTGACCCTTGACTTCATCAAGAAAAATTATGGAAATAAGAAAATAATGAAACTACACATTACATGCTAAAAGAAAATAACTGGCAACTTAGAATTCACTACCCAGTAAACAGACTGACACATGTCAGAGGGGAGGGGAGTGGCGGGGATTGGATAAAGGAAGGTGAAGGAATTAGCTAAAGAACATATAAGCATAGCCCATGGACACAGGTCACAGATAACAGTGTGGGAAGAGCCAAGGGAGGGGGGCAGGGCTGGGTGGAGGTAGGCAAAGGGGGGGGATGGGGACAATAATTGTGTCAACAATAAAAAATTTAAATAAAAAAATTCAATGCCCAGTAAAAAAATCCTTCAGTAATAAAGGGGAAAAAAGTTATTTCAAGACAAACAAAAGCTGAGATAATTTATTATCAGCAGACTAACACTAAAAAAAAAAAAAATTTTTAAATATGGAAAGAAAAAAAAGGGTGAATATGTAGGTACATATAAATATATATTATTGGTAATAATACTAACATTATTTGGGGTTTAAAATATTTGTGAGGTTGGAATGTATGCTAGCAATAATAGAAAGGAATGGAATAAGCTGAACTAAAGCAGTCTAACGCTTTAGCATCCTGTGGGACTTGCTAAGTTATATTAGACTCTAATAAGTTAAGGATGCTTTAGTGTTAAAAGACTGTATAGCAAACAAGCTAATAGAGAAAAAAAGTAGAGTAATAAAATACAATTCATTTTTAAACAGCAAGAAAGGAGGAAAAAGTGAAAACAACAAAAGAGGGCAAAAATAGAAAACAAGAAGTATAATGATAAATATAAATCTCAATATTCCAGTAATTAATTAAAATTAAAATTAAATACACCAATTAAAAAAGCAGAACTTGTTAGAATAAAGAAACACTTTACATGCCGCTTATAAAAGCATACTTAAATATAACAATCTTGAAAAGTAAAAAAAATGTGATGAAAAATATATTCCATGCAAATATTAGCCTAAAAGAAAGCTGATACAGCTATACTAACATCAGACAAAGTAGACTTTAAGGCAAGAAGTGCTATAGAGATATAGGGGGACATATCAGGATCTTAAAGAGTCAATCTACCAAAAAGGTGCAGCAATACTAAATTTAAATGCACCTAGAAATATATGCTAGAATATATGTAAAGAAAAATGAATAAGCCTACAAGGAGAAATAAGCAAAGTCACAAATATAGCTGAAGAGTTTCACACCTATCTCAATAACTGACAGAACAATTAGAATAACCAAAAAATCAGGAAATATAGAATATTTACCCCTTGTGATCATCAAACATGACCTAATTGATGTCTAGAGAACACTGCAACCAGTCACTGCAGAAAACACACATTTTTAAAGGGCATATAGAATATTTACCAAAATTGACCACATGCTGAACCACATGACAAGTCTCACACATTTCAAAGAACTAGAAATCACTCTACTACGTTCTCTGACTGCAGTGAAATCAAGCTAGAAATCAATAACAAAAAGATAGCCAGGAAATCCAAAAATGGAAAATCATGCCCTATTACATAACTCATGAGGAAGGAATAAAAATCAAAATTAAAAATATCTTGTGCTGAATGTTAATGAAAATATGACATATGAAGATCCCTGGGATGAAGGTGTTAACTGTGCCTCACGGAACTTTATTGCCCTAAATGCATATATTAGAAAAGAAGAAGCACTGAAGAAAAGAGATGGCTCTAGACAATCATCTCAAGCAGTTAAAGAGCAGCAAGCTGCCATCGCTGCGGCTACTGCTCACAGCAGTCAGAGGAGTAGGATACATGTAAACTGAAATCGGCAAAGTTAAGAATGGCTCCTTGAAAAGACTAGCAAAAATGATAAACCTCTATCAATGGCCAAGAAAAAAAGAAGGCATAAATTACCAATATTAGGGATGAAAAAGCAGATAACTACAGATCCTACAGGTAATTAAAATTTTAATTAGAGAATATTATCAACAACTTTACCTCAACAGATTAGGAAATTTAGATGAGACACATAAATTCCTTAAAAAAACCCCACAATTTACCAAAACTGACACAAAGATAAATAGAAGATCTGACTAGTCACTCGTGTATTAAAGAAACTGAGTCTATAACAAGTTCCTCAGAAATTATTTCACTGGTGAAATCTTCCTATCATTAAAGGAAGAAATAACACTAACATACACAAATTCTTCCCGCAAAAGGGAAGGAGGGAATATTTCCCAACTGGCTTTTATGAGACTAGCATAACCTTGATACCAAAACTCAAAAAGCTGTTATAAAAAAGGAAGTCCAATAGAAAACTGGGCAAAATACTTGAACTAGCACTTCACCAAAGGAGATATGGTAGCGGCTAATTAACATATAAAGAGGTTGCTCAGTATCATTAATATTAGGGAAATAATACTAATTACAGACATGCCTCGCTTCATTGTACTTTGCTTTATTGCACTTCATAAATGTTGCTTTTTTTTTACAAATCAAAGGCAAGACCCTCCACTAGCAAAAAGATTACAACTCCCTTTATTGTGGTGGTCTGGAACGGAGCCCACAAAATCTCTGAGGGAATGCCTGTATTATATTATTATATTGTACAATATATTATTATATTATACAAAATAAACTCAGAATGAGATACCAAACACACACACCAGAATGGCTTAAATTAAAACGAATATAATAATGTGTCGAGGATGCGGAGCAAGTTGAATGATCACCACTCGATATAAACTGATTTCATTCACTTAGAAAAACTGGTAGGATGTACTGAAGCCAACATACATATATCCTACCCTGTGACCAGTAATTCCGACCTTAGGTATATATCCAACAGAAATGGGTACATCAAAAGGCACATACGAGACTGTTCAAGGGAACACTATTTGTACAAATCCAACCAAAAAATATCCCAAATGTCCATGAACAATCAAATAGAATTAATAAATTGTGGTATATTCATATAATAGAATACTTCACAGTGCGGAAAAAAAAAGGGGCCACATACTAAACCTGACAAGCTCAGAGGAGGCCTGACAAAGTCAGACACCAAAAGTAACCACATAGGATGGTCTGAAATTAAAACTTTCTAACTAAAAGCAGAGCATGGAGGGTAGTCATGTCCTAGGCCCGTATTTTAGGACAACCTTAACTGAGTCTGTCGTCTTTTTTGCATCTAAGATAACATACCTGATAACATACCTTTGGAATATCAAAGCGATTTTTTTCCTCCTAACAAAGGTCAATTTTTGCCTTAACTGAACCTGTTTGTTGTCTTTCCTTGCATCTACGATAACATACCTGATAACATACCTTTGGAATATCAAAGTAATTTCCTTTTTTTCCAGACCCCTCAAAGCACAACCACCCAGAGCAGAGATCAAAAATCCCCTCACTGTTATTACCATGTTAACTGCTAACTATCCTGCGCCCGCTTAAGTAAAAGAAGTGTGCGTCTGTTCCTTCCACCTTTTATCCAACCCTAGAGGTTTCCCGCTTTGCTCTGTCCTGCCCCCCTAATCTATCACCTGTGGGTTTCATGTAACCCCCTTAAGCCTTCCCCTTTGATTCTAATGTATAAAATAAGTGGTAAAACTGGCATTTTCCGGAGCATTTTCTCAGTAAGTTGAGATTTTGCTTCCTAGCAATTGTAGTCAGTTTGGCTCAAATAAACTCATAAAAAGCTCTTACAGGTTTGGCCATTTTTTATGTTGACAACAGCAATGAAAAAGGATAAGCTGCTTCATGCAACAGTTTAAATGAATCCCGTAAACATAATGCTCAATGAAAGAAGCTGGAGTACAAACCATAGGATCCCATCCACATAAAGTTCAAAACAGGTCCAACTAATCAGTGTTGATAGAAATAAGCAGAGTAACTACTACTGATTGGGCGGGAAGCATTAGGGCCTGGGAGCAAGATTAAGGGGAACTTTGGGGGATGTGGGTAATGATTTATTTTTTTATCTGGGTTTTATGGGCACATTTGCTTTGTGAAAATGTATCAAGCTTATAATTATGACTTAGAGATATTTCTGTCCTACAATAACATGTTTATGTTAAAATGTCAATAAATGGAATACTTCATTTCCCCCTTTAAATCTGTACTGCTTGAGATCCTCTAAGTATGTCATGAGTAGCAAGCAGCCAAAGGAATTCAGAAGATACTTTCTTGATCCTGTTACTTGGTTGGTTTTCCACTCAGCTGAACACAAGCAGGTGCTGGTGTGTGTGTTCACCGTTATAAAATTTGAAAATGTTTTCATTTTTACTCCTGGACTGAGCCATCGGGTGCCCAGACATTTGGTCAAACATTATTCTGGGTGTGTCTCTGGGAGTGTTTCTAGATGATGTTAACATTTGAATTGAAAGACTAAGTAAAGCAAAATGCTGTCCCTAATGTGAGTGGGCCCCGTTCAATCAGTGGAAGGACTGAGTAAAACAAAAACGGTGACCCTCCTGAAAGTAAGAGGGAACTCCTCCTAAGTGCCCTAAGCGGGATGGATATCAGGCTTTTCTGACCTGTGCACTGGAACTGAAACATCGGTTCTTTTCCTGCCTCAAGCCTGCTGGCATTCAGGCTGAAACTACACCGTTGGTTTTCCCGTGTCTCTCTTGCTGACTGCAGATCTTGGGAAAGGTGTCAGACTTCATAATCACATGAGCCAATTCCTTATAATAAATCTCTTATAATAAATAAATACATGTGTGTGTACATACACACACCCACTGCTTATTAATTCTGTTTCTCTGGAGAGCTCTGACTAATACACACATGGATTGCTTAATTGTTGCCCATGATAGATTGTTAAAGGCAGAGACCATAAGAAACACTGAAAAAATTAAAATAAAGATCATAAAAGTAATTATAATTTTGCAAATAAGTCTCAAAGATGATCTTAAACAAACTTGTAATTAAATTCATTGATCAGATTCCTTATAATGTACAAAAAAATATCCTTAGTCTTTTAAAAACAGATATTTAAAAAGAGGAAATATGTTTATATTCAATTTGACTTTGTGTTCATTAGAATTTAAGATTAGTCCTATTGACACTTATTTTTAAAGAAATACTTGCACTAACTAGTACAAAACACCTTTCCTTATTTTATTTAGAGACACAACTTGAAAATTATAAAAACAAATTATTTTTTAGTATTCAAAATTTAAAAGTTCAATAGGTCAGTCATATAAGTAGATTTGGCTCTTTGGATCTGTATTTTAATGACTGGGACTCCTTACATTTCATCTCCAAACCAATAAAATATTACAGGTGGATTACTCAATATATTATGCTTTCTCTTACATAATTAGTTTGAAATAACTAAATATTATACATAATTTTATATGGGAAAAGGTGACATATATTTAATATTTATAAATATTACATTAAAATTAACTTTAGAATCTTTAGTAATATGCAAAATCTGAATTTTTAATTTGCTTCTTTAGCATATGCTATGGAATATAAAACCATTATTTTTAAATTCTGAAGGGGGTAAGCATGAGATTTTATTTACTGTAAATTCCACAACTCATAAATGTTTGGAAATGTTAGCCTAGTGTCTACCCTCAACTTTTACAGATCAGGAAACTAAGCAGTTAGGCAATTTGACCAAGGATACAGTTTTAGTGGCAGAGTCAGGGTACGCATTCAACTTGCAGCTTGATTACTGGTCCAGAGTTGTTTGCACCATGGCACAAGGTATCTGTTCCTTCTAGCACTGTGGGTCATACTAGCTCCTCAAGTGATTTTTTATGTGCACAAAAAAGGATCTGGTCAACTCTAGCTTTTAAAAGGTTGCCATGTCTGACTGAGAAATTCACAAATATAATGGCTCTTTACATTCCCCTCCACCTTCAATAAATTTGGCTTTCACCAGCTAATGTCTGAAAACATCTTTGGATAATTTTCAGCAGAGAAACAATAAATCAGAGATGTCAGTGGCTTAGAGGGGAGAGCTTTTCCAATTTTCATAAACAAAAACTTCAGTGACAGCAGCTTTCAGGTTTTGGATGTAATTTTCCTAACTGATGTCTTCACTGTGGTGTCCCTTGGCTGTCTTCCACTCACTAGCCAATCTTGGGGAAAACATGATTTATGTTGCCGCCACATCAATGTGAAAATCTGATCAAGTAAAGTAGAACTCTGCAGGTTGGCTGGGGAAAGCTGGAAGCAAGTCACCATTCACATGTGGAAAAGGCAAAGACAAGGTCCATCGATAAAAGTACGACTGCCCCGCTTCTGGTTTAAATTGGCAGCTGATTAGTAGCTAATAACACAACCTCAAGAAACTTCCACTGAAACTGCTATAAAGACTTTGAAAAAGTAAAAAATAAAAACTCTTAACAATGCAAAAATCTAAAACGAATGGCTAACTTATTGCCAGAATTGAGGACTTTCACTGTAACAAGACTGCAGCAGAAATGAGAACCACCATCCACAACTCACACGAACAGATGTACCAGTCTTCTCCACTCCTACCCCTGGCTCAGAAACCAAGCTCTGTAACTGTGTTTCCCAACCTTGGGCAATTTTCTGAAAATGCAGATTCCTTGGCTCCATTTCCAGAGATCATGATTCAATAGGTCTTGTATGTGTGTACATGTGGGTAGGGGTGGTGTCCAGAAGGAAATTTTTTTATAAAGCTCTTTAAGTGAATCTGATGATTTATCAGGTTTAAAAACTACTTGTCTATACCAATCAAAAAAATTAAGTGGCCAGTCCTCTCTTGCATAGCTGATGCTTTTCTTTAAACATAACCAGAGTACATTGTCAAAACCGGAAACCGACATTGATACAGTACTATGAATTCAGGTGTAGAGTTTATTTGGAATTTACCAGTTTTTACACACATTCATTTGTATGTGCGTTTTACATGCACTTGTGTGTGTGTATATGTTGTATACAGTTGTATAAAACTTTATCTTGTGTAGTGTGTGTAACCATCACTACAGAACTATGCCATCACCACAAAGGAAGTCCTTTGTTTTACTTCTTACTGGTTACACCTTCTACTATCTCCAGCTCTTAACCCTTGGAAACCACTGATTTGTTCTCCATCACTATAATCTTGTCACTTAGAGAATGATATATAAATGGAATCATACACTAAATACATAACCCTTTGAGATTGGCTTTTCTTTTTCTTTCAGCATAGTGGCCCCGAGAGGCATCCAACTTTTTGTATATATCAATAGTTCAATCCTTTTTACTGGCAAGCAGTATTCTATTGTACAGACATATCACAGATTGTTTATCTATCCATCCTCTGAAGTCCATTTAGACTGTACATTGGAACTGCTTTTCCAGTTTTTAGTAATTACAAATAAAGCTGCTACGAACATTCATTCATGTACAGGTTTTTGTGTAAACATGTTTTCATTTTTCTACGGTGGAACTGCTGGTCTACATGGTAAGTATATATTTAATTTTATAAAGGGCTGCTAAGCTATTTATTAGAGTGACAGCACCATCTTATATTCCCACCAGGAGTGTATGCATGCAAGATCCAATTGTCCTGCATTCTCACCAGCAGTTGCTTTATCAGTTGCTGCTTTCTGGGGCGCACAAAACTGGTTTATCCTTTTCTTTCAGCTCCTACCTAGTACTTATGCTTTTTATAAGATGGCAAAAGGCTTAAGGTGATGCAAAGAATTATGGAGTCACAATGTGAGTACAGACTAGAAGACCCCAGGCAATATGTACGCATCAATAGTGCAATCCTTTTTATTGTCAAGTAGTTTTCTACTGTAGAGATGCATCACAGATTGTTTAGCCATTCATCCTTCGAAGTACATTTCTGTAATTTTGGTAATTACAAATAAGACATGTTGGGGCAATAGCATTTCCATTCATCCTACTGGTTAATGTCAGAGAAGAAGACATTGGGGGCAGGCTTATGATAAACAGAAAATGTTGCACTAGATGAGTAATTGTCACAGGAGGGCTACTTGGATAGTAACTGTGCATATCAATGTGTTCTCCAGCTGAGGGTCTGAGATGGGGTTTAACCACACTCAAAATAGAGTTAACAGATATGTGGTTTTTAAAACTGAAAATCTGGTATTTGAGCTTTTAGCCTAGAAATAAATACATACTGTGATGTGGCTTATGAGCCAATATTCTTGCTCCAGGCTTATAATACATGCTACTGTGCCGCCTCCTAACTTGGATACAAGAGCATGAACTTTCTTTTCTGATGTTTCTGAGGATACTATACAGCAAACAATCCCAAGTAAAGAGGACCATAGTGAACCACATTATCTATTGAAGTATATAATGTATCTCAATACTCCTTCTTTGATGAGTAATCAGGAAATTACTCTGGGATCACTGCAAGGGACTATCATCCTTAAAATTCAGAAGAAAAAATATATTTCTGGCCCAGCCGGTGTTGCTCAGTGGTTGAGAGTCAACCTATGAACCTGGAGGTCACAGTTCCATTCCTGGTCAGGGCCGAGGCCCAGGCTATGGGTTTAATCCCCCATAGGGGGTGTGCAGGAGGCAGGGATCAATGATTCTCTCTCATCATTGATGTTTCTATCTCTCTCTCCCCCTTCCTTCCTCTCTCTGAAATCAATAAAACATTTAAATATATATATAATTCTGGAAAAGATTTAATATATACACCAGAAAAAAATTAAAAAATAAAAACTGATTTGCATTCCCAACATGATGCAAGGAAGCAGAAGTCCACAATGAACGCAGTTATGATGAGAGAGATAGAGGAAACAATGAAAAAAATGGAATAGTAGAATTTCCATAAATATTAAAGGTAGTAATAATCACGATTTGAGCAACTTAAAACAACAGATTTAAAGGACAAGCCTAAATAATTTTCATAAGAGTGCTGAGATTTTAAAAAACCAGGTAAATAAAAAGAGATGATTTTTTTTTTCTTTTTAAAGAGAAAGATGATTTGTATGGGTAGACAAAAACCTAAGAACTGAATCAACAATTATTTATTATTTACTCTCCAAAGTTAATATTTATTATAGTCTGTCTTTATATTTATTATAGTCTGTCCTCAGTTAGACTTCACAATAGAGACAGACCATCGAGAATCTGATTACAATTGCTTAGCTCTAAAATTTTTACCAATTTGGCTCTAATTCAAGGAATCAAGAATGAGGAAGGCACGTGTCGAGGACAGGCAGCGATCACCTCCATCTGCCTTTCGTTCCTCAGAGACCTGGATACAGTTAATGAGCATTTCCTATTTACCAGACACTTCGACATACACTGACATGTTCAATCTTCACAAGGCCTTTTTGCAGTAAGTTATAATAATGTTCTTTTTATAAGTGAGGAAACTGAAACACACAGAGATTCTGCAGTTATCAGCTAAATTATGTCAAAAAAGCTTCTTACTCTCTTTGGTCACATTTAGTTCAATTATAAAATGTGAATCAAAAGACTAACCTCATGGGGATATAAATTAAAGTAATGTGTGTAAATTATAAACTAAATACCAAGAATAATTTAACATTTTCTATGATTTTTAAAAGAACCAAGACCCATCTTTCTAAGAAAGTCACAATCTCAGAGTAAAACAGTATTTATAGCTAAACACTCTGCAAGATGTATGCTTTCATAAATCTTCACTTGAGTCCATGCTAGGGAGAAGTATGTAAACTGGGCGACATACAACAAAAGGGCTACTAAATCATAACAGGTTTGGGTGGGAGGAGATCTCAAAGCATCCACGCGATCTTCCGTTCCCTGAGGAACTCTTTCTATAGCATTCTCAAAAATGCCACCTGACTCCACAGTTCTACAGTCAGGACTCTCCAGGTAATGATGGGAAAGTGGGCAATGCCCAACTTGCTCTTCCTCGCTTTCCCATTAAAATTCTCGTAAAAATACAGTAAGGGATGGTAAGTTTCAACCTTATTGGAAACTAAGAAGCTTATGTGTCAGAATTCAGGAAGAATTCACAGTATTTAAAGCATGATAAGGGTATTTCAGGACAATGATTCTCAATAAAGGGGATCAGAATATGCCATCTCAAAATGTGCCACTTTGGCATCAAGATTATTTTGAGCTAAAGGTAAATGAGAAACAGCGGCACAGGAAGAGCTCTCTGCTGTGGAGAACACTGTAAGAGCAGCATTCTCTACCCAGGAGTTTAAGAACTTGATGCTCTGCATTCTGCTTCCCTGCTAGAGAGGAAACCGAGGTAAGGACCAGCTCTGTTCACCCAAAGTGAGGCAGGGCCTGGCACTCAATGAATAGCTCAGTGGACTTACATCACCATGTCCTCCAGAGGAGTCCCACGGGGGGCAAACTTAGGTAACTTTCCATTTGATTGCTTAGAGCCATCCCAGTGAGTGGGAAGCAGTGTCTCATTGTATTTTAGTTCTCATTTCCCTAATAACTAACGATGCTGAGCATCTTTCTATGTGTTTACGGCTATTTGTATCCCTTCTTTGGGAAAATGTCTATTTAAATCCTTTGCCCATTTTTAAACTGGGTGATTTGTCTTTTTATTGTTGAGCCATAAATTCTTTGATATATTCTAGATACTAATCCCTTATCAGATACATGATTTGCAAATTTTATCTCGCATTGTATGGGCTGACTTTCACTTTCTTGATAGTTTCTTTTGAAATAAAAAAGTTTTAATTTTGATGAAGTACAATTTATCTATTTTTTCTTTTTTTGCTTGTTTCTTTGATATATTTAAGCATGGTGCTTCTTTTGATAGCTAAAATATGTCAATGTTGACTTTAATTTTTATTATATTAATCACTATCATTTACTGAATCACACAACCATATGCCAGGCATTTTACATGTGCTATTTCGTTTCTCTCTCTCCCCCTCCTCTCTCTCTCAGCTAGTTGGTATTACAGCCATTTTCTAGAGAGAGAATAAAGGTGATATTTTTCAAAGCCCTTCAATAGGATATGACAGAGACAATCTTTGTCTCATTGTACAGACCCCACACTTTTTTCTCTGCTGCATTGCACTGCACTTCATTATTAAATAGCATAATGTAAAGATTTGGACTTTGGCAACAAAAGAAGGAATGTATGCTGTACTAGTTTTCTACGGCTTCCATAACAGATTACCACAAGTTTAGTGGCTTAAGCAACACAAATTTATTATCTTACAGTTCTGTGGGCTAGAAGTACAACATGGGTCTCCCCCAGCTCAAATCAAAGAGTTGGCAGGCTGCATTTCTGGAGGCTCTAGGGCAGGATTTGTTTCCTTGATCATTTAGGCTGCTGACAGAATTCAGTTCCTGGTGGTCATAGGACTAAGATCCCCATTTCCACGCGGGCTGTCAGCTGAGGGCCATTCCTAGCCTCTAGAGGCCACCTGTACTCTTTGGCTCATGGTCTCTTTTCTCCACCTTCAAAACTAACAAGGTGGGTCAAATCCCTTTCACATTTTGAATCTCTCTTTTTTTCTTCCATTTTATCTCTCCAGCTCACTCTTCTGCTTCCCTTTTTTGTTTTTGTTTGTTTGTTTGTTTTTGTTTTGTTTGTTTAGTTGGTTGGTTGGTTTTTTTAAAAACATATCTTTATTGATTTCAGAGAGGAAAGGAGAGGGAGAGAGAGAGACAGAAACATCAATGATAGAAACATCAGTGATAAGAGAGACATTGATCGGCTGCCTCCTGCATGCCCCAGCCCCCGACTGGGTATCAAGCCCGCCACCCAGGCATGTGCCCTGACCAGGAATCGAACCCCGATCTCCTGGATCCTTGGTCGAAGCTCAACCACTGAGCCACGCCCGGCCGGGCTCCTTTTTTGTTTTTAAGGACTCATGGAACTGGGTCCTCCAAAATAATCCACGATAACCTCCCTATCTCAAAATACTTAGCATTACATTTGTAGTCTCTTTTGTCCTAAGGGAACATAGTTCCAGGTCCTAGGACTGAATATGTGGACATCTTTGGGGCAGTGGGGCATCATCCTCACACACACACATACACACACACACACACACACACACACTTTCTCTCACACACACACACACTTTTATACATACTTTTTTCTCCCTCAGGTAGAATAAAGAGAGTAAAAAGAATAGAGAACTGATAGAACATTTGAAATATGATATGAAGAGATGGACAGAGGAAAAGAAGCCCCCCAAAAGAGCCTGAGAAGGAGCAATCAGAAAGGAAGATCCAAAGGGACAGTGATCTTGAAGATTCTTGTGTGAAGTTTTGCCTGTTCATGACTTAGTGATTTCCTCTTTTAACCTGGAAATAATTTTCTCAAGGCTCTTTTGCCCAGTCTTTTACCTCCCAATCCAGTCATCTTTAATGGTGCTGATTCTTGGGCAGTGACTACACAGATTTCAATTTTGCACATAATATCCTGAAATATCTCAGAACACTCAGCCAGTGAACTGCTCAATTGGCTGAACATTCAGAGACCTCCTTTCCAGGAACATTTTGCTCCAGGCAATGAAAGAATAGATCATTGCTAAACTCCCTAAAGCAAGGTAGCTTTGGAGAGCTGCAATACCTAGATGGCAGGTTCCATTGCTGGCAAGCAAGAGCCTTACCTCAGGTTTTCAAAAGCAGAAACCAAGCAGGGAATCTCCTGGTGTCAATACTAAATTTCCCACTGAGTCAAGTAAGTCCTCTGAGATATAGACATGTGGGTTGATAAAAGATTTGGGTGGATCCCGTTTTATAAGCTGAGGATCAGCAGTGACAAGAAAGCTAAAAAGCTTCCTATTGAATAAATGTTATTATCTAAAACTGAAATATAAGAATTCTAAGCAAGAACATATAAGAAGTTAAGGAAGAAGCCATCCTGAAAGAGGACAAGTCTAAAGCTGCCAAGGATGATCTAGAAACACAGAACATAAGAGATCAAAGGGAACATGAAGACTACCTAACCTAATGTTTTCATTTTACTTTGGGGAAATTAAAATGCAAGGGACTTCTCCAAGGTAACCTAGCTGCTGGCAGTACCAGAGGGGTATCCTGACTCCCCCTTCAATGTTCTACATCCTGGGGTGGTCCATAGGAGGTAGATCTACTCTTAGTTGCTAAGTGGATTCTAGTCTCTCAGCCACTTTACTCTGGAGCCCAATTAGGAGGGCAAAAATGTGGGTGAAACAATGCCAGTCTGTACCTGTAGGCAATTCCGCCTCAGCTCTGTTGGCAAGAGCGCTCCATGATCTCTGAGCTCAACGAGCATCTTTTCAAAATAATAGGAAATGGCTTATGCAGAGCCACAAGCTACAGTTTTTCTCCCAGGGAGTAGCATGCCTAGAAGACCGTAAGCCAGACTACAACTCAAGACTCAATAGCTCTACATAAGGGATTTTATAGGAGTGTGTGTGTGTGTGTGTGTAAAATAAATGGATTCTGGGGAAAGAAAATGGGAAAGAGAAAGTAGGAAAAAAGGTTAATGGTTTTACCTCTGCCACATCTGACTTTTTGCCAAGACTTTTTTTACTCCTATTACCCCATAAAAAGCAGGAGCCACAATAAAGAAATCTCTGAAACCTATGATCCCGAGCACATTACAGGATACAACGAACACAAAACCACAGCTATTTTATTCTGTTCCAGACTGGGAAATTAAAAAAAAAAATCCATCCACATTTCAAGGAGTCAGTTAGCCTATCTAGGCCACCCAACCCTAGCATTTATGCAATTAGTCTTAGCCAGTCATAGACGTAGCAATTAAATCCTATGATCCCTGTCCAGGCAATTTGCTACTTAAGGACAGTGAGCTGCTGCCAGCCGCCCTCTGTAAAAGCAGCGGGGATTTCAGCCGGCTAGAGCCTCCACAGCTCAGCCTCCACCCCCCGGGTTTCTGGGGCTGGAGCCCGCCAGGACACTGACCAGCACATGCGGAGGGGACAAGGGACAGGGACCTAACGAAAACAACAGAAGGTGCCCACTGAGCCCTGGGTGCCTCACTGCAGATTTCCCCATCACTCCTCAGGATGGGCTACTAAATTAACACATTCTAACGTTAGGGTACATAGGTTAAATATTTTTTTAATTACCCAAAACACTGTAGTTGAACTATCACAATTGCAGGGAGAATTTTCCTGCCCCTCCCTCCTTGGTATGTTGACACTCACTACCCCAGGGTGTCACATTCACCTGGTGTCCTCTGATTTCCCAAACTCTACATATCTCATCATACTATACTGTACTCTACTGGAAAAGAGGTCACTCTTTCCCTAAACAACATTAACAGTCCTCTGCAGAAGTCACAATACATCCAAGTCACTTCCAATCAGGAGTCAACTTTCCATTTTTCCAAACACTGCTGCCCAACATGTTCTGTCAAGTTACTCTGACCATTTCTGAGTGACTTCTGCATTTCTTGATAAGCTGAGTTGCCTCAAGTCTCACTGCCATCTTGTGATCAGAGACTCTAACATCTGGCTCAGTTGTCCTCTCCACACTTAATACCATCATCATCATCATCATCATCATCATCATCCTGAGTGATATTAGGGAGGGACACTTATCAGCAGGGACCTATCAATTTATATTGTGAAGCAAAGAAATCCACAAACAAGAACATTTTTAGGAAATATCCTTTCTCTATTTCACTGAAAGATACAGAGTTTATATCCAATATGTACAACACATTTTTAAGCCACCGATCAAAAACTTCTAAAATCCTTACTTTTAATGGTGCATCAGGTGGTTTTGTAAGAACAAATCATGTCTAAAAGGCTCTTAATCTCTTGGGTCTTAAAACTAAGGCAAACGTGCAGAGATGACATGTCCTCCCCCAACAAGCACTTACTGAAGGCCGACCATGTGCCAGGAATTGTTCTGGGCACTAAGGATAAAGCTGTTCACAACATGGGCAAAGCCCCTGCCCTCTTGTAAATCATTCCCTAGTATGGGAAACCAAGTCAATAAAATATGCAAAATAGATCACATACTAGAAGAAGATAAATTCTACAGAAACAACAGAGCGGGAAGAGGAAGAATTTTGCTTTAGTTTTGATTTGGTGGCGGTGCGATAGAGGCAGGGGAGAGGGAATTTACGATCTTAACCAGGAAAGGCCTCAATGAGAAGGTGAACTTTAAGTGACCTGAGTAAAGGCCTGAGGAAGATGAAAGAGCAAGCAGTACGGGTGCATCTGGAAAAGAACCTTCTAGGAAGAGTTGATATCAAGCGCAAAGGCCACGAAGAAATGAAAGATGAAATGAAGAGACAAAAGCATGCCTGGCAGGTTTGAGAAACAACAAGTAGCCTATCAGAGGAAGAGCAGAAATGCAATGGGAGATGAGGCCAGAGAGTTAAGGAGTATGTGTGTATGTGAAAGTTCTATAGGTTCTTGCAGGTCATTAAAAAGACTGGCTTTTATTTAGAGTGAAATGAAAAGCCCACTGTGAGGCTTTGGAGAGAAGAGTGGCATGACCTGACTTCTGTTTTAACTGTTTCGCACTGGCTGCCATATTTGAGAATGGTCTGTAGAGGAGCACAGTCACAGCCATGGAGGCCAGTTAAGAAGCTATTGCAAGAATACAGTGAGAAATAAGTTATTACTTGAATTAGGAGAAGAGAAGTAATAGCTATAAATGGTTAGTTTCCATATACATTTTGAAGGGAGAAAAAAACACAAATGCTGGCAGACTAAATGTGGGATGTAAGAGAAAGAAAGGAGTCAAGGATGACTGTAAGGTATCCGTTCCTAGAAGATAGACCAGAACTGTCACTAGCTGAGATGAAGAGGGCTGCAAACATTTTTATAGGGGAAATGGGGACACCAGGAATGTTTTAGAACATTTTAAGCTATACTATAACATATTAAGAGTATTTTATTATTATATATGATGAACATAGGTATATTTCTGGCACAGAGATTGAGGCCATATTACATTTTCAACACATTAATCATGCTCATTAAAAATTCCTCATTGCCTCAGCGGGAATTATTTGTAAACTACTTTGTAAGTCATTCCTAGAAAGTTCTCCATATCTTGAATTGGTTCCAGAGTTTGGATTGACAGTCCGGTCTAACCTCGGAGCTCAGTTAGAGGGCTCCACATGTCAGAGGGATATAACAGGATGGAATTCTGGATGAACTCCAAGGGTGCATTTGCACTGAGAAAAATGGCCCCGTTTGGGAACAGGAGAAAGGCAACACCTGACACTTGGACCCAGATGCTCAACAGGGTTGGAAGATTATGACCAAGTGTTTCATCTAAGGAGTCATCTCCTGTTGAAGCAGTAAGAATATTTTATCAGGTGAGGAGTTGTTTTCTTTTCCAGCATCAACCATCTAGATGCACGGTGCTCTTCCTAGGTAGTCACCCCTCATGAAGAGAAAGTCCTCATGTGCTGGGTCCCAGGAGTTGTCAGCTAAGTTCCCTTTCCCCATATTTGGTCCTGCCTTCCCCAGGGCTCTGACCTCTGTACTTCATTTAACAAGATTAAAGGATTTGAAAATTAAGAGCATGGAGTGGGAGGAAAACGATGAACACTATTTAAGGGAGTTAAGGGAGTATGAGTACAAATATCATTCAGAAATTCAATCTAATTCCATGTACTTCTGAAATGCCACTGAACAATATTAAGTCAATGCATTCAGCAAACAGTTATGAAAGTATAACATCTGATAGGGACTATGTTACCCACTGGGGGAGGAGAAATTCAAGGATAAATAAAACAGGGCTCCTGCCCTTGGTGAACTCTGAATCCAATGGAGAAGGCAGATGATTAAACAAGTAATTACAAGAGAATTAGTAATGAAGGGACATACAAAATGTCAGGGACCCAAAGGGGGAACAATTAAATCTGCCTGAAGAGGTTGGGAAGGATTTACAAAGATGACATTTGAGCCAAGCTGTGAAGGAAGGGGAGGAGCTTGTCACTCTACCAAGAGTGTATAAAACACTATTAGATCTAATAAGTGAGTTTAGAAAGTTTGAGATTCAAGGCAAAACATACAAAACCTAACTGTATTTCTACATACGAGCAATGAACAATTAAAAATTGACATTAAAAGAAAGGACAATACCATTTACAACAAACATGAATTACTTTGGAATAAATTAAACAAAATATGTGCAAAATTTGCTCAAAACTACAAAGCACTGATGAGAGAAACCAAAGACATAATTAAATGGGGAGAGAGAGACTGTGTACATGGATTAGAAGACTCAATGTTGTCGGACTGTCAATTCTCCCCAAACTAACCTATGAATTTGACAAAATCCTAGTCAAAATTCCAACAAGCTATTTTGTAGGTATTAGCAGGCTGATTCTAAAATACATATGTAAAGGACCTAGAATAAACAAAACAATTTTGAAAAATAAAATAGAGAGGATTCATACCATATTATCTCATTTCAATTCTTGATCTAAAAGATCAAAACATAGCAAACGGATAGACACACAGAGAAATGGAACAGAATGTAGAGTCCAGAAACAGAAGCATACATATAGGTCAACTGATTTTTGATAAAGGTGTCAAAGCAACTCAATGAAGAAAGCATATTCTTTTTAACAAATTGTGCTGGAACAACTGTACATTCTATAAAAATAAAAACCTTGATCATATCTTCTATCATATTGAAAAATTAACTCAAAATATATCACTAGAAACCTAAAGGTAAAACCCAACACTATAAAACTCCTAGAAGAAAAGATAGGAGATCATTTTTGTGACTCAGGGTTTCAAAACGATTTCTTAAGATAGGAGAGAAAGAGCATGAGCCATAAAAGAAAAAAAACTGATGTCATTATGAAATATATGTTATTATAACAAAAAAAACCCTCATGCTTTTTGAAAGATACTGTTAAGAATATTAAAAGCCATAGACTAAGAGAAAAAAGTTGCTAAATACATATCTCACAATGGACGGTTAACCAGAATAAATAAGAATCTATCACAACTCAATAAGAATTACTGTGAAAACTGGACAAAGGATTTGGACAAACACTTCACAAAAGAAGAGATGCAGATGCCCAATAAGCACTCAAAATAACGTTCAGCATCAAGAGTCACTACGGGAATGCAAATTAAAACCACCACAAGATACTATTACATACCTATTAGAACGATGCAAATTTTACAAAATTGACAATATCAGATATTAGCAAGGGTGCAGAGAAAATGAAACTCTCATATACTGGTGATCAAATGCAAAATGGAAAGGGCACTTTGGAAAAACAGTTTGATAGTTTCTTATAAAGTTAAACATACACTTAATATGTGATGCAGAAATCCCGCTCCCAAGAATGCATTCTAGAGAAATGAAAACACATGTCCGCATAAAAGCCTTCACACAAATGTTTATTGTGGTTTTATTCTTGATATCCCCAAACTGGGAACAATCCAAGTATTCATCAACTGTTTACAATGAGTAAACAAATAACCCCTATAATAAAATACTATTTTGCAATAAAATGAGTAGACTGCTAATATATGCAACAATATGGATGAATCTCATGCTAAGTGAAAGAGACCAAAATTAAAAGTATGATTCTCATTATGTATATGACTCCATTCTATATGACAAAACTGTAGCATCAGAGATCAGAGCAGTCACTGCCAGGAGCTGGGGTGGAAAGAGGAGACTCACTGCAAAGAGCAATAAAGAAACTTAAAAAAAATTTTTTTTAATATGTTTTTATTGATTTCAGAGAGAGGAAGGGAGAGGGAGAGATGAGAGTTATTGATCGGCTGCCTCCTTCATGTCCTCCACTGGGGGGAGGGCCCGCAACCCGGGCATGTGCCCTGACTTGGAATTGGACTGTTACCTCCTGGTTCATAGGTTGACGCTCAACCGCTGAGCCACGCCAGCCGGGCAGGAAACTTTTTGAGTAACAGAAATATTTTGTATCTTGATTTTGGTGGTGGTTACATAACTAAGTCTATAAAAATTTATAGAGCCACATATGTAAGAAAAATGAATTTTACTATATGTATAATAAACCAATAAACAAAAGACTGTCACACCAAGTGTTGAAGAGCATGCAAAGCAAGCTGAAAGTCTCCTTCACTGCTGGTGGGTGTGAAAAATGGTACAGCCACATACCCCTATAAAGAAATATCACTCATCAATAAAAAAATGAATTACATCCAATAGCATGGATGAATATCAAAATGTTATACTGAATGAAAGAGGCCAAGCCTAAAGGGTACAAGAAAAATAGAAATTCTAGAATTTTATATAACATTCTATATATAATTTTATATATAAAATTTTATATTTTTAGACTGCTACTTTAAAATCATTTTTATTCAGATATAATTTTATTTACAAATGAACCCATTTTACATGTAGAGTTCCATGACACCAATGTAACCACGATCACCACCAAGAACATTTCCCCCAAAATTCCCTTGTGCTTCTTGCCCACAGGCAACCACTGACCTCCTTTCTACAGATTAGCAGCATTTTCTAGAATTTTATATAAATTTTAGAATTAGATGTCATCAACAGTTTATTCTTTTTTATTGATGAGTGATATTTCTTTATATGGGTATATCATAATTTATGTAGTCATTCACCTGTGTGTATTTATGAAGTAATCTATTGGAAACAAATCCTGGGGTATAAAAAAATGAAGAATTTAGGAGGGTAAAGGGGGACATCTGTAATATTGTCAACAATAATTTAAAAAATAAATCAAATAAATAAAGAATTTATAATAACTTATAAGGCTTATAATGTTGAAGTAAGCATTAAGTAAGATAAAGTAATTATGTTACTTAATAGTTGGTAAGCATATAATCAAAGATAATAGGAAACTAACCTTAGAGAGGTCAAATAATTTGCCAGTGTCACAGCTAGTAACCCAGGTCTGCCTAGTTCCAAACTTCTTAACCACTATGTTGTCCTAACACCCAATACAGGGCTCCTGGAATGTGCAGTAGGGGAGCCCCATTTTCCTGATGTTTAAGGAGTTGAGACAAACACAGGAGATACTAGGAGTTTAATAGGCCAAGGAAGAGTTTTCTTTCTCTGTACTTAAGGAGTATGGAAAACTGTTAAGTGTTCAGCATTTAGAAGAGATTCCAAACAGCTCTCTGCTAACCTACTGGGAACAGATCCTAAGTCCTTGGATTGATTGAGGATCTTGCCTATATAACTAGTCACCAGAGCCAGTTTTTCTTTTCTACTGGATATTCTTAGCAAGTATTATAGTATAAAATATGAAAAGGGAACGTCAGAAGCTGTTCTAGGAAAGTGAGCTGTCCTTTCATACCAATACTATCCAGAAGGGCTACATGTCCAAGTTCAATTTCATTTCGTGTATAAGAATCCCTTAGTCCCATCTCAGAATGTCATATCATCCCCCCCCCACCCCCGCCCCCACATCCTCAACCAGTTATTTTGCCCTTGAAATCAAGAAAGACATTATCCTGGCTGATCAAGGAGAAGCTACTTTAAGAGACAAGAATCCCATAGATATGGCTGTGTGGCTGTGTCTGAAATTGGTCCCCTTTGCAACTCCCTGTTTGCTGATATGCATCTTACAAAAGTCTCCTTCCTGGGTATGGCTCCCTCAGAGAATCCATCTTTCCTGACTGTACCTCTGCCTCCTCAACTTACTCACTCTGGCGTGCCTCTGACTGTAGTTCTTTCTTTCATTTGGTTCCTGCTCTGTCTTTGCTCCAACCCTTGGGACTTGACACTGCAGAATGTCCGTTTGGACCTCCGCCTTTGCAGATGCAGTCTGGTTCCCCCTTTGGTCAGCCCCGCCTCAGTTCTTTACCCACTCCTGGTTCCTGAACTTGCCTAGAAGGAGTGTTTCAACCTTCAGATCAGGGTTCTGGATGCTCTTTTTGATCCTTGCTCCCCAAGGGCCTCTACTAGTAACCGTGGCTCCCAGGTAGCTAACTCTCTTAGAGCTATGGGGGCTTCTTTCTTGGCAAACTGAAATACGCCCCTATTCCCAAAATCCAGCCCTCTGTGTTGTCACTCTCTGCTGCCCTCCAGCGGCTATCTGCAGTATGCACTCGCTAGAAATAAGTTCCAAGACCTGGATCTGTTGCCCTTTCCTTGGCCTATGAGTGTCCTTCTGATAGGACACCAGACAGTGTAGTTAACAGAGATGAGATCTGTGTTCATAACCTATTAGGTTTTAATTAAGCCAACATTACCACAACAACCTCTGATGCCACTATTTCTCCCAGGGAAATTCACTGGTGATGACTTTCCTGTCCTTTCCCCTGAAGATGTGATTGGCGGACTCCAGGTTTGTGGGTCTGCATATTCACACTGTGCACTGGAGATAAGGGAGGGACCCCCAGAGTTTCCGAGGCTTGGCTCATTGGGAGAAACAGAGTGGTTCAGTGCCTCAGGCAAGCCTAGCAGCCAGCCTCACAGATTACCTAGGTCTCTTAGCATGTACCAGGAGAGACTGACCAATGCTAATGAGCTAAGTAAGGCAGAAATTGCCAGGTGGCTTACTATGCTATGCTTATTAGCTCTTCACACAAGAGCTGAAACTGAATGACTCTCGCTCTTGAACTCACAGGAGTCACTCTGAGGCTGTCTAAAATGAGGCAGGCACCATGCCCACATTAAAAGTTACAGTTGTTCTATTGGAGCAAAAGGGTAGGAGGGTTGTCACAGACTAGACTCATACTTCTGGAAAAGGCCCTTCTGGCATCTACAGGAAAGATTGTTCTACAGCCTGGAAGAACCTTGACGCGGCAGAGCTCTGCCTCCTGTTGACCAGGCTTTCTTTTGGATTCGACTTCCCATCGAACCCAACACTGTGCCAGTGTGAGCTGACAGTAACAATGGATGTTAGCCTGGGAGGCCTGCAAGTCAAAGGCCAAATCCAATGTATTATTCACGGTAAAATATGTCAAAAGCCTGGTGTTTTGTCCCCTGCTAACCAAAAAATTGTCCACAACTGCTTCTAACTGAAGGTCCTTCACCACTGCTTGTCTCCACACATCTACCAGTAACACAGTTTAAGAACTCTGACAGGGCCCACAGTGCCTGTCATCATGAGTTAGCATTTCTAGACACACAAACCGTCTGAAGGAGAAGACCCTTAAAGTGGCTCAGAAGCTCTCTCTGCCCCAACCACAACTGTGCAAAGAACCACGTGTCTGCTACCCACATTCCTGCTAAGTGGGTGTGATTCCTCTGAGGCAGGGCAAAGCCCCTGGAAAATACACAATGGAATTGACCAGACCTTCCACCTTCCCTTCAAAGACCCCAACTGTTCACTCTTAAAAAATCAATGGATAGTCTACCTCTTATAAGATCGCCATGGTCTCACATGGTTAGCATCCACTACTAATACTTGTTCCCTCTCCTCTGATTCCCAACCTCCTGAAATCAGGCCTAGGAGTCGGTAAAACGATTTCCACAGTGAGAGGGTAATGATCAGAAAACAGCCTTCCCAACACACTATGATGCCATTTGGCCCATTGAATACCTGGGTCTTTTCCTAGCACTTAAATGACACCTTACATAATTTATATACCAAAGAGTTGTACTCTGCTTGGATAGTATTTCATGAGATGTTGGTCTGGAAAAAAAAAGATTCTGTGTTAAATTGGAAAAAAAGCCCTGAGGCAGAATTTCTGAGCTTACCTCCTTCCTGGTTAAGAGGCTGGTATGAGGTGAGACAGAGTCTCAGCAGTTCAAGAACAGACTCTCCTCCAACCAAGGACATCCAGGAAACCCCAGAACGTGTTACTTATTACTTATTCCATCTGCAAGTTTTCCATGATGGCCCCAGATACTAATGTCCAAGCACAGTAAGGAGACCTGGCTTGCAGCCGCTGCCCAGTCACTAAAGGCTTTTCTGCACCTGTACCCCACCCTTGTGTATGCTCATCAGAGGTCTAGCTCAGAGGAGTCTATCGTCAAAAATGTCCCTATTTATATATTTTTACAGAACCAGACCCAAGGTGTTAACTCTGCCCTGCTTGGGATTAGGGATTTTTTGTGGTCAGAGCTTCCTTTGAAGTTAGAATAATTACTCTGAAGGTTATGGGTGTTTGTCAAAACAGCGTGGGCAAAACAACTTTGCCAACAGAACCAGAAAATCCTGCTTTCAAAAACCAAAGGACTACTTTTTGACCTATTCCAAGTTGACCATATTATTTATGCCAGACTGTCGAAACCATAGTTAAAAGTTCTTTTCTGAAAGCCTGTGTATCAGTGTACAGCAGACTTATCCCCCTGGGGATCTTTCCAGAAAACTCTGCAGCTGTCGCTAAAACTGACCACTGCAGCATCAATACAAAAACTCAAAACCTAGATAAAGTGGCATCCCCTCAAAATAACAGGCATCCCCGCTAAAGAGAGATTCTGGGAAGAATAGAAGGTTAAAAAGGCCTGTTTTACAAACACGGGCAAACCACACAAGAACGCAACCTTCCCGAGGGCAGACACCATGCTTTATTCACTGCACTACGCCCACTACACCGCTAAACGCATTATAACATGCTAGGCATAGTGTCGAATGGATGAATGAATATTTTCTGATTAGGGAGGTCATAATTACATCCAAATGCTTGCTGTGCCTATGTCAAGACATGGACTACGGTCTGCAGGAACTTTTAGCAGCAAAGAGATGTGTGTGGGTGGTCTCGTACATCACCCACATCCTCTTCTGATCACCAAATGTCTTTGGGATATGATGAAATGACATCTACCCATATATACGTGCTCTCCGCATAGATCTGCTACCATAGGGTGATGCAGATAATCTTTTCCAAGATAACGTGTCTTGTGACTTAAATCATTCCTTCCAACTCCACCATCCACGTCAGTCACAGGAATGGCCCCTTCCAACTCCATGAGTTATCAAACTGTTTGATTTCTGACTCTGGTGCACATGACTCCCAGCTCTACAAGCTATTCAAGATCATATACAATCTGAAGGTCAACAAAATATTTCAATTGAGCACTTGCGGAGTATTTCTTCTGACAGCATTACTGATCCATATACTTAGAATGCCATTATATTTTCCTCCACCAAGAATATCCTTCCATGAAAACTTTCCCCTACTATCCCCTTCCCCAAACCTCTTGTTTTACCCACCATGACTCTGTTTACAGCAGCTCAGTAAATACTTGGGCAAACTATACCCCCCCCCCCCAAAAAAAAACCATCCAAGCAGGTTAAGAACCAGTATTAAGAAGTATAGAGGGGAGATGGCTTTCTTCCTGTTAAATACAGCTTCCTGGCTGTGATGAAGACTGATACCTGAGGCCTTTTAAGATGTGGGCCTGCCCTAACCCTGATACCGGCCTCCTAGTTAGGGGTTGCTTAGACTGGCCAGGGTGAAACATCAACATAGAAATTCTACTGACTATATATCATCTTGATATGTGGTATATCAGACAAAATAAGTTTTTGATATAAATGGGTGTTCTATTGAGGTTAAAATATAAGTAATTATTAAGCAAAGATTTTGCCCAGGAGCCAACAACAGACCAGCAAAGATGGACTGTTCATCTTAGAGGGGATATTGTTCATTAGACTTGGGGCAGGGCAAAAGAGAAGGGACAGCAATTTGATTCAAAAACCAAAATTTTGCCCGGCTGGCATGGCTCCGTGGTTGAGCATCAACCTAGGATCCAGGAGATCACAGTTCGATTTCCAGTCAGGGCACATGCCCAGGTTGTGAGCTCGATCCCCAGTCGGGGGTGTGCAGGAGGCAGCTGATCAATGATGACTCATCACTGATGTTTCTGTCTTTCTCTCCCTCTCCCTTCCTCTTTCTGAAATCAATAAAGATATATTTTAAAAAAACAAAACTAAAAAACCCCAAAATTTTATTGAATAGGATCAAGAAACAATGGGAAATAGGAAGGGCAGTTTTATACAGTTAGGCTCTTAAGTTATTCTCAGGTTTCCCTACCTGATGTTTACTAACTGAAGGTACTGATTTTACATCAGAATTTGTTCAACATCTCCAAAGTAAGATACAATTATCTCTCTTAGGTCCTATACTTGTTTCTAAGGCAGGTTGAGTACCTGCAATGGAAATGCACTGTGTTTACTTTAGACTGAAGGTTTAGAAATTGGGGAATAACTGGCCTAGAGGGAATGTAACCAGCTCAATCTAAAAAAAGCCATAGATATCTTGGGATGGCTTTGCTGCAAGAGAGTTGTTGCCAACAATTTCCATTCAGGAGATCTGAGGCAATGTCACAACCTGGTTCATTCAGCTTTATAAAAACTTATGCATATCGAAAGTAAATAAGCGTTGGGACCAAGGAACAGAAAATGTGATATTACTACAGAAAAGAACCTTTCAAACCTCTTCCTGTTGGTCAAACATGTAAGGTAAACAGCCATAAATTAAATAAATATGAAAACATAAATAATTACCTGGGGAAGTTGAGAGTCCCTCAACAACAAATGTGAGTAACAGAAATGTGAAATGTTTCAGGGTAGCCAGCAAAAAGCAGCATTTGATAAGGAAAAATATAGGACATAAAAACAGAGGCCCATGAGGAAGCTGAACAGTAAAAATAAGAATAAAGAAATTAAAAAATGGTAGCTTAAAGAAATTAGCCTAATTCTTGAAAGAGGGAAGATAGTCTAGATCCTGGTTATATCAAAACACACACACGCACAGAGTCATGAGGAAGGGCTGCTGCACGCTTGGTGCACTCATGTGCCCCTCTGTGGACCTTCTGGCAGATATTACTAGAGGATCCGATGACCACATCTTACTCCCTGAGTACATGATAAGATCTGTATACTGGGGTTTGAAGTCAGAGAAAATGGTGATATTGCTGGTATTCTAACTGAACATGGTGAAATGTGCTGGAAGATGATCACAAGCTGTGTGATTGACACAAAATCAGAGGATGTTATCATACTGGCCTAACTCAAAAGAGAAAAGGAACTGGTGTGAAGAGCGAGAAAATGAGGCCAGAGAAGCATAAAAGACTTAACGGAAGGCTGAGGCTGTGGATGACATGGATCTCGGCTCCCGGCCAGCAGTCCAGGTGCAAAAGGATAGAAAATACAAGTCATGAATTAGGTATGAAATGACCAGTAATGTAATAAACAATTATTTTAAATGTCTGCTACCCATTTTTGCACATTTTTTGGAGCAGGGACTTGGGCTGGAAAATTTAACAATAGTTATAAAAATGACAAATGAACATGCTCTGGCCCAGCAGTTCTATTTCAGAAATTTATAAGACTGGCACACTTACAGACACAAAAGTGTGCATGTGAAAGGTTTCTCTTCAAAACATCATTTATAACAGCAAAGTAGAAAAGAGCACTGGAAGCAGCCAGATGTTAGGCAGTAGGGTTCGCTTAAGAAAATCGTGGAAAATTCACAATGGAATATTATGCAGTGGTGAAAAAGAATGAGGAGGCCCCACTCTCCGGCACCGAAATGCTTCTGAGCCACACTGCTGATGAAAAACCAAAGAGCGTATACTGGTAATTACTTTTATGTGTATAAATATTTCTAAATATACACAAAAAGTTAACAGCAGCAGCTGTTCTAGGAAGAAAAATTTGTTGGCCAGTAATGAAACTTCCACTGTTTTATATTTTTTGATCATGAACTATGTGAATGTTCAGCCCCAATATTATAAAAATATTTATATTATAAATATGTTCTAAAAAATTAAGGTAATTGGGAATCTCACAGTCTAATAATGTTATGTAAATAAAAATCAGGTTTAAAAATATTATACATACAGTATGAGCCTGATTTTGTATAAATTTATATATAGGTAAAGAAATTGAAGAAAATATTTTTCTCTTGTTTGAACCTTTCTGTATTTTCCCAAAGCTTTCTATTGATAGCATATTTTTTTATAATCAGATAAGTACTATATAACTTATTTCAACAAAATATGCATATCTTATTTGTATGTTCAAATAAAAGTGGTGTTGAAACACACACACACTTTTAAACAAAACTTAAAACTAGTTATTTTCTATGCTTGAAATACCTTCTGCCCATCAACACCTAACTTTTGGTTTAAATCTCCACCTTTCCCATGAAATATTTTATAAAACCTCTCCAATTCAATTCATGGCCTCTTTTGGTACCTATAGATACAATCTTGCTACTGACTTGCATTGTTTATTTTGCATCATTTATATGAAAGGTTAATATCCCAAGTGCAGTGTTAAGTTAGAATCTGTTTCCCCACTCCTTGAATTTGTAACCAGCTCTAGACAACAGAATAGGGGGTTTGCTAGTTCCAAGTGCAGGCCTCCAGGCATATTTCCTCTTGCTCTCTTGGAATCATGCCAAGATGCCCTGCGAATAAACCTGCATTAGGCTGCTCCTGGATGAGAGATCACATGGAGCAGAGAAAAGCTGGCCTCGCTAAGGCCTAGACCAGGCAGTCCCAGTCAGTCTAGCAAAATGACCTCAAAGCTTGAGTAGGCTCAGCTGAACCTACTGCAAACTGCCAACCTGTAGGAACTTGAGCTAAGTAAATAAATGGTTCTTGTTTTAAGCCAATACATTTTGGAGTGATGTGTTATGTAGCAAAAGGTGCAGAAATAATTGACACATACATAATGGCTTCATCCTACCAATGTCATACTTATCACAATGTATGTTATATTAGAATCAAGCATGTGCTGATCGTCTCTTTGCTCCTGGAGAGCAGCAGAGACCCAATGATATTCATTGGTGTATTCCCACAGCGCTTACGCTGTGTTTGTCTATACTAGGCACTCGGTTTGATAAATTGAAACAGCAATCAACTGAAGTTCAAATCCTGGTGCTCATGAGCATTATCTACTGAATGTTTAACAGCAAGAAAAATACAAGCCATATTACTGTTAAGGAATCAAATCACTACTGAGAATCTACTATTGGCCTTGTATTGTAATTCCCAATTATTTTAGGCCAGCAAGTGTTAGTACTTGGTGTGTATGTGTCACTTCATAAAGGAGCCCTTAAGTTGTCCTTCTCAAGGTTTAGCATTAGCCCAAGTTTGGATTTTAATAGAATTATGCACATATATTTAGTGTTGTATATGTAATCCTATTTTTATGAACTTGGAAATACAGAAAGTATAAAGTGGCAAAGAAGGAGATTTTGATGTTTACTGTCTAATTCACATTATTATTAGCAGGCTTTCTAAACCCAGAAATCTGACAGACGAGACATGTATGTAAATTTGCTGTAACTTTGAAGTGCTATACAAATGTAAAATATCATGAAAGCTTGTATATTCAAAATGTCATTTCTGTCTTTTCCTTAAGAAGTAGGAAAAATTAGAACAGACAGGACAGGCGAGAAAGGATGAATAGTTTGCTATCCACATCTAATTTGCTTCCTAATGAAATTCTATAGCTTTTAAATGACACTCTGCTATTATAGTCTATAAAGAGATGATTTCATCACATATTCCAGGTTTTGAACATTTTAAAAATTATCATCCAATTGATGGTGTCTGAAACACTCTAAAGCAAAAGAACATGAAAGCATGTTCGGAATGAACATACCATGAACCCATGAGGAAAACACATTCCGACCTGGGAACAAGGCCCCCGCTTGCATGGCTGTGCACCCTATACCTTACCTTGACTTTAGCTTCTTCCTTTTAACCTCTGCCATGTTATCTTTGACTTATAAAGGGCATAATATTCAGTTAGTAAGGTGGATAACTGAATCCGAACCTAAAAGGTTTAGATAGGCTAAATAAATAAAAATGATCAAAGTCTGTGTTGTTAATATGTTTAAAAGAAAAACATAGCCCAAAGAGAGCAAAGTCTCCAGTTCTGGTCCATAGAATCAACCATATAAGGACTATATGAGGAATGGCTAACCATGCCACTAGAAGACAGGAAACTCAGTAAACCAGGATAAAAAGCCCGTCCCCCAAATTGGGGTGTGTTAATAAAAACATAAAGAGTCAAAGGGTCAAAGTTAAGTGAGACAGATTTTAGCCAACTTAAGAAATATCTTTCTCATAATCAGACTGTGCTAAGGTGGACCTTTCTCTTCAAGCAGGAAATTCAAGCACGGTCTGGGGTGCTGTACAGGGATTCAAGTATCAAGCCAAAGGTTATATGACATGATTTTTAAGACTAGCCCCCAGCCCCCAAATTCCTTAACTCTATTTTAGGATTCCAAAGAGCACATGCAAAGGAAACATATTCAAAGACACTTAATCAGGGCTCATTTGAAGTCCAGATACCTCCTTTGGAAACATACTCCCAGGCTTTCTATTTATAGTTTGAACATCTCTATAGTTCAAAAAAAGAAGTCTCCTTTGAAAAAATGCTCATTTTCAATAAGTTATGAGAATGACTATGGTAACTGCAAGAAGATCAATATTTCCAGCATGGGGTGTGGAAGGATAATTTTTCTCACAATAATTCCACCTACCTGAGACCTCCTAATAATGAGCTACAGCCTGAGAGCTGGAGAAGTTTTTCAAATGATCTGTTAAAAAATTTAGGCTGCTTAATAGAGACAGACATTAATAGAAATTAGGTGGTAGATTCAATAGGAAGAAACATATTCTTTCATTATTAGTAAAATTTTGAGGTCTTGGGTTCGACTGATAAAACATCCTAAAAGGATGTGGAGAATGTAATAGGAATGTAATAGAAAACAGGAACTTTAGCATAAACACCAGTGCTCACTGAGAGCTCACAAGTACTTGCACAATTCTCCCTGGCTCAGTCACCTTATTTGGGCTGTGCTTTCTAACGCATTCCCTTAGTTAACATTTTCTGTGAACACTAGTTGCTTTCCATAGGGACCAAAACCACAAACTAGAGAGAATGACCACACTTCCTTCTCATGAATAGTGAGCAGGGAAAAATTGTTTCCTTGGATGTGTTTCTCCAATGAAATTCAATTTCTGCTTTCCAAGAAAAGCCAATTGGCTCCGAAGTTTCTGAGAAGAAACAAGGGGAAAAGTCCAACAGATCCACTCCACAAAACCCTAAAGCAAAATCCCAATCTTTCAGCCTCACATCAGCCAAGGGGTTAAAACCTGAACATTTCAGTTGAGTTGCTGAATCCACAGGTGGAAGGTCTTAATGTAGAAAGAGATACTGAGCTCCATTTGTGACCATGCTGAGAAAGCCTTTATGTGTAAGAGAACCCCCACCTCGGCCCCCAAATATTAAGTTGACACACGTTTCTGGGACGCGGCCTGAATCCTCAAACTTTGGCGGATCTATAGAGACACAATTTTCTGTTTTCTGCTTAACAGGGCTTTCCAGAATTGTCATCAGATGACAGATTACACCACCCATCACAAGGATTCGGGGGTAGCTCAAGCCATCCATTATGGGTTAAAAGCTGTTCCAGCATGAATCGAGTCACAGTGGTAAGGAGACTACCGATACAGCTTTAAGAAATACCCTGGGCATCTAAAAGTTTTCAGAATGCAAACTATGTCAGCTCTGAAAACAAGAGGCACTGCATCATTATGGCAGGAGAAACAAAGCCAGCCCCCTTTTTAAAACAGACCAAAAAAAAGATTGTTTTAATAGGAGAGAAGCATCAGTCATTGATTCTTACTTCATTCACACTTTCTATCCGACCCCATCCATCTTCAGAGTGAAGAGATGACAGAGCCCAGTTAACTTGCTCCCTCTCGAGGCCCCCGCCCATCCTGTTCCTCTGAACCCAAACGACCAAGGCCTACCCACCATTCCAACCTGCAGGCAACAGCTCTGTAGAATGACTCTTTCTATCTGGCGGGCTCCCAGCACTCAGGTATGCCTAGGGACGGGCTTTCCTCGGGCTATTTTAATGGGGTTGCCTGGCAGGTTAGCGTGAGTGGCCAGGGCCTTTGCTAATCATCTTCTAAAATGGCCACTTAGTCACTCATGGCCGACCACATTCTACGAAGGAGGGGATGGGAAGACTTAAGGCAACAAAAAAGTCAACAAGCCTAACCAACAATGCAGAATGTAAGAAATGTCATTTTCCTGGAATGCCGCTCCCCTCGTTACAGACGGACAAAGGTTCTCTAGGCAGGCAGCCTCTGCATCGGTGCACCTGCTTAGCATGGGTTTGCTCAGTTATCTCTTTGCTGTGTCTGCAGAAGCCAACTAGAGCACAATGGGTCACATCACTTGAGGGTCACTTGAGTCCCTCTACTCTTTGGGTCCCTCCTCCCACCTCCTGCCTTTCCTTCTGCCCACAAAACCTTTAACTCCACCACAGCTCAGGATCCCAGATAGCTAAATAAAAGAGGTGGCCTCAGACACAGAGAAAAACCCTTAGGTCTCCAGTGTGAATCGCCAACGCCAATCCCCCTCCCTCCCCTTTTCCTTAAGACCTGATGGTCTTCAGTCACACATCTTAAAAGAAAAACAAAAAACAAAAACACAAAGGCTTACTTGTCTCAAGTCGATGAAGGCCAACGGCAGCGTGTCCTCCTGGAACCCAGGCACCGGGCCGGATCTGGCAAACTCTGTGGGAAAGAAAGGGGGATAAAAAGCGCCTTTAACTGGCCGTGGACAGGGAGATTGGCAGACGGATGGCGGGGCAGACAAGAGAGGCCGGGGGCGAGGCGGCCCGAGCCGCTAAGGGCTCCTGTCTCTCTCCCTTCGGCTCCTTTGTTTGCCCTTCAAAATTCGTGTCATCAAAACGCCATTAATTCCAGCGTCCTGACAGCAAGGAAACTGTACTAATTCGACCTGAAATTTATTCCCATGGGCCGCGCTGGGCTGCAGAGTATTTGTTTTGTGAATGGACAAACAACTTGCAGAGGAGGAGGGAGTGGGGGAGAGAAAAAAGTTTTTCCTCCCAACACAATAAAATCTTCAGCTGTGAAGCTCTTTTCAGTTCCGAAAGCTATTTATATTTTAGATCGCTGAAGGAATTTTCCAATTTCACGCCTGTCACCTCATTCCCCAAGCATTTATCAAAAAATATTCCCTGCCACACCATTAATTGTTCCCTCACCGGTCATTTGCATTATCTCCTGAGTGCGTTGTTGCCAGCACACGCATGCACACACGCACGCACCAGCAGCAGAGGCGCCCAGTGCAGTGCTTGGCTCTTGAGCAAAGGAGTGTTTGCAGATACGAAAAGGCCCATCGAAATAAATCTTTCTGCAGAAACTTAGGGAGCATGTGCACATGTCTGTCTTTCTAGTATTTTTCCTTCTTGACTTCGACTTCTATTTCACTTTTGAAAATTCTTCTTCTCTTCCCTCTACTCCAATTTAGTCTTAGGTCAAGGAGACCAGACCACATGAATGCTATATGCAATTTACAGGAGTGCCTTGGGTATATGCTCAGTTTATGACTCTGGTTTCTACATCGTTAACAGGAAGATAACTGCACAGGGCTACAGGGACAAAAACTAGTAACAGTTAAGAATGTCAAATTTTAGTGTCCCTAAGCCTGCTTATTATGAAATCGAAAGGTCTTGTGGAAGCCCCTTACACAGGCGTGTGCATGCACATGTGCACACGCACACACACAGCAAATTCAAAAATTGGACAGTTGCTATGTCTTGAATTCTTTCTGTGAAGCCAAAGTGTGATGGACATTTAACATCAATCTACTACTCACCTGAAAAACAACTTGAGAATCTACTCAAAGCAAATATGAAAAGGGATGTTTTCCTTTCAATTATATTTTCCCCAGGAATGAATTTAAGAAATTATAGAGAGCTGGTATCATATTTTTCTTTTGAAATTAAATAAAATCCATCAAGACATTTGCATATTTGTCTGGAAAATTACTTCAGACAACTAGTAGATGGATAGATTCAAATGATGATTTGTGAACAATGATAGGAATTTCTGTCCTTCAAAAATATTTTCCATCTAGGGGCTTCTTAGACATAATAGTTTTTCACAAAATCCTTGCTCACTTTAAAAAATAATGCTAAAAAGCCAAGTTGCAGGAATTATGAAAACTGTGAGCAATAAAATTTTAAACAATTTATTAAACTGATTAAAACATAGCACAAATGTATATAAAAGAATCTTATTTTAGACATTTCCAATAAAAAAATGACTCATAAATGAAGGTGACAAACTATATGCCATGATTAGCACAACTAAGTTTCAACCTGCTTTGTAAAGAAAATTCAGATGCCATTTATAAATTAATTCTACCATATGGATAGCCCAAATGATTGAAGTTTTAAAGGAGTTAAATTTTAAAACTGTACAAATACTTGATGAGGGCCCTGTTAATAGAAAGCTTGACATAATCCATCCTTCATATCTTACAATAGCCATTATCTGTGATAACCTGGCATACAACAGCTGTTCAAGTCACATGTACAACTTTCCCATGATAGGCTCCTGGAGAAAGTGTTTCTTTGAATTATAGCCACAGGCCCTCTCTTTGACAGCCTTGATTGTCAGGTGGTCAGCTTAAACAGGCTTCCCATGCAACATGGTTTCATCCAAGGTTGGTAGATTGCCACTCCTCCTCCTCCATGACTCAAGGCTATTGCTGCATCCTTTGAAGTACTGCAGTCGCCTCTGTCAATACGAACCCTACTTGAGTCAAGATGCAACAACTAGCCCGGCTGGGTGTGGCTCAGCGGTTGAGTATCGACCTAGGATCCAGGAGATCGGAGTTCGATTCCCAGTCAGGGCACATGCCCGGGTTGCGGGCTCCATCCCCAGCCAGGGGCGTGCAGGAGGCAGCCGATCAATGACTCTCTCATCATTGGTGTTTCTATCTCCCTCCCTCTCCTTTACTCTCTCTGAAATCAATAAAGGTATATTAAAAAAAAAAAAAAGATGCAACAACTAGCAAGATGTTCTACTGCCTACACATGTACAACTCAAAAGAATTACCCTGCGATGCATAAGGTTCGAGAGCTGGCTAAACATTCTTGAATCTCCTTATTGGGCATGCTCCCTGGGGCTAACAGATGATGCTGATGAGACCACTCAGGATTCTGGATGTGATACGTATTTAGTTCTCAGAGTCTCACTTTATAAACCTCATTTTTATGACACACTGAATCTTTCAGGTTCCCAGAGGACATGGTGGCCTTTTAGATTTGACTTTTCCTTTACACATTAGGGAATCAATGGATGACAACTGCATTAAGGTATGACAAAGTAAAGAGATTAATTTTCCTATATAGCTTATGGAAATGTCTAATTACGATATAATCAGCTTGATATTTGTATTTTTATCATTGTCTGATACACATAATTGCTGTTGTCCATGTGGATAGTAAACTGCTTAAGGGTAAGGAACAAATCACAAAACCTAACAAGTATTCAAAACAGTAAATGTTCAACAAACACTTATGTATTAAGTAAATAAGTTACAAAAATAGCAAGGTCCATTAACCACGCAAATTCTTCACTGCCAATAACAATCTTTAGATTGCAACAGGTAAGGTGTCCTTAACATCAGTATCAATAAGCAAGCTTTAGAAATTCATAAGCCCCCTAAAACTAGGTGCACAATGATTTAGGGGATGGGCTCTGAGGTCATAAAAATCAGAGTCTAAGCCCCAGTTACTAGCTCTACGGTCATGGGAAAATTAATCTCCTTAAAGCTTTAATGTCTCTATCTCAAAAATGAGGATAACAGTGCATTCCTTATAGTGCTGCTATGAGGACTGCATGAAATAACACATGTAAAGCAGCTGGCAGAGTGCCTGGCATATCATAACTGATTATCATTACAATTAGTTTTCGGTGTGAATATGCATTTCTCTGGGAAGAGGATTCTTAGCTTTCACTGAATTCTCAGAGGGCTGGTGACCAAAGGTTAAGGAACAGTTGTGTATGCAAGACAAAACATTAGAAGAAAGTCAGCTACCCTTCAGTGATGAGCTGGCACTGCAAATTTAGTTACAGGCAAATACTTCAGTGCTTCACTGCAAGGAAGTTACTAGACAAATCACTAGCGTACTAGCCAGTAATTTTCATTGGTATTCTTTCAAAAATTTAATAAATGCATAGAATAGATTTATAATTTGTGATTCAGTGTACCTTTAAAAACATGCTTGTTGTCCTAGAGTCAATTTCTTTAGATATATCAAAAATGCTAATAGCATAATTGTGAATATTTAAAAAAATAAAATGAAAATTAGTATATAGCCTGATATCAACTATGTAAAGTACAATAGGCATAGAAAACACACAGTAAACACTTGTTTCATTATGTTAACTGAGGCTGTTACTGAGAGGAAGATTACAAGAGGGCTTTATTCTTTTTATATTTTATAAATTTTTTAAATGAGTACAGGCCACTTTTATACTCAGAGAAAAGGAAATAGAAGAAGATCCCCCCCGCAAATTATTCAGTGGTGCTGATTTAGTAGTACTTCTTCCAGTGACAAGAGACATAACTTGAAGATTTATCATGAGAGGCAACTGGGATTGATTTACACACCCAATTCCCAGATGTGGCCTGGTAGAAACAAGGAAAACCACACACAGGAAGGGGGCAAGAAGCCCCAGTCTGCTGTAACACACCGATGGACACACAAATTGATTCTATAGACACACAGGCCTCTCTAGAGTCACAAGTGAAAATCTTCCTTCTTTGACACCACAGAAAGGGGAACATGTATGCAAGTATGGCCAAGTGGAGCCAAGGGATATACAGAGCACAATGCACCAGTCCCTTCCCGAACTTGTCTCTGGACTCCAAGATCTGCAGTAGGTTTTCAGTCTCTAAATGACCTAAGCCAACACCCAAGTTTCCACAGCCTGAGGTTCTACAGAGTGGCCTCACTATCACAAGCATACCAGGGTGCTTGCTCCACTTAGCACAGAACCACAGCTCACCTCTGGCCATCTCATGTGACTTGAGCAACAAAGACAAGGTTCCAGCGAGGCTAGCAAGAAAGCTTCCCCTTGGAAAACTTGTTGAGATTAGCAAAGCCCTGACCAGCTCTGAACCAACCTACAGAAAGCTTGCTCTCGGTGGCAGCTCTTCCCTGCCCTGGTCCAGTCATGGGATGGACTCCCAGAATGGAAGCTGGTATCAATCTGCAAATGTCAAAAATATTTTAAAGAGGAAACTGCCAACTCATTGAGGCTAATGAAGGAATTATTTTTATTTAGAGAAAATAAAAAAGGAGGTGTAAAAGTTACAGAAAAGAAGGCATACTGTTAAGTGAAGGTTTAAGCTGGGAAAGAAAATCACACAAAAAAAGTATTTTGCTTACCAAATAGCCAATATTCCCACACATTCCCACGTATACTTAAACCTGGGAGGTGTGACAATCATTTTTGAAAACAATATTAATTTCTCAAAAATATCCTACAGGTTTACATTTCTAATAATCTTCATATTATAATGAAATGAAATTAGCAAAGGAGAAAAAAGGAGGGATTCCACTAATTTCAAAATGCTTTCTAGACTTCTTAAAGGCTGTCTCTTAGAGGGGAGGGTAAAAAAAAATTAATTCAAAATTATCAGGCACATTCACATTTGGCTGAAGAAAACAGATACACATTTTATAAAGAGCATGGAACCCTAACAGAATAAAGTGGTTGAGTCAGTTACAAGGGGCTTTGAAAGGTCAAAATGACTGCCTTAGTCGGTAACCTGTATAGCTAGTAGGACATACTGGAGTTTATCAAAAGCAAATTGTGAGAAACAAAATATAAAGCTAATTCTTCTGAATCTTTGCAAATTGTCATAGAATAAGAGTAATTTTCAAAGGAAGATGAACAAGGTAAACTTTTAAAAAACAAAACTAGTCCAATACCTGGCAAATAGGTAAAATAAAATTATTGGAAGAAAACATAATTTGTTCAAATAAAAGAAGGCTGAAAAGACAGTAGACAAAATTTTAGCCAGAGGTCCCTGAATAACATCATATACAATTGTTCCCGATGAACTTCCAGGTCAGACAATGGACGTGATAGCATCACCATCCCTCACTGAATGGATGAGGGATTTGGTTTTGGCCAAAACGCCGGGTGAGAAAGAAAACTCAGTACCTGGGAGCCCAAAGTATGTTGGGTACTTGTTTATATCTTAAGATCATGTCAGGTCACATGTGGTTTTTGTGGGATTGAAAAAATAAGAGCTGCTGTTGCTGTATTAACATAATGGTTTCCTGGTATCTGGCTCCCTGGAGCAACAGATACGGAGTGTGCTAGACTACAAAGTGTGGCTCTGGGGAAGCTAAGCCTTCTTGCATCACTTCACACTGGCTCCACTAAGCTAATTACGGAGAGGAGTTGATGGATTCCACAGGGAAAGCACTCAAGGCCCTGTGGTCAGGGAAAGGTCGGCCAGAACATAAGGAAGTAAGAATTAAGGTGAGAGATATCACGGAGACAGAAAAAGAGTGGGGGTACAAGGGAAAAGCTCCTTGGAGATTCAACTGACTATATTTGGATAAGTGTACTTGTATGGAAGTGTGGCCATAAAAAACAGCTACCTTTATTTATCTAGGGTATGACTCTGTGATGTAAATTATTCTTTGCTTTTACATATTTTAAATATATAAATCACTAGATCTTCCACCTCAAGAAGGGCAGAGGACAGTGCAGGCTAACTTGAGCTTATTCTCAGTTTCTGTGAGAGAAATCTGATGAAAACTGATAATAACATAAGTCTGATAGCAAATGCCAAACCAGCACTCCAGTTTTATAAATAATTATTTATTTATTTATTTTTTTAAATATATCTTTATTAATTTCAGAGAGAGGAAAGGAGAGGGAGAGAGAGACAGAAACATCAATGATGAGAGAATCATTGATCAAGCCCACAACCCGGGCATGTGCCCTGACCAGGAATCGAACCCTGATCGCCTGGATCCCAGGTCGAAGCTCAACCGCTGAGCCACGGCCGGGCTATAAATAATTTTTAAAGTTTAAGGCTCCAAGTTCAATTCCCCAAGCTCCTTTTGCTCTGGAAGACAACTGGAAATTAGGACAGATAGACACTGCTTTTTAATTAATAAGGAATTAATCCCCTATAAGCTAGGAAATGGCCACAGGCATGAAGGAACTTTCACGCTGCTACTAAGTAAACAGGCCCATCGATGGTCATCTGGCTGTACCTTGTACATAACACTGAGGGGAAATGGGGATCCGGGTATTTGCAGTGACTGATAGCAATGACAGCACACATTCACCTAGAGTGGGACGCTGTTTTACGAGGAATAAACATAGAATATGGGAGAAGCTGATTTCTATGTCTTGCTTAACATATTAAACTAATCAGCAAAACAGTTCAATGAAATTAGTTGGTTTAATCTAGTAAAACCAACTAGGAAACAATTCTGTTCAAGATCTACAGAAAGAGATGATATAAGTTCCTACGGTTTCATGGCGTCTAGGGGGCACTGGATGCCTTTGTAGAAATAAGGTACTGCTCTTTGTCTACAGAAATGATACTCTATGTTTCCTTTGTTTCCCTTGCCCGAGGAGATGTATCAGAAAAAACAGTGCTACGAGAAATGTCTGAGGTTTTACTGCCTTTGTTTTCTTCTAGGGTTTTTATGGTTTTGAGTCTAACATTTTAAGTCTTTAATCCATTTTGAGTTTATTCTTGTGTGTGGTGTAAGAAGGTAGTCTACTTTCATTTTTTTGCATGTATGTCCAGTTTTCCCAATATCATTTATTGAATACACTATCTTTACCCCATTGTATGTTTTTGCCTCCTTTGTCAAATATTAATTGACCATAAAGGTGCAGGTTTATTTCTGTGTTCTCTACTCTGTTCTGTTGATCAATATGTCTGTTTTTATGCCAGTACCATACTGTTTTGATGACTATGGCCTTGTCGTATAGTTTGATCTCAAGTAATGTGATTCCTCCAACTTTGTTCTTCTTTCTCAAGATTGCTGTGACTATTTGGAGTCTCTTGTGTCTCCATATAAATTTTAGAAATATTTGTTCTAGTTCTGTGAAATACACCATTAGTATCTTGATAGGAATTACACTGATAGATAACTTTGGGTAGTATGGACATTTTAATGATGCTAATTCTTCCTATCCATGAATACGGTATATGTTTCCACTTATTTGTATCTTCTTCAATTTCTTTCTTCAGTGTCTTATAATTTTCCAAGTACAGGTCTTTTACATCCTTAGTTAAAACTAAAAAGTTTCTGCACGACAAAGGAAACCTTCAACAAAATGAAAAGGCAACCCACTGAATGGGAGTACATATTCACAAATGATACAGCTGGTAAAAGGTTAATATCCAAAATTTTTAAAGAACTCAAACAACTCAACACCAAAAACAAAACAAACAAAAAACCCGACAAACAATCCAATTAAAAAATGGGCAAAGGACTGAACAGACACTTCTCCAAAGAGGACATATAGATAGCCAATAGACATATGAAAGGATGCTCAACATCACTAATCATCAGAGAAATGCAAATTAAAACCACAGTGAGATATCCCCTCATACCTGTCAGAATGGCTCTCAACAATAAACCAACAAGTAACAAGTGTTGGCGAGGATGTGGAGAAAAGGGACCCCTCGTGCACTTCTGATGTGAATGTAGATTGGTGCAGCCACTGTGGAAAGCAGTATCTCGGAGGTCCCTCAAAAATTAAAAATGGAACTGCCTTATGACCCAACAATTCCACTTCCGGGTATATATCCAAAGAAACCTGAAACACTAATTTGAAAGAATATATGCACCCCTCTGTTCACTGCAGCATTATTTACAATAGCCAAGATCTGGAAGCAGCCTAAGTGTTCATCAGTAGATGAGTGGATAAAAAAGCTGTGGGACATTTACATAATGAAATAATACTTGGCAAAAAAAAAAAAAGGTAATCTTACCCTTTGTGACAGCATGGATGCACCTGGAGAGTATTATGCTATGTGAAACAAGCCAGTCAGAGAAGGACAAGTACCATATGATTTCACTCATATGTGGAATCTAATGAACAAAATAAACTAATATACAAAATAGAAACAGACTCATAGAGAACAGACTGACAGCTGTCAGAGGAGAGCTGGGTTGCAGGGCTGGGTGATAAAGGTGAAGGGATTAAGCAAAAAAAAATAATAACCCCTAAACTCCTAGACAGACAACAGTATGGTGATTACCAGAAGGAGACAGGGAAGATAGAAGAGGGTGTGGGGGATAAATGGTGATAAAAGGAGGCTTGATTTGGGGTGGTGAACACACAATACAATATACAGATGATGTATTATAGAACTGTACACCTGACACCTATATAATTCTATTAACCAATGTCAACCTGATAAATTTTTTTAAAAGAAATTAAAATAAGAAATATTCTAAATGATAAATAAGAATACTTTCATTGCATTCACTAAATCAAACAGAGTGACTTTTGGACTGTGTGACTGTCTGCAGAGGAAGGAGGGTTAAAGAAAGTCAAGGCCAGACCGTAACAAGTGGCAGAACGAGTCATGCCACATAGCATTGGACTTTCCCTTAATATTCCACAGAAAAATAACAGCCAAAAAAGAAAACTAGCAAAGGATGTCCTAGGACTTGAGCCTACAACCTAGAATTCTAAAACTGAAAGGAGCATTAGTAACTACTAACTTTCACAGATGAAAAAATTAAGGCCAAAATGGTTAAGTCAGTGAACCAGTTAGAATCTAACCCCTCTCAGTCTGTTTCAATATATGTATCCCCCATCTGGAATGTCTAAAAACAAATATTCACTTTACGTGTTCCTTTATATACATATTGCATATTCTTTTCCCCTTAGTGAGGGAACAATAAAATCATAAAAATATATAGATTTGTGTAAAGCCATAATTTTCCTCTGACATTCCAAATGCTTTACGATTTTGCAAAATTAGGGCTGATTTCATAATAGATCCTTTAGAACTATGGTGAAAAGCAGCCTCTCCCAATCTGCAATCAGTGTGCTTCTGTGCATAATCTCTAGGACAGCTGAGGATCTGCCATAAGAGGGGTGGGCTTCCTGAGAGATGAGAAAGACTTGTGTTCTGAGGAAGTAACTTTATATCCTTGATATTTTTACTATGCTTTTAAGGACTTAATTTTATCCATGTGTTTGTTCAGCATTGATTATTCTGTTGTATGAATATATGCACAAAGCTATGGTTATCTGAAATTTTACATGAAGAAAGAATTCTATAGGGCATTTAACAGTGGAAAACAACTGTCTTAGAAACGCACTGTCCAAACAGAAATTTGAGTCACATGTGTAATTTTAGAATTTCTAGTGGATACATTAAAAAAAACAAGAAAATTTTAAAATTAATATCTTATTTGACCCAATATATCTAAAATATTTTAATTTTAACATGAATTAATATTTTTAAAATTATTCATGATTTTCTTCCCCAAAATTTAATATGCATTTTACACTTACAACACATCTCATCTCTGACTAGCTGCATCTCAAGTGCTCAGAGCCACTTGTCACTGGTAGCTGGAGTACTGGACAGCACAGCTTTGGATGTTGTTGATTGTAATGAATGTAAACCAAAATGAAATGAGCACAGAATTTCAGATTTTGAAATGACACACAAAAAAAGAGCACTCCCCAAGTTCCTAGCAATGTGAATTCTATTGTTACATTGGCTATGAAATAAGGAGTAAAGCACATGTCCGTGATTCAGGCAATGGGCTTATTCAGCTCATAACTTTGCAACCATGCAGCCCTCTGAGCAAGCTGTCTGCTTTGTGTCTTCTTCACTGTGCCTGTCAGTAAACTGTCACATCCTCCCTCTATTAAGCCTTATGCTAGCATTCTTACCTTTCTTCTCTTTGTCCCATTTTCTTTCTCACATCTAATTTATTTACTTTTCAACGTATCCTGTTGAAAGTGGTCTTAGATAACTTTTGGAAAACAGTAAAATTTTTTAAAATGATAGAATTTTTTTAAATGATGATCATTTTAAAAAATTCTACTCTACTGTTTTCCAAAAATTATCTTAGTTTCTGGACAAAGTTCTTTGCGTCAGCTCCCCAGCCAACGATGACAGTAAGAATCTTGATTCATAACCGTAAAGTGTTTTATAAGTGTACAATATGAAATAAATGTTGAACTATTAAGAGGAGAGCATCAAGACTCACTATCAGGGCTCTTGAAGAAGGTGGAGGTATGTCCTACTACACTACAGAAAGAGCTCAAAGCCAGAGAAATGAGTAAGGTGAGTTACACAGGGGATGTTTCCCAAGTTAAGAGTGCTAGATTTTTTAAGTCGCTATAACTCTTTCCAAACTGATAGCAGATAATGTTCCTTTGGTACACATTTCGTGCATGGTCTCACAATTTGCTAGGAAAACTGAGTCTCATAACTAAGCTGATGTCCACAGAAAGTGGACATTTCATTAGCTAAGATAACTGGGAATGCAGTCCTTTCTGGATTTACTTATGTGATCTTGGGCCAATCATTTAAGCTCTTAGTGCCAGATGTATCAGCTGTAAAATGAAGGTAATATTTCACTTGCTTAAAGCTATGTAACTGAATCAAATATACTCTTGAGGTCTGTGATATAATAAAGAATATATATCTGGTTTTTGTCCCCGGCTCCTGGCATAGAGTTTTAAATACTCTTGAAAGTTCCTGAGTAACAGGACTATCTTTTGTTATTCATAATGAGCTTCTCTGGAGCATACCTAAATTTATGCTAACAAGGTAACTAGAGGTAGGCTCTTAGATAGTTTTAAAGGAGGGGCTGGACAAGCCAGAAAGACCAAGCCTTTGATTAGAGGATTGCAACTTTCCGCCCATCCCGAATCTCCAAGGAAGGGGGAAGAGTTGGAGATGGATTTCAATCATATAGCCAATTATTTATTCAATCATACCTATGTAATGAAATCCCATATAAAAACTCTGTACACTGAAGCTCAATGGATCTTCCTGATTGTGGACACACTGATATGCCAGGAGGGTGACATGCCCCAATTCCGTGAGAGGACATGGAAACTGCTGCCTACCTTCTCCCAGGGCCCTGCCCTATACATCTCTTCCATTTGGCTGTTCTTGAGTTATATCCTTTAAAATAAAATTAATCATGAGTACAGCACTTTTAGTGAGTTCTGTGAGTTTTTCTAGTGAATTATTGAACCCAAAGGGGATGTGGGAAGCCCTGAATCTATAGTCAGCTAGGAAGAGGTTCGAGTGGCTTGAGGACACCTGAGACTTGTGTCTGATATCTGACGAGGGGCAGTCTTCCGAGACTGACCCTTAACTTGCGGAGTGCGCACTGTCTCCAGGTAGCGAGTGTTAGAATTCTGTTGAATGGCAGGACACCTAATTGGTGTCAGAGAACTGCTGTAGGAACACAAGGTCCAATCCAGATGAAGTGCAATATAACTTGATATTGGGTCCATTTTAATATTTAGGTTATAGCCATATATGTCCCAGCATAATTAATGTAAAAACTGGAATTGGATACATTAAAATATTAATACGCACTTTCCCCCATATGACCGCTTCTTTGAAGAATCAAAAATTTTAAAATATTAAATTAAAACAAGTCTTCATTTATTAAAGGTCATTTTCCATATGGCAAAGTACAAAGTTCTGCAGATCTTGCCTGGAGAAGCTAACATTTTCTAGGTTTGTTTCTTCGCTTCATAGAATTGTTTTAGTATTGGTTGGGAATTTTCCCCCTAAAATGAAATTTTAATGTAAAATAGTAAAACAATGATTCAACTGAAACCAAGGATCCTTATGACTTTGATTAAATTTAGTTTTAAATCCTAGTCTAGAAAGAATATGTCTCTACCCCTCAGAGACCTAGCCTTGCCCCTGGATAATCAGCAGCCCCCGAGGCAGTAGAAGGCAGTAGCCCAGACCTGATAATGGTCAGACTCCTGGACCACTGGCAGGCCAAAGATAACATTTTGACTTAAGTTAGTTTCAGTGCCTGAGGGGGAATCACCCCCGAGCTACTCTCCCAAGAGGCCAGACAGGGATGCTGGAAAAAAACCTCAGAGCTGTCCTCAAGACCGGAAGAAATTATTCCTTACCCTTACCTCACCTCTGACCCATCAGTTCCCCGGATGACCTTGAACTCCTAACCCACAGTGTCTTGTGATTTTGTCCTATATAATCTGTAACCTACATACCATCAGGGAGTTCAGGCTTCTGAGCATTAGCTTCCTGTTCTCCTGGATGGCACCATTCATAATAAAATAGCCAATATTTCTCCACCGCAATTCTCAGTGTCTATTGTTTGGCTTTGCTAGTGACAGGTGGATGAACTCTTTCTGTTCTGTAACACAACTTCCATGTTAAACAATTGCATTAGATCAGCAATGTTCAACTGGTGTGCTGCAAGAATTTTTAAAATGTGCAATACCTGACTATTTAGTCAGGGCACTGATCTCTTTTCCCCTAGATTGTCAAATAAAAAATGACAACCGCCAAAACAACAACAGCCATCCGGTGTGAATGACTCAAAAGTATACCTTTTGTTTTTCTGCCAAATGAGAAAAAAAAAGATATATTTTTGGTGTGCCACAGAATTTTAGTAATTAGTTTATGTGTGCCATAGGATGAAAAACTCTGAAAATCACTGCATTAGATCAATATCAACACCAATATTTATCTGCCATTCAGGTTACACAGGCTAATGAATTTATTTTCAGAGGCCAACATCTAAACTTAGGATCCATCTTAATAGAGAATATAAACTTTGCCACTTAAGAACTCAGTTTGGGGTGTGTTTTCCCTTTTCTTTTTTCTCCCTAAAGCAAACAAACAAAAATAAAAGAAGAAGAGAATTGCTGTCAGTGAAACCTGAGACCTTGAACTGGTAGCTGTAAGGTAAGGGGTCAGGAATTGGCTTCAGACACACAGGAGCTCTGCAGGAAGCACTGGGCACTTGAACTCCTCAGCACTGACAAGAGAGGAGGAGATTGGTGTTTAAAGAGAATTTAGGTTAGCTGGAGGAAAAGGAAATGAAAATAATTGTTTCTTAAGGTACATAAGAGAATTTAGGTTAGCTGGAGGAAAAGGAAATGAAAATAATTGTTTCTTAAGGTACATAAGCAACTTATTTTCATGATAAACTGGTGCTTTTAAAGGAATATCTTAAGTGCTAGGAGGTATAGGAGACAAACGAGCATCTCAAGTACAAAAAGCACTCCTGTCTTTAAAAGTCCTTGATGAAAAGCCCTCAAAAATGATTTTCTAAGGGAAAGTAAAGAATCTCACTCAAAATGTTCCCTGGTTAATTGCTGGTTAACAAGCTACACCTTGTTTCCATCCATTGATGGGCAGACAGCTGACGGAGAGTCCAGTGAGTCAGAGGGAAAGGCAGACCCCAAGCAGCATGACTGCTGGGGTTTGGTGAAAAACCAAGGAGACTTGAATTTCTGCAGAAAGGCACATCATCCAGAAAGAAAGGGCAGAGAAAGACACAAAGAAAAGAAAGACTACCTGGCAAACTTGACTGATGCCTACAAAGAATAAAGTAAGAATTATTCTTCATTTATTCTTATATTATATAAAATGCTTGGTGTTATTTGCAATTAAACAGTCCCAAATCCTGAGGCTTAACAGTGGCAACATAAGGAAAAATAACCCTGACATTCTCAGAGGCAATGAAATAAATAAACCCACTTTCCTCCCTTTCAAAGGCAATTTCTGAAAAATTCTTACAAGCACTGATTCAACTTCATTGTCTTCTACTCATTCCTCATATCTCTACAATTTGGTTTCTACCACTCTACTTCCACTAAAAGTACTCTCCAAAATCTGCTTGGCTTCCTTTTCACTAAAGCAACACGTTTTCAGTCCTTATCTTACCTGACATTTGCATGTGCTATGTAGTACATAAGGCATGTTCATACTAAAAAAATTACTCATTTATCTGAAATCCAATTTCCCCCAGAGATTCAGATTTAACTGGGTGTCCTGTTTTTTATCTGGCAATCCTACTCTTAACTAGTTTCTGTATCTAGTCTCCCCCTTCTCCCATGCATTTTTCACACTTTTGCCACAGTGATTTTTATGAAGCAGAAAATAATCATATCACTCTCATGCTTAAAACATAGAAACAGCTTCATGTGTACTTAGAATAAAGTATAGTTGATCCTTGAACAATGCGCTGATCCCCCACCCAGTGGAAAATCTGCAGGTAACTTTGACTCCCCCAAAACTCAGTTGTCCCTCAGTATCCGCAGGGGTTTGATTCCGGGGACCCCCCACAGATACCAAAATCTGAGGATGCTCAAGTTCCCTGTGTAAAATAGCGTAGATCAATGCATACATTGGGCCCTCCACATGAACTCCCAACCATGGATCAAAAACAGTACAGTTACTTACTGAAAAAAGTCTGCTATAAGTGAATAGTGCTCAACTGTATATACTTCTTAGTAAGTCTTGCAATGAGTCCTGCATCATTTCCTTTCAGCTACCCCCATTTCATTTCATTTCATTTCATTTCATTTCATTTCATTTCATTTCATTTCATTTCATCTATTCTCCAGTCATAATGAACTAGTTCTGTTCCCTAACACGCCATGCTCTTTATTTCCTCCCAGAATTTATACAAACGCCTGCCTTCATCAGGACACCCTTTGCAACCAACCTCATGCCACTTGGATGGCTACCTCCTAGCCATGTGGTCCAATTGGATATCCTAGTCCAACCCACTCACATATTACAAATGAGTAAAATTATTCTGAAAGAGATTAGGTGTGTTATCCAAATTCACAGCTGCTTAGTGATCAAACAAAAATGAAGAAAGAAACCTTAATTCCCCCATCCAAGTATACATTATTCCACCAGTGAACCTACCACAACATCTTCTCCCAGGAAAGGAGTGGGTAATAGAAGTAAGCCAGAGGTCAACCACCATTACAAAACATATAGGCAAGACTTAAAAAATTCTATACATTGATTCACTAGTGTTTCGAAACAGCTTTTCTAAATGGAAGTGTCAGCAATGACATTTTCCTCAGATTTTCCAAATTCCATCTTAGAAATATGAAATTGTGAATGCTAAGGTGACTTTCGTGTGTGCGTATGTGTGTGTGTCTATCTCATACACACACACACACACACACACACACACACGAACACATAAACAGGTAAAATAGAGTAAGAAAAAGAGGATACATTTTAAAAATTGTAATACTAAAGTAGACTAGATAGATGATTTAATCAAAATAGCAGAACTCAAATCAGAATCTCTCAAACACTGAAATGCTAGAGCAGGTAATGATGGAAAGGCATGAAAAAATTTTTTAAATGCCTTATCAAAATTAGGACTTTCATCAATTTTTTTGAGACATATAAAGTGTTGTTCCACCTGAGTAGAAGTCTGCTAACTTTCAACAATTAGAATGATTCTTAAATAGACATGGTGTTTAATATGATTTCCTGGTTTACACCCTATAAAATGGCCCAATTAAAACAAATATTTTACTAGCCTGAGCCCCAAAGGCATGAAATGAGGGCCAAAGAAAATGGGAAATGTAAGGCCCCAGTGTAAACATGTAGAGCAGCAGATGCAGCAGATATTGTTGGGAGACTCAGGCTTATTACAGACATTGGGATTTGGGCCTACGTGAGTGAAAGGGAGGTATAAATGGCTTGATGGAATGAGGCAACTGTGCTAAAGAAATAAAATAATTTTCAGCAGAGGTGATATTTGTAGCTAGTTGATACATCAAAAAGAGATAACCATACATTGTTCTGGGGCTAATGGTGAGGTCTCTGGTTTACAATAATTAAGGTGAACTGTTGTTCCTACTGGCTCATTTCTCCATGAATATGTCTCTCTGGGTGTTTTCAAGCAAATCATGAGGATTAAAGAAAAGTTTCAAATAATTGTTTTTTAAAGCTTATAAAGAAACAGTAAAAAAGGCTTTGGAGACTAAGAAATTGCTCTAATATACCCTTTTCACTGTAAGAAAATCTGTTTTACCAAGTCTGGAACCAGGGTCAAGTGACAGGTATTGATATAGATGATAGATAGATGATAGATAGATGATAGATAGATAGATTAGATAGATGATAGATAGATAGATAGATAGATAGATAGATAGATAGATAGATAGATAGATAGATAGATGATAGATGATAGATAGATAGATAGATAGATGATAGATAGATGATAGATAGATAGATAGATAGATAGATAGATAGATAGATAGATAGATAGATAGATAGATAGATAGATAATAGATAGATATAGATAACTACAATATATTCTTGACTTTTTCTTCTTTGAAATGGTATTTCTTAATTTTTCTGGTCCCTCAAACTTCCAAAGTATATAAAGTTGAGAAAAAACAAGGAATAAAACCTGAAACAACCAAAATGAAAAATGGGAAGAAGCATCAAGTTTGGAATATCACATAAAAACTTTTTTTTTTTAAGTGGTCCTCTCCTTTTCAATACAGTACAGCAGGAATATGGCCTTTTGGAAACTGCCTGCTTGTTTAAGTTTAACCTCCTGCTGTCACCCTCACGCCCCAAAATACCCCTTGAAATAAAACCAGGAAGAAAAAAATCTAAACAGTTTCCAAGAAAAATCAGCCACTGTCCTAATTTAGGGATGGAATAAGTACCACATTTACCAAACAGCCAGACAGAATTTAGGGTACTGAGAGAGTGCCACAGAAAAAGAAGCTTATTTGGGAATTATGATCCTTTATGTAGCAGGTCCTTTATACTCACTTCTTCATCACTAATTCGCCCCACAAACAATCCAAGGTAACATTTGCCCCCAGAAAAAGTGCTTTGTCTGTGTTGGCCAATGTCTGAAGCCAACAGCAGAGCCTGACAGTGATGTATAACAAGGTTAGAGCAGCATGATCCATCTCCATTTGCTTGACAAGGATGGCATCTTAGGCCATGGTGAGGAAGAGCAGGCTGCCTGCCCTCACTGCTCAGGTTGGCAGCATCTCCTATCAAATGATCCGGGTCTGACACGGGCTCAGAGAGACAATGGTGCCTTATCTTCTGGAATTCAAGGAACTTCAGCCCATAAACTGAAATAACTGCTGAGTGGGCACTACTCACTGACCCATGTCTGAGTAAAGCCCTCCCAGAGGGTACAGGGTCCTTCGTCCACAGTCAAAGAGAAGTGACATGGCCATTTTAATGGCAAGGAAGCCTTCTCTTTGGGTTCTCGTAGCTAAGAAAGGCACATCATAATAGCAAGCACCTAGCATGAAAACCCACGTGGGTGTGGGAAGACAACAGCAAACAAAGTCAGGCTTTTGTACTCCTGTATTTGATGGAAGGAAGATATTTGCAGTCTATGTTCTTCCCACATAATTTAGATCTGAGAATCCAAGCTCAACTGTGCTTTTAAAAAGAACTGCTAAGGCCCAGAAAGTAGGGGAGAAAGAAGCCATATAACCCCTGCGCTCCCAGAGAAGCTTTTGCATAGGCTGACTCAGAGCTATGCGCCTGAGGAAATCCCAGGCTGATTTCCATCCTACAAATCCCCAGTGTACTTGAGTTTTAAATCTCATTTCTGGTATAGAATATTCACAGTGTTCCAGGTCTTACAGGGAAAACAAGAATGCAGAGAATGAATGAACGTTGATTACTGTGTGTATATATATATATATTACAGTGTGTAATTTTATATATATATGTACACATATATATACAATTACCAACTTAACGATTCTCCTTTGCAAATCTGTAAGTTTCACTGCAAATGCTGAAACAAAATGAGAATTAGAAATAAGAATACAGAAAAAAAAGAAAAAAAGGGAAAACAAATGATAAAATGAATAAAGAAGGCTGTGTTCTAAAGATCAGCTATCTAAATTCCTTATATATTTCCAGTAGAGAATGAAAACATTATTGTAAAGAAGAGACATAAAATATTTTTCCAATTCCATTAACGAGTCAATCAACCAAAAGACAAAATTCATTAGCCATGGAGCTTGTCTCATGGAAGTTGTCTTCATTATATTAAAGCAGTAACAACTAATTATCCTTAGATTTTCACATGTGCAGAGCACTGCAAATTATAGGATACAACTTTGTTTTTCTGCGTATATAAGCTGGAAGTCGATCATCAATCTTCTTACTTTAATGTTTCTCAGATGGATGAGGGCAGAAAGGGAAAGCTAATTTTAAAATTATAATTCAGAAAGATGAGGCTGAGAATAGATGCTAAGGGACCTAAAATTAATGATACTGGAACACACTTAATGTCCTTCAGTAGTCTACCCATAGGAAATTTGCATCTTTAAGCAGTGCATATACTCTAACGAGAGGCCTCTGTTATTTTCATATAACCTAGGGAGATCAGGTTTAAAATCTTACTAAGCTCAAACTTCCTCCATTTGTCTCTCTTCAAACCTTATATTCTTAAGATGGCTCTCTTTTTAAGATTTAAAGAGGTAGAAAATGCTTAAGATATAATTTGAAAACTGACCTTTGGATAAAATATAAAACATATCCTTTAATAGGAAAGGAAGTAAATAACAAACTTTTCACAAGAGTCCCTTAGTAGGAAACGGTAGCATTTGCTACAATGATTAAGGTTTACGAGAATAATTTTAGAGAGAGCCAACTCCTCCTCTTTAAATCTATTTCTACCAGTACTCGTGTCCTGATAACCAAGATTCCAAAAGAAATGTATTCATACTCTTTAGTCACCTTTGAAATTCAGGACTGCTGTTTCACTGTGGCAGCTCTGATTTAACCCACAACCACACTGACATCTCTACAGGATACCACAGTGCTTCAGGTCTTGATTAGACAGCTTGACTTTTTCCTAAACCAACATTATACAAAAGTAAAAAGTATAAAGCAAACTCTGAGATAATCCTACCTTAAGGATTATATGGAAAGTTAATTTGAGAAAAATACTGTTGACCTTTGTGAAAATTAATAAACAGTAACCTCATTTAAAATGGAGCCAGGAAGCTAGAAGAGACAATTCTCATGCACCTGTCACTCAGTGAAATTCCAAAATCATCTAGCCCAGCGTTCTCATGTAACAAATGAGGAGCCCAAAGCCCGCACAGGTTTCATGTACTCCTAAGACCATTCAGATAGTTGGTGGCAAAACTAAGGTTATAATACATGTTTTCTGACTTCCAGATCAGCACTCTTGCTGCTGATGACAATGACAGGGACAATGGGGATGCACCTAACAGTTATTGAGTGTTAACTATGTGTAATTACTCATCAATCATCACCAGTTTGTCAGATAGGTACAACTGCAACTTCATTTTACAAGTGAAGAAACTGAGGTTTAGAGGAGTTAAAGACGCCCAAATTACTAAAATGAAGATTCAGGTTTCAAAGGCCGATCTGTAGGGTTCTATCACCTACAATATTAATTATTATGTATTGTATAGCTGATACATTGAGAATTAACCGATGGTGGCAAAGATGGCTTTATAATCCATAGAAGTAGGTGGTAAGACTACGTGTACTAAAGTTGCCAGTCATTTACTTATCACTTGTACAGCCTCCTAAGAATAATCCTTAGGATTCCAACTATATCCCAGGTTGTCTTGCTACTCACATCACATGACATTATCCCAAGCTACTTCCTACTTCTATTCCCTCCCATTCATGGAGCTAACCAAAGAGATCCAGAACTTGAGGTAGCTGCTAATTACGTTATTTTTATTCATTCAATAAATATTTAATGATATGTCAGGCACTGTGCTAGGTGCTTAGGAGACAGGAATGAGCAGGACAGACATGATCCCTGGCCTAACTGATCTACTATTTTACCTTTTACTTGGAGTCTATGAAACCCAGATTTTTTAAATAAGCCCTCCATTATTCTTAAACTGGTCTGAACAAATTTTTGTTCCTTTCAAGTAAATATTCTCTAATTTAAAAAGATTATTAGGGATCAAGCTGGCAAATAAAAGACTTTAGAGTAAAAGTAAAATGTTTGGTCCTGGCCAGGTGGCTTAGTTGGTTGGAGCGTTGTCAGCACACCAAAGGGTTGCAAAGTGTTACGCATTCAGTTCCCAGTCAGGGCACATACCTGGTTTGCGAGTTTGATCCCCAGTCGGGGAGCATACTGGAGGCAACTGATTGATGTTTATCTCTTGCATCCATGTTTCTCTCTATCTCTCTCTCTCTAAAATCAACAAAAACATATGCTCGGATGAAGATTTGAAAAAAAGGAAAATGTTTGGAACTGGTTAGCAGGTAATGGCAGGGAAAAAGGCATTGACGCTTCCCAGGATGGGAAGTCAACAGTCTGTGGAATGTGGCAGCCAAGCTCATAATTTAGGTATTATCTTAAGTCACTTTGGGGGTGAAGCTTTGGAAGACTAGCTGGTGCTGCCATTGATCGATTTTAAAAAAAATAAAGAATATGTGTCATGTGAAAGCTTTTAACAATGCTGGGCAACTTACAATAAAAATGGGACAAACTCTGGTCCTTGCTAGAATGTGGCAGCTCAAGAGCTGAAGAAAATACAGAACCACAGAGAGGCTCTCCTGCAGTAATTCCCCTCTATCTACAGCGGGAAAACCGGGTGAAGTGAAAATCTAGTACATAAGCTGAACTTTCAAATTATGAACCAATACACAAACTGTCTTCATAATGTCACCTGATTTCCTTGATAAATGCAAGAGTACCAAGAGAAATTGTGGAACCTTGATCCCTCACCCTTCTCCAAAATGCTTTCCATTGGATCCCTCTTGCCGGGGAAGTAGCACTCAGCTCTGCTATGTCCTATCTCAAGGATCCAAACAACATGGGCTCGCAAAATAAGAGGAGGGAAGAAAAGAGTGATATCCAGGAGGAAATATAAGAGTTCTCTAGGGATCTCAGCAAAAACAGAAGGCTGTGTGGATATGCAACTGCACTACTTATTCAAGGACAGCTAAACATAATCTTGAGTGACAGGTTAATTACTACAGGGCATCTCGCTGGAAAAGCTTTATTTCATGTACTAGCCAGTAGTTACTTTAATAACTTGCCTGGTTGGCTGATGTAGATTTGGGTTTAGCGCTGGCTTAGCTGTTATTTAAGGGCCAGAACTTCTTTTGCATAATATAAACTTCAAAGGCTGCAAGAGAAGACGATAGTATGGATCTGTCACATATGCTTTCCGTATGTTTCTCACCAGCGTCCCAAGGACTCTCTTCTCTCCCTCACATCAGGAAGAGATTGAGAAAGAATGCCTGAAGCCCTAAGGAAGACTCATGGGGAGTGACCAAAGGTGGATCATTAACTATACAGAATTGGAGAGTCCAGGATAGCTGAGCTCAAGTAATGCAGAAAACCAAAATAAGTGAGTACAGTTATCCCAACTGACAGTTGTTTGGGTCTTCATACTTCACATGCAGAGAGATCACTTCATAAAGATTCTTTAGTTCAGAATCCCAGTGGCAAAATCATAAGCAAGCCAATTAAGGTTTGCCTGATTAACACTGCTAAAATATCTCACACCTGAGTCAAGGGGCGCCTGCTACACCACAAAGGAACTTATGGCCATTTATTTTAGTAACCATAAACAAAGAGACAGAAATGCTCCAACTTTTCAGGAACTACTGGGTCCTGAATCTGAGCTAAAACTAATTCTTTAGGAATGCAGAAAGTTATCTGACCTTTCAGTTAGAGTAGGGACTTAAGGAGGTTAAGTAATGCTGGAGTTCTGCCACTATCTTATATCATAGTAGGCTCAGCGAGATCATGAATTTACTCTGAAGTTGTTTCCCTAAATCCTGAGTTTAGGCAGATTCTCCACATTGGTTTCCTGACCTGTACAGTGAGGGCTATTATGGTAAGTGGTGAAATGCAAGGCTTTGGAGCCCTCGTTCCTTTCCAAAATAGTAAACACAGGCCAGATTAACTCGACCACCAAAGAACTGAGAGAATTTGGCAAGATGCATCCTATCACCTTCCTGTCCAAGGGCCCAGTTTATTCTGTGCAAAAACACTAATGGGTCCTGGGAAATAATGGATTACACTAACTTTAAATAGATACAATTGCTGCTTCATTTCCTTGCAACCAAATGTGCTCTGGTTTTGGCTTAATTATGTTATATTTTTAATATAACAAATTTTTAAATAATTTAGGGATCCGAGCAGATAACTAAAAACCTTTAACATTATAAACCATGCAAGAGTGGAAGTAGGAAAAAAGTAAGATGAAAACATATGGATAAAGAAATGATAATAATAAAACTTCCATAGATGTTTACAAATGATTTTATATATATTATCTTATTTGACTTTATAACAATAGTGTGAGACAAATACAGCAGGGATTACTATTTCTAGTTTATTGAGGGACTCAGGGAGGTTAAATATGCATTGTCATTCACTCCCATGGCTTAAATTACCATGCAGAAATATGCCAAAGCTCCCAAATCATTTCTACCATGGGTTACTGCAGCAGCCTTCTAACTGTCTCTGAGGTTCCCAATAAAATTGCAGAGCTCCTTCTAAAAATACAAATCTAATCAAATCTCTCTCCTATTTAAAACCCATGGTTTCCTATTTTATCTCCAGCCTTCAGCATGGTGCTCTGTACAGAGTAGAGCCTCTACATATATTTGTTGAATAAATAGACAGATTACTGAATCAATGCTGTTAACAAGAAGTTGAGCTTCAAGACAAACCTAGACCTCCTTATTTAGAATATACAATGAGAAAGCTTGGGAAATGACAAATCCAGGCACAGACTGAAAAATCTACTGTATGAATGGTAGAATAGTCCAAGTTTGACCAAGAAGATAAGTGTGAGGCTATCAAGACCTGCTAGTATTTAAAATCCAATTTCACTGTCAGGATCCAGCGCTCCAATATTCAAAACCAAATATAAGACACCAACAAATGGAGATGTGAGATGAAATCCAGGCAAAGCAGAAATTATCAGAGGTCACTGTCAATTTTTAAGGGAAAGAAATATCTTCTTCTTATCTAAATTTCTAATTATGTCCATCTTAAAGGCTTGGTAGACTGTCAGTAAGAATTGCCTCGCAACAACACTCCTGTCAGGTAATGGTGCCCTAAGCAGTAGTTACCATCTCTAGTAAACAGTAGAGGTAATTGCTTAATTTCTTGCAAAAGCAACAGGCTGAGAATTAGAAAATCATCAGTTCTGCATCGTACCTTTCAGAACAACCACAGAAATTTGACAGACAGCTACACCAAATAAAAGGGCATCTCCAAATCTAACTAATTCAAAAACTATAGACAAAGATTTGAGTGGTCGGCAAAAGACCTTTTGAGAATTGTTAAATATTTATTAACTTCTGTTGTTGCTGCTGCTGCTCATGATTATGATGATAATGGTGATAACAGTAAGAGAAGCTACTACTTACTGCATATTCAGTGTTTTGTCAAACCATGAAATAAACCCCTTCATGCATTCTCATTGACTTCTGACCCAATCCCTGTAATATTAGGTACTATTATTATTCCCACCATAAATGGGGCTGGCTGTGAAAGGTTAAATGGTATACATGAGGTCACACTAAACGTTAAGTGGTGACCTGAATCTGTCAAGCTGACTCTACATCTATGTTCTTAATGACACAGTATACTAGCTGAATATCTCAGGCACATGGTAATGCACATACTTCTCCTATGTATGTGGCGTCTAAGAAAGTGGCAGCCTAGGCCCCAGAGTCAAACACTCAATGTACATTCATATTCTATCTTGTCCAGAGTTTGATTCCTTTCAGGGCCTATACAGTTCTTCCAAGGACTCATAGACAATAGGGAAAATACTTCACGCACACACCACTGGGTAAAAGATGTAAGTGTTAATTATCTTGTCATTTGGGGCTGCTTTTATACGCCTCTGTATAGCTACTTGAGTCTTATGTATCATTTCTTTAAGATTTTTTATAGACCACTGAGCATCTAAAGGAAAAAAAAGAGGGAGGTGGTATAGCAAAAGACATAGAATAGAATTCTTTCTTTTAAAGTAAAATAAATGTCCATGGAAAGTTTCTTGACAGACAAATTACTGCCAATCAGAAATGAAACATTAAATTCTAAATCAATGAAACTTAGTGGCTCCACAATACATTAGAAAAAATTCAGTGGTAATACGGTTTTTGGAGGCACTGTCATGCATTACAAATGCTAGCTTCAAGCGGACCCTAAGTCTGAAAGGCTTTTACAAATACTGAATAGCTTTTCAGATAAGAGACTGGCTTTCTGGAACCCCATATGCAGGTTAACAAACTCTATTATGTTTCAACCTTTTCATTAAATGATCTCTCCAGCCCTTAGTCTTAACTGAAGGATACCAATTCACCTATTGTTTTCTCAAGTAGAAGCTACTGGTTTGTCTGCATAAATGTAATTCAGAATCAGGCCACAAGATGGGTATTTTCCTTGCTCATTAGTGCTTCTCCCAGACCATCATTCCTCCTCTTCCAGGCCCACATACTTAGCTTTATTACCCTCCGTCTTTCTTTATCTTTTACCTCTATCAAAAATGCAGTCATGGAGTCATTCCCAGTCAGTCATCAGATGTTGCTGCTGAACCAACGGTATTTGTTGGCTGCCTACTCCAAAGTCCTTGTCTTCCTTTCCTTTGCATCAGAATGAGGTCCTACTCTTCCATCAAAACTCAGAAAAGAATGACTTCAAACTCAACATCAAGATTCAATTTTGATTGGTCTAGCTAATCACTATGTTTTTGATTCTCCTGGTAAATAACTGGTTTAAGACAGAGGCATGTAAAACCTCTTGGCTAACCAGATGGGTGGAATCTGGTGGATGAATCCTAAGAACACTTCTGTGGCTGCTGCATATTCTCACGTCTGGATATAATCCCCAGAATTGTATATCTGAATGATGAGATTATGGTGATTTTTTTTCTTTTTTTCCTCAAAATTTTCCACAAAGAGCAGGTATTATTTCTATAAAAAATAAAATTTTAAAAAAACAAACCACACTTGAAAAGATGTTCATTTATTCTGTTACAGGTCATAATAGAGTAACAGAGGACTCATCTTCCCACTGTAAAAAAGACTGGAAGCCCGGCAGGTGTGGCTCAGCAGTTGAGCATCAACCTATGATCCAGGAGATTGTAGTTCAATTCCCAGTCAGGGCACATGCCCAGGTTGGGGCTCCATCCCCAGTGTGGGGAGTGCAGGAGGCAGCTGATCAATGACTCTGCCATCATTGATGCTTCTATCTCTCTACCCCTTCTCCCTTCCTCTCTCTGAAATCAATAAAGATATATTAAAAAAAAAAAAAAAAGACTGGAAACTGAACAAAGTATGTGAAAGAATGGTTTCAGATATTAGGCAACAGTCGATACAGGACTGTGATCCTTGAAAGAAGGAAAACAAACGAGGTGAGCATGCCTAGAGGCAGCTTCCAGGCTATGATGCAAAGCCAGCAAAGGGAGAGAACCCAAACAAAACATAGGTAGTCTGAACTGAAAAGTCAGAGATTGCAGTCCAGAATGCCAAGGCAATTAGTGATTTCAGGGCCAACTACCAGAGAGAAAGACGTTTAAAAGAGAGCACTCAGGAAAACCAGAGAAGTGTGCAACTGAATATTTGGCAGAGTACTCATCTGTGCATGTGTGGGAAGAAACTACCCAAGGCTGGGGAAAGAACGACCAGAAATGAATAAGCAGAATAACTTGTGGAGCTGGGATAGTTCCTGTTCTCACCAACTAGAGTTGAAAGATCTCCAGACACCTGGGCATGGGGTAAAATTCTTCAAAGGGCTGCTCTGGACCCACTATAAACTTAAAAGCAAGTCTCAAAAGGATCCAACCAATTTCAAGTAATGTAAATGCAGGTCAGAACAAAATCTAATACTATTTAAAGGAATATAACAAAATATAGCACCAAGAACATAAAATGTAAAATGTCAGGCATCAGAGCTTCTCCATGTGGTCTCTCCACATGAGCTGATTTCGGTTTCCTCACAGCATGGAGACCTCAGGGTAGACTTCTTATCCAGAAGCTACCTAAGAAGATGGAGTTGCATTGTCTTTCATGACCTAGCAACAGAAATCACAAGGCCACTTCTGCCACATTCCGTTGGATATAATCAAGTCATGAGCTTTCCCAGATTCAAAGGAAGGGGAATTAAGAAGTGCTAAGGTTCTAGAAAAAGATGTGGGAAAGGAGACACTGTTGTTGACATCTTTGAACAATGTAATCGCACTGTAGATCTCTGGTACAGACCTTCTGGTGACAAATTTTCCAAAGGATATTTTTCTTAGAATCAGAACAATCATTTTGAATCATATCATTTTGGTTCATTTTCATTTTTCACTGACTGCACAAGGAACACCACAACATTCTCCATTCTTTCCTTCTTCCTTCCTACCAAAGCCTAATTTTGTGTTCAACATCAAGTGAATGATTCATGATGAATCAACTATGCCAATAATGATGTTTTCCTTTCACTTTGACAGATACTCAGGCTCCCAGCCACCCTTAGCATTGGAGATGACGATACAACTGTCTTCAGGCCAATGAGACACAGGTAAGTTTGTTAGGGGTCTCCTGAAAAAGGTTTTTATTTTCTTAGTAAAAGGAATAGGTGAGACTGGCCTCTTTTTCCTGTCTCTTCTCACTATAATGCAGATGAGGAGGAAAAGTATGGGAGAGGAAAGGGAACAAAAGAGCCTTGGGTCCTTGGTGACATCACTGAGCAACTAAATCAATTCAGTAACTCACTGACTCTGAGAAAAAATAAAATCTATTTGTTTTAACCACTCTGTCTAAGGTTTTCTGTTTCTACCTGTACTAGAAAGCATTTCTGACTGATAAATACTACACAGCATTTGTCCTTCAGACTAAGGGTTTGCAAATATGATGTAAAAATAGTTTTAAAATAAAACATAAAAAGGAAATCATTGGGAACTGACTCTTTTATAGTCTCTGAACTAATCGGGTTTCTTTGGTGTCTATTGAATGCATCTCTGCCTTATATCCCCCTCTAGACAGCAAAGTTATGTGTGGCCAGGGATCTTCAGTTTTCTACAGAAGGACCTAAGCACTTTTGGGTGCTCGAACTAGCTTGCTGATAGTCTCTACTTCTAGACATCTTATAAGGGACTTCTGTCATCTAGCTACTCTTTGACCTCATCAGGAGCAAAGACCCAATAGACTTAGAACCATTTTTTTTTTTCCCCACAGAAGTGAGTATGCAGGCTAAACAATCAAGCAAAGGCATGGTTCACTGTCTTACGTTCGCATTCTCTGACATCCAAATTGAACTGCTGCAGTGCTCCCAAGGTGAGCTGCCTTACTTCAGCTTCCAGCAGAAGTTGCATCAGGGACGTGGCTAAATGCTTGCAAGCTGACATGCATGCTGTCTGAGCAACCTTTCCCTGAAATACAAGAATATAAATCATAATGTTAAGGGATTAAGATGAAATTCCAACAGAATTAAAACCATTTATTTTTCAATTAGGTATGTCTTTAAGGTTTTCTTCATCATAATACACTTATATTCAAATAATATTGGAATGAATAGCACCTGATGGCAATCACCTTAAATACTAGCTTCATCATGACCAGTCATGTAGCTATTTCACCAAGTTAAAATTCACAAAGCCCAGCTATTTATTCAGGAAGCACTTTTTTTTCTAAATCAACAACAGATAAACAATACTCAAAATGTTCATTAAGCCAAGAAGAAATTTTTCCACAGAGAAAAAAATTTCAAACAGTCCCTTCCAAAACAATCATAATTCTTAAAAAACAAATGTAGGCCCTCGCCCAGTAACTCAGTTGGTTACAGTGTCAACATTATACACCAAGGTTGCAGGTTCAATCCCTGGTCAGGGTACATACAAGAAGCAACCAATGAATGCATAAATAGTGGAACAATGAATCAATGTATTTCTTTCTCTCTCTCTCTCTCTCTCTCTAAAATCAATCAATAAAACAAATTTTTTAAAAAAACAAGTGTAAACAATAATTCCTAATTTATCTAATAAACCAAAGTCTTTACTGCTTTATGATTTAACACATATGAAAAAGTTTTCCTTTAAAAAAAAAATCATTAAAAGAATGAATTTTGTGTTCTTAAAAAATGAACACTGAGGTTTATGAACATAAATTCTAGGCTAATTTTTAAAATATGATATTGGAAATATCTTGCTATATTCTTTACAGTATTCAAATACTTTCTATTTAGTGAATTACATCTTAGTCTCAGGTATAAGTCATACATCATAGAAGATACACGCACATTTTTCCAGATATATATCCACTTAATTTGTTATCTGTTACTTACCATCACTATCTAGTCTGAAAAACAGAATGACATGTGTCTTTAAAAGTATGAGTTCTCAAATTAGTCAGTGAATCCTTCTTTTCTGAAATTATGAAGTATTTCAGCCATATGGAAAGATATATAGAACTACATGGTGAACACTCACGTATCCACCAAACATTACAGCTTAGTGCCTGTGGGACCTCCTTAATCATTTTCCTCCCTCTTCCCACAGGTGACCATTACTGATGTTAGATACACCATTTGTATTTTAAAAATACTATTATGATAAGTATACATATAACAAAAATAATATACTGTATTATTTTATGTACTTTGAAACTTTCCATACTATCACATGGCATGCCCTTTTGCAACTTGCTTTTTTGGTTCAGTATTATAATGTGAAGCTTTTACAGTATAATGCACGCGGCTGTAGTTTATCCCTTTAATTATTCCACAGTATACCACAATGTATTTGTCCATTCTTCTGTTGTTGGACATTTAGGCTGTTTCTATTTTATTTTTATTTTCTTTTATTGCTATTATAAACTCAGTAGGTCATAGAATAATCTAGGTCTAGTAAGAATTCATGAAAATTCCAGATTCTCACTCTGGTGTCCTTTTACATGTTTTTTCCATATATTTCACTGGGTCAGGGAGTATCTGGTTCTCTTCTACAAAAAGGAATAAATCATCCACTATTTCTTATACAAAGACACAATTAAACACAATTAAAACATGTAGAAATCTTACAAATTCTCAAAGAAATATAGAAAGCTCAATATCCTATTACTTTTAATTACTATGTACTTCAATTACACAACTAAGTGCTATGTCATAGTACTAAATGCGAGTAGAGGCGATGAGCTTAGAGAAAGCATCATCAATACCACTAATATCTCTACCACCATCATCAGAGAGGCTGCTTCCATTTATTGAGTATTGAGTATATGCCTAATGTTCTGAAAATATTTTCTCATATAATTCTCACAAGAATCCCATGAGGTATTTAATCCTCGATTTGCAGAGAAAGAGAGGTCAAGTTATTTGAATATATCTTGTTAGTGGTAGAGCTAAGATGTGAATCCAGCCATCAGACTTTCCAAAAAGACTCTTAACAATCATTTGATCCTGCCTCCCAGTAAAGGGCTTTGTGGTAGTTTCTGCGTCTTTCTGTTGCTCTGAGATTTGGGGAAAAGAAATGGAGAAGACGAGAAGATAAAAATGACACAAATCTGAAAGGCCAGGATACTGAGTGAGAGATTTTTTCCTCCCTTCCTCATCTAAGGAAGCATCAAAGGAATGCTGAGTTCACAGTAGGTATGTAAAATGGACTCCCAGCGTAGCTCTCTGTCAACCTACTGGGATCAGATCCTGTGTCCCAGATCATCAAGGATTTTATCTCCCTGACTTCAAATGGCCAAAGTCCAATTTCTCTTTCTCTGGATAATCTAGCAAGTTTCAAGAAACATGGAAAGAGAGCCAGGAACTATTCTGTGAAAGAGAGCTGTCCTTTTACACCAACTTTCTCTTTTGCTTTTGCTTCCCGGGTAACACTCCTCTGTTCACATTTTTGTATGTCAAATTTTATCTTTCTCTAGTGGCACAGTTCAAAGCCATGAGAGCCAGAGAGCCGATGGTGTGGACTTCAGTCTGAGTATGAAAGCCTGAGAACCAGGAGCACCAAGGACAGGACACTGCTTGATATTGTCGCACATATAATTGATGCTCTGCAAAATGTTCTCCCCTTGGTTTTTCTTTCTGCATTTAGTTTGTATAGTTTCAACTGCTCAGTCTTTTAAGTTTCCCAATCTTATCTTCTAAAGTTGTTAATTTTTGTTGCTAACCCAATTCAGCATATTTTTCATTTCTGATACTCTGTTCTTTAGAAATTCCATCTGATTCCTTTTTGTAACTTCTATGTCTTTCCTAATGTTGATGTTTACCTTTAAATCTTGAACCTATAGAGCATGTGTGTGTCTGTGAGCATTTATCTACAGCATTTATCTGCTAATTCTGTCACCTATGTCACTTCAGCAACTTTTTAATGGATTATTTTCCTTGTTATGGATCACATTGCCCTGTTTCTTGTTACATCTGGCAAATTTTTGTTAACACTAGATACTGTTGTTGAGTGTCTCTATTTTGTTGAATTTCTTTAAAGAGTGCTGATTTTTGTTATGGCAAACAATTCCATTTCTTTTGAAATTTTGAGGTTTATTGGTGTACTCTTTTATTTAGGGATTAGAGTCACCTTTTTCTATGGTCATTTTAGGCTTACTACAAATGTAGCTGTAGACCAAATACTAGCCATTCTTCTGGTGGCTCTACTACATGCTCCAGGAATTCAGTGAGGTCTTTCCCTTCTTGCAGGTTAAAATTTTAACATCTCCCTTCCTTGTGTGAATTCTGGCAATTGTGCTCAGCTTCTGTACCCTGGCAGTTGTTTTATGCCTGACCTCGTGGATTTTTCCTACACACAAACAGCTTAGTATTCAGCCAAAGCCTTAAAGGGATTCCAATGTGGGTATCTGATGCTATTCCTCAAAATACCTTCCTCATCTCAAAACTGTTTCCTTACAAATATGAGCAACTTCTTCCCAAAATTCCAACCTATGCCTTCTTAACTCAACAATACTCCCATGCTGCACTTGGGTTACTTTGGATAGCCTCCCTGTACCACAGTTTGCAAAGTACCTGCAGGCAGATTGTTGGAGCAATGTTTCATTTGTTTCTCTTCTTTCAGAGATCACAGTCCTGCACTGCCTACTGTCCAGGATCTAAAAACAGTTGTTTTATTTATTTTGTCTGGCATTTCAAACGTTTATGGTCGAGAGGAAATCTGGTACCAATTATTGCAACATGGTCAGCAGAGAGCATCTCATCTTATTTTTTAAAGATATTTTTTGCTGGGTACTGAATTGTATATTGACAGTTTTCTTTTACTTTTGAATTTAAAAAGTTTCATTCTATTGTCCTCTGGCCACCATTGTGTCGATGAGAAATCAGCCATCATTCTTATTGTTTTTTCCCTTGACTGTGTTATTGTTCTATAGCTGTTTTTGAGATTTTTCTTTAGATTTAATATTCGTATGCCTAGGTATAGTTTTCTTTGTATTTCTCCTGTATAGGCTTGCTGAGCTTCCAGAAACTGTGGATTGCTGCATTTTCTCATATATGGAAAATTCTCAAGCATTATTTTTTAAAGTAGTGCTTCTGTACCATTCTCATTCTCTCTTCCTTTCCTGGGACTCCAAGTACATATATGTTACACCTTTTAACTATGTCCCATCTCTTTTATGTTCCATTCCATTTTTAAAATTAAAACAATTTTATTCTTTTTTCCCCCTCAATGTGTGTTTTCTACAGACCTATCTTTGAGTTCACTTACCTTAACTTCTGCTTAAAATTTCACCTAATGAGCTCTTTATTGCAAATTGTGCATTTTGCTATTCTAGAATATACATTTTATTCTTAATATCTATTCAAATAATTAATTTTTTGTCTATTGTCCATTCTTTCCAATTTTCTTTAACATATTAATCATAGTTATTTTAAAATCTTTGTTTGCTAGCATAAATATCTAGAATTATCTAATGATCTACTTCTATGATTATTTTAACTTTCGATTATAGGTCAGTTTTTCCTGTTAGTATGTTAAGAGACTCTGTTTTATATACTCTACATTGCAGAAAAGATGCTATAAAGGCCTTCGATTATTTGTGGATCACCTTTATTTTTTCAAGCTTGTTTTTAAAGTTACAGTTTGTCCATTTTAGTTTTGCCTTAATCTTAGGAGTTTATCTATAACCCCTGCAAATGGCTTAACTGATATTTAAATGGAAAAGTCTCTCTATGAGTTCAATTCTCAATGTCTCTGGCTGTGCAACTTCTAGAATACTTGCCCATATTCCAGCAGCTGTTGTCTTCTAAAGCTCCAGAGTGTGCCGTATTCATATTCAGCACAGAAATTAGCCAAGGACTGAAGGGGAATTTTAGAAAGACAATTTGGGGGGGGGGGGGGTTCTTTCTCTGTCTGTCTTTTCGGTATCCTATTCCTCTAATGCCTACTCTTACTGATATCCCAAGTACTGATCCCTTCCTGTTTTTGATAATACTCTGATGCTATATTTTGTCCAGTTTTCACAGTTGTTTACACTAGAAGGTAATAAGTCTGATACTACGACATCACAACTAACCCCCCACCAAATCTTTTTAATTGACAAATTTATATCAAACTAGGAAAAAAAAACCTATAATAACCATTTAAAGAATTTCTCCCTGGCCAATAATTTTATATGCTTTAGTCTTGATTTCCATTATTAGCTTGGCCAACATTTTGCATTATAAAGAAAATGCATACATATATGCATTGGAACTACAATTACAATAAAGAATAAAGGGTACAGACAATTAATCAGTACATTACAAAACAACACCACCACAGCAAATACTTTAACTTGTATGTACTATTTCCATAGACCAAAACAGTGTCAGAAAAACAAAGAAAAAAATATAAAGGTAAACAGAGAAATTACAGGTATATAGTTTAATGAAAACCAACACATATTAAATACAATTCCCTGGACCACTGACTTTAACCCTTGTCTCACTTTCATCATCTGTCAAATGGATTGTTATAATGGTTAAATAAAAATAATTCCTATGTAGCATTTCCTACCTAATAATTCCACAGTACCTGGCTAATATTAAATACTCAGTAAATGTTTTATTAGTATAATTTTTATTCCTATGATCCAGAATATGGAAAACTATTTTGAGAAATTGCATATATTTTCTTAAAATATAAGTATTTTATGAGTGCATAATATTTTACTAACCATTCATCCCTTTTATAAAATCATACAATTTTCTTCCTTTACACCAAAAAATTCTGTCATGCCAAAAAGTAGAAAGTGTACTTCCTGTTCTAAAGCAAATCAAGGAGAACATGCAATTATGTGCTAAATTGAGCAGAATAAACTCTAAGCACTATATGACTTTAGAAGAAAAGGTTATGAGGCCAAAATAGTCAGGGAAGGTTTCGCAAAAATGGTAGGACTTGATGGGTGACCTTCATTATATATTGACAACAACATCAAGGAAATAATTTCAGGTGGCTTACAATGTGAAATGAGGTTCTATAAAGTATTTTACAAATAACAGCAATCACTACTGCACAAACCTCCACAGAACCAGTCCTCATAATGAGAAATAAAAACTCTTCCTTTCTCTTTCCTCAGCTCCTGCTCAGGTCAGAGGTTAACTTCATCAAGTCATCTCATTAACACGGCAACGTCTTTGAAGGAAACCAGTCTCGGCCATGCTGGCCATTTTGCCAGACTCCAACCAAGATGCCAACCAATCAGATTCAAATATTAATGAGCAAAAGGTCGTGATGAGGTAATTTCCAAAGTTCTCTTAGTTCCTGTTTTCTGACCTTTCCAATTCCCTCTCCCTTTCTCCAGCCCACTCTTACTACATAAATTACAGTCACTGGCTTAGTTTCAAGATATATACCCTGTACACTGTAATTTCAGTTGAAGTGCATTTTAAGTGGAGGCCTCCCAGATGCTGGATCCCAATCCAAGGGTGATCTGTCGAGGTAGAAAGTTAAAAAGAAGGGAGGGAACCAGCTAAATACTACACCCAATTTTGATATTTAACTATGACAACAAAAAAAGGAAAAAAGAAAAAAAATAGGAAAACTAAAAAAGAAATCCTCTCTTACCCTCTTTTTCAAACTTTCCAATAAGCAGTTTAATAATGTGACAAAGCAGAGCATATTAAAATATTAACCAAAGCTTCCAGGAAAACCTCTATAATCTCACTTGTTTATTCAAGACCTTTACAAACCTCATAAAAAATTAACTGGGCTTGGGGAAAACACACCATAGCCATAGGAGAGAGTTTACAAAACACAATGGTACAGACGCCTGCCTGTCTGCCAGCCAGTCGCTTTTAACTTCCACATACAACATATTACTCCGCTCCTAACTGGTCAATACCCTAAATAAGAGCATTTCTCCTCCCAAACACCTCATTAGCCTGAGTTTCTTTTTTTGTTTTTTGAGCTAACATATCCTGTAGGTGCTTTGGTTCATTATTTTCTGCCAATAACAAATGCTGCGTTTCAGAATACTTAAAACCTTAGGTTTCTCTGGGTGAAATCAGTTAAGATCTTCTTTACTAGTATTTAATCAGCTCTCTAATTAACCTCACTATGGGAGGAGAGTGCATAAACTGTAATGTCCATTTTATGGAAAGTAGTAGAGAAAACAAGAAGGGACTAGAGTGGACGTGATACACAGAGAAAGAGCCAGGGTTTGGTTCATACTGACTTAGGTTCAAATCCTAGCCTTATCATTTCCGTGACCTTTATGAGAGTTGCTCAATCATAGTTAGACTCACCTTCCTTATGAGTAAAATGAAGATAATGTCAGCAACATTGCAGAAACTGTATGCAGTTAATGAGATAATGTAATAAAGAACCCTATACAGTATCTGGCACATAGTAGGGGCTCAATGAATGGTAGGTACTTTATTATAAAATGTTCCTGTCCTTTTTGAGTAGTTCTGCCTGCAGCTCAAGGAAAAATTTTAATAAACATTTATTTGGGTCCCAGGCAGAATTAAATATCCCACATTTCTTAAAAAGTGGTTCTAGAAAAATTCAACATGCAAATTCGAATGTGAGCTGAGCTCAGTCATCTTTCATACACCTAGAAATCTACTCTGAGTTAATTATGTTGCAGGAAATTGAACACGAAATATGAATTTCAGTCAGTCTCAAGTTTGTGAGGACAAATGCTCTTAAACCATTTAGATTTCAAGGAAACATTGCATATCCTCTCCATCTCCGTCTTTTCCCCTCTGAATGTCCTACAGGAGCTGTAAAGGAGGAAACTTTTCATCACAGTGTATTTGTGTGAAAGCACCAAAGTATGTTAACAATTAGAGAGGAGGAAACCTGAAAGACTGCCTTGTTAATTAAGGAGCTTGCTATCAAAGAACTCATTAAAAGGTAATGAAACCAAATGGCTATTAAAATAAATACCACTGAATAAAGGCTGTCTGGCTAACTGCCCCTCGATCTAGCTTTTTACAAACATTTCCCAACAGCAAAGACCTCCAAAAAGATGAAAAGCCATACTAATGCTAAAACTAATATTGATGAAACAGGAGACAAAATTATCCAAAGTAGAAGTCAGAAGTTGCATTAAGAAAAGCCTGGCTGGGCGTGGCTCAGTGGTTGAGCGTCGACCTAGGATCCAGGTGATCAGGGTTCGATTCCCAGTCAGGGCACATGCCTGGGTTGCAGGCTCGATCAATGACTCATCATTGATGTTTCTATCTCTCTCTCCTTCTCCTTTCCTCTCTCGGAGATCAATAAAGATATATTTTTTTTAAAAAAAAGAAAGAAAGAAAAAGAAAAGCCATCCTAGAATTCAGAATATGGGACATCCAACAAGAAAGTCCTCGACCATTTACCCTGTTGTCAGAAGCCCTGGGCCCTGCGTAATGGAGGGAAAGACAGCTGTTCCTCTCTATGCTTTCCTACTCCTATTAAGTTAGAACCAGGTTCTCCCTTTTTCCTAGTGATTCCCTCACCTACTTTCTGACATCTAGCTTCTTTCTTATTGGAACAGAATCTGCAAATCTTAAAAAGATGTCATAAAGTTAGAAGGAAACTGGTGGAATATAATGAAACCATAGAGGTATAATCCTTGAGCAAAGTGGGAGAAAGTAACTGAAGGATCTCTGTAACAGGACATGCTAGAAACTGACCACTTACATTGACTACAGAAGTTCAGAGCATTTTCAGAAAGCCAGACACTGATGATAGAAAGAAGATGCCACCTCCACTGAAAAATATATTTACAGAATATGTTAGTGGTCTGCTCATTATCCAAGATCCCTTCTACTTTAATAAAATAATCTTTGGCAATATAAAGTTAGAATATTTACATCTTGTCATATATGGAAGGCAAATGATTTGATAGTAGAAATGTCTGCAGAAGCACCGTTGCCTGGTCCTTCCTTCTTTTTGCTGTCAAAGTAAGTATGGGATGGCTAGAACTGTAGCAGCTATCTGGGAATCTTGAGGAAAAGGTCAAGGGAATGACAAAGACCCTAGTCCTAATATTCCTGAGCCTCTGAGATAATATCATTTCCGGAGTTGTTATTATGTGAGAACATACACTCTGAGGCATTCAAGCTACTGAAGTTGATTAGTGATTATTATTGATAACAGATAACCACATCAAAGCCAGTAGAATCAAAATCGGATGAGGGATGTGTACATCATTACCCACATAAACAGCCTGCATAAAAAATAAGGCTGCCCTGAAATGCGGCGGAGAAAAGGGTGAAAGGCCGCCCACCCGCATTGCTTAATGACAAGTACACGGCTACAGAGGTCCTCTATACCTGAGTCAAGAGAGGAGGGAAGTGAAATACTAGCACATGACACAGTAAAAATACTGTGAAGCAAAGGAAAGAACACAGCATGTGTGACAATTAATTTGACGTGTCCACTTGACTGGGTCATTGGATGCCCAGATATTCACTCAGACATTAGAGTCCTTTTGGATGAGAGTAACACTTAAATCAGTAAACTGAGTAAAGCAGATTCTTTTCCCTAATGTGGGGGGATCCTATCCAATTCCTTGAAGGCCTGACTAGAACAAAGAGGCTGGGCCCTCCTGCAAGTAAGGAACTCTCCATGCCTAACTGCCTTGAGCCACATACCAGTCTTTTCCAGCTGTCAGACTTGAGTTGAAATGTGGCTCTTATGGGTTCTTGAGCTTTCAGACCAGAACTTATACCAACTTCTTTGGTCTCCAGCTTGCTGACTAGACAGATCTTAGGAATTCTCAACCTCCATAATTACGAGTCAATTATACATATGCACACACAGACACATACATTTTATTGAATCTGTTTCTCTAGAGAATGCTGACTAATACAGAATCCAAAAGACTCAAAGTATTTTCAAGCCTAAAAAATTGTATATTAATGGATCAAAAGGAAATTGTAAATAAACTCTTTGGTATCACCATCTAGAGTATATAACAAACGGTTCTCAATAAAGAGAGACATAATGGGGAGAAAGAGTGAGAAGTGAAATGAGAGCACGATAAATCAAAAGCTCAAAGGTGAACATAAAGGGAGACAGATAAGATAAAAAGGGTTGTAAGAAAACCAAACACAGGTTAACTAAATTAAAATCCATACGAGAGGGAAGATGCAGGAATAAGTACCCAAGTTGTGTGGAAAACAAACATGAGACATTCTCCCAGAAATCAGAAAACTAGCATGAAGCTGAAAATTATGACAGAGAAAGTGATCAGTTAAATACAGAAGATAAAGTTAGCATCAGGTTAACTAATGTTTGCAAAGTGGGGCCAAGAAAAAAAACAAGAATAATCAATATATCAGAGAAAAAAATTACAAAAATGTATGAGTATTCAGGCAGAAAAATTAGAAAAAATAACCAAAGAACAAAATCAGATTTTTCTACTGCAACACTAAAACTAGATGACTGGAACAACATACACAGAAGGGAAAACATGTAACAAAAATTTTTTTAAATCAAGCTAAAAGGCAAAAATAAAACATTTAATACATAAGGAAGGTCTTCTAATAAATGAAACAAATACCTTTACTTGAAGATATACACAGTGAAAGCCATGGTCTAAAGCATGGAAACTAATAAAAAGTGAGATACGCTTAATAACTGTCTGAAACTAAATGTAAATATCGTATTTACTGTTGAAAAAAGACATATAACATGGAAAATAATGCTGTAATGATAGTAATACTCTTGATCTAAAACACTGGAATATTTTTTAAAATGTAGGAGAGGAAGAGGGAAATTAAAATGTGTGATAAGCAACTTATATTAAATGTCACAAATAAACTTTTTATGCTTAATTCCAAAGCTTAGAGAATTATAAGTTGAAAAACATTTTGAAAAAAATGAAATGACTCATGTTCAAAACTCTAAGGATGTCATAAAAACATGACACATGCATCAAAATGAAACAAAAGAAACCTTGAAAAGAAATATAATGAAACAAAATAATATAACCAAGTCAACAGCACAACTGTATATTGTCTAAATTATCTTATTAAAAGACAAAGGCAAGACTAAAATCTGATGAAACTGAGAAATAAAATAATAGGTAAAACCATAAAAGAAAAAAAAATGTAAATGAAGAGGTAATAACATATTAACAGGTAAGTTCAAATTCAAGAAAAAAGTTATTAAATAAGAGTCATTTCCTATTAGCATTCTAAAATAAAGATCTGACTGCTAAGTCCTAGTACAACATATAATTTGTATCAAACTACATAAAGAAAAAATTGCAGAAAAGAGAAAATACCTAAAAAACACAGACAACAAAACAATAGTATGAGATCTTAACAGAATACACTGAGACTTTCACAGATCAAGCAGCAAAAATTTTAAGTGAGGTCTAAATAATAATGCAATAATATAAATTTAAAGATACATATTGAACTTAATACATTATGGTCAGGAAATATGTCTTTTTATCCATAAGAAGTAATACCCACTGAAACCCTAAAAGGCCTTCTCAACATTAGCGCTTGAACAATTGGATATCCATGTAGCTAAATATAAATCTCAATTGTTTAGTCACTCTGTTACACCAAAGAAAATAACCAAATGCATCATACCAAAAAAAAAGTTCAAGTTTTACAAATCTAGAAAAACATAGGAGAAAAATTTCTAAAATTTGGAGAAGATGATTTCTTAGGACACAGTGAACAGTCAAGGAATCATCATATACATAGCTAAAAGAAATCTGGTATCCAGAATATATTAAATAATGCAAAACTTAATAAGTAAATAACCCAAGTGAAAATATAGGGAAAAGATCTGAACAGGCATTTGACAAAAGAAGATAATATGAACAGCCAAAGAGCACATGAGAAGTGCTCAGCATCACTAGGTATCAATGAAACGATGAACAAAAACCTCAAGGCAATGCCAGCGCAGGCTAATCAGAGTGACTGAAATTAGCAAAGATGATGACACCAAATATCAACAAGGATTTTGAACAACTGAAGCTCTAATACATTGGTCTTATTATATAAAGTGGTATGGCTATTTTCAAAACCACTTGTGAGTTCCTTAAAAAGTTAAAAATATACACTTACCATTTGATGCACACACAAATTAAAATACAATTGAACCCATGATTTAATTTTAACATCATAAAGGTAGGGAAAACCAGACATTATGAGCCTTCCGACTCACTGCCATTAGAAGTACACACAAATATCTATAAAGTATTTTTGTCAAAATTACAACTACTAACAAACCACCTGTTTAAAGGAAACCCAGAGTATAGAGGAACATATTAAGTAACATTACAGGGATGTACCATGGGAAATCCTATAAAACAAATAACTGAGTTTCTTTAACAAATGCTGGCAAAGTATTTTTTAAAAAGGTAGAGTACCTACAAACAAAAGAGACTTAAAGAGCCTTCCACTTCTGCCAAAGGCAACGTAGCTTATATAAAACAAATCCTCCCACCAAGACCCACTATAAAACTTGATAAAATAACAGAAACAAAATGAAACAAAAACAGCTGTTTGAAGGCATTGAAGAGCAATCAAGGACAAGGGGATTTAAAGAAACAGCAGAGAGAAGTTAAACACTGAGGAGACAGACGTGGGATATCTCCAATGTTTCTTCCCACTGAAAAATTTGCTTATTTCCAACATAGGGCATGGAGGCTGGGAAGAAAATAGGAGCTGTATAGGGGTCATGAAACAGAAACAGCAATCAGGAAGCACCTGACAAGAGCTGAGAAAGCTAAGCAGAATTTCAGCAGTCTCACAGAGCTGGGAAGAAAATTAGAGATCAAAATCCGTCAAGGAGGAAGGGTCCTGGTAAACAGCACACAATTCAAGCTGAGATACCAGCAGGACTATATTCTGGATTAAGTGTAATCCAGAAATAGGTTAATCCTTACAAAGCTGAATTCATTTATTAGGTATAGAAACTTTCATTTGAACTCACTGGGATTTTCCATATATAAATCCATGTCATTTGCTAATAGAGATACTTTAACTTCCTCCTTTATGATTTTTTTTTCTCTCTTTCTCATCTAGTTAATCTGGCTAGAACTTCTAGAAAAATGTTGAATAGTGATTGTGAAAGTGGCGATCCTTGTCTTGATGCTGACTTTAGGGGAAAAGTTTTCAGTCTTTCACCAGAGTATGATGTCAGCTGTGAAATTTTTATAAATGCCTTTTATCATATTGAGGATATTCCTTCTAGTCCTAGTTTTCTGAGTGTTAGATTTTGTAAATTCACCTTTTCTGTAGGCTTTGAGATTATGTGGTATTTTTCTTCATTCTATTACTAAAATCTTTAACATTGCTTGATTCCCTTATGTTGAACCACTACTGCATTCCTAGATGAGATCCCAGTTGGTCAAGATGAAGTACATTTGTGATATTTTGTTGGATTCACTTTGCTCATATTTTGTTGAGGATTTATGCTTTTGTATTCATATGGAATATTGGTCTATAATTTTCTTTTTTTACAATGTCTTTATCTGGCTTTGGTATCAGAGTAATGCTGGCCAAACAGAATGAGTTAGGAAGTATTCCCTGCTCTTCTATTTTTTAAAAGAGTTAACAAGAATTGTATTAATTTTTAAATATTTGGTAGAATTCACTAGTAAAACCATCTGGTCCTGGGCTTTCATTGGGAGGTTTTAAATGACTGATTTAATCTCTTTACTTAGACATTTGTTACAATTTTTTACTTCTTCTTGAGTAAATTTAGGTAATGCGTGTTTCTAGACTTTTGTCCATTTCATCTAGGTTATCTTTATGTTGTTGTCATAAATTACATTTTTATACATTGTGTGTCCAATAACATAGATTTGTAATTTTTTATGCAGTTGTCGTTTAAATCAAGTTGAAATACAAAGTAGGGGTACAAACCAAAAATACAATAATAGTGGTTTTTATATTTGCTCATGTATTTACCTTTACCAGAGATCCTTATTTCTTCATACACCTTCAAGTTACTGTCTAGTGTCCTTTCATTTCAACCTAAAGGAATCCCTTTCACATTTCTTATAGGGTTGCTCTAGTGGTAATAAACTCCTTCAGGTTTTATCTAGATATGTCTTAATTCCTACCTCACTTTTGGAGGACAGCTTTGTCAAATATAGATTTCTTAGTTGATAGTTTTTCTTTCTTTCAGTACTTCAAATATATCAATCTACTGTTTCTGTTCTTCAAGGTTTCTGATGAGAAAACAGATAATTTAATTGAGGATCCCTTGTATGTGACAAGTTGCTCCTCACTTGTGTCTTTCAAGTTTCTCTCCTTCTTGTATAGTTTCATTATAATGTGTCTCAATGTGGGTCCCTGAGTTTATCCTACTTGGAGTTCATTGAAATTCTTGGACTTGTAGATACATGTATTTCATCAAATTTGGCAAAATTTCAGCCATAATATCGTCAAATATTCTTTCCAAGCTTTTCTCTCTCTCTTCTACTTCTGAAACCCTATAATGCATATGTTGGTCTCCTTGATGATGACTCACAAGCCCTTCAGGCTCTTTTCACTTTTCATTGATTTTTTTTGCTCTTCAGACTCAACAATTTTATTTCTCTTATCTTCAAGTTTCTAATTATTTTATCTGCCTGCTGAAATCTGTAGTTGACTCCCTCTAGTGAATTTTTTATTTCAGATATTGTATCTTTCACTCCAGAATTAGTTGGTCCCTTTTTATAATATCTATCTCATTACTGATATTCTCATTTTGTTCATATGTCCTTTTCCTGACTTCATTTAGTTGCTTGTCTATATTTTCCTTTAGCTCTCTGAACATATTTAAGCCAGTTGCTTTAAAGTTTTTATCTGAACTTCCTAAAAAATGGTTTCTTTCAATGTATTTTTGTTCCTTTGGATAGGCCATACTTGTCTGGTTTTTTGTATGCCTTGCAATATTTTTGTTACTGAAAACAACACATTTGAATATTATAATGCCATAATTCTGGAAATAAGTTCTGCCTCATCCACAGGGTTTGCTATTTTTGATTGTTGAATCCTGTAGTTTATTTTTTTGCATGATTTTTCCAAACTACTTTGCAAAGACTGTATTCCTTGTAATATGTGGTTACGAACTCTTTGTTCCTTTACCTTGAGTTGAGCTAAATTTTTGACTGAGATTTCCTTGAATGTTGGGGCTAAATCAAATCAACCAAAGCAACAAAAAACACCATCCCCCTCAAGAAAAAGTAAAACAAAAACACAAAAACAACCAAAACACTTCTCCCAATTCTGCACATTGTCTCTTATGGGATCACTTCAGCACTTATCCAGGCTTTCAGTAAGCCTAGATATCAATCAGTCCAAAGTGAAAACTTAGGGTTTTATGAAGTCTTTATGAGCATCTTTCCTTGGCTATACATGTGGCTTTCTAACCACGCCCCCTCCCCTCATTTAAACAGGTGCTTTTAAGTGTCCTGATTTCCCAAAGAGCCTCCCTCAGCTTTTCCTCCTGGACCTTTGGTGGTCTATTATATGCCTTCACTGTTATTTTTACTCCAGTCACCTGACAATTGTTAGTTCACCTTACATCATTTTTGAAAAGTGCTCAACACTTTTCTAGCCTGAGTTCCAGGTCTGACAAAACAGAGATGAGTGCCTGGCATGAGGTAGCCCTTAGACAAGTTAAAAGAGACATACACAATACTTTTTATGTAAAATATGTTCTGATCTTTCTGGAATCAATGAGCAGGATCCCACATAGGAAACACAAGCTACTGCTGGCTCAAGACTGCCAACATGCTGGTGGCGAAGTGGAGCAGGGGCAAGTAAAAACACCAACCACACAGATTCCCTACTGTTTTTAGATCTTCTTTTCCTTGATTTGGTACTCATTTGGTCAATGTTTTTGTGGAGGAATGAGAGTCTGGAGCTGTCTACTCTACCATTTTGCTGACATCACTCTCAGAGACTACTTTTCTTAATTCAAGCAGCCATGTCACAAACATATGTCACAGATCAGGATTTCACAAACTAGTTTCAGAGACAGGTTCCATAGTTATTTATGGGATTTTTTTAAAATTGGGTTTTCATTTTTGTGACTTATTAAAAACAAATTAAGTGTGGTCTGTTTTATCCAAATGCTTGTTTTTTATAACTGAAAACTACTATGCAATTTCGGTGTTTGAAATTGTGCTTGTATTCACGATTAGGTTAGTATCAAATAAGGGAATACTTTTGCCATGAGCAAAAGGCCACATGTGAACCTTTATGCATTAATACAAAGTGGAAGTCAAAATAATTTATCACACAGTAAAAAAAGAGAGTTTTACAACAGGTTAACTAGACAAAGTGGTAGAAACTTGAAAGATCATACACTACATGTGAACTTTGAAAATTCTGCATTGGTAGTTAGTAACATTCATGTTGGGTATAGCAATTTAGCAAAATAATAACATTCATCTAACTGTGTTATTCATTTTTATTCATTGCAAATTTTTATATTGTTATAAATTTGTTTTATAATTTTAGTGGTATAAGAAATATATGTACAGGGTACTTATACCTATCTAATTTATGTTTACACACATATCGGTAACACTACCAAAAAATAGAAGACATTTAAGAGACCAAGAAATTTTAGCTCTGGCAATATGGCAGACTGAGCTGACATACTTTTGGTTACAAAACTGAACTTGAAGGAAAGGAAAATCTCTAGGTGCTAGAAATGAAAAGGAAACTGAAAGCTAAAGGCGTAGGCTCGTGAGCTTATTTTGCTCAGATGTCAGAAGGACATGAGGCCAGACTACTGAACTGCTACATACTGAATTAATATTGACACAGGAATAGGCCTCAGGTCTTACAAAAGGAATGGGCCTATACCCTAGACTCCTGCTGTCTTAGTCCACTTGAGCTCCTACACCAAACCTTATAAACATCAGAAATTTATGCTAGAACGATTGGCTTCTGGCAAGAACTCTCTGTCAGATTTCAGGCTCTCCAATTCTTTCTGTATCCTTATGTGGTGGGAAGAAAACAAGCTAGCTCTTTGGCCTCTTCTTATAAGGGTACCAGCCCCATTCATAATGGCTCCACCCTCATGACCTAAATACTTCTCAAAGGCCCAACCACCAAATACCATAATACTGGATATTAGATTTCAATGTATGAATTTTAGGGGGCTACAAATATTCATTCATATTTGCGTACTTCTTAAACCTCAAAAGGTCCAGTGAAAAGAAATCAGATTAAAGTGAAAGGGGATCAATGAAAAGGGATCAGATTAAAGTGACAAGGGAGCTTTGTTTTAGCTGTGCACTTAGTGTTGGGGGGAAAATTGTCTCCCATGAGAAAGCAAAATCCCAGTGCTGGTGTGCTGTCAGAATTTACAATACCCATGTAGCACAGGAATCCCTAAGCTAAACTATTAGCAAAAAACTGGTCATGAATCAGTGAAACTCCTGGGATGATCAGGAAAAACAGAAGCCAAAGAACTCAAAGTACTTTTATAATCTAAGAAACATCATTTCCCATGGAAAAACAATTCTTATTGAAGGTAAGCTCATAATCAAAAATTTAAAATTGCATCAAGAACTGATTTTTCATGAGGCAGAGCCTAAAGATCAACAAAAAGAACAAAAAGTATAGACAGATCAGAGTAAAAAGAACTTTTTGAAAGTTAAAATAAAATATATTTTATTCAGATGAAAAACAAGATAAAAGGAATTTAAAGCATTACAAAATAACAGAACACTATGAAACAGACAGATATGAAAAAGAACCAAATAGGATTTCTAGAAAAATAGTGTCACTGAAATTTAAAATTCAATAGATTATATAAACAATAAATTGGACTCAAAGACAGATCTGAGAAATTACCCAGAATATAAATCACAGATGTAAAAAGGTTAAAATCTTGTAAGTTAGAAGAAAGAAAAGACAAATTGCCTACAAAGGAACAATAAATAAGACTGACAGCAACAAGAAACTAGAAGACAATGAAATAATCTCTTCAATAAGCAGAAGGAAAATAAGGTTTAATTCAAATTCTAACCCCAGCTGGAGATCGAACAAGGGTGAAATAATAACATTTTCAAATAAGAGGGGTTCATACATCACTTAAATCTGAGAAGACTGCTCTAGGTAACAACCAAAGCTCACTGAAAGTATGAGGACATTAGGTACACGCGCTCGAAGTCTAGAGCAGACCTTCGTCAGTGGCCCTCAGACCAAGCCCACCTCGGGAATGACCACTGAAGCATTCTGTTAAGGAGATGTCGAGAACTTACACAAGTGTCTCCATGGAATTGAAGCTTGCTAAATCACAGAGACTGAATAAACTAATTTTTTTTTTTTTTCAAATAGCCCCGTAGGATTAGTTTCTAGACCTTTCTATACCATAGCATTTTCTGCTAGAAGCACTCCAGCTGGTTGGCATCTTTTTTAGATTACAAAATAAAAGCAAAACAATTGACCCAGGCATGCTCTGATGAGCATTTAAGGAGAAGAGAACTTTGTTCTAGATCTTAAAATTTAGAATTCCCTGGAGGGCTTATTAAAACACAGTTTGGCCCAGCTGGGTGTGGCTCAATAGTTGAACATTGACCTATGATACAGAAGACCGCGGTTCGACTCCCTCGTCAGGGCACATGCCCGGGTTGCGGGCTCGATCCCTAGTCAGGGGTGTGCAGGAGGCAGTCGATCAGTGACTTTCTCTCATCATTGATGTTTCTCTCTCTCTCTCTCCCCCTTTCCCTCTCCCTTCCTTTCTCTGAAATCAATAAAGATATATTTTTAAAAACAAAAACAAATCAAAAAAACAACAAAAGCTGGGTTTCTGAGTCAATACACCTGGTATGGGGCCTGAGATTTTGCTTTAACAAATTCTGTTGTGATACTGATACTGCTGTTACAGGGGCCACACTTTGAAAACTGTTGGGTAATATTCTTCTATAACACAACTTAGATCAATTCTGCTTTTTAGTAGACCTATCAACTTGTGAACTTAACCTGAACTTGCAGTCAACTCAAATTCTTAAATCTGTTTTACAGACACAGTTTATTTGAATAACCTACTTAACATTCCCATTCTTTGTTTTCTATCTCAATTGAGAAAATCAACAAAAAACATGTTACAGATGGTAGATCATTAATGACATATTCATATATGAAAGAGAGTATATTATTCTTTATATTTTAGCTTTAATTCATAAAGCCAAAAAGAGTTCCAGCCCTCTGTCATCTCTAATTTATAAATGAGCCAGTTTCAGAGATCTCTTCGTGTCCTTTCCCTGACACTAAGAGAATTCAAAGGCTCTGCACTGAGTATTCTACAAATTATTTTCCGAAAATCCCATAACAACAATTGCTAAGAACGTCAAAAAACAATGAATCAACTACATAATGCTTTCCAAAAACCCTTGAAAAAATAACTGTTGGCTCCTTCTCAACTATATGAATAGTTGATCTAACTGTCCAATTACTAGTTGTCCAAAAAAAAAAAAAAAAGTTTTATAAATACTTATCCAAAACTGAAAAGTCACTTTCAAGTTTGAGCCCTTGACTCCAGTTAGCTAATGTGACAAGAAGACAAAGAACCCTGCCATTTCCACATAACATGGACAGAGGCCCTCTGTGCAAGGATATTAATATGCCAGAACAGCCCTTCAAGGAACAGATGCGTTCAGTGTCAATTGGTTAAACTTTAGAAATTAATGACCTTCACTAGGGTTGCTTAGTTATTTTTTGTGCCAACTTCTTGGGTACCAAAGTTCAACTCAAGTCAGTTTGACAGACTTAAGATAAATCCCAAGAATACAATCTTGAAGTCTTATAAAAATTTATCAGCCCAGTGAAACTGCCAAGCTCTGCTCATACTTACCAAAATTCAAGCTGCTTTGGTTAGCACTAATAGACAATTACTGGATTACAATATAATTTCTTTGGTAATTCTTATTTCCTATGCCTATTTAGGACGCTATGCCCACTGCCTTGGCTGAATTAACCTGATAATAATTACTTACCTGTCACCGAAATGGTGAAGATGTCTTTGTAAAGGATATGAACATGCTGTGCATTTTTTATATTTTAAGAAACACAATAAATTACTATGGTAACCCCCAGGGATCTTTAAGACTCAGGTACTCATTCAAATTTTCAACTCAGGAAAAATAATGGGCTACATTAAAGAAACCAAATCTGACTAAAGCTTTTGCCCCAATCTCCCAAACTTAACTATGGAGTTCTGGAACCTTACAAATCAAAGAACAAATTTACACAAAGGAAAAGATGCTGAGGCTGAGGTCCTCCAAAGAATACACTAATCAAATCAATGTGGTTGTGGAAAAAAGGCAGTGGGGGGAAGAAGCAAGGTCTTCTCACATTAAAATAAAAACCTATGTTTGAAAACCATCCTGAAAACTCTTACAAATGTCCTAACGCTGTAGTTTGAAATGTGTGAAAGACTCTCTGTGTGTGTTTTTTTAATGTATCAACCACAGATGCTACAACTTTCTGTCTCTTAAGTGTCCAAAGTGTGATAAACAAATTTCGACCACAGCTTCTGGAATCACCATCCCAAGTGAATGAAGCTGCTTCACTCCACTAGCGAGGAATAGACAGCACAAAGCGAAATTTCTCACTAATGGCTCTTGCTTTGTGTGAAAGCAATGAAGATCTTAGCACTGTGAGAAATAACAATAGTATATATGGCACATACAGAATAGTGCCAAATAGCAATCATAGTTTTTACTTTATATCTTTCATCAGTAACGTTTAGAGAAACAGTGATTTCCAGGAGATTTTTAGAGGCTTATTATCTTCAGGATTCTAGAGGTGAACACAGCCACTTTGACCAAGACTGATTTGTTAAACAACTTACACTAGGTTCTGCTGCAATAATAAATAATTCCCAAATCTTTGAGGCTTACAACTACAAAGATTTGTTTTTCACTCGTGTGACATGCCAGGTAGGGGTCATGCTGAAGAAGCAGTCCCTTTTCTGGGACACGTTGCTTTCATGGAAGAGGGAAGACCGTCACGGCAGAACTATGTGATGTTTCTTAAGGATTCTGCTTGGAGGTGATGTCCGCCCCTTCTGTTCACATTTTACTGGACAAAGGAAGTCACATGGACAAGCCTGACGTCAGTGGGTAGAACATTATCATTCTCTCACAGGGCGAGGCAGAAATAATTGGGGAAAATAACGAAACAGCAACCTGCCAACTGGTGACAAACATTTGCTTCTTCCTTCTGCACACAAAGTACACGCACGCTGCTCCTGTCCAGTCACGACGACAGGCTTACAAAGTCCAGGACCTTAGAACAGGCGCTCCATAAAATCCGGCTGCGGCACCGTTTACTCTGGAGACCAATAAACTAAAAGACAAGCTAGCTGCCCTCACACGTCTAGCACACTGGAGAATGGGAACAGCAGCTGGGGCAAATCGCCAGTTTGAGAAGGGGAAGAGTGAAGCATCACGGCGGCAGCCTACACATGTGAATCTGAAGCCTGCCTGGGCAGAAGCTGTAAGGGCTGCTTGCCCTGGGAGTGGAGAACATTCCTTCACGGGGTCCCGGTTCTGCTCTCTTGGAGTTGCTTCCCAGTGTGCTGTTCTCGGAGTCTGCTGGCTCTGCCCTCCAGGAGGTCATTCATTTTCCTTGATCCTCCTTGGATCTACAAATGAGATTTTGAAAAAAATGTCCTACCACCACCACCTTGGGGCTGAGCAGCTTTATGAGGCTGCTTCCTATTCATAGAAGGGAGGAGGCAGGCACCCAGTCATGAATAATCACAGTCATTTAGTTGAACCTACTAGCACATTTGGCAGCACAACTCTCTCAGAACTTTAGTTGACATTTTATTTAACTGCATCTTGTTATGCCAATAGCCATACCCACAAATCTTTCTGAGGGTTGCCTCTTACTCTAGACTTAACTACAAGTTCCTTGAGGTGAGCAAGATTTTCTGGGCAAGCCATGCTCGTCTTTTTGTTTTCCTCTTGAGCCATTTCATCCAAATGAGAGGACTTACTGGGTACCTACTTTAATGGGTACCCTGGAACCACAGCAATTTCCTATTTGACCTTTAGAAGACGGTTTACTCCAGAATTCTTTCTCCAAATAATCTCATAAATTTTCTTATCCTTATTTCAAAAAAATCCCTTAATATCTAGTATGCCAATGACATTCTTGTTTCCTTGCACTGCTAATTTTTTCCACTTAAAAAACATAACTGCTCTATTATTTTATGAGATTGAAGGGTTAAATAATATTTAGAGATGTGTGTCTAGTCTATTTTGATCTTATACATTTTTATTGGTAATGATTTAATATATAAAAGGATCTTGTTTATTAAGAAATTAGCCCTGCCTGTCCCTATTAGACTTCTGTTTGTAGTGATTTTGACAGAGAAGTATTGAATTTTCATAATCAAACTTAACAGACTTTTACTCTATAGCCCCCGAGCTATATACCATGCTGAGAAAATTTTCACTCCATTTTCTCCTGGTATTATAAATTTTTAAAAACATATTTAAATTGCTGGTGTAGGGGCAGTGAAGAAATCCACTTTTCTCCAAATTACCTCTGTTGTTACAGCATGTATTCCATAATCCATCCTTGCTCCCAGCGATCAGAAATGTATCATACATTAAATTTCCAGATAGACATAGCTGTGGTTTCTGGATTACTTACTCTACTCCATGAAACTATATATTCATAACCTTGCAAGTGCCAAATGTTTGCATAAGTCTAACCTTCCAAAGGATGTAAGAAAAGTGTGTTATCTCAAATTTTGTTTTTTAGAATATTATTGATCATTCCTTCTCTCACATTTTTTTCTTCCAGATAAATTTTACATAAGTTCTAATGCAAATCCCACTGGAATTTTTATTGAGCGTCACTGGATTAAGGGATAACTGACATTTTTACAGAGTTTCTCACCACATATGAAAAGATTATTTTATGATATTTAATAGTTTTAAAATTCCCTAATATACATTTACATATTTCATGTTTATTCCTAAATGTCCCAATCTTCTAGTTGCTATTATAAATGCAATCTTTTTCTTTTTAATTTATTTGAGAGAGAGAGAGAAACATTGATTTGTTGTCCCACTTATTTATGCATTCATTGGTTGATACCTGTAAGTGTCCTGACTGGAGACTGAACCTGCAGCCTGGGCACATGGGGACCACGCTCTAAGCAACTGAGCTACCTGGCCAGGTCTCTGTCTCCTTTTCAATCTGCTTTAAGTTCCTAGAAAATCACCTATTTCATCCAAATTTTCAAATATGTAGTATATATTTGTGCAAATTTTCAGCATTGAATTTCCTCTGTATCTTAAGTCATCTCCCAATTCTTATCCTTAATTTTGTATGTTTTAACTTTCATTTCACCAACTTTAGATGAATGACTTAAACTATCAATGAAAAAGCTCTAAGTCTATCAGTTCAATTGACATTTAATTCAATGAATGATTTTTATTATTACTAACTAGTTCCTGTTGCTTTCCTTTTATTGCTTTTAAAAAATAAAAAAACAAAAAAAACTTGTTTTTTATTCTTGCTCAATTGAAACAGGAATCATTCAGTTTTGAAGTATGATTCTAATTGTAGCTCATCAGCTATGTGAGATGTTTTTGCTTTTATCATCATTATTTTAAAAATATTCTGAGGTTACAGCTTGACTTCTCCTATGCTTAAAACACTCTTTAACAGGAAATTTTCTAATTGCCAGCGTTATTGTCACTCAGGCAATCTGCCTGAGTATCCCCCCATTTCTTGGCACTGCAAGTTGAGCCCACATCAGTATCTCTAACTGTTTTCATCGTCTCCTGCCTCCTTTCTCAGAATTCTGTTGTTTTTAATCTTTTGCTTTCTGGCCTGTATTCTATTAATTTTTTTCATTCTAGTTCTTCCATTCAATCATTAATTGTAAAAATACATAAAATTGTCAGTTTTAGTTCTGTTAGTGATGATTTTATATGTTTAAAATCTATATGAAATGCCCTCTAAAATGTCATTAACTCAAAGATGCAGTGTATTTACAATGACAGTGAAAGAAAATATGGTGCCAATCATAACCGTAGGTCACTACTGATTAGAAAACATATTCCAATTCCAGAGACGTTAAAATGTGAGAAGAAATGTTCTTTACAACTGATGGAATGCACTAGGACACTGAAGCCACAGTTTCCTATTTATAGACTTCAAAAATAAAAATATGAAACAATTAGCATATTAATATGATCTTTTCTCCCAACCCCAACCCCCAAAAAGACTCCACTTCGTTGACTCTTTCTGAACTTTTTATCCCGGTTAACTATCATCAAATTATTCTAAATTATATATCTTTTATTTAAAAATTTAAGCATTACATCCCTTTTATGTTCAGTCTGTTTGATTCTGTTTATCACCATCTTTCTATATGGCAATCTTAACATTTGCAGATTTCTTCTTTCGATTCATCTTCTAAGTAAATTTAAAAGTTCATGCAAGCTATAGTTTCTTACATTTTAAATTAAGTCAACTGGTTTTTCTTCTTCAACATTCTATAGACATTATTACAATGTCATTTGCGGTCTGAGAAAAAAATATGAGGCCAACTTAACTTTTTAAAACTTTGCAGGTGACTTTTTTCTTAGTCTAGTAATACTTAGGGAATTTTGTAAATCTTAAAAGTCACCTGGAATGACTTTTAAGGTTCTAAGTCTTTATTACTTTTTCCTGGTATTTAGTAAACTCTTTCAATCTGTAGACTGAGCTTGTTTATTTCAGGGTTGATTTTTCCCCCTCTGTATCAATAAATTTCCACTAATCATTTTTAATCTGTCTTTTTCACTGCATTTTGTGTGATTTTTCTCAAGCATTTTCCCTAAGTCATTACATCCATCTGCGGCATCATTCACTCCATCTTTCTGTATCTAATGTGGTTTTAATTATTTTGATAGTTTTACTCATCCCCGTCTGCCAGACCTTACTTTGGTGTCCTTTTATCTATATCTTCATCTCTTGAATCTCTTCTTTGATCTCTTATCATAAAGTCCATGGTCACTTTTATCTCCTTGAGAGTGTTGAGAATTATTTTTTCTTAAAGTGGTATTCAGTTTCCTGGAGTAATTTTTCTTTCAATACATATTCCTCATTTGGCTTTTATGTTTCCATTTATTTATTTTGGGTAGCATTCATTATATAGGTTCTAAGTTGTACCTGTCATTTAGCTACGAAGAGGGGCAATTTGGTTATGTCTGCTATTTACTATGATTGGTGTGGTTGGATTGTTCTGCTTCTCGGTCATTTTTTAAAACATACTTTATAATCTGAGCTGTAAATCTAGAAATTGATTGGATATAACCTCTGTTTGTTCCTTCAGATGCCCTGGAAAAGGAGGAGAGGTTGGTAGAAAACAGTGAATCTAGCTAAGATGACCTAAACTCAGATATATTGCCTCTAAACACTTTGGACGACTCTTTTGTCCTGGTCAATGTCAAGTTCCATGAGGGTAGTTCTCTTTAGATTCACTGTTTTCTACCTGGCTTTCTTCATGTCAGGGCCAGCAGCACAAATGGAAGGCTTTTCCACAATAGAAAGTCAAGTTGAGAAAAATAAAGATTGTATAACATGACCCTCTCTCAGCCCCAGCTCCCCTGTCCTTCTGTATTTTGAAGTATGAAAATTAGCCCCCGTTTGTTACTTGCCACTCATATCCCTAGTGCTCCTATCTCCAAGTTACTGACAAGGTCTTTCTGAACTTTCTCACTTACTTCACAAAACCTAGAAGCTGCTTGAAATTGAGGATATGTGTATCAGCCTTGGACATCCAACTTTGATTTGGTTCAAATTTTATTAATACCTAGAAAACAGGCTTTGTAATAAATGGAATGGAGCTAAGGCCACTCCCATAGTTTCATTTACGAGTGATGCTTAATTACATCTCTATTTTTGCTTTTTTATGTCCATTTCAGAGTGTTTCAGGTAGGGCAATCAGCCATCTTTCTTAGAACTCTCAAAGTTCAATTTTCACATACACTTCAGATAATTTCATATTAGAGTTGATGAAATCAAATTTAAGGACATCAAATAATGGGTCTTTGTGATCAGCAGTAATTGTATTTGAATTTTATTTTGAGCTTCAAAGATAATTTCATTAATTTAATCCCTTTAAGAGACAAGCAAACAGAAAAGTCATCTTTATCTTTTACTTGGTTCCAATGACACTATCAATATTCCAATACCTTTTCTGAAAATCATCATGGGAGTCACATATCCTGATGTTTGCATCTGATGCCTAGAAATATTCTGACACTTTTAGTCAAATAAGCACCAAATTTTTTTCAATAAACTATTCCTGTCCTTACCCCAAATGGAAAAGGCAGATAAAACAATGAGGATGTTAGAAGATAATGGAACATTTTTTAAGTTGAAAATTATTTTAAATGATTAAACAAGTCTGATTAAAAGCAAACAGGCCATATGAGGAGAAATGAAAAAAGCATCAAGGAAAAGCAATGATATACAAGCATAAAGAGGTTGAATATTTTTAACAAACATTTCAGAACTTAGTCACAGGAGGCTATACAATAAAGCTAATCACTCTTTGAATATTCTTGAAACTCCTCTTTTGGAACAGCTTTCTTGGCCAGTACTCTTTATTTTCTTCAGTGGTAGCAATTATTCACTGTTGTTGTTTTTTCTTTAATTTTAATTCAGACATCAGAGCAGGAATTCTCAATTGGGAATGATTTTGCTCTCCAGGGAACATTTGGCAATGTCTAGAAATATTTTTGGTTGTCACAGTTTTGGCAGGGGGAGGGAGCTGGGGAGGGAACTATTGGCATGTAATGGATAGGGGCCAGGGATGCTTTTAAACATCCTACAGTGCACAGCCCCCAACAAAGAATTACCCAGCCTAAAATGTGGACAGTGCTAAGAATCCTTGCTTGAGAGCAAAGACTGAGGAGATTACTTAATGATGGCTTCTTGCATTCCATAGGCATTTAACAAACATTTATTAGAGAAATAATTAAATTGAATGGCACTCTTTGGATTAATAAATAATAACTGCAAAACAACATGATCCACAGAATGGCTCTAAAGATACTTTTCTGAGAACCCCGTGAGCTTTCCAAGACTGCTTTGGAGGATAAACTTCACGGGGAAGTTCGCAGGCTCTGACTGCTTTAGGAGCCGCGCGCACAGCCAGACGCCGCGAGCGAGCTTTCGCTTCTTCCCCTCGTTGCCTGCACGGTTTTCTAAGAAAGCAAGAACAAACTGCTGCTGCAGCTGGCATCCTCTGCTCATCTCTAAGTGGGTCTTCGCTTCCAACTATGTGAATGAGATTATGCTTCTCTCTACAAGCCTTAAAGACTCTTTATGATAAAGTCTGAGGAAAAGAGATGTGAATAAAAAATAGAACCTATAAAAATTCCTTAGTATCCTGAAAAGTCATACCAAAGGGAAAATTTAGCTTTATAACACACTTAAGATATCATTTCACTAGCAACCAAGGTCCACTGAAAGAAATGAATAACCTTAATGGGAAAGAAAAAGGCAGAAGTAATGCTGAATGTCTCTATTTTGGTTTAACTATAATTCAAAGAAACTGAGCTGCCAATAACGCCAGTCCTGCCAGTGGGAGATGTAACACGTTGTGCACCAAAGAGAACCAACTTTACAGCCAGAGATCTGAGAGAGATTTTTGGGCCAACCAGTTCATGGCTAGGAGAACACAGACAAGGTCCTAACTTCCTCTACTGTGAAATGGGGATACTAAAATCCATCTTCTCAGGTGTTGTGTACAATTATATCATACATTGTAATAGAGACTGAAAGATCAAATAGTTCAGCCTGCCTGATGAAATTTCCTAGAGCACTAAAAAGGCCACAGAATCATTTTTAAGTTATTACAGTATCTTACCTAGTATATACACTCTCGCTTTGCACATACTTTTCCAGAACTGATGTCTTAGCTTCAAATAAGATTCACCAACAACTTCGAATGCATTTTAAACAATTATTTTGATGACTGGTTTATCCATTTAAATTTTGTTGCCTATTACCTCCACTAATACAGGGCACTGAATTATGGGTTTGTTCTTTTCTGATGTGGCTATAAGACCAGAAATGGGATCAGATTGTGCTATAGCTTAGATCTTCAGTGAGAGAAAAGAACTCAACCTGGAGTAAATCTCTTTATTTACTGATCTCAACTTATTTCAGTGATGAATTATTCCTCAAGTGCATCTTTAGGACAGCTGAATTCCAAATGCATCAGATGTAATTAAATCAACAACACTACAAATCACTACACTTGTATTTTTCCTCAGAGAAGGGATTTTGTTTTTATAACCTTACCAAGCAGCACAGCACATCGTTGAGCTCGTATTAGGTGTTCAGTAAATACTTGAACTAAATTGAAAGCAGTGAAGCTCAAATTCTAGGAGCTCTCATGTTATTCTAAAGTTGTGCCCATAAGAATAAAACAGACTAAACAATGCAGAGGAAACATAACCAAATTATAGCTGCATTATTACCAATGTATCTAAGGTATTAGACTATAAAGATATATTAAAATTTGACTTAAAAAAACAACAGAGAGAAAATTATGGCAATTCTGAAACTTGGGCATGTAGTTATCGATAGTTATAAAGAAATGCTCCTCCCAGACCAGTGCACATGCTTTTACTTACTCTTTGAGAAATCACCTTCAACTCGCATTTAATGCATTCATTCTCTTTTCACTAACACTTCAAACCCCAGTTTAGATTCTTACTACATAAATGTCTGAAGCAAGATATACAAATACTAAGGCAATGGGCCAGAATTTTCCTTTGAAATGTTTTCTAAAGCCTAATTTTATTTAACTTCCACCATGCTGTCTAGACAAACATCAGCTATTAAAAAACACTAGCTTGGTTCTGTGAAAGATACTGGCAATGCCTTTACTCGGGAACTAGTGGCAGCAAAATCCTACCTCTGCCACTTCCTAGCTGTGTGCCCTTGGGCAGCTTACTTAAGTTCTCTGTGCTTAAGTATCCTCATCTGTAAAATGAGTAAAATACTACCAATCCCACAGGGTTCTTAATATTTGTAAAGTAAGTTAGAATAGTTGCTGTATACTACTGGTGTATGTTCTGGTTAAATAAATAAAATCTATTTTGGGGAAATAAAAAAACAGAATAGGCTTATTTCCCAGATGGATAAATATAAAGAATATTGCAAATCTATAACTTAAAACATTTTAACTTAGCCCTTTATGTTTTTACATTTGGCTGCATATAAGACATTTCTTTCTTTAAATAAAAATGAGAGCCATGACTGCTAATCTGATCTGGCATCTCTTGTAGTGGGAAAAAAAAAAAAATCCCCAGAATCATAATGACAGAAGTAGAATTTCTTGCTATATACCTACCACAAACAATATATAAAATATAGAAGCCACACACATCCCACAGAGTTAACCAATGTAAGAGATTTCAGTATCAGAAATACGCTTTCATTAAGCACAGGGCAATAACCTCTCCATTAACCCTATTGTAAAGGGCAAAGTTGAAAAATACAGAATCATATCAGTAAAAGGAACTACTTAGGTCCATCTATTCCAAGTATTTTACACAATGTCAGGGGTTATACTGCAGTCCTAAGAATAAGTACATAATAAGTGACCTCACAGTCATATCCAAGTCTAAACTCATCACCTCTGCCTAAAACTGCTCCTCTTCATAGGTTATCTATTTTACTGATACCATCTCATCACTCTCCAAACTGAGCTCAAAGCGTTTAGTCATCTGTAACTCCCTTTACTCTACACATCCACTTATTATCAACTTATATTGATTCTACTTCCATAATATCTCTCTTACTAATTCTCTCATCTTGTCAATTCAAACATTCTTTAACCTGAACTAGACATACTAGTAGGAATTTTTCTGCAACTAACTCCTTCCTAATTAGTTTTCCAATCCATAATTTGTTCCATCTCCAGTTTGATTTCCTACTGTCAAATTAACTTTCCAGAAACAAAGGTATGATTTTAACACTTTCCTGTGCAAAGCCAATCAGTGATTCTCCATTTTCCTTTCACTGGGGGTCTTCCACATCTAGCCCCAAACATTGTCTCTACCAATTCATTTTTCCCTGCTATTTTTCTTTATATATCCTCAGCTCAGGATACATCAAACTATTATTATTGCTCATGCACACCCCAAGTTTTCAGCCTTTGCTGCTTTCTTTATGGGGTTACTTTTTTTTTTTTTAATATATCTTTATTGATTTCAGAGAGAGGAAAGGAGAGGGAGAGAGAGATGGAAACATCAATGATCAGAGAGTCATTGATCGGCTGCAGCCCACAACCCGGGCATGTGCCCTGGCCGGGAATCGAACCCTTATCGCCTGGATCCTAGGTCGATGCTCAACTGCTGAGCCACGCCCGGCCGGGCTATGGGGTTACTTTTATTTTAAAAGACCTTTCCAATATATTCTTCAAAGCCCCCAATAGCTGGTATTTTCTTTATAAAATAATTTCCAAACTTCCTCTCTCTCAGCACTCCCCCTTGGACTATTATTGCACTTTATTTATATCACTATTACAGCAAGAATCCTATCTTGCATTGGCCTGACTACTGCCTTTCACATAGTAGGGGTTCAATGAACTCATTTGAATGACTGCTGAACATAACATCTATTTTTATTCAAGGAAATGGACATAAAAAAGTTTTGATGTTACCAGTCAGAGATCACATCGAGTGTTTACTGGCAGGGAAATTACCATATCGGTTATTTCCTTTCACTTAGTCCATATCTATCTATATGTATATGTATACATATACACCTATCATACACATATTACATGCATATTATATATGTATATATATATATATATATGTGCATATACACACATATTACAGCTGAGAGAAACCTTAGAAGTAGTATGGTATATAAACAGAGTGCTGGACTAGGAATCAGAAGATCTGGGTTTTATTTTATTGTACTTTGTTTTGCCACTAAGTAATTGTAATAAGCCTGGTTAAAAGTCACTTAAGGCATTTGAAATTCGTTTTCCAACTCTGTGTGGAATGAAATATGTTGGGCATCAGGTTAGATGCTGCAATAATATAAAAAGGCAGAGGGTGCTGTGCTGGCAGGGCTACTCCTGCTCTGATGTATTCTCAGTGTCTAGCACGGGTAGGGCTGTCTTTCCCTTTCTCTTAAACCAGATTACACAGTATATGAAACTGATATAATTTCTTGAATCTTCCTCATCTTTTTAAAAAAACATAGTTTATATGTGTCCATTTGTAGCTATAGAAGACTACACCCCATTCTCTATTAATTTAAGTAACTGGCTTTCAAATTATGTAATTAGGCAACTATTTGCAAAATCAACTTATGATGACATCGGTTAACAGCTTACAATGAGGCAAATAATATATTTATTTATTTCATGCACTCTCATTTGAGGTACACTTAAAACAATAACCTGAGGGAGAAAAGTTTAGATATCATTCATCACTGTCCTGCAATCAACAACAAAAAATTTTATTGTGGGAACAGAGAATAAATGAACTAAACGTTGAACCAAATACACCACCCAGATAACTAAAATAATGGGTTACATTTAACATAAAAGTTGAATATAAAAATGAGCAAAAATGACTATATGCTGTGCTATAAAAACAATTCCCTTGGTTTGGAGCATCTGGTTAAATCAAGTTATATGTTCAAAGCTAAACTGCTCAAGTATAAGTTCTTTACAAATACTGAGTGCAGTGCTGTCTTAGAACATCTTGACCGGACACTACCACGGGCCAGCTCACTTCACAACAGTAATTATCACAGTTGCATCTGGAAGATGGCTCAGGGCTTTGAGGGGAGATGGGGTGTGATCAGCATTCTTTTATACATTTCCAAGTTAAAAAGAGTCATATTCTATAGTGCCAGACAGTGAAATAAGAAAAGCACATAATTGCAAGTCTATTGTTTCACTTATACTTAAGCCCATAAAGAAAATATACCTCCACTTATAAATATTTTTATTATTTATAATAAAGATATTTATTATTATTAATCACATAACTTATGTTCTAAATCCCTTACTTTAGGTGTTTATGTTCCTCATTCATTTTCCAATTTGTCTTACAGCATTATCTTTTTATTTGGCACTGCAGTTATTGGGGGACAGAGTTATAATGGAGTTTTAGAAGAGATCCCTCACAATGAGGTCCTGTAAGTATATTGAATCAAACCTAAGTATTTGAAAAGGAGTAAGAGTAATATGAAAAACATAAGGTGAAAATTACTCCAAAATCAGTCCTGGATCTAAAATTATCTTCATTATTAGTTTAATTTCTAATATGCTTTTACAGTTACTGGGTTGGATGACCTTTAAACACTATACAGACACGGTGTCAAATTATACACCAAGATTTTCATCACATGTGGTTCCAGCACACAGAGGAAGCAGCATGGAAATCTCAGGACTGGAAGACTCGCAGCGCTATCCTAACCCTCTGCCACAGGCAAGGGCTGCCTTTGTAACATCCCGTAAAAAGTCATCCATCCTGTGTTCCAGTGCTGACCACGAATTAACTAGTTCATGCTCTATTTAATTTACTTCTAATGTCTACTTGTTGGATCCATTCAAAACAGGTCTAATCCATCTTCCATACAACCACATTTCCAGCGTTTGGCTTTCTCATTTCTAAAAGAGGAAACAGAGGGCCATTTGGTATTCAAATTTTACTCTAAATAAAAGGCAGCAAATTAATGGCAAGAGCTAGGAACAATATCCATAGCAGCCAGCTATAAATTGTTTTCTTTCCATAACAATTTGAAAGTCTACCCTTTGGAAAAAATAATAAATAGACAAAATCAGCACACCAGAAAATTACAGCAGGCTCCCCAGCATTCACATATCCTGTTCATGTAGAGAGGGTAAAATGGACTGCAAAGAGACCCAAAGGAAAGTGGAAAAAGAAGCTAAGCACTAGTATGTAGACAAGATAACCTTCTCAGAGTGCTTCCTAGGCTTTTGGACTAGTAGCCCTTGAGCTAAATATCTGTTCAGCCTCTATGGAATCAGAAACAGCCTGGCAAGTTCATCAGAGGGCTGAAAGGCAGAGATCCTATACTGTAGAGGGCACAGACACATTAAAAAGTCATCACATGACTTCCACAAAATTAAAAAATAAAGGAATTAAACAGTGAGAAAGGTGACTTGTTAACTCAGGGCAAAACAGAATCAAGGTGAGTCATATGACAAGTAAACATTTGTGAGTTATCCATAAAGACATTGTGGTTTGGAGGTTTGGGGTAGTGGTGGTTTTTAAATCAAAAGCAGACCAAATACTATATAACATAATTAAAGGAATTCATTGCATCAGACAGAAGGTCACTAGACATTCCTCGTGACTTTCTATAGTTGGCATGAGTAATACAATTGTGCCAGGTCTAGCAATCCCCCCTCAATAACACAGAATAGGGATGATTAATGCTAATCACAGCTCTACTGTTTGCAGCAGACTTGGGCCAGGAATTAACATTAGACTGAACTAAGACTGGAGTTTCAAGCGTTATTGTTGAAACTGAACATACTATCAAGCTTATGCTCATTAGACTCAGTCCCTTTCCTACACTTGGGAGCCAGGTTCCACAAAGAAGATAAAGAGATAAACAAAAAACATTGGAAGGGTCCCTATGGACCCCTGCTGAAGGAAAGAGAAACCCTAAAGAAATATCACAATAAAATGTCCCCTTGGGAACTGACATATTTCCTTTACCACCTACAAAGCAATGTATCAACACTATTCCTTTAAGAATCTCAAAATTACCAATGTCTCTCAAATATAGTATAGAAAGATGTTCTTAATAATCATTTAGTAATGTTTTTATAATATCTATAATATATATTACACAAGGTTTAATATTACCTATTACAACTACTATAGCTAATATTTACTAAATGCTTGCTATACATATTAGGCAGTGTTATCATTTACTACATATAAAGTTTTCATTGTTTTACGATAACTCATTTCATGGTTTTTTGAATACTCATTTCCTGAAATAAACTCTTCTAGGCCTACAATTATTAAAAACAAAAACAATTCTGGCCAGTGTGGCTCATTAATTAGAGCATCGGCCTGTGCACCAAAGGGTCATGGGTTCAATTCCCAGTCAAGGGCATGTACTTGGGTTGCACGTTTGATCCCAGGTGCCAGTGGGGACCCGTGCTGGAGGCAATCGGTCGATGTGTCTCTCTCACATTGATGTCTCTCTCTTGCTCTCTCTCTCTCTCTTTCCTCCTCTCTCCCTTTCACTCTCTCTGAAAAGCAATGGAAAAAATACTCTTTGGTGAGGATTAACAAAAATAAATACATAAAAATAAAAAATAAAAAAAAATCTGTGATCTACAGAAATCTAGTTCCATGTAAATATTTGAGATTTACTTTTATAACCTTTTCCTTACCCTCTCCTACCAGTCAATATCATGAATGCTTCAAGTTACTTGCAATGTTTGAACCACAAGCAAAGCAAACTGAATATATATATATATAAAGAATGCATATATAAAGAATGCATATATCTTTATATATATATATATATAAAGAATGCAGAGCTGTAAGAAGCAGAGAACATATACACTAACACTGAAGAGTGGACATCGCCATTCACTAGGGAGGAAAACGGAGGAACTGGAATGCAAAGGTGTGGCACAGAGAAGTGGAATAGGGAAATAATAATGTGCCTAACTTCCTGTGACCGGTATTTCAATCCCTTAGGGAGAAAAAAAAAATTCAATTTTGAAAATTATATTAGAAAATAAATTTATACTTCTCAAAGGTAATAAACATCAAAAGACACCATTAAGAGAGTGAAAAGGCAAGCCACAAACTAGAATAAAATATTTGCAATACATATATACCATAAAGAACTCATAGCTAGAACAGCAACTCTCAAAAGTGTAGTCTACAGATGCCTGGGGTCCTCCAGACCCTCTCAGGAGGTCCATGAGGACAATTTTCATAATAACACTGAGATGGTTTTGCCTTTTCATTGTGTGGGCATTTGCACTAATGAGGTTTCACTTGCGTTGGCATTTGCAAAAGCAATGATGTGCAAAACCACTAGTGCCCCGTAGCTTGGATTAAGGCTATGGCACCAAACTGTACTGGTAACCCTTGTATACTTCACTGCCAGGCACTCACAGTAAAACAAATTTCATTTTTAAAAAATTATTGCTTTTATTAAATGCTCCCTCAGGAACTAATATTTCATATTTCCTTTATTGTCAACAAGGTAGCACATAAACACTGTTCCTTTAATAATCTCAAAATAACTAATGTATCTTGAGTATATCTCTGAGCATGTCTTTTTTATATTCTGTGTGACATACAGGGTAGTACATATAAAGCATTTACGTTGCATGCTCAAGTATAATTGTCTCAGGCAAAGCATCTGAGCGATTGAATTACAAACTGAACTAGCCCCTTTTTTCACAGAATATCCTTTTCATTTGAAAGAACAGCTGACAGACAAATTATGTTATTCAAACTTGGGTTTTTGATGGGCATTTTCTTGAAAATGACAGAAATGAGACTGAGTGCATCTTGAAAGAAAACAACTGATATTAGTTGCCAATGACACAAGTAAAGCTTTAAGAAAATTTTTGAATTTTAGAAAAGTAGTTATCTGCCACCTTGATATAGTTTCCCAATACTTAAAAAGTTTTTAAAGAGACTGGTGGCAATATTACTGAGGGTGACTTTTTTAATATCTTATAATAAAATAAATCAACATTTGGCAGATCAGCCTAACTCAGTGAACCACTATTTTCTAAATGATGGATGTGCGATTCTATCAAATCACATATGGGTAAAGATCTACGCAAAGTATAAAACAGAAGAATGAACTTTAAGGCAACAGCATATAAAAAACTAATTGATAATGTTTCAGACTCCACACTGAGGTTAACCTTTAAGAAACTATCATGTGTCAGATTTTGCTATAGTACCAAAGAATATTAACAATGGTTTGAAAAGGCTAAAGTATTCCTCCTTTAGCAAACATATATCTATGAGGTCAAATTTCCTCATATACTTCAACCAGAAAAACATATTACAACAGACTGATGTAGAAGCAGATTAGAGATATCGAACAGTCTTCTATTAAGCCAGATATTAGTGTTACATACAAAAATATGAAACAATGACATTCATGTTACTAATGTCTTTGAAAAATATAGTTATTTTTCTTGGTAAATATATTACTGATGTTAATAAATAAGGTGTGAATATTGTTATTTTTAGATAAATACATAAATATTTTACAATCTATCAGTATTAATTTCAAATATGATAAATATCAGTAGATATAAACAGCATAAACAAAAGCTCTTTGGAGTTCTTAATAATTTTTAATAATGTAAAAGAGTCTGAAGGCCAAAAAGTTTGAGAATAGCTATACTGGCCTTCTATTGCTCCTGCAGCAAATTACCACAAATTTAGTGGCTTCAAACAATACAAATTTATTATCTTACAGTTTTGTGGGGTCAGGAGTCCAAAATAGGTCTTATGGGGCTAAAATTAAAGGCAACACTCCCTCTAGAAACTCTAGGGGGAAATCTGTTCCTTGCTTTTTTCAGCTTCTAGAAACTGCCCCCATTCCCTGGTTCCTGGCTATATCACTCTGCCCTTTGCTTACATCATTACATCTCCCTTTCTGACTCTGACACTCTTACTCCCTCTTATAAGGACTTTTGAGTTTATACTGGGTACATCCAGATAATACAAGATAACCTCCCTACCTCAAGATCCTTAACTTAATCATACCCACAAAGTTCCTTTGGCTATTAACATACTCACAGGTTCTGGGGATTAGGATGTGGACATCTTTGGAGACCATTTTTCTATCTACCACAACTGCTGAATTAAATATATACTAAACTCCTTAAAATCATTAATAAAAATGCAGAGAACCCAATTTTAAAAACGGGCAACAGACTTGAACAGAAACTTCTCAACAAGAGTATATGCAAATGGCCAATAAGCACATGAATTGTTGCTCAACTTCATTAGCCGTCAAAAAAATGGCAACTGAAAACATCAATGTTGTGTATAGATGTAGACATAGGTATAGATATAGATGATATAGATATAGATCCAATAGAAGGATTAAAATGATAAAGACAGGTAAAGCCAAATTTTGGCAAGGATGTGAATTAGATGGAACTCTTATAAGCTACTGGTAAAAAAATACAGATTGGTATAATCCTTTGGAAAATTGTTTGGCAGGATATGAACACTTTCCTGACCTATGACACAGCAACTCCACCAAGTATGTACTCAAAGAAATATGTTCACCAAAATACATACAGTAGTTTCAAAACAATGCTGTTTCTAATAATCAAAAGCTAGAAACAACTCAAATGTCCAGCAATGTTAGAATAGATAACCGTGATATATTCAAATAGTGGAATATTATATAGAAATAAGAATTACCAGACTACTTCTACGTGCCATGTTGAATCTCACAAATGTAATGTTGAGTCTAAGAAATGACACACAAAAAAGAGTTCATATTGTGTCATTCCACAAACAGGCAAAACCAAGCTAGATTATTAGAAATACAGACAATAATTACCGTCAGGGAGATAGGTAAAGATTTGGTGGGAGAAAGGCTAGAAGGGTCTTTCAAGAAACTGGTAACGTTCTGTTTCTTGATCTTGGTGCTGATCTCATGGGTTTGTCTACTCTGTGAAAATTCATCAAACTACTTAGTATTTATAACTTGTTCACTTTACTACGTTTGTTATTTTTTTATTTTTTTAAAAAAACAAAGTGATTTCCTTTTCTAAAGAATGGACTATTTAAACAAATGCATTTTTTTCAGGGGCCTCTTAACGAAACAATGAGCTGCTGGGATCACTGTGTCTGTTTCACAACAGCAGAAATGTAGGTAGGGTGAACATGGTCCCAAAAACATCATTCTAGAGAACAGCTTTTATACGGTTCCAGTGGGAATCTATGTTAGCATGTAGGAAAAATAGACACAGAAAACGACCTTTACCAAGGGATCATGTTAAACTTCTTGAGACTTTAGAGTTAAGGCCTGTTAGTCTATTGAAAGGCAGCTTCCCATTTTCAGGTCCCTGTCACTGGCTGGTCCTAAGACTATCTTCCAAAGGAGTTATCAAGTTACACAGTGATCAAAGGAAATTTAAAATGAAAACAAAAACATCCATCCTCCCAAACAGAACAAAACACATGTCAACACACCACAGAAAACTTCCTCGCTTTGTTAGCTTTGCAGTCACTGTTAAGGGTTGACAAAAGTCTCCATGTTGCAACAGTTAAAGAGAATAAACCATTCAATTATCCTACATTATATAAAAGTAACAAGTAGATGTTCTTAACAGAAACCCTTTTAAAAATATAACCTCATGCATTACAGAGTAGTAAATCCATTCTTTGGCCGTGTGTGGGTTACTCTAATAATTTTTTAAGAAGCTAGTTTTTCCTTAAGAAGATCCTGGACCTCATCCACAGCCACGGAGCTAGAGAGCAAGAAGCTGGCAGTTGCTAATTCAAAGTAGGAGTCCCCAGGGGCAAGTATGCACTGTGTGTGATTTCCAATAATATGTGTTATTTATTTGGAGAAACCATATGAAAACTGTGGCTGTAAACCACCATGAAAGTATCTCAGAACAGTGGCATGTACCAGATTCCTGTTCACTTAACTGTGAACTCCTCACCCCACAACATGTGCACTAGATGTGCTGGAGCATCTTGGCACCACACAGCAGGCTCAAATGTGCCATCTTGTCAAAGCAGGAAAAGGGCAGTTCAGAATGACCTACCTGCAGTGCTGCCAAGCAGGACTACTTTCTTCCTTAGGAACTTGGGTAAATACCTTTTCAGCTATAAAGATCTAAATTTTTTAATAAAGTAAATGCTTAAATATTTTTAAATGCCAATAACAAAAAATTATAAAATGCTGACAATTTTGAAAAAGAATTCAAAGTCACACCACCAAAACAATTACCTAGTTAACATATTTCCTGCTCTATCTTTTCCTTACTGCTAACACGTTTTTAGAGCTTTTACATACTTCTAATCATCGTGCTTATAAAATGTTCATTGTACTTCTTTCATTTAACATTACAGATATTTTGCAATGTTATTATTTAATAGTCATAAAACTAATATTAATAAATGCATGATAGTTTGTTGAATAATATTACAGTTTACATAACCATTTACCTGTTATTACCCAGTTAAAATTGTTTTTAATTATTTGCTCTTATAGGCAATGTTGAAATAATTATTTTTTCCTCAGAAAATACTTCAGCTTCCCACAATCCCAGCACCAGTGACAAAGAATCAGAGCAGTTTCCTCTGCATTTTATAAAGGTATCCTAGATATTAAGGTAACCAGATACAGTGAGCAGTACCTAAGATCCTCTCCGTGGTCTCTCTGACTTATAAACAGCACATCATATTTGGAGAGTTCGATTTGAAGGATTTGCAGTTCTTTAAGCTCTAGGTTCTCTTTATTTCTCATCACCAAAAACAGGATTAGAAGTAAACGGTTCTTAGTATTTGAAATCAGACATTCATAATCTTTTATATAATAATTATAAGAGCAGTACACAACCCAAAGATCAGTATCATTAAAGAGGCAAGACACTGGCTGAATACAGCCAGAAAGAATAGCCATGGCTACTGGGATAAGTAGTTTTACCCAGGGGCGGGGGAGGGGGTGGGGTGCTAAGTAATAGCTCAATACACAAAGATATCTCTGAAGAAATACAAAACCAAAGGATTTAGTCACTAAAATGGCTAACTAAACTCACAATCGCAATACAACACTAATAAGGAGCTAATACACTGATTTCAAAGTCTTAATAGCATATAAACAGGAAACAATCAATTTCTCAGTATGCAGAAAAATCATTAGCAAATCTGTAATTTCTGCTCCATCAGAGGAGGAAAAAAGAGAGAAAAAAAAAATCTTTGGGCACTAGCTCTACCTATATAATTAATTTGAAGAAAAATGTGGTTGATATCCTGAAGGCTATGATGCCTCTAGTCCCTTGAGGACATCTGAAACTTCCTTAATTTGTTCCAGAGAAAACCATAGGGACTGGACTGACTTAGAGAATCATTATTACTAGCAGATGAGAGAATTTCCACAGGAGGTGTCAGCTAAGAGAACTAGCTGGGTAGTCTCTATACTTTACTTTTCTCATCTGTAAAATGGGATAATACTTGTTTGCAAATTTGCTACAAGGAATAAATGAGAATATGTATACATGCATATACATACATGTATGTATGTGAGAATATATGCAAATACGCATATGTATGTGTATCAATATATACATATTCTCATTTATTCCTTGCAACAAGTGCATATATATATATACACACATTTATATATGTATGTGCATACACACACACATACACACAGAATATGCATATGTTTAACACAGTACCTGGTACATGTTATGTACTCAAAAGATAATAGCTACTATTAAATAATGAAAGACAATTTTACACAGGGGTGGGCAAAAGTAGGTTTATAGCTGTAATACATATAAATAATAGAATAATTAAGAAATAATAGTACAAGAATAACTTGTATTTTGGGTACTCACAACTGTAAACCTACTTTTTCTACCCCTGAATTGTGGAGAAAACATGACCCAGAGTAAAAAGACCTAGGGCCTACCCCACACTATTGATTCATTTTCTGACCATGGGCAACACCAAGCACTATAAAGAAGAAAGCTATCATATCTAGTTAGAAGAATTAGAGAAGGTTTCATGGAAAGTGTAGGATTTGAAAGAGCCTTGAAATATTGGTAAGATTTCTATACATATAGTTAAAGGGCAGAAGCCATTAAAGTAGATAAAGGCATGAAAAAAACAAGGGTAGAAAAAGATGAGTGTACTTGAGCATCATTTCAGTTTGGGGAGGAATGTTTGAGCAAATAGAAAATTGAGATAGAGATAAAGTCAAAAAGGTAGTTTGGGAATCACATTATGGAAAGTCTTGATGGTCATGGAGATTTTGTACTTATTGGGAGGCACTGACAGTTTCTAAAGATCAGAATCATCTGGTTAGTGCTGAGATGGTCGTGGTTCACAAAATTAAGGGGGGTGGTAGGAGAAATGTCAGTTTTAGAAGGGTTTTAGACTAGAAGAATTTCAGGAACTTCTATGTAGAAAATAACTTTCCCTTAAACATGACCCATCAACTAACTGCCCAGGAAGGAAGGCCAAGGACAGGTATCACTGAATATTTAGCCAAAGAAAAATCAAGGCAAACCAAGGTGGGTTAAGAGAGATCTTGCCTCAGGTCATATAAATTAACATTAACAGCAGACGGAGAAAAGGAATTCAGAATTCCCTCCTTGGGATCTGTTACTTGAGACAGCATTTCCTCTCTCTCAAGCATTTCTGAAAGATAATTATCAGGATAACAGGATAAATTCTCAAAAGTATGCATTTACGCCAAGCATGCAAAATGGGTAGCTGTGCATGCAATTATAAATTATACAATTGGAGCCTGAAAAAATGCTTGTGAACTTACCTCATCTGTTAACTCAAAGTACACAGCAACATTTTAGAACTCTTAACTGTGGAAAACCGTATTATAATCATTTCTGGTTGTCTCATGAAAATAGGTAGGCCAGCTTAGTCACCAAACCTCAAGGGGAAAACAGCTGCAAATTTCAATAATTTTCCCCTGACCATTCACTATCTAATGGAGTATAATCTAGGACATCCTCTCCCACCCAAAACACAGGTACACACACACCCTCTAGTGACCTATTCCTTTGGCTATGTTGCTATTGTGGTGACAAAACATCCCCCAAGGTGATGAGGCTCAAACCACAACTCACCCCATCCATTGTACCTACTTAATAAGGAAAAAAGTAAACCAAATCTGGTGAAACATAATATCACCAGGAATCTCTACATATTTTAAACACAGAGTTTTATATCAACCAAAAAGTAGTCAGTAGAGATAGGACCATATTACTGATAACCAAGAAAAAAAGGAATCAGAAACAAATCCACCAATATGCAGGTGAAGTTCACATTGTTACACATTTGTAAACAATGCCTTTACAATGACTGTGAGTATATATTCAAGAAAACAGAGAAAAGATAGATACATTAGGTAAAAAGATGGAGAATTTTAACAGAAAATTTGAGGTTATAAAAAAATTAAGTGGACATTCTAGAACTAAAAAGTATCTGAAACGCTAACTCCTAAGTTTCTCTTCTGTTTCTACCAAGGCATTCATTATGTGTTTGCACTAATTACCCTTAAGTTAGAAGGAATATAAGTAGACATAATATTTGGGGCCATTTTCAGAATGAGCAAAATGCAAAAGTAAATGAAATAATAATGGAAGAGATCTCTAAATCTTGTTAAGGGGTGATAATCACAGGGTGAGCTTTTATATCCTGAAGAGCTTCCAGAAACAGACAAACACTTTTCACAAACTAAATTTTAAGAGAATCCTTTTCTATACAATGGGCAGAGTAAAGTGATTGTCACTTACAGGAAGGTGCGTGAATACAGCAAAGGTGCTACGCAGAAAAGCAATGAGGTCTACAAGGTAGTCACTAGCTTTGTTGCCCAAATCTCCTGTCATCCAGTCATAGTCGGCCAACTGTAGAAACTGGTCAATCTTTTGATTCAAGTTGGTATAAATCTCTTCTTCAGCTGCATGTCTGGCATCCTGAGAAATATGAAATTTAAAAAATCATTCAGGCTTCTAGTATAAGCATAGCAGACATTTCTGCTTGGAAACATCTCACACATACCCACTAAATAACAGAATTGGTGGTGGAAAAAAGATGAGGGGTAGGTATCAGCGGTACCCGCCGCCTCCCGCAACCACATCAAAATTACAACTAAAATACAGAACTATCATCACTCAGAACCTCCTGAAATCTGGCTGAACAGAGGGAACTGAAGAAGCATCGAGACCGGTAGGAGGGGCAGAGACACAGGCAGATCGGGGCTGGATCAGGGAGACTCAGCCTCAGGCCCACACCCTGTCCTGCGGTATAAACCCTGGGGGTATCTTGGTGGCGGTTTCCCGGAGGAGCGACGGGTCCCAGCCCCACAGCAGGCCCCAGCCCAGGGCTCCAGGGCCAGGAAGAGACGTCCCCACAACTCCGGGCTGTGAAACTAGCGGGCACTGTCCCTGAGGGACCTGGAGGCTGTGGGAGCCCCAGCAGCTCCTCTCAAGGGGCCCATGCACGGACTCACTCAGACACGCTCCCTCTGAGCCCAGCGCCGGGCAGCAGCCTGAAAGGACCTGGGACACTCGGGGAGGAACTAACCTGCCTGAAATCCAGGCAAGAGCTGGAGGGGCGGCTTCCTCCCATGGAGAAGAGATGATGGAGGCCATTGCTCCTTTGGCGAGCCCTCCCCGAACAGAGCAGGCAGGCAGGTGCCATATTTTAATCGCCAGCACCTTTGGCCCCGCCCCGTGATTCCCGGAGGCCCCGCCCCTCCCCACCTGCAGGCGCATCCAGGCCATTTCCAGGGGCTTTTCTGTGCAAGTGGCCTCTCAAGTCTTATGCTTAGGACTTTCCTAAAATCTCTCAGACAAACAGCAGCGGGCCCCATACGGCTTGATAAGTGGCCCCAGGCCTGGCACTGGCGGCAGCCTGCACTGGCTCATAGCTTGGCCTCTCCTGGACACAGCCAAGCCCAGCACAAGTAGCAGCCAACTATGGTTTGCTGTGTAGCTCATGCTGGGTGGCCCTGGGCAAGGCACTGGCACAGGCTGACTTTGCACCTCCCCGGAGGCCCCAAAGACAGTGCACCTGGTGGTCAGACTCGATCATACTGGATTACAACCCTACCACATCCAAGAGTGACACACTCAAAGGGAGCATTTGGTGAACACCAAAGCTCCACTGAAGTAAATCCTGCTCCACAGGGGTGTCTCCAGCACAGCAGCTCTTTGGCTGTCGTTGCAGCTAGTCCTCAGAGCCAATTGGCCTGGGGGTCAATTCCTGCCAGTGACACTGACAGCAACCAAGGCTCAACTACAATAGGTCAGAGCACACAGCCCACCCAGGGGAGCACCTAGAAGGCCCAGCTCAGGTGACTGGGGAGGCTGAGCCACTGGGCCCTACAGGACACCTACTACACAAAGCCACTCTACAAATTCCAGGAGACATAGCAGCTCTACCTAATACATAGAAACAAACACCTGGAAGCAGCCAAAATGTGGAGGCAAAGAAACATGTCACAAAGGAAAGAACAGAAGAAATCTCTAGAAGAGGAATTAAATGAAATAGAACCAAGCAAGCTAACAGATACAGAGTTCAGAACTTTGTTTATAAGGATGCTCAATCATATTAGTAAGAGTATTACAAAAACAACTGAGACCGTCGATGACCTAATAAAGTACCTATCAGAAAGGAAGGCTACATAAACTAAAATGAAGAATAATTTACAGGGAATCAACAGTAGAGTAGAGGACGCTGAAAATCAAATCAGCAATTTGGAACATGAGGAAACAAAAAACACTCAACCAGAAGAGCAAAAAGAAAAAAGAATCAAGAAATATGAAGATAGTATAAGGAGCCTCTCAGACAACTTAAAGCAGCCCAGCATTCGTATTATTGGGGTCCCAGAATGAAAAGAAAGAGAGCAAGAAACTGAAAACCTATTTGAAAAAATAATTACAGAAAACTTCCCCTACCTAGGGAAAGAAATAGACTTACAAGTCTAGGAAGCACAGAGGGTCCCAAACAAGAGGAACCCAAAGAGGCCCACAGTAAGACACATCATAATTAAATGCCAAAGGTTAAAGACAAAGAGAGAATCTTAAAAGCAGCAGGAGAAAAGCAGTTAGTTACCTACAACAGAGCACCCATATTACTCACAGCTGATTTCTCAACAGAAACGGCAGGCCAGAAGGGAGTGGCAAGAAATATTTAAAGTGATGAAAAACAAGAAACTACAACCAAGATTGCTCTACCCAGCAAAGTTATCATTTAGAATTAAAGGTCAGATGAAGAGCTTCACAGATAAGAAAAAGCTGAAGGAGTTCATCACCGCCAGACTAGCACTACAGGAAATGTTGAAGGGTCTTCTTTAAGAAGAAGCTAATGAACAAAAGAATCTGACAAACTAAATAGATCCAGAGACATTGACGCATGCAACAGACAATCATATTTCAGAGGAAAGAGGGAAGGGGTGTGGAGGGTAGGAAGAAATTAACCAAAGAAGTTATATGCATATATGCATAAGCCATGGACACAGTGAATAACGAGGTGAAGGCCTGAGGAGGGGGTGGGAGCGAGGTGAAGGGGGTGAATTGGGGGGAAAACAATGGGACACTTGTAATACTTTCAACAATAAAGATAAATTAAAATAAAAAATAAAAATAAAAATAAAAATAAATAAATAAATAATAAAAATAACAGAATTGGTAATATTAAGTAATATCACAGTCTCCATTAATTTTTCTCTTTTCAAAAGCACAGTGTAATATTTTCTATTTTGTGTCTGCAAGACAAACTATTATTGTGCTTCACCAGATAGAAAAACTGGTAGTTTCCTCAGCTACCTGCATCCTTTCCTTTCCTTTCTTATCTCTGTTCAAAATTACACCCATTCTCAGGACTCTATTCCTTTTCATCTCTTTTGGGACTCCAAAGTTCCCCCTTCCACTCTCTTTATATCCCCTAGTCTCTTCACTTTGCTTATTATATGTATCCTAAACTTCTGACTTAATGCTATGTATCCCACAGTTACTACCTACTTCTTCAAAAGATGGAACACACCAATGTTTCCTAAATTCTGTTCTAAGTAACCCCAGTCCTGAAAAATGCTAAAACAATAGCAAAAAAGTTCCTAGATCAAATAAGTTTGAGAAACCCTGTTTAAGAGATTCTTGATGTACACTAGCATATAAAAGACTCTAAAAAATGTTGTGGGACTAATGTCCCAAGAAAAATATTTTTAGGACAAAAAGGTCTACACTGCACCAGAGCAATAACAATGCTAACAATCTATCACCACGGATTGGTCCAGGACAACCCAGGACCTCCATGCTACCACATCCAATACTCATTTTTCAGTCTGATCTTACTTGATCTCTGTTAAATATTCTCTGCCAGAACTAAGTTCTCCTTTGGCTTTCTCCTGGTTTTACTTTTACTTTACTTGCCTCTAATCCTCACTTTTGCTGGGTGATTACATCAACTCCTATGGCTCCCACTGTCTGTGTCCAAACCCACTCTTGGTCAAGACCCATATATCTGATCTCTTCCTGGGCATTATCACCCACAGAAACACTGGACACAGTAAGTCCAGGGCTAGACTGACCATAATCCCCACTCTTCACCTGTTCAGTTCAGTCCAACGCAGAGATCTAAGAAACATATTGGATTCCATTCATTCCTACAGTCAGTCACTGTGTCCTGTAAATTCTAACTCCTAAATTTCTCTCTAATTCCTACCCTCCTCTCCATTTTCACCGTTTTAACGGCTATAATTTTTGCAATGTATTTACATATTCTAATACAGGCATTTATTATGTTTACTATGGACCCTTCTGTGCTTAGATCTTTATATATTTATGATAATCTACAAGCATGATAATCGACTTGTTTGATAATCAACTGTCCTAGAATTCCCGTATTACTAAGTGTTTTCTTTTCATTAATAAACATTATATTTTAGAAATTTAGGCTTAGAGAAAACTGAGCAGAAAGTATAGAACATTCACATATACTGCCCCCCCGCACTTACCCGCCACTGTTTCCCCTATTAAAACATCTTGCATTAGTGTGGTACATTTGTTATAACTGATGAACCAATACTGATCATTTATTAGTAACTGAAGTCCATAGTTTGAATTAGAGATTACTCTATACTGTACAATTCTATGGATACTAAAAAATGCACAATGTTACATATTCACTATAAATATATATAGAATAGCTTCCCTGCTCTAAAAATCCACTTAGCTCTACCTCTTCATCCCTCCCTCACTCATCCCCTGAATCCTGGCAACCACTGATTCTTTTAATAATCAATGATGAGAGAGTCGTCAGTTATCGGCTGCCTCCTGCATGCCTCTGACTGGGCATCGAGCCCGCAACCCCGGCATGTGCCCTGACCAGGAACTGAACCAAGATCTCCTAGATCACAAGTCAATGCTCAACCACTGAGCCACATTGGCCAGGCTGTGGTCTATTTTGAATTAATTTTTGTGAAAAGTGTAAGATCTGTGTCTAGATTCATTTTTTTATTTTTTTCTCTCTAAGAATCTACCATATTATTGTATAGTAATTACACAAATAATATTTGTGATGGAGTAAATTAATAAATACCTTCATTCTATTTTGTACGAGAGTGAAGACATTCTGATGAATAAGGAAAGCAAAGAATGCCAGTGTAATTATGACACATATGGCAACAAAAGGGAACTCAGGAAGGAAATACCTTGAAGACCTTCTGATTCTTTTTGCCCCTTTTGAAGCATAAAGATTTCCATCTGCAAGGGAAAGTTTTCTGGAAACAGTAGCTTAGGAAAATACACAACATGTAGCTGTTATAATTACCATGTTTACACTGAGTTCTGGTTAGTTTGTCTGAAACAATCCTGGTAAAAATAAATTTTCAATGTGTTTTATACAACCAGTGCTTCCAATAAGCACTGCCTACATGACCTTTAGTGGTCTCCAGAACTTCTCCTTTACTTCTCCTTAACTGGCTGCTCAACCTCTATGGCTTCCTGCCTGCCTTTAATTTTCCCTCAGCAATTTTAATGCTAAAGCAACAACAAATTACACAAGCCATCCTCTGGGAGGATATCTGACCATAATCCGAAAAGCCCTTCAAATAAGGAAATTGAGATAGGTTAGGGGAAGAGTAGCAGAACATACTACACAGTCCCCATATGATATCCAAGCATAAATGATCCTCATGCTCTAATTCTCTAATTTCTTATTCTCTGATGAACACTTAACTATAGTCCCTCCCACGTTTTCTTTCCTAGAGAAATGTTGGCTTCCACAGTAAATCAAGTGAAAATATTCTCGATACAATTATTACCCGTGCTCCATAATAATGCTAATATTTAAGAGTAATTATAATTCTGCCCGGCCAGGCATAGCTCAGCGGTTGAGCGTCAACCTAGGATCCAGGCGATCGGGGTTCGATTCCCGGTCAGGGCACATGCCCGGGTTGCGGGCTCGATCAATGGCTCTCTCATCATTGATGTTTCTATCTCTGTCTCTCCCTCTCCTTTCCTCTCTCTGAAATCAATAAAGATATATTTTTTTTAAAAAAGAAAAGAGTAATTATAATTCTTATTAAACTGCCTAAGGTCATTCATCCTAAAGTTCTTAAAGGTCTTATATTTTCATACTCATTCTTGGGGCCTCTTTACTAAGTAAGTCCTTTCCTCACTAACAGAATATCAATATTAACATTATAAAAAATTACTGAAAAGTTTTAAGTAATGACACACACATAATATGATGAATAATAAACTTTTTTTAAAGCAATTTTATAGGTAGCGCGAAACAACCCAAGCTCACACCTTGGATGTATAACCCACCTACCAGCACACCTAAAGAATATTTTGTGGCTGACCACCCCATTTTTTTTCCTTTATTTATTTCAGCTTAATTGAGGTACCTCTGAAAATAAAATTATAAGTTCTTTAAAATGTACACTGTGATGATCTGATATACATATATATTATGAAAGAATTCCTTCACCTAGTTATTTAATACATGCATCACCTCACACAGTTTTGCTTAGTGTGACCAGCTTCTAATTCTATCACCCCTCAGTCCCTGGCAACATCTTTTTTACTCTCTGTGTCTATGCGTTTGACATTTCTTTAAAAAGATTCCATATATAACTGATACCATGCAGTATCTGTCATTCTCTGTCTGGCTTATTTTACTTAGCATAATGCCCTCAAGGTTCCCCTATGTTGTCCCAATGGCAGGTTTTCTTTATTTTTCATGGCTAAATAATATTCCTTTGTATACATACACCACATTTCCTTTATCCACTCATCTGTTGATGGACACTTCGGTTGTTTCCATATCTTGGCTATTGCAAATAATATTGCCATGAACATGGAAGGACAGATATCTCTCCAAGATAATGTTTCCAATTCCTTTGAATATATACCCAGAAGTGAGATTGTGGGATCATACGATAGTTCTATCTTTAATTTCTTGAGGAATATCCATAGTTTTCCATAGTAGCTGTACCAGTTAACATCCCCACCAACAGTGTGCAAGAGTTTTCTTCTCCACATGCTTGAGCGCATTTGTTAACTCTTTCATTTTGATGATAGCCATTCAAACAAGTGTGAGGTCATATCTCTTTGTGGTTTTCATTTGCATTTCCTTGATGGTTAGTGATGTTGAACATCTTTTTCATTAACCTGTTGGCCATTTGTGTGTTCTTTAGAAAAATGTTTACTCAGTTCCTCTGCCCATTTTAATCGGATTGTTTAAATTTTTTTGCTATTGAGTTGTAGGGATTCTTTATATATTTTGTATATGATCCCTTTTTCAGATATATGATTTGTCAATATTCTCTCCCTTTCCATCAGTTGCTTTTTCATATTATTGATGGTTTCCTTTACTGTGCAAAAGCTTTCTGGCTTGATGAAGTCTCACTTGTTTATTTTTGTTTTTGTTGCTTTGCCTTTGCTTTTGGTGTAAAATGCAAAAATTACTGCTAAAGCCAATGCCAAGGAGCTTACCCGCTATATTTTCTTCTCCAAGTTTCATAGTTTCAGTCTTACTTTCAAGTCTCTAATCCATTTTGAGTTGATTTCTGTGTATGGTATAAGATACGGGTCTAGTTCCATCCTTTTGCATGTGGCTGTCCCATTTTGCCAACACCATTTATTGAACAGACTATCCTTTCCACACTATGTAGACTTGGCTCCTTTGATATAAGTTAATTGACCTTATATGTGTGGGTTTATTTCTGGGCTCTCAATTCTGTTCCACTGACTTATGTGTCTATTTTTATGCCAATACTATACTGTTTTAACTATTATAGCTTTGTAATATAACTTGAAATCAGGAAGCATGATACCTCCTGCTATGTTTTTTCTCAAGATTTCTTTGGCAATTCAGATTTTTTCTCATATTTTTTCTTATAACAGAAAAAGAGAAGATCATTCCAACAATTTTTAGCTCTCATAAAACATAATAAGCAACATGAATCAAATTTGATTTCTTCTCTTAAATCTACTCTCAAGGCAAGGTAACAATAAATAGGGGAAAAGGGGGAAAGGATAGGAAAAAGTAGACACCAGTGGACATAAAATCATGATTTCAAATTTACAACTTTATATCTAATAAACATCAACTTCTGGATTTCAAAAGAGTGACATAGACTTGTTTCCAAACTAAAATAACCAAATAATAACAACAAAAACCCAAAGTATTCATGTTGGCCTTTATGTCAGACTTGACCATTTTAGTGTTTAAGATGTAGCACTGTGCCCAGCCAGGCGTGGCTCAGCGGTTGAGCATTGACCTAGGACCCAGGCGATCACAGTTTGATTCCCAGTCAGGGCACATGCCGGGGTTATGAGCTCGATCCCCAGTTGGGAACACGAAGGAGGCAGCAGATCAATGAGGACTCTCTTATCATTGATGTTTCTCTCTCCCCCCCCTCTGAGATCAATAAAGATGTATTTAAACAAACAAACAAACAAACAAACCGATGTTGCACTGTTAATTTTTCTGCTTAATACTTATTTAAAGTTCCCATGGCAAAATAAAGGAGTTTCTCAAGGCTCTTTGAAACTAAGGTATTTACTCTCCAAAAACTCATCTACCATCAAGCCTTCTTTTGTTCTACAAGGGTATCATTTTTCCCATTTGATTAAACCTGGCTCAAAACTAGTGCTGTGGCCTTGTGAAATAACTATAAAATTGCTAATTTTATAGCAATAACAAGGGGCAAAAATACACCACTTAAAAGTAAGGTAAAAAAAAATTGGGCATAGGATACAGAAGAGAGAGACCAGCTAATTTAAAAGTTTCAATTGATGTTGATTTCAACTATAACCACTTTTATGTAGATAATACGTAAGAACTCTTGACTGTGATGGGGGCCAACTAAGGAAACAGCCACTTTCATGCGGAAAAAATAAGGACTATTTAGTGGACACAGTTGTCAACTTTTTTTAGTATAAACATCCCAAAATGAGCATTGGTATTTGTTTTTCTAAGGAATTCATTAGCACCTATTCTCAAGAGCATGCTATGAATCATACTGCTATGCGACCTGGGAAACGAAGCCATGTCAGGTAGACCAGCCCAGACTAGGCACGCCAAGCGCAGCTCTGTAGCACTGTGGGGCTCTCACCTTAAAAGTTGTGGTGCCGTAGAGCTTGCTGGTATGGACTGTCTCTGGAAGCACGTTAGTGATATTGGTGATGAATTCTTCCAAGTACTTACAGGACTTCTCCAAGTGTGTTGTATTGATGATAATCTGGACAAGCTGGAAAATAACAAGCACATGTAAGAGTCATCTGACCTTGACCCCAGGATGAACGGCTCAGTACCAATCTGCTGGTATAAGACAGACAAACGACACGACGGCAGAGGCCACCTGTATTCTACGAGGGGCACTTTAAAGCATGGGCACCACTTCATCTCTGAAGCCTTCTCTGACTACCCAGAGCATCTTGTATTTCCCCTACTATATATAGGAGTTCTTGTCACTCTACTTCAACACGTTTTCTTCTGTTTAAAAAAGACTAGACTAAGAATAATACTGTTTAGCATAATGCCTAGCCTTAAATAACTGCCAAATAATTTAAATAAATAAACCCCCACTGAAACAACAAAAATAACTGAAATGGCAAGAAAAAGTTTCCAAATTAGGCGTGATGAACAGAGAGATGCTGGACAAGACTGTAGTACATTAACTACGTTAGTCTGTGGTAGATAAAACATGGGCGCTGAAGTCAGAGAAACCAGGGCACAAACAATTTATAAATTACTGATCTTGAGAGCATTTCCTAACTTCTCTAAGCCTGATTCTTTACCCGTAAAACATTAGTAACTTCTAACTCACAGAGTTACTGCAAAAACCAAATATTCTTTAGTTAATACTATTTCCCTTTACTTACAGAAAAGATCCTTAAAGAAGTTAGTACTGGTAAGATAAATGCCACCTGCTAATTACTTTGAAGGGAGACTGAGGAAGAATAACTATTATTATCTACGTAGAATTAAAGTTTGTAAAGCACTTCGCAATTCATTTTCTTACACTGTCTCCCTGGCAAGCTGCAGAAGTAAATTAAGTGAGTAGCTATTACTTCATTTTACTATAACAAAAACAAAATTAAAATGATTTCTCTAGGTCACATAACTAGATGGAACTAGGACTCCAGTCCAGTCATGAACTCCTCTACATGACTTCTGCCAGTGCCTCTGAGCAGAGCACAGGGGGCAGCCCCGGCCCTGGCGCTGTGTTCAGTACAGTGGGCTGAAGCAGACTCTGGGTCTTCCATCATCTAGAACCCTCCATGCTTTAATTCTACTCTATGTAAAAAATTAAATAAAAAGGAGTACTACCTCCTTATTTCAACTATGAAAACTATTCATATTCCCCAGATATACAAAAGAAATACAAAAAGGAAAGAGAACGAAAACTTTTTTTGGTCTCTCTCTTCTACATCTTTAACTTTTCATTTTCATGACTGTTCTCTGGCGGTGGGAATGTGGAAGGTCGGGGGAGTACAGGCGTACAGGGCAATGGATGAACTTCGGTGCTTCTTTCAGTGTAGTGAGACAGTGAGCTGGGGGAGAGTGGGTAGACGACACAAAGGGGAGATTGGAACTAAAGATGAAGACAGGTATTACACATTTTTACAGTCAAATGATATTTCTGTGAAATAGTAAACAAAAAGATGAATGGACTATCATCAGAAAGTACATTCTTACCTCCTCAACAGCATACAACACACAGTTCTTTCTCAAAAAAATAGATGTCAACTCATAATGACAATGCTTTAGTAATAGACTGGACTAAGGGAAAAGATACCTTCTACTCCCCTAAAGATCAGCTGGAAGAGCTGAGAAAAACAGCTACTTTTTAACATGGTGACAAAGAGCAAAGACCCAGAGATGCAGTTCCAGCAAAGATGAAAAGTTAGGGCAACATTAGGACTAGATCTCTGTCATATTCCCCATAACTCATCAGAGCGTATGCATCACGAGACCCTTTCCACTCACTCTACAGTTTGAATTTGGAGACTTTGAGTTTTGGACACTGACACTATCACCTATAAAATTACCCAAAACACCCGCCTCTTAGCCTGAGAGTGCTCTTAAAAAATAAGCAATGTGTCACCCTCTTTCTTTCCACATGTTTCTCCCTCAGAGGAAGACTAAAATCATTTTTAAAATCTTTAATTGTCTAAATTAAATTAACTCTTCTTCCTGAGTGGGAAGGTGGCTATTGGCAAGGCTGTCTTGATGCAGAAGTCAGAAAAGTAAGAGAGTTAATTTGGAGAACTAAAGAATTTCTATTTTAAAATCAGCATTACCTATCAGGAACACATTCTATCTATCAAAAAAATCCTAATAATAAGGAGAGATCGTGTCATGTTATCGAAATAAAAAGCAGTGGCAGTCAAAGAGAAAATTGTCCTGTTTTGCAGGATATTGGCAGTTTAAAAAAAAAGGGGGAGGCGGCTTCACTGGGTACAGTAGTAATTTCCCATGACTTTTTAAAGATCTGTCAACACAAAAGATCACCATGAATTACATCAATTGGCTGTCAGTCACTTCTGAAATGTTTCATTGCTGAGCATAGAATAGACTATTAAAACACTCTAGGATTACAGTAGATACCATGTCATTTTCAAAGGGAATATTGTCTGTTAATGAGGTCTAAGTGTCTCTTCTCCTGAATGACAGCTAACCAAAATCCTTACAAGGGCATTTACAAATGTGAAGCCAGATGCTTTGGGGGTAATTTTGAATGTAAGGATGAAACGAAGCAATTTCAGATATCAACTTCCATCAGAGTTAGAGCGCCTTTGATATTTTTAACCCCTACTTCCCACTCTATTACAAAAATATATCACTGAAGCAATCTAAACTGTCCTTAACATTGTTCCAAGGACATGGAACTAACAACAGATTAGATAGATATTGGTTAGGTCTTATATAAAGTTCTATGAGAAGTGTTCAAAAAACAAAGAAACACTATATAGCAAACAATCACCTCTCACAGCTAAATGACCAAAGTTGCTTTGGTTAAAAATCATTAAGCAGAACATCTTTCTGTCTCTCCCAGTATCACAGAGAATCTGATCAGAAAGAGCACAGAGTAGACTGTGGGAGTCACTTCTCCAACCCTGATGAAACACCCCAGCAGAGCCTGAACCATGATGACCGATAGATGTTCACATGTTTGACAAACTTCAGAAAAGAAAATGCCTTCATCATCTTCAATAATTCAAAACTAAGCCCTAAATTCCAAGAACAAATTTCTAGCCTCAACTATAAACTACTTCTGGGGTATTTACATCCACTTATATTATAATTGATATTATTTTATTTCCCAAAGCAGAGAATTGAATTTAGTGCACTGAATCTCTCCAAAAGGACTAACCCAAAGCTAGTAAATGAGAGTCATACTCCTTCCCACACCACCAGTGCTTCTCAACTGTTATATTTGCCAGAAGATAAAGAACGAAACAGCGGCCTTGATTCTCACTCTCGAAAACATGATCCCTAAGACTTCAAGGAATTTTTATCTCCATTGCACCCCTGCAAGGGTACAAAAAGGAATGTTAACTGCTGATTTTATACCATCTCCAAGGAAAATATCTAAAATACTTGGAACTATTGGTTTAAAATTCAAAGGTCTAGTACAAAGCTTATATTTGACAAAATTTAAGTACAAAATGTTCGAACATAACATTAGATATATCATTGCTGTTTAACGGAGTGGAGACAAATGGTGTGTGGGAGATAAATAACAGAGGCTAGAGCCATGTGATCATCAACCTAAATTATATTAAAAGCAAAGGGTGAATGAATGCAAAGCACTGGTCATTTATTCAGGTCTCCTGGGACACTATTATAATCATAAAAATATAAATATTCAATATTCACCAATAGAAACTGAATTTCTCTAATTTTACTCTAAGAACCTACCTACCTACTTTCTTTTTTTTCTTTCTTTCTCCTCTCTTTCATCAGTTAAGAACTCCTATGTGCTAAGGAATTGGGATACCGCTGTACAAAATTATACACAAACAGACAAAGTCCCTGACCTCATAGGCATTACAGTAAACAAATACACATACAAACATGTAGTATAATGTCAGGCAGCAATAAGCACTGAGAATAGAAGTGAGAATAAGGGCTTATATGGTAATGGCAGGTCTGAGCTCTTTTGAGGTAGGGTGGTTAAGGAAATGATATTTGAATAGAGACTTAAAATGAAGGTAAAATATGTCTATGATCTGTAATAAATAAGTTATTTTAAATCCAATTTATATCTTAAACCTTTCTATCAACATATTATTCACAAATAAGTAGGGCGTCCTTTGATTCATCTTAAAACTTTCTTCCAAACTTAACTAATTCTCTGGTATTCTGCGATTAATAAACTAGTGGTTTATTTCCTTTCTCTCTATATTGGTGGTTTTAAATTAGTGTAGCAAAAGAGCAAAAGTCCAGAAAAAATATTACTTTCAAACTCACTTCAAATCTTATTTTTAAAAGAAAATATATGTCAAAACTCACCTCAAATCTTATTTCCAAATTACTTACTGGCTGCCTAGCCTTAGGCAAAGTTATTATCTTTCCTCATCTTAAAATTGAGGTCATAACATCAATGTGATACCAAAGCAATAATAAATACATTATAATTAAATATAAATACCAATATAAATAATAAAGTATTGAGTATAATATATACCAAATTCCTGAAGGCTATTATTGATATGGGCTTATTCATTGCATCTCCAGCTAAACAGGCCCTAAGAAAATGTACAGCCATGCTGGCCAGTCTCACTTTCATTGAGATCCGCTAGCCAAAGTGGGCACTTATTGCTGCAAAATGATCACATAATCAAGAACAAGTCAATTTTTTCTATAGGCCCAAATATTTCTTTTCTCTCCTTCAACCCCAACATTTGCTCTCAAGCTCTACTTTCAGCTGAAGATCTTTCTTTCACTGAGAAAACTGAGCATTTGGAGCCTACCACCAAAATATATACCCAACCACCACCATCTGCGTCCACATACTCGGATGCTCATCTGTTACAAGCGGTGAACTTCACACCCCCTAAAGCCAATCCCTTTCATTGTGCACTAGATTCTAAGCTCTCTTTCCTACCCACATTACTCCAGAGACTTGCCCCTTTCTCCTACATCAACTTTTGCTTTCTATTGCACATTCTCACCAGAAATAACACGCTATTACTTCTAATTTTAAAAAAAAGAAAAACACAAAAACTTTTGCTTAACCCACTTCCCCTACTGGCTACCATCTCATTTCCTTGCTTACCTTTGTAACAAAATTCCCCAAAAGAATTGTTTTTTATTTGCTATCTCCAATTCCTCTCTTTTACTCTTTAATATTATTAATTGAAATAAATGCTTCATTTTAGGCTAGTTTTAGGTTTACAAAATAGTTTCAAAGAGTTCCCAAATACTCCACACCCAGTTCCCCCATTGTTAACATCTTACATTACTACGGTACATTTGCCACAACTAAGGAACCAACATTGGTGCTTTACTATTAACTGAACAGCACACTTTATTCCAATTTCATTTGATTTTCCTGAATGTTTTTACCTTTTTCAGGATTCCATCTAAGATTCCACATTACATTTAGTTGAAATGTCTCCTTAGCTCCTCTGGTCTGTGACAGTTTCTCAGACTTTCCTTGTTTTTGATGACCCTGACAGTTTTGAGTCGGGTATTTTGTAGAATGCCCTTCAATTTGGGTTTGTTTAACGTTTTTCTCATGGTTAGACTGAGGCCATGGGTTTTAGAAGGAGGACCACAGAGATGAACTGCCTTCTCATCACATCGTATCAAAGTTACACGCTAGCAACACAACTTATCACTGATGACGGTAACCTTGATTACCTGAGTGAGGTAGTCTGTCATGTTTCTTTACTGCAAAGTAACTTGTTCCTTCATTCCATAGTCTACTGTAGGAAGCAAGTGACTAAACACAGCCTTCACACAAGGGATGGGAAGCTAAGCTCCACCTCCTTGAGGGGGTAAAATCTACATAAATTATTTGAAATTCTTCTTCTATATAGGACCCATTCTCTTCTAAACCTTCTCTGGCAGGAGTTTCCTACCATCATTCTATTAAAAATGCTTTTATCTAGGTCACCAACTTATTCTAAGTTGGTAAGTCCAATGGTAACTCTTAGTTGTCATCTCACCTGATGTACCAGTAGTATTTGTCATAGCTGACCCCTCTCTCCTTTCTTTATATACTTTCTTCACGCAGCATCCAGGACACCATACTCTCCTGTTCCTGTTTCACGTGTGCTTGTTGTTTCCAAGTGGTACCTTCCCAGTCTCCTTCACGGGCTCCTCTTTTCTCCTGAGTTCTTACTAGTGGAGTGCCCAAGGGTTCAGTCCTTCACCCTCGTCTCCATCTTTACATACTCCCTCAACAATACTATCTAGTCACATGGTAAATGTTATTTTTATGCTCCCAATTTTTGTCTCCAGGCCAAACCTTCTTCTCAAACTCCAAACTCATATATATAACTGCTTACTCAATATCTCATACTATATGTCAATAAATACTACAAATTTAATATGCCCAAAACCAAATTCCCAAGATTACCCCCACCCCAAATTTAGCTCTACGTGAAGTTTTGTCATCATAGTTCATGGTATATGTAGGCTTCTGGTTGTTCAAATCAAAACATCTTGAGAGTTATCTTCAACTCCTCCCTTCTCACTTCCTTTGCTCAATCATCAGGAAAGCATGATGACTCTAGGCTCCAAATCTGATCACTTGTCACCACCTCCATGGCTACAACCAAGCTTCCATCAAATCTTGCTCGATTGTTGTCAAAGCTTTCTAACTGGTCTCTCTGTTTATACCCTAGAATTTATTCTCAATACCACAGTCAATGCTGTCCTTTTGAAATATGTCAGATCATGTCACTAATCAAAATTCTACCATTTCACTCAAAATAAAAGCCAAACCCTTTACAATGGCCTACCATGAACTCCTGCTACCTTTCTAATCTAATCTCCTGCTTTGCTTCCCTTGCTTACTCCACTCCAGCTACCCTTCCCTATTATTCCCTGAACTTGCCAATAACTTAACTACCTTCAGACCATTGCTCCAGTTCTAGCCTCTGCCAAGAATGCTCTTTCAAGGTATTGCTCTTTTTAATAAAACCACCCTTGAATCTCCACCATACCCCTGATTTCCTTAATCCAGATTCTTTCTCTTCCTCCATAGCACTCACCATCTTTTATCATACTGGATGAGTTATTTATTTATTTTATTATTTATTATCTGTTTTATGCCATCAGAATGTAAGCAAGGATCTCTTTTGTTGTTCTTCTTGGTTTTGTTCACTTATTTATCCTTAGGGCTTAGATCGGTGTGTATCTGATTATAATATAATAATAAATATTATATTGTTAATACACAAATTATTTATCTTAACAGGGCAACTTGTGCTAATCTGACTTCACTTAATTGAAAAACTACATCTCTATAGCAGACCGGACAATCATTACTTGCCCAGACCTCTTTCTTAATAACAGGCAATATGCATTATTTACTATGTACCAGGCAGTGTTCTAAGTACTTTACATGTTAATTTAATTCTGACAACAGTCCTATAAAATACATGCTATTATTGTCCCCATTTTTTATATACAACTAAGTAATTTGCCCAAGAACATGTATGTCCAGGTTAGAGCTAGAATTGAAACCCAGACAGTCTGCTTTAAAACATACACTCTTAAACACTGCTAAACTGCCCTTCCTCCCACAGACCTGGAAGAAGCAGCCCTAAGAAACAGTTGTACCTGCTGACTGAACTAGGGATAGTCACGTAAGGTCTGAGACAGCAAGACATTCAAGTTACAATGGGTGCCAGAACTGAGAGGTAATGTTGAGTTGGCTCCACATGGGGAAGCAAAGAACCCATGAAAAAAGCACGAACTACAGTGTATAGACAGGAAAAGATAAAAGGATAGAGCACATGGACAAAAAAAAGAAGAGATACAATACCATGTAGCCTCAAAAAGATAGGCAGACACTGCCTTATGGGAACTTTTAAGTCCTAAAGGAACTGTCTGACAATCTGAAATAGAATTCTGTTTTGAGTTTTCTGTACTTATAAATACTTCTATTGTTTCAACGGGAATCCTTCCACTGTCACAAAACCATCTCCAATAAGGACAATTTCTATGTTACTATGGACCTCTTGTAAAAATCTCTATCATGTTATGATGAAATAATTAAGTCAATATGAAAGGCAGTACATAGAGTAAAATTCAACAAGTTTGGGGGAAAACAACCTGGACTTAAGTCTCATTTCTATCATTTTGCTGGCTGTATGACCTTGGGCAATCTCCTTGAACTTTAATTATATGTCTTCTATAAAAGTAGGAATAATAACACATGCCCACACTGCTTCAAATGCTATTGTGCTATATGAGATGGTATTTGTGAATGGAATCATGCCACAATGTTGCCTGTTATAATGATGATTCCAGATGTGAACTCACTTTAGTCAGCTATAAAGGAGAATATAACATCTCCTCTTTCCAAAGGTGGATAATATAATTATTCAAAGATTTAGTGGTTGGTGAGGAAAAAAATCACTGGGTGAATGTCCACACAAGTACATACCACCATCACCACCAAGATACCTGTGGGTACTCCTTCATTCACATGCAAAGACATTGATCATGAAAGCGTATCTGCCTAAAGAAATGCAGTGACTTATGAATAACATTTAGCATTCACTTAAATAGTGCCAAGAATTTTTACATACTTCGATAAGCTCACACTGCTTCTTCCTATCATTACATGATCTGTACAGTGCCCTTGAAAAGGACAATGGAATCAAGAAAACCAAAGAAGTAAGAATTTAGGTCTTTCTCTTAAGTTGTCACAGTAAATCAATTGCACAGCCACAACTAAACTCAAGAGTCTTCTGAAACCAAAGTTATTTCTCTCATACCATGTTCCTGCTATGCTACTAGCTTCAAATGACTTTTTAAGAGACTGCTAAATCAAATGGCATAAGAAGAATTATATCAAGGGCTATAATGTAGAGATAGTTCACAAAATAAGTAACCAACGTCTTGTCCTGCTTGGGATTCAGAAAAGGAGAACAGCACAACCTAACCAAGGCAGGCCTTTCTACTATTCACTCCAACATTCCTTTTCTGCAGCCTGCCTGATTATAAGGTTAGCCTGTTATCAGACACACAAAAGCAATACTTAATTCTTTCTATAACCAACAATAAAAAGAAATCTCTGCAAAGTAAAAAACTGTCCTAAATAATGTCATATGTGACATTCAATTGTAAAAAAAAGTTTGTTATAAGTAGAATTCAGTCACTGCCAATATCCCACATTATAATATTTTGTATCTTAACACAGGGGGAAAAAATAATCATTTCAAAACAGAAGTAAATGTTTACCTGGCTTCCAGCTATTTTTACCTGTGGGTCAATAACATTAACTATTTATTGACTCTCACTATAATCTTTGCCAGTATATATGTAAAAATGTGACTTTCAAAAACTGATAATGGATTTCTCCAAGGCGACCAAAGAAAAACACAAGACAGTTATTTTGCACTTCCACCATTAGAGGTCCATCTGGAAGAATACGATGAACTGTAGAGAAAGTTATGATAAATTCAAAAACAAACCCCAGGGCTTAGGATATCTGTTGCCATATTGCCTTGGCTGCCTCCATTAAGAGCAGCTTTACCTCAGTAAGTCCAATATTCTTCCTTTTAATGACATTCTGCAGAGAGTTGCTCAGAGTCCTGGTTAGCAACAGGTTTGTAGATTTTCTAATCATGTCATCAACTTCAGTTGAGCTGAAAAAGGAATGCCAAGAGTCAGTCATACAATGTAGCAGAATTATTCTGCAAACAAACAAGGTGGTACTTTAATAATAATAATAATAAATAATGGCAACAGCAAATAACAGTTATTGTGTGCCAGAAATTATTCTAAGTACGTTAATGAATTAAAATTCATTTAACCTTCACAATAAACATATGAAGTAGTTTTATTATTATCTCTACAGATGAGAAAATGGAGGCACAGAGAAATTAAGTAACTTGCTCAAGGTCACACAGTGAGTATAGAGCAAAAAAAAAGGGATGTTCACAGGCGGTCTAGCTCTAAAGGCCTCACAGCATTTAAACACTGCTGGCTGCACTCTCTGAGTAAAGAGTTCACCCACATGATTCCTCAGTCTAAAACCATTATTTCTCCCATACTTGCAAGTTCCTTCACAGATTAATATTTGTAATTTTGCCATCTGGTCTCTCTGTAGACTTCTTTCACAATTAGCTGATAAAGGGTCCTGTAAAATGGATCTCTGCTCCTATATTATCAGCTTCCATATAATCTCTATTTTGCTCTGGTTCAAAAATAAGTATTTCAAGCTAGTAGTTTAATTCTGCATACATGTTTTAAAATCCCACTTACTATCCCCACAGTAATCAATGAAGACATTTTCTATTCAGTAAAAAAATACCAAAGCTATTTTTATATGCAAAATTTAAAAGGAAGAAGTCTTGCAAAGAACAGACTAAATTCGAGACCTATATATCCTTCAGGAGTCTCTGAAAACATTACCCAGGATGGATTTCTATAAGAGATACTCTTTTGAGACCTATAGTTCTTCAATAATAAGGTTACTGTTGTAATGATACTTGTTTATAGATATCAAGAACTAACTATAAATAAAGATGTGTGAAGAGTTCTTTGTCAATAATTTGTGGACAATGGTCACAAATTTTATGTCATTGATTTTTCTTTCTACAGAAGAAAATCAGAGGCTTAGTACAGTTGAATTAAAAGTCTTAAAATTCTAAATCATAATAGGCAAGCTACATTGTCATGCTAAATGGAAAAGAGAAAAATATTAGAAATAAATAAGACTATAAAATGCAAGGCCATAATCAGGTAGGAAAAGAAATACACAAAAATACTTTCACAGCCTGGCTGGCATGGCTCAGCAGTTGAGCATCAACCTACGATCCAGGAGGTCACAGTTCAATTCCCGGTCAGGGCACATGCCTGGGTTGTGGGCTCGATCCCCAGCAGGGGGCGTGCAGGAGGCAGTGATCAATGACTCTCATCATTGATGTATCTCTCTCTCTCTCCCTCTCCCTTCCTCTCTCTGAAATCAATAAAAATATTAATTTTTTTACAGGGTTCATGTAAGGATATATTTAATTAACCAATACTTTCTGGCCCACTGCCACCCTTTCCAAAATTATTACTGAATTGAAATACTTCATTCCATAAATATAAGGTGCTAGGCACTGTGTTAGTAGAATATTCAGCTCACAATGGTGAACAAAATGGTCATGGGGTTCAGCCTCCATATATTAAAGTCATAATTACATCATATCAATTATAATAGGAGCCATGAGTAATTAAATACAGGTTGCTATAATAATGATTAACACAGGTGCCCAAAATAATCTGGTGACCATGATATTAATCAATGTCATGGCATTATGTGCTTATTACATATCTCTATTATGCTTTAAGAAGAACTAGCCGAAGTTCCACTTTTAGATGGTGTAGAAGATCAAGAAAGACTATCACTACCTTCATAACAAGAAAGCTAGGTCCAAGCTAAAAGCTATATTTTCCTTAAATGTCAACGAAGTGTAATGTGCAAATGAACTAAACTGCACACTGGAACAAGCCCTTGAAAGGTGAGCAAAGAGCACGAGCCACTTTCACCTCTCAGGCCAATACCTAATCTGGGCACAGACAGAGGAGGGAGTAAAAGAGTCATAGGCTGAGAGACGGTGGTGGGATGGAGAGAAATCAGCCAAACCTTTAACAGTGTGGGCTAATATTACAGATTGGAATCTTGGAAGAGCCCCCAAACAAAAATAAACATACTGACCCAACAATTCTTTCCTATAAAAATTCTGTTACATAAGAAATGGTGGAGGCAGTGCTAGAAATCAGAGAGAAATCTTGCAAATTTTGCAAGGGATTTAGGTTCCAGGGTTATACAGAAATTCAATCCAAAGGAGAGCAAAAACTAACTAAAGCTGAAACCCAGCCCAGCTCAAATCCTGTTAAGATTACAGATAAGGCCCTGAATAGAAGCTTTGGAATTTCAGAGTTGGTCTTAAGAAGAAAAAGACTTCTGCAATGCCATTTAAAGGCAGAATTAATTGAAACTAATAACTGAGACTCACATTCAGTTCACTCAAGTAATGATGAGACCTGAATGATTTATCAAGCAGCTAGGAGTCACAGAAGAAGGAAAAAAGGAGAAAGGGGACATACTTAAGGACACAGCAAAATCATCTCCAAACCTGATAAAAGATTTCAACCTACAGACCCAAGAAGGTCAGCGCACCCCGAACAGAATTCATGAAAATAAAACACCACATAGGAACATCAGAGTCAAACTGTAAATTGCAAAGATAGAGAGAAAATCTTAAAGGCAACCAGAGAAAAAAGACAATACATTCAGAGAAACAACAACAGGAGTGATGACTTGTTTCTCTTCAGCAACAATAGAAGCAGACAGGGAATGACATCTCTAAAGTATAGGGAAAGGAGGACTGTCAACCTAGACTTCTATATCTTCAAAAATATGTTTTTTGAAAACAAAGGTGAAGAAAAATGTTTAGACAAACAAAAGCTAAGAAAATATAATACCAGCACTAAAAGAAATGCTAAAATAAATTCTTCACACTGAGGGAAAATAATACCAAAGGTAACCTAAACCTGTAGGAAAGAATGAGACGGCCTGGAAATGGCAAATATGTGGGTAAGTATAAAGAACTACATTTTCCTTTCATTTTAAAATACTGTTAAATGTTCAAAGCACACAAAATAACATATTTTAGGGTTTAAAAACAGGTGTGTAAGTGAAGTATATGCCAACAATAGCAATAAAGGGAAAAGATAAATTATATTATAATGTTATAAGATTCTTAAGTTATATATGAAGTGACATATTATTCAAGGTAAATTGCAGTAAGTTAAGGATGCACACTATAATCCCCAGAGAAATCACACAAATAAACAAATAAATAAAACAAAATGTTATACTCAAGTAAGCCAATAGGGAAAATAATTCATAATACCAAAAACACTTAACCAAGAAGAAGGACAGAAATTAGGAAAAGGGGGTAAAAAATTAATGGGACAAATAGAAAACAACAGTAAGACAGCAGGCTTAAATCTAAGCGTATCACTAAATATACTAGTTAAATGACATAAACACACCAATTAGGTAGACTAGATAAAAAAAACAATATCTAACTATCGGTGATTGAAAATGACAAGTTTTAACATAAAGAAACATGCCCAGATCTTATTTTCAAGATACGACTCAGCACTAAAAGGAACTGGGCTCCTTGGAGAAATTAGTGAGATCATGGATAAGAGGGGAAACGCCCAAGCCGGATGGGAATCATCACCGAGGCACAGGGGCCAGCGTGGAGCGGCTCACACAGCTATATGCGTCTGGGACAATCTGAGCATCCAAATGAAAAAAGACAGCAAAGAAATGAACCAACTAAATGAAGTAAGAATCCATGATGCCCAGCCGGGCATGGCTCAGCGGTTAAGCGTCGACCTAGGATCCAGGCGATCAGGGTTCGATTCCCGGTCAGGGCACATGCCCGGGTTGCGGGCTGCAGCCAATCAATGACTCTCTCACCATTGATGTTTCTATCTCTCTCCTTCTCCTTTCCTCTCTCTGAAATCAATAAAGATATATTTAAAAAAAAAAAAAGAATCCATGAATCTGATCTAATGATAGGTAGATGATTGATGGATAACTGATACATAGATAGATGATGATAGATAGACAGACAGACAGATAGAGAGCAGAGGGAGAAGGACTCCTTAATAAGGAATGCTAATACATGTACAAGGAATTTAAAAATCACAAATTAGTAATTATTAGAGAAAAAATTATTCAGACAAGAATCATTAATGGCACTATGAGGAGGAGAGAGGTAGAGAACATGCGGTAACAGAATAGACATACAATCTCGAAGTATTTCAACACGAACTTATGACAAAAGAATGATGATAACTATACAGAGAAAACAGAAATCTTAATAATTAGTGAAAATTAACATCAACCGTAAAAGTTTATAATACTATATCACACTCACACACACACACAGTGAGGAAGAGAGGGAGGGAGGTATTAAGTCAATCATGGTAAAATGTCAAATATTGGTAAATTTGGGTTAAAGGTATTCAGTTCATCACAACACTCTCAAAACTTTTCCTTAATGTTAAAATAATTTGAAAATGTGTTAAAAGAAAAAAGAAAACGCTGTAAGTAATAGAAGAGACAAATGCATACCACAGAAAAGAAGTTACAGCTATATTAATAATGGGCAAAGTAGACATTAAAATTATTCTCATTTTTAACACAGATAACAAAGGACATTTCAAAAACTTAAAAGGATAAATACTAGATATAACAATATTAACTGAGTATGAACTTGAAAACATATTCAATATATATGAAGCAAAACTTGAGAGATTTAAAAGGAAAAAAATACAAATCTAAAATCACAGGATACTTTTTAGAAATATATATGTTTTTACTGATTTTAGAGAGAGAGGGGAGAGGTAGAGATAGAAACATCGATGAGAGAAACATCGATCAGCTGCCTCCTGAATGCCCCCTACTGGAGATCAAACCCATGATCTCTTGGTTCATGGGCTGATGCTCAACCACTGAGCCACACTAGCAGGGTCCCCTGAATGCTTTTTAAGCATTCTCTGTACCTTTAATTTTCATCAATTTGCATATTATGTGTTTAAGTATTTTTCTGTGCTTGCTGTTGTTGCTATTATTTTCTTGTTTATATTGATGGGAGACTATCTCTGGTTTGATGTTTTTTATTATTTTTATAATACTCTCAGCCATTATCTTATAAAATACTTCTTCCCAGTTTTATCTTCCCTTTCTGAGACCCCCAATTATACTGTCTAGAACTGCCCCACAGATCTTGGATACTTTGTTTTATTTCTTTCATCATTTTTTTTCTCGGTTTGTGTCAGTTTGGGTAACTTCTATTGACCTATTTTCAAATTCACTGAATTCTTACCTCAGCTATGTCAAATCTAGAGATGAGCCCCTCAAAGGAATTCTTCATCTCTAAAACTGTTTCTTATGTCAAGCATTTCCATTTAACTCCCCAATAATTTCCATCTGTCTGCTAAAAGTCCCTATTTGTTCATACATGTGTATTTTAAAGTCCCTAACTGATACTTCTATCATCTTGGACATCTCTGAGTCTGGCTCTGCTGAATTCATTGTCCCTTGACAATGAGTTGTTAATTACTTTTTTGCACATCTCACATTTTTTACTGAAGGTTGACTATCATAAATAAAACAGTAGAGGCTGAGGTAACAGTATTTATATTTGTAAATGGCCATCTCTCTTCTCCCATTGAGCCATTAGTATATGCAGGATTTGAACTGGGTTTGGGTTTCGTTGCTATGGTTACCTTCAGTGCTTCATAGATTTCCATTTTTTCTAATGCTAGCATGTGCCTAGTGTGGGTGCGGGGGTCCCAGAAGGTTTTTCATAAAGTCTCTGCATCATCCACAGCTTTTGGCTATACCTGTCTGCCTACCGTACAGAATCGAACGATCTCTCCCCCGCCCTGACACCCCCCCCTCCATTCTTGCCCATCACCCAGGGCGCAAGAATAACTGCCACTTGTTATTTACTTCTTGCTATGCTATTAGCAAGGATCAAAGGACTTTCTCTGCTTTCCTGGCCAGGCTCAGTCTTAGGTAGGTCCTCTGTGCCTGGTGCTAAGGGGTGGAGCTCACTCAACATCCCAGCCCTTCCTTCCAGTGGCAGCCACACTCTGCTTTGTCTCTCTGATGAATCTAGTACCGTTTTGTGCCTTCTCCCATTATTAGAAGGCCACTAGTTGAATTTGGTATAAGATCCTGGGCCCAGGACTGTCTTCTGCCATTCTCCCAGGGGTGAAATAATGTTTTTTTACTTCAATCCTCCCTGTAGAAATAATGGGTCTTTTCCTGTGCCTTGCAGAAAGACAGCTTGCTTCCCTCCCCACATCCCCCCAGTGCTGTAAAGTTTTTGATCAGCATGAGTGAGGGGTCCAAACCAGGGTGGTGGGGCTCCATGCCTTTTTCACACCACTGGCTGATTCCCTTCTCCATGCCTGTAAGATCACGGATGATCCTCTCTGATCTCTTAGCCAGCTCCCAATCTTTCTCATGAGCATGCAGGGAAGGTCCATTGCAAAAAACATACAAGTAAATATAAGTTCCTCTTGGATCTGGGACACACAACCATGGGTTCCATACTAACAGGCTAGCTCCAGCTAAGGTATTAGTGATCCATTAAAATGTAATTAATTTCTACCTTCTCACCCATATGTGAGCTAAGCCTTTCTTCCTTGCTCCGCACAGGAGTCTGCACATCCTGTCACTCTCTCCTGGGTGGGGCCAGTCTCATTTCGGATTTCAGGGTATTTGGTCATCCTGTCACTTCAGCACCCTGATGGGTTCCAGAAAAGTTTTCATTTGATAGCTTGTTTTGTTTTTTTCGTTGTTAGAGAGAAAGCAATACTCTTTCCAGTTTTCGATATTATAGACAGAAGTGGAAGTAGCTCATAGTAACTTGCTTTAAAAAAAAAAGAAAAGTGCTGGCTGTGTGTATCAGAGTGGTTATCACTGTGTGTTAGTTCTAGGTCTTTCAAAGTTTTCTTCTTTGTGCTACTCTATATCTCCCAAATTCTTTAGAGAGGTCGAATTATAATCGCTTAAAAAAGAGATGTGTGTGTATATATGTGTGTGTATGTATTCTACTTTAAGTGCAAATGCTAGAACATTATTTTACTATAGAAATGCCACTTATTTTCTATTTAAATAAGAACTTTCTTCTAAAAAGAATTCTATGTCCTCAGAACTCACAATTATATATTTTTTCAATATTTATAATTCTTTCAGCATTTTTTACCTAATGTGAAAGTGAAAATTCTTGCAGGAAAAAAAATGAAAACTTAATTTGAGAATAATTATCCTTAAAGCTTTATAAAAGTCTCAATACAGCAGTTTTTCTTGTTTTGAAAGCCTTGTTTAAGAGAACTAATTGTTTTATATATATTATGTCTCACATCCCACATTATAACCCTCCCATGACAGCTACACTTGTCATAGTAATCTCTGTCACTACAGGTTATAAGGTAAATGTAGTCTGGGAAATAAGGTAAATGGCAACCAAATAATAAAAGGAGAAATTCCTCCTAAATTGAATGTATATTTTAAATTGTCAATGTTAAATATATCAAAGGGAATTTTCAGGCAAACACTTAATATATTCAAGTAAGAAAAGGACTTCTGAACGATTTACTCACATTATCCCTTTACCACGTTACCTTTCCCAAAGAGGACAGACTACTTGTAATCACTTACACACGGTGGCATACCTAACTGCACCCAGAGACCATTCCAGGGGGCAGTCGGGGGGGGGGGGGGGGATAAGTTTTAGTTTACAACTTCCAAAGATAACCTCATTCCGAGAGAATATTTCTATGAAATCAATCTCATTTTCAGAGGAAATAAATTATATTGTACAAACCCCATGTTTCATTTTTTACGTAGTAAGAATGGCTATCAAACACGTTACTCAAACTACCTTCCAATTATGCCTATTTTCAGAGTTGCCTGGCATCCTGTACATCCTATTGACAAATTCTTTGTTCTTTTTTTTAAAATTTATTAAACTGGGTGCAGAAGGTATTGTGTTGAACAAAACATAAAATGTTTCTACCCTCCAAGGGGCCTTTTCTAACCTCCTCAATTTGCCTTAGTTGGTTCCTATGTTGCGCCTACGTATCTCCACTGTAGCACTTATCGGCAAGTGCTCAGTTCCTCAAATGCATTAGGGGCTCCCTGATGACAGGGACCATATCGTCATCGTCTTAATGTCCTTCCTATCAAGCACCACCTGACAGATAACAGATTACTCAGAACGTATGGAGAATAAACCAATAAACAAATAGACAAAGGAACCTGCAGTCTAACACACAGACACAAGTAGAGCGATAAACTCTAAGGTGAGCGTTCACAGGGTACAGGAGTAGCACAACAGAGGCATCAGATCAACTCCATTAGGGAAAAAATGGTTGAAAAGGCTTCATTCAGCACATGATGTTTCAGTTGCATCTTGAGGGATAGTTAGAAGCTAGTCAAGGACATTAACAGGGAAAAGTGATTTGAAGTAGAGAAAGAGTCATGAGCAAAGTCAGAGAGGTTTAAAGTAGTAAGCTATGATCAGAAAACAGCAGGGGCGACAGGGAAATTACCCCGGGATGTGAAGCTGGAAAGGGTATAGGGCAGGCTAGGACAAGGGGCGTGGGAAGAGGCAACTAAGTATGTCAGGCCAGAGTCAGCTTTATCCTACAGGCCATGAGGAATCCCTGAAAAGGTGAGAACAAAAGTTAAATGAGATCTGATTTTAGAGAAATGACTCTAAGGGAAATACAGAATACATTCGGGAAAAACAAAAGATAGATGGTCTCTCTCACATCAATGTTTCTCTCCCCTCCCCCCGACTCCCTTCCACTCTCTCTAGAAATCAATGGAAAAAATAGCCTCAGGTGAAGGTGAAAAACAAAAAAGAAAAGGAGTTATTAATAGACAATAGGAGTTGAAACTGACTCTCGGTTCCTGATTTGGGTGAATGGTGCTTCATTAAGAGAAGGAAGTTCCTGTAGAAAGCCAAACATCGTGACTATTCTCCCTCAAATTTTTAAAGACAAATTAAGTGTTCTTCTAGGTGTTTTGAAAGTACATTATATATATTACAACACTCACCCTGATGTATTTTACATGTCTATTTTCATGTCCATTATCCTCAGCAGATACTGACAATATCTAAGAGCAAAACACCACACCTTTTATTTCTACGATCTCAAAAAAGCAGGATGTATCTGGTATATGAATAGGCTCGATATATGTTTGCTAAGTAATTAAACATAAATTAAAGGAGGTATGGATGCCTATAACAAGTCCAGAGAATATTTGGAAAAAGAAAATAAAAAGGGTATGTCCAAAGGATTTTACCTGTAATACTCCCATTGGCCTTAAAATTTCATCAAACAGAATGTCAAAACTAGTACATTATACTACTCTTTTCTAGTGAATTTTCACTAAGAGAAAGTGTTGAAATGCAAATCTTTAAAGTGAATAGTAGAGAATAAGCTAAGTAACATTAACAAAAACAAGTTAATCAAAAGTTTCCAACATTCCTTTTCACCAGGACTACATAAATATTAAGACTTTCCAAGTCAAAGCTGAAAGAAATATCAAGTTTTGGGGGATATTTATATATATAGTCTCAATCTCAGTGTCTCTTGCATTTCCACTGTATCATACCATACCTTAGATGAAGATCTTCTGAAAATTTCAGACAGGCGTAGATAAATTCCTTAATTTGGCTGTAAACTTTTGGCACAAATTCAGAGAAAGGAAACTTTTTTGGAAATGGTTGCTGTAAATACAAGAATTAATGAAAGCGAATCACAAACGAACATACATTGGAGATACTTGTAAATTAATTAAAATGCAAAAGGAATTTTCTTCTACATTGTGAGCTGTCTGCTTAACAACCTCAATTTAAGAAAGTATTTCTATAAGTTTTCTTGTGCTAAAAAGAATAAGATATAAATTTAAATTAAAAATAATTGAAATGTCCTCCAAAACATGCAGGGATAAGTAAACTGTGATACATTTCAGCAGTAAAAAGGAATGAACTATTGACAACATGAAACAACTTAGATGAATCTCAAAAGCATTACGCTGAGTGAAAAAGACTAGTCTCAAAAGATCACATACTGTATGATTCCAATTATGTTGGCGTCCTAGAAAAGGCAAAAGTAGACGGATAGCAACCAGATTGGTGGTTGCCAAAGGCTGGGGGTGAGAGGGGGCAGCATGAGGGATTTGGGGGGTGACGGAACTGGTCTGTGTGATTATTGTAGGAGTACATACATGACTCAGTGCTTAGTCAAAACCAATAGAATTATATGGCACACAAGGTAAAGTTTACTGTCTGTTTTGGGGAGAAAATGTCCTAAGGGTATAATAAAAACAAGTACTTCAAAGTGTAAACCAAACACTTCAATCCCCCAAATACTTCAGAGGTGGGAGGACCCCAAAACTATCTACTGACTCCCAAAACAGAAACTCCTGTTCTCCTAAGCCCAAAGCACCCTTTGAAGGTGTTGTAGTTCTAACCCACTGAGCTAGAGGTAATGGCTTTAATGAGACTGATACAACGAAAGCTTGTGAAGGATGCCAAACCAAACAGAAGTTTATTTTAAACTATTCCTTACCTTTTCCAGCTCTACATCTTGGAATGGGAATTGTCCTACCACCTTTTTATACATCTCTTCACTTGTTACTGGTATAGGACTGTAGTTGTCAGAATCAAGTATATTTCTATAAAGAAAATAAAGGAAGAAAAGAAGGAAGGAAGGAGAGAGGGAGGGAAGGGGGAAGGGGAGGGGCAGGGGAGGGAGGAGGAGGGGGGGGGAAGGAAGAAAGAGTAGGTGGGTTAATCACTGTAGTGATCACAAGTAATTTTCTGGCGAATTCCAATGGCTGTATATAGATATCCCACAACCCAAAATAAACGTTTCCCCATCCCTAGTCTATTCCTTCTACAACATAGCTATCTGGTTTCAGGTAAGGACATCCTTAAAAGAAGAAAAAAAGAAAACTACATTCTGAAGCAAAGAGAGCACAATTATAAACATGATCTCACAGCATTTGAGATTTACAAATGAGACAGAAAATTTAAGGCAACATATTGAACCCTTAAGGCAAGTAAGTTAACAATAAAAGAATGTGTGCTCTGGAAAAGGCAAAGGGGTTCCATTTGTGTTTAGTTTTTAAATAAGATATACTTGATTATGTTACTTAATCCTATACTAGATCTTCCATTCAACTTTCAAAATTGGCAGATGAGGAAATATAACTTCCATAATAAGTCCAAATTATGTTCATTTACTTCATCTATTGCTCTACATTAAGGATGGATTTTTTTTTCATTCATAGGTTCTGACCCCTTAACTAGACTGGGGGTTCCATAAAAGCAAAGACCATACTATCAAAATGAAAACAGAAACTTATTGAATATATCAGATCAGGTGCTCTTAAGACCATGAATATATCATGCTATTGATTTTCAAGGTTCCTCTAGAGATAATCCTCCATTAAATACAACTGTAACATTAGAAAAACCTGGTTCTTAGAAATATAAATGTTTATATTAATATACAAATGAGTTTTACTATGTGATTATCAGAGATATGTTCATAAACTATAAAGAGTTGAGATTAAAGAGGCAATGTAAGATCTCAAAGCTGTAAGAATTTGAAAACAGGGGAAGCTGATCTGAGGAAGGGGTCTTGCCATAGCAGGAAGCAACCTTCAGTAAAGGAGGAAAGGTTCAAAAGGACAAGCAACTCAAGTGAATGGCACGGAGTGCGCCAGTCCAAGGAGACCTGCCAGTGGGGGATGTAACAAAATAACGTCCTTATTGTTGTGTGCATGTTACAACTATTTAAATAATACGCCTCAAATACTGGACTGTAATAGGCCTCTTCTCTGTGTGTGGAGAAGGCAAAAGATGAGGAGTCACGGGTGAGTCTCCAAAAAAGGTTCCAGAGAAACTAAATTATTCAAAAGGGCTCAAAAGCTGCTACCTCATGATAGAGCAGTAGATGAGACAGGATCCTCAGAGAGAAAACAGAAAATTGCGTAAGAAGGCACAGGATGATACAAATAGTATGAACCAGGATAGCTGACACTTATTCAAGGGAACAAAAAAGCCACGATGGGATTTGGGGGCTCCCCACATGGTAGGCACTAACACACTGATTTGGGATAACTTGGGAACTTTACACGGGACATCGTTGCAACTTACTTTTACTACCATTCATAACTTGAATCACAGCTAGAAGATATAAGCCACTTGTTACTCATTACATCTGAAAAATCTTATGCATAAACACATTTTACACACATGCACATGTGTGCGCTCACACATGCACACATGACTATAGATAACTTCTCACCTGAAAATACCTGCCCACTTCTTTAGCAGAGTTTCACTATATTGATCTCTGATTTCTAACAGCATGTCAAAGAGCTGATTTACAGGAAAACCATAAACCTAAAACAAAATAAGAAAATAGCTTCATTTTATAAGGTGATTTTTTTTTTTAATTATTAACATAAGAGAAATTAGGCATTGAAAGATATCTTTGTTCCTTTGGCTAACAATTTAAATGTAACCACCTAATACCTAGTATTTATCTCTCAAGAATTAAAGAAGTATATACCAAAATATTTAAGTCAATCAGAAAACAATTAAAAGATGAAAATTAAAATCAATATACACAAGTTATAACATCAGCTAAGTTCTCCCTACAACTCTGCCTGTGACTCTTAGCAACCAATCTCACCCACTTCTAATGTTATTTTATTAATATAATATATGGTTTGAATCAATAATCATTATTCAAGACAGTAGTTAAGAAACTCTAAAGTCACTCAGGACTGTATCTAAATTAAGAAAACTAAGGTAGTGGCTGGTTCAATTAAATAATTTGCTCTAAGGAAAAAAAGAGGGATGGGAACTATTTATGAGAACATAAAAGGTCAAGGTGGTGATCAGGAATTGCTAGAGAGACAAAACGACCTAGCTCTAGGAAAGGACGAAACACAGCTCAAAACGGAAAGGTACTTACTCAAGCTTCGGTAGGCAGTAAAAAGATTTAGAGCTGGTACAGGACTAATCTTAACAAATATATGTAAACAGAAGTCACAAACCTGAAGTGTATCAGCAAAAAGCACAATGAGGTTCTTCAAATCTAACACGAGGTTTGGATCAGAGCAGTAAGACTAAAGGAAATAAAGGACAATTAGGAAAACACCTTAATTATTAAAAATAAAACAAAATTATGATTTAATTGTTTATCGCTTCACCTGGTGAAGGCTCTCAAGAGAGGGTCCAATACCAGATTTAAGATAACACCAGACCTGGGCAGGGAAGAGCTGAGTAGAGACTCCAATGAGCCATGATCTACACTTAACACTTGGAAATTTAAAAACACACTTCTGAATAACTCTTCATTTACAGAATAAACCACATTGATACTGCAGATTCTTTTTAAATGAACAATGAATACTTCATATCAAAACCTGTGATATGTGGCTACAGCCATTTTCAAAATAAATTTCTTTATATGCAAATATTAGAAAACACAAAAGGTTAGAAGTAAACAAACTAAGGAAGCGAGGCCAAAAAAGCCAGAAGAAACCATATGTGAGACAACAAAATTGATAAAATTACAAGCAGAAATGAATGACTTAGAGAACACATGGAAGTTTGATCAATGAAACCAAAAGCTCAAGTTTTTAAAAAAATCACTAAAACAGACAAATCTTAGGCAAGTCTCATTAAACAAAAACGAGAAAGCAAACCTAACCAAAATAAGGAATACAAAAGAGAAAATAACACAAATAACAGAGGGAAATAAAAATTACAAGTAAAGTTCACATACACTCTCTCATCAACAAATCTGAAAACTAAAGTGACACAGATGATAGCTTCTGTGGGTACGATACAAAGGTGTACATGTCACTATTTAAAAAATTCAGAGATTCAAATTCTCTTAATTATAGTTTGGTTACTTACTGTGTACTTGACATCTCAGTTTCTGAAGGTGTGTTAAATTCTCCCACAATGCTCTGCTTCATCACTTTCTCTTCTTATTACTAATAGTTTTTGTTTTTATATATATTTATGCTTGTTTCTCTCTTGCGAATAAGCTATTGTCTTTTTGGTGGGCTAAAACTGATTTTAATACAAAATGTTCCTCTCCTCCCACATTTAATGGTCTTCAGCTTCAGTTCTATTTGCCTTGTAGGATATTGCCATTTCTGCCCCTCTTTCTTTGTAATCAATCTTTGTAGATAATCTTAATTATGTATGAGTATCTCTTAGTAACCAAACTATAAAACTTTCTAACTCTGATAGTTCCCATGACCACTGCCATATTTGCACCTATTCCAGCCATTTGAAGTTTTCTAATTATAATTATTTCTTTGTTTGTTTCTTTCCTTTCATGTTTTTCACTGGATTAATTCTTCTAAATCATCTTATAGTGGTTATTAATAAGTTATATACTTTCTACCCACTAGTCTACTTGAAGTAATCTGGAGTTTTCACTTAAACTTTTTAAACATTAAGCATCTTCTTTTGTATGGATTCTTAACAGCATTAAATTTTGCAAACAAATAATGAGTTATGTAAATCTATCCACGAGTTTTACTCTCTTTTTAACTTAATGTATTCAATCCTATCTCCTCTTATATTTTGGGTTTCTTTTTCATTTTACATTCCATACGGTAAAACACCAATAAGATGGGATAAATAATATGTAAATTTTGAATCCTGATATGTTTGAAAATGCCCATTTTTTGCCCTCAAATTAAAATATAAAATTTCAGATGTGAAAAAATTGTAAGCTGTCATTTACCCTGCTTGACACAAGATGCATCTTTTCAACTTTAATAATATAGCCTTTCTTCACTGCAGGGAAATTCCCTTAGTTTATTTCTTTAATTATTAAAGTCTCCTCCTTTGTGACTGCCCTTTCTTTCTAAATCTCTATTAGATACAATCAAAGCTCTACATTAATTATCTATGTTTCTTAACTTTCCTTTTGTATTTTCCATCTCCATCTTGGGTAGGCCCAACAGGTTGTCAAAATCTAAGTTCAAATTGTCTGGGCTAGCAAGTGACCTCAAGGCAAAGGCAGCCTGTGTTTAGCCAATCTCTTTGGACTCTCAATTTCCCTTGAATTTGGTCTGGTAAGTCCTTAATATCCTTAGGGAAGACACAGAGAACATCTTATATGGTATATATACATAAAGCAGCTTTTCTAGTTATTTCCAGTCGAACGGCTGGTATGAATAATATAGCCTCCTATATTCCTAAAATGAGAAATGATCATTGCTTTGTAAATTTTTCTCCTAGACCTTGAATTATTTATATTGGCTAAAGAATAGCTATTCTATTCGTTTATTGTTGTCTTCTATTTGCTGTGATTGATTTTCCGCGAGTATTTTATGATTCTCGGCTGTTTGTTCAGGTTTTGGAATAAAGGACCAGGTTGATCAGTATGGATAACTGGTACAGGTTTCATCCTCTGCAGTTTTAAGTCTCTTTCCCAAGAAACTGAGTATAAGCAGCTCTTTGTGAGTGGGTGGGGCAGATGGATCACTTTGTTCAAAAAGCAGCACCAGAGAACTTCAATGATCGTGCTGCTGTCCCTTTATTTAGACGGCAAGGTTGGCCAAAGGAACTGGGTAAGCAGCTGGCCGGCCAAGGGTTTTGGAAAGCAAACCTCTAAATAATTTCTTTTATGGTTTATCCTATGCCCATTCCTGCCCCACTGCATTTGTTTGACTCTGAATTTTAAGTGTTCCTATATTCCACTTGGAAGAACGTCTCCTACATTGACAATAACCATCCCCTACCATACATAATGTCATTTTTATTCTCGGGTTCAGTCATTATTCTGATTCCATCTATATTTTTAAGTTAAAAGAAATTTTTCAAAACTTCTAGCCTATAGATGCTACTTTGTAGAGTTTCTCTTTTTAGTTTGTTTTCCCCCATGTTACTTCCACGTGAACTTGGTTAGGGGACCTGGAAGACACATATGCTTAGTATTCCCTTTGACTCAAAAGAACTTAAAATATATGTGCGACGTGGAATGGGTTTGGGTGTGGGTGTGGGTGGGTATAATCACTATCACAGTACACACTCTTGACTATTAATAAGAAAAAATGAGCAATATTTTATATCTCCAAAAAATAAGTTTTTTGAGTCACATAGGATTACGCTGTCCCATAATTTTGAATCTTAAAAATACCTTTTCAGTATCATCTGATGATCTGTTTATCATATTAATAATCATATTAGCGATTATATTAGCATAGCTAATACTGAACCATTCCTGATATGAACTCTCCTTTGTGTTAGCATATTATCCTTTTAATATGTTGCTAAATTTGAGTTCTAAGTGAGACAGATTGCATAAGATCTTTATTGTTTTGAAATCAGCATGAGACTATTACACATATTAGTACCTGAACTAGAGCTTTTGAAATGTTTCCAATTCATGCAAAGACCAATAATTCAATTGAAAAAGCAAAGAGTAGTTTTAAATAGTGACATAGAAAGTTAATTTTATATATATATATATAATTTTTGATAAACAAAAAACATAATCATTCAAATATAGAGTTTGTTTTGAGATTTGTTTTGATGTTTGGGTGGTTCTTATTCTGTTTTATTTGCTGGGTAATATGACACCATAAACAGGGTCATGAAATAGAATTAGCATCTGTGGCATCAACTACTTTGTCTCCTAATGGATAAAATGGTTTGGTGAGTAAATGTGGGCGATGCTAACGTTTCTTAATAGCTCTCTTGAGATACAATTCCCATATCACACAAGCTACCCATTAAAAGAGCGTAATTCATTGGGTTTTAGTTTCTTGTATATTCTCAGATATGTGCAAACACAAATAAAGTCAATTTTAGGACATTTTCTTCACCTCAAAAAAAAAAACAAAACCGTGCCCTTTAAGTCATCACATCCTTACTCCTCCTACCCACGCCCAGCCCCTAAGCAGCGACTAATCTACTTTCCCCCTCTGAAGACAGATGCTGAGCTATTGGGGGGGTGGGGGGGCATTTTGTCATTTATTCTTCAATTCAAAAGAATATACAGTCTATCTACAAAGAGAAACTCCATTAAGATCACTTGTCTACATCCGTATATACTTCAATCAGCACACTTGGAAAGTGTCCTGCCCTTAATGACACCCAATGCAACTGCATGGTGAAGAGAGCACACTGCCCTGGTGATGACTCCTATAGATTCGTGGCACAGATTTATCAAATATATCGGTCACATACAAAAAGTTAAGAACCACTGCTTTACATAAAAGAAATTGCTTGGAAGAAATCTAAGTTTTCTAAAAGAAAAACAGCTTTTCCCAGGAAAAAAAATAAAATTGGTAGAATCGCTTAAATGAACAGATATAAAACAAACAAAATCAAGGATTTCCATAGAATGACAGAAATACTAGTTAATAAATATGATTGTGGGGAAAAAACCTTCCTCAAAATATTACCTGAGCCCTGGCCAGGTGGCTCAGTTAGTTGGAGTGTCCTCCCATAAAGCACCATAGGACTTAGATGGGGAGTATGTAAAATATTTTACCAAAAGACATGAAAGCAAGTAAAAAAAATATGTATTCTTGGAGAAAAATACATGTATTCTTGGTGAAAAATACCAGAATTTGAAATATATCAATTATTTCCAATTAAATTTTCAGATTTACTGCATAATAAGACTATAGGGGGAAGAGGTGGAAGAAATGTGACAAAGTAATTCTCCAATTAATCTTGAAAAATAATAAGATAAATTGTCAGCATATTTTAAAAAGAGGATTTTAAAGAATACACATGTCCTATAAAACATTAAACCATACCTATCAGATGTAATATAATCAAAATAATGTACTGATTCAAGACATACAGAGAGAAGGAAGGGGAAAGGAAGCACCACAGAGCCTAAAACCAGACCTCAGTACACACAGAATCATATGGTAAAGGTGGCCTTCAAAATACGTTGGGAAAGAACAGATGTTATGGGCTGAATGTTGTGTCCCCCCACATTCACATGCTGAATTCAGCCCAACCCCCAGTGTGGCTATATTTAGAGATGGGGCCTTAGACAGATAATTAAGATCAAGTGAGGTAATAGGGTGGGGCCCTAATCTAATGGGATTGTGTCCTGACAAAAGGGTGAGGAGACACCAGGACACTCCCGAGGAAAGGCCATGTGAGGGCAGAAGAAGGCAGCCACTTGCAAACCAGGAGGAAAGCCCCACCAGACACCCGCCATGCTGGCACCCTGAGCTCAGATTTCAAGGGATACACATATGATTATTTAAAAACAATAAAACGCTGAATAGCATATAGATTATAAGCTCAAAGTAAGAACTTCTCTGGGCTCTTACATACCGAGTGAGTGCGGAGTGCGGCAATGGTTTTGGAAAGTGCCATTTCCCATAGTTCGTCAATGTAGGCTCTATTTACTAGGCCCTGGGTCGTATGTAAAATATGATCTTCAACCACAAAAAAGCTAAGATTGAGGGGAAAAGAAAGCACAGCTGTCAGAAATTACAGTTTCCATAGTATCTCCAGGGTTTGACAAACATTAAGAGCTGCCACTAGATTCTAAGTTAATAGTCATTTTTTTCTTAAAGAAAGCTGTTTGGTATCATAAATAAAATCCGATTTCTTGGACTTCGAATTATGCCCCTGATCTTGATATCCTCTTAACTACTTTTACAGAAATTGGAGTTACATTTCTGTTAAATGTTAACTGTGTTATCCAGCAACATAAAAGGGAAGAAAATGTTTATAGGTAAAAGAGGCCAATTTTACTGTATTAAAAACACCAGGCAATCAATATCTTTTAAAAAAAACAACAGGTTTCAAAGAGACAATGAAAGCTAAAATATATATATTTTAAGAACCCAACACACAAAATATCAAAATAATTACCCTTATTCTTATATGGACTTTCTCAACAAAGTATTGAAGAGTTATCTTACAAAGGTTTAAAAAAAAAAAGCGCACTTATTTTTTTACATTCTGCTGAGGCTTTTATATTTTTATGCATTTAAAATGTATCTTCAGCTCTCTTGCCTACATGTTCATACTAATTAAAACAATTCTTTAACTACAGAATATTTATGATATATTTTAATCAAACCTATCAATTGCATTGAAACAATCTTAATCTAAAAAAAGAAATTTCATGAAACAATCCAATTTTTTTCCTTTTCTTTTAACTGCAGAGCCATTATTTTGCAATTAGAAGAAGATGCCTATATTTGGGGTGTTTATCTGGGAACTGCAATTCCATACCAGTGCAGATACTCCAGATGAGGGTGGCAAACTCTATAACCCACGGGATGAACTGAACCCACTGTGAGTTTTTATAAATATTGCTTTATTGGAACACAGCCATGTTCACTCATTTGCGTACTGTCTGTAGTTGCTCTCGCATCGCAACAGAGCTGAATAGTTGTGACAAAAAAACTTATGGCCTGCGAAGCCTAAAATACTTTACTATCTAGCCTTTTGAGAAAAAGTTTGCCAACTTTTGCCGATTATTTGGTTCCCTCTTGCCAAGAATGGGGAAATAAAACATCAAATATAATAATGTTTTTCTCCCTTTATCCACAAAAAGTCCTTTGCAACAATATAACATTGAAACCAACAGGACATTTCTTTGAAATCATCAGAAAGCCAAAACTAAATCATGTCGACAATAAGAATTAAAAAAAGAATTTCCCAATGAAAACTTGATTCATTTTTCCAAGTTGCACAAATCTGTGTATTGAAAGTGTATAAATTTAAACATACACCCATCCCCTCCCTCCCACATACACGCATATACCTACCCTACGATTTGATTAAAATACTTCCTGTAGCCGTCTAAAGTTTCATGCTGCAAGGAAGCAAAGAAGAAAAGAAGTTATTGTTTATGTTTTGATACATTAAGACAGAGCTAATATCAGCTTTTTATTTTCGTAAGACTCAGTTCCCAAGACTGTTGGGTAAATATAATAATAGTACCTACCTTGTAGGGTTACAGTGAGGGCAAGAGGAGACTTAGAACAATGCCTGACACATAGCAATCAATAGATGTTGTTGCTATTTTCTGACCTTCATCAAAAGTGGTCTCAGTCTAACAGTTAAAAAAATTTTAAGCACATAGGCAAAATAATTAAAAGATACCGGAAAAGAAAAGTGAAAAGGTGAGAAAAGCGAAGGTGGTGATCCTACCATGTTAGATGGAGGCTGGAGCACCAAACGGGCCTGTTTTCGCCTCTGTTTTCGGTAGTAGTTCTCAAATGTTTCCCGGGCACCCTGTAAATAAATGAAAGGAAATGAGTTGACACAAATGGATCAATTACTCTAGTTTTCATAGGAAAAGAGAAGCTCCAGGGTCTGGAACTGAGGCATCCCACATTTCTCAAAATCCGCTATTTGAACAATGATAATAATCATAGAAAAAATAAAAATAACTATTATCACCCGGCCGGGCGTGGCTCAGCGGGTAAGCGTCGACCCAGGATCCAGGCGATCAGGGTTTGATTCCCGGTCAGGGCACATGCCCGAGTTGCGGGCTGCAACCGATCAATGACTCTCTCATCATTGATGTTTCTCTCTCTCTCTCTCTCTCTCTCCTTTCCTCTCTCTGAAATCAATAAAGATATATTTAAAAAAAAAAAAAAAACTATTATCATTTGCTGAACCTTACTTACAAATTCTGTAGGGATAGATACAAAAGATTCTTAAGAGGAAACTACCAGAACTCAACCTCTAAAACACCAAAGCCAGTTTCTGAGTCAATTATCACAGATTCACAAGAATAAAGACAAACCAAAGTTCTCATAGGTTATAACGAGTCGAGAAAATGTTTCTTAAAAAATCATACAGAACATTCCAGAAAAAAAAAATGTCCAGAACAAAACTGAATCATGAGCAAAGGGCCAAAGATAGGCAGGAAAAAGGGCAGGAACCAAGGACAGTAAATCAGTCTTCCCAGATAGAATATATTCTAGCACAGAATTGACATGGAAGGAAGGAAGAGAGGGAGGGAAGGGGGAGGGAGGGGAGAGGAAGGAAACAAAGCCCTGGAAATTGTTAGTGCATAGTTTCCACTCTTCATTTAGGGTTTCGGGCTTAGCTGTAGGTGCTAAGGGAACAAGAGTCTCCTCCAGAGCTCTGTAACTGGGTTGAACTGAATAGTGTCCTCTCAAAATTCATGTCCTTCCTGGGACCTCCCAGTGTGACCATTATTTAGAAATAGGGCCACTGCTGACGTAATTAAATTAATATGCAGTCATGCTAGAGCAGGGTGGCCATTAATCCATTGTAACTGGTGTCCTCAAAAGACGGGAGAAAAGACACAGAGATAGAGACAAAGAGAACACCATGTGGTGACAGACAGAGACGGGCATGGTGCTTCCGCCAGCCAAGGAACACCAGGAACACCAAGGAGTGATGGCCACCACCAGAAACTAGGAAGATGCAAGGAAGGATTCTGCCCAGGGCCTGAGAGGGAGGATGGTCTTCTGACACTTTGATTTTAGATTTCTAGCCTCCAAAACTATGACAGAACAAATTTCTATCGTTTTAAGCCACCCAGTTTATGGTAGTTATAGCAGCCCAAGGAAACTAATGTAAGTTCAAAGCTTATAAAGCATGATGTTCCCCTTAATACTAAATTCTATTTTTAATCCAGGACTTCTCTAAATAAACAAGGAAAGGGGGAGACAGAGTTGACCACTGGTTAAGAGCACTAATTTTGGAACCAGAAGACTTCATTCAAGTCATGGCTCTGCCCCTTACTAGCTCTGCTACTCATATGACTAGCTGCATACCTTCCCTTTCACTAATCTAACTTCCACTATTTCACGACTTAACTTTCACAAACAGATGTCCTCACTTGTAGAGATGCCAACCACACAGAGCTATTAGAAAGATTTAGAAGGGTTACAAATCTTTTAGAACAGCGTCTGATAAATAATAACCACTATGCAAGTACTTGTTTAAAAATTAAATAAGATAAATGAATGAAGAAAGTGAAAGCCCTGCCCATGTGAGAAAGTATAAACTTCCTACAATGCCCAGTTCAGTTTCCATCAACTTCCAAAAAAGTCTGAATAATTTTACCCAACATGACTTCTCTGAACTGGGAATGTTGATTTAAGGCGCTAAATCATGAGAACTCAGTAGTGCAGCTTAGGGGTCACCAAAGTTTTCTGTAAAGGGCAGGATAGTAAATATGTTTAGGCTTGCTGAGCCACACAGTCTTTGTTACAACCACTTACCTCTCCTGTTACAGGGCAAACACAGCCACAGACAACACATAAATCGGTGTGGCTGGGTTCCAAGAAAACCTTACTTGTGGAAACTGACATTAGAATTTCATATAATTTTCACCTGTCATGAAATATCATTCTTCTTTTGACTCTTTACCAACCATTTAAAAATAGAACCCATTTTTAGTTCACAGGTCATACAGAAACAGGCAGCAGGCAGGATTTGGCCCATGGGTCACAATTTGTTGACCCCTGGTGTAACTTAAAAACACAGGGTTTAAAATGCCGAAGCGATTATAACTGTACACACCTGAGTTTTTCTGCCTATAAAATCAAATCAAACACTAAGACAGCTATTTCAAGGCTTCCTTGGTTCACAAGTTAATGAGGTAGCAAATGATTTGGTTTAAAAGTAAGAAGTGGAAACTGCCTGTTGGTTTGTTCAAACTATTCCCCACTTGTCACCATTTCACAGCGTAGTGGTATTATTAAATGTCAATTGCATTCTGCACACACTGAAGGGCTTTTCATTTTCAGGTTAACAGTCCTAAAGGCCCTTTATTATTCGGGGGTGACGTTACATATTCAACACACTTTGGAGCCAAGATACACTTAGCTGAGAATTTAGGGAAAGCCTTCTCTTTAATTACACCATAGTATACTAATTTCATTATTTGTTATAAATGACAGAAAATACAAAAGATGAAATTCTATACAAAACCAAATCATCAACCTCTACTTAATTCTCAGCTAGATACAGTTTTGCCTTTCAAATAATCATTCAATAGAATAAAAACATAAGAAAAGACCAACTTATCTAATTTACAAAAATTAGTTAGATTTTCCCTAGTGACTGATAAAAAACAAAAAAAGCACCTCTGATTATTCTATTTCCTCTGCCAATTTTGTCTGCTTGGTGCCCACAGGTGGAATTTGAGAAGAGCTGGCTGAGCCGTCCGGCTGAGTAACTGATGAGGCGCCTGCCTAGTCACAAGGAGCCAGGAGGTGAACTGCAGAGGGTTCCGCTTCACCAGAGGTGGAACTGCTGGATCCTATGGTAGTTCTATTTTTAATTTTTTGAGGAAGCTCCATACTGTTCTCCATAGTGGCTGCACCGATTTTCACTCCCACCAACAGTGCACAAGTATTATCTTTCCTCCACACCCTCGCCCATACTTGGATAGCAGCCACCTAACAGATGTGAGGTGGTATCTCATTGTGGCTTTGATTTGCATTTCCCTGATGATTAGTGATGTTGAGCACTTTTTCATGTACCTGTTGGCCATCTGTACCTTTTGGGTTTTTGTGTCTTTTAAATTTTGTGCCTCTGAATTGCTGTCTTGTGTTTTTAAGCTCAGTAAGGCAAGAAAACACATGTTTTAGATAAGCTTCATTCAGGCATGAGTTATAATGCTGTTAGCCATGAATTCAATATTAATGAATCAATAATATATATTGAATAATGTGTCTTTAAAGAGAAACACACATAAAACAAGGTTATGAATTGATTGGCTGGTGAAAATGCTGTGATCAGAAGCTCACAGAAACATAACCCTCTATTTCCCTGGGAGCAACGGGTCAGTATTCATTAACTCAGTGTTTATAGTGACTTTATAAAATGTAACTACCATGAATAACAAGAATTGACTATATCTGGGGGTGTTGATAATAATGACCTCCTCTGGATTAACATGTTTAGTTTGTGAGTTCCAAGTGCTAAGCATTTGGGAGCAGGCATATTTGGCTCTACAGCTCCAGGGGAAGAGCTAAGCTAGTGACAATGGACTGCAGGATCATTAGCAGAGAGATGGTAACTGAAGCCTAGGAGAAAATGAAATAATCTAAGGAATATCTGTAGAATGAAAGTAAAAAAGAATCTAACACAAAAACCCCAAGTGACATCAACAATTTACAAATGTCTGGCTCTTTCGTGTAACTTTAAATGCCAACTACTTAGAGAAGATTTTCCTACTACTCAATTTAAAATGGAAAAGCATGCCTAAGGCATAGCCCTCTTTTAGTTCTTTGTGTATCTCTGTCTGCATTGTTGTTTTCTTGTTTGTCGGTCCCATTTCATTTGGATGCAAACTCCATGAGAACAAGTTTCCTGTTTATTTTGTTTACTGTTGTGTTCCCAGCCCCTGGGACAATGCCTGGCACATAAATGGCATTCAATATATATTACTTTGAATAAATGATTAAAAGTGTGAATAAAGTATCAATCAATATTTTCTTTTAAGTCTTCATTTTCATAGCTACACATTATTTGCTATTGCAATGATCATTTCTTTGTAATTATCCCTACTTATCCCATCCTGTTGTTTTTCTATCTCCATTTATTCTTTTAAAGAATCTTGTTCTTGTTTCATAGAGATTATGACTTCTTCATCCCAAACAATTTTCTAAATTTCCTTTTGGTTCACATAGAAAATTATTTTTAGAATCATGTTTCCTCTAAACTTTTTAGGCTGATGTTCCTTTCGCTGTTTTATCTGTGTGATTTTTCAGATCTCAGAGTTTGTTCTGTACTGTTTCACTTTCCCAATCGCTCTCTTTTGAATGACAGGAGCACTTTCTGGAGCACAGGTTTGGTTTGTGGTTTGTCTTTGGCCCACTCACCATTCATCTGGCTGTAGAGCAAATGCCCTTATGGAGGTGGTAATTTATAGCAGGTTGATGTGCGCAGGCCCAAAGCTGTAACAGAGACAATCCACAAGCTGATTCTAGTGCCTAGCAAGCAACTGGCCTACTAGGTTCACATAAAATATGGTTAAACACTCTCCTCCCGCACATTTCTCATGTTTAACTCTCTGAACTTCTTCAAGCGATTGAAAACCACACTAATACAGGGTATTGCTCTCTTTGCTCTTGTATAGCACTATTAAGTGTTCAGCACAGAATGAGCTGGGCTGCCACCAAAGTTCCTCTTTCCCCCTCGCCCCACAATCTGGAAGCCTTTAAAAGGAGAATCCCTGCAGTACAGGGGTGGACGCCCAATGTATTCATCAGTTCAAGGTCGTATTTTCAAGCCAGAAGATATACAGTGGAAAAGGGATAAACTGTCTTCTGCCTTTTTAAGGTTTGCTCTGTTTAGGACAGCAAAATACACATCACTCAACTGCTGGACTTCTCAATCCATTCAATCAGCTCTAAAGTTAGAGAAAATTTTTTTCAAATCCACACAATGCAATGTTAATTATCACCCTCATTTATCAATGCTGTTGTCAGTATGAGGCTTTGTTGCATCTGAAGTATCTTAATAAAAGTTGAGAAAAACTGAGAAGCTAAGCAAAACTTTAATATTTTCTATGTTAAATGTGATCATCCCATCTGAAATTTAACCTAAATACTAGAGTTTATATTATAAAGAAATCTCTACAACAATTTTTTTGCCATTCACTTACAGAATACTTACATAAGAAGAGCTAAACGATCATAGGATTGATCCTATTTTTACTTATTGCTAAAACAAGAGAAAGAAATATTCTCCAGGGGGTATTAACCTCTTTTTCAACTCAGTGGGCATTTTATCTTGTAAATTCGTATCTAATTTCAATATTATATATTTTATGATGAACTTGGAGAAGGGTGCTAATGGTCAAATGCCCCAAAAGCCATTGCCAGTTCTCTAAGTCTAATCATTAATCCTAGCACTAGATTTTATCAGGAAATAACCCACTTCTCAGGCTATGCCAGAAATTGTTTGGGGGTTTTTAAAAATCTTTTGCATTTAGCTGTGTTTCCTATATTGTCTATCTCTTTTTAAATTATTATTAATTACAAAATTAAAATATGTGACTTAGAAAAAGCAGACAATAAAGATCAGGCAAAGACAGAAAATAAAAGTCATTCATAATCCCCTCACCGGGAGACAACTACTATTTACTTTTTGGTATAGTCCCTTACAGGCGTTTTCCTATTCTAAATAGACAGATAACTTCACATACACATTAACACACACATAAATAGGACCATATTGTACATACTCTTTTCACTGACCTTTGCATGCAAAAATCTTTTCTCAAACAACATTAGTATGATCCACTTTGACTGCACAACACTGTCCCAACTCCCTTTCTCCAAATACATGCTCTAAACTCTCATACAAATGCTGGAACGAACAAGGGTTTTGAATCAATGTTTAAAAATAAAAGCACAAGTGACAACTTTAATTTCTCATGTGTCTAGACACTTGTCTGGATATAAACATAGGAAACATACAGCATTGCTACTCAATGTGGGCAAATGAGTGAGGCTTTTTGTTATTTGTTTGTAAAAGTGGTAAAAATTATTGCTAACAAAGCTCAAAAGTCAAATTTTAGCTACTACAAATTACAAATGTGCACCAGTAATCAAATAAGTCAGGATCTTGCGATGCTTGCTCTTGAGGGAGGGTGGGGGAGGCCAGATGAAAGACCTTTCCATGGATTTGTCTTCATAAAAGGTAACAATGTGTACCACGCACACAGACACCCTAAACCTACCATACGATTCCTGAGCCCCATCTGCCACCAAACATTAGTAGTATCTATATGCTAGTCTTGTAGAAGGAAGAAAAACTGATGCTGGGACAATGCTATTTCATATGGACAATGTGTCTACACTATAGGAAAAGAGGGATAGACCTTCTAGCCTCCTTCTTAAATATTTACTGTGTAATTATTTAGCTAAACAGTTCTTCATCTAGTGAATCTCTCCTGGTAGAGATTGATATGGGGTCTACTGGAGACTGGGCCAAGTCCGCCTCATCAATCACAGTAACAGAAAAATTAACCCTTGGATTGAGAAGCAGCTAAACACAAATACACAAAGAACAAGGGTGGGAAATGGGAGAAGGGAAGCACAAACCATTGTTTTTTTGCCTTTGCCTACAGGAAGCAATATTTCCATTTGGTCTTGGGCAAAGCCTGTAATTTCACCACCCTGACTGCAGCTGGAGAACTCCCTTTTAACTGTCCCGGCTTCCAAGTGAAGACAGGTTTACTCAGAGTTTTTTGTTAAACCTGAAAGGGCCATTTTAATTTGCTTCCATGTGAAAAGGGGAGGACTTTTCATAGGGTCCCATAATGACATTCAGCGGGACATTACACTTCACCATATGGCTAATTTGCACAGCAGGTCCGAAGCAGGATTTTCTTTCATTAGAACTGCCCTAAAGATCAGACTTCAGAAACATGTGTAAAGAGCAAACCCAAGATGCCCCCTATTGCTTAGACCTAGAAACATTCCATTCCCAGATGTAAAAGCCCGTTTACAGAGTTCCCATGCAAGGCCATTCGAGAGTTGTGGTGGTGGCATGTGTCACAGTTCCACTTACCTACATTAGGGCTTTGAAAGGTGTCTAAAGTTCAAGAACCACAACACTGTAAAAACACCTCCAAAAAAAAAACTATGTATGCCTGACTCTTGATATCATTCAATTAGCCTACAAAATAAATCTATATAAACATTTCACCCTTTTTGAAGACAGCAAAGGCAATCTGATGTTCTAACAGAGTCCTGTTTATTTTAAGATGGCCCTTACAGCTTATGTTTGTCCTGGCATTTCCTCTTTCTGCCATATCCCCAAGCCTGAGCCATAGAAAGAACATCCCCTCTGGGAATGACAGGCTGCAGGAATTTTTAAAAAAAAAAGAAAAAGAAAGAAATCTGATGTCTAATGATTATGGAGTAGTTGAGTCTGTGCTTTTGAAGAAAGTAAACATTATGATTAACAATCCTGGGCTTTGTAATTTAGTTTCCCCATTCCAAGAGAGAGTGTTAATTTATTAAATATTTTAACAAAGAGTCTTTTATTATCAGATTCAGTTTGGCTGGCTCCTTTCATAGCATTACCAATTACAACCAATAAAGCTTTAATTGATGACTACTTTTTATAACCTCTGACCCAAGATGATAAACAGTTGTACCTTAGAAGCGAAAGGGTAAACCTCAAAGGGAACAGTGTCTTAATCATGCTTAGCAAACCAAACTCTGCTTAAAATTACAACCTAGATACCTGGTTAGAACAAACACCCAGACTTCCTCTATGATTAAGGTAATTGATCAGAGAAAAATTTGGATTTCACTTTTAAGATAAATGGCCCTTTTGTTAGGGAAACCCTAACTTGAGTAATCAGCAAATAACTGTGCACCTTAATGTGCCAATGATATTACAATATGATTATAATATGATTTAATCAGTTTGTGGATAATTCCCAAGAGAATTTTCTTCTTTTTGTCATGTTTTTACAGATTTATTGAAAAGTAATTTATATATATCTCTGTATATGCTTAAGGGATATGACATGATGGTTTTATATACATATATTATGACATGATTACCACATAGGGTCAGTTAACATCCATCTTCACAAGAGAATTTTAATATGTGTCATAGCTTTCAATATAAAATAATTGAAATGCATGTTATTTTACTATTAAGGAAAAAGGCACTATGACTTAAATGATGACCCCCCCCACCCAGTCCATCATTTTATAGGGTGGTCCCTTACAATACCAGGGACTCTCAAGAATATATGAGCAGCCCGGCCGGGCATGGCTCAGCAGTTGAGCATCTGCCTAGGATCTAGGAGATCTCGGTTCAATTCCAGGTCAGGGCACATGCCCTGGTTGCAGGCTTGAAACCCAGCAGGGGGTGTGCAAGAGGCAGCCGATCAATGACTCCCTCATCATTGATGTTTCTCTCCCTCTCTCTCCCTCTCTCTGAAATCAATAAAAAATATATATTAAAAATAAAAAATAAAGAATATGTGAGCAAAAACAGTACACCAGATCAACTGCCCAACAATGGGACACCAGAAATTCTTAGGGAACTGAGTATCTACACATGACAATCAAGGAGAATCATTCCTTTAACTAGAGTGAAATAATGAGGCTTTTGGTATTTTGTCCAAATTATTCCCAAAGTTGACAGTTTTCCAAAGTTATTATTCAACTGCCCAATTTTGTACTTGCCAGTGTTTAAGGGGAAGTCTCTCCCAACTCACACCTGTCCATCTTTTAAACTGTTAAAGAGCTTCACAATTTGAAAGTTTAAAACTTCCCAGGCAAATCTCTTCACTTGTTTCATGTTGCCAAAATGAATAGGACCTCGGAACAATTACCAAAGAACTAATAGGAAAATGTGGCATCTAAGCATGTAAATAAAAATAAAGCCGTCATGTCACAGTTGTTACACACAATCACTTCATGGAAATGAAGGCAATGATGTTATTAGTAGTCCCCACAATGAAAAGTGCTGGCTTCACAGAAGGTACAGTGGAAGAATTTATACAAAAAGAACCAGGCGTATAGCTTTTAAAGGACTTTCCATGTATATAAAGGAAGCCAATGCCAGGAAAAGCACAAAATCTGAAGCTCACTCGAAGTAGTACTTTTATAAACTGAAAGAGCTATCCATGTTCTTTTTATGATACATAAATGTACGTAATGGCTGTTTTATTAAAGACACATGGCTGCTCCCTGCATTTCAAAATCAAATTTGCCAAACAGCCCCCCAAAACAGCTCTTTATACAGTTAAGTGAGGATTGGAGAAATTTTGTATAAATAAATCTATGCTTCCCCCCCTACCCTGCCCTCAGTTAATAGATGTTTTACAAAAACAGACAAATTTAGGATCTAAGAATTAAAAATCTGTCATACTGATGTTCAAAAACTAGGCAGAATATTTAAATACAAAGTGGACAACAAACATTAGACCAACACTTGGTAAAAAAAAAAAAAAAAAAAAAGTAAGAATACTAATATGAGTAAAGAGGAAAAAAGGAAACTAAAAGTTGAATAAAATACCAATTTTTAAAATTAAACTTTCTATCATGAGAGAATTGTGAGTTCACATGCAGTTATAAGTAATAATAGAGACAGCTGCCATGTGCCATAACCCAGTTTCTGCAATAGAAAACATTTTCTAGGCCCGGCCAGGCGTGGCTCAGAGGTTGAGCATCGGCCTAGGATCCCAGTGATCGGGGTTTAGTTCCCAGTTGGGGCACAGGCCTGGGTTGTGGGCTCAATCCCCAGTAGGGGGTGTGCAGGAGGCAGCTGATTAATGAGTCTCTCATCAATGAAGTTTCTCTCTCTCTCTCTCCCTCTCCTTTCCTCTCTCTGAAATCAAGAGAGATATAATAAAAATTTGAAGAAAGAAAAAAAAGGAAACATTTTCTAAAGGTACAGTACAGTATCACGACCAGGTTATCGACACTGATATAGTGAAGGTGCACATTCCCAAAACTGTAAGGATCCCTCAAGTTTCCTTTCTATAGCCATACCCACTTCCCTCATTTCCAACCCCTACTTCATCTTTGGCAAGCACTACTCTGTTCTCCATTACTATAATTTTGTCATTTTAAGAATGTTACAGAAATAGAATTTTATAGTATGTAACTTTTTGAGATTGGCTTATTTCACTGAGCATAAATCTCTGAAGATTCATAGAGGTTGTTGCATATATCAACAGTTCTCTCTTTTCTACCTCTGAGTAACAGTCCATGGTATAGTGTAAATGTACCAGTTTGTTTAATCGTTCACCTACAGAACGGCATCAGGATTGTTTCTAGCTCGGGGCTATTATGAACAAGGCTGCTATCAACATTCATGTATAGAAAATACCTGAACTAAGTTTTCATTCCTCTGGGATAAATGTCCTGGAGTGCTATTGCTGAGTCACATGGCAGTTGCATGGTTGGTTTTATAAGAAACTCCCTGTTTCCCTGCAGCATTTTCCATCCCCACCAGTATCCTTCCTGGCCTTCGGTGTCATCACCATTCTGATAGGAGTGTAGTGATAACTCACTGTGGCTTTATTTGAATTTCTCTAATGACTAATGATGCTGAACAAAAGATGTTCCCGTGTGCTTATTTGCCATCTATGTATCTGCCTTGGTGAACGGTTTCTTCCTGTCTTTCGCCTATATCCTAAGTGGACTGTTTGATTTTTTTAGTTCTGAAAAGCCTTTATATATTCTAGAAACTACTCTAGTTTGGATATGCATTTTGCAGATGTTTTCTTCCACTCTGTAGCTTCTCTTTTCATCCTATTAACAGGGTTTTTTACAGAGCAAACTTATTTAGTTTTGATAAGTTAAAATTTTTCTCTTTTATGGTGAATGCTTTTGAAATAAAGTCTAAGAACTCTGTCTATCCCTAGATTCTGAGGATTTCTCCTATATTTTCCTAAAGGTTTTATAGTTTTGCATCTAACATTTCAGTCATGATCCATTTTGAGTTCATTTTAGTCTATGAACATCCGTCCAACTGTATCAGGTCCATTTGTTGAATTGCTTCTGCAGTTATGTCAAATATTTTTGTGAATCCGCTTCTGGGTTCCCTACTCTGCTGCAACTACCCATCCGCACTGTCCCGGTTACTGTCGCTACACAGTAAGTCCTGAAGTTGGGGCACAGTGGTTTCTCCACTTCTTCTCCTTTTCCAAATTGGCTTTAGTTACTCTCATTTCCTTACCTTGCCATATGAATTTTAGAATAATCTTGTCCATAGCTACAAAAATTTGCTGGGGTTTTGATAGGAATTTCATTACATTTGTCTATCAACTTGGGAAAAACTGATATCTTTACTGTGCTGAGTCTTCTAACATGGGTGTTTCTCTCTCCCCCACCTTCCCTCCTTTCTTCCCTCTCTCTCTTAAAATAAATAAATAAATAAATAAATAAATAAATAAATAAATAAATAAATAAATAATAAAAGCAATGGAAAAAATATCCTCAAGCAAGGATTAACAACAACAAGAAAAGAGAATGTCACAGAAACTTGATTCATCATTAGCCTCAAACTAGAAAACACCCAAATGTTCATCAATATTCATAAAATGAAAAACTGTCCCACAATATAAAAGATCAAACTACCAATACAACACATGCAACAACATGGATCTCTGAAACATTACGTGGAGGGAAAGAAGTTAGACACAAAAGAAGACATACTATCTGATTACAAGTATGTGATGTTCAAGAGCAGGCAAAACTAATCTGTGGTGACAGAAATCAGGAAAGTTTACATTGGTGCAGGGGAAGAAGGCTAATAATAACTAGAAAGGGGCAAGACAGAACTTCTGTGGGATCTGGGAATGTTTTATACCCGGATCTGGGTGGTACTTATACAAGTGTACACATATGTTAAAACCCAGGTAGCTATACATTTAAGATTTGCACATTTTAATGGTTGCAAATTATACTTTAAAAAAACATACTAGGGAAAAGTGGCAGACAGGTGCACAAAGATTTTTAAATTTCTACAAATTAAAATAAAAAATTAAATTAAAAAGCAAAGAACTAAGAAAATATCATAATCAATATTGACTTTACAAATTCAATGAAATTCACAATGTACATTTTTCTTTGCCTCCCAAATTAGCAAAAGAAAAAAGACAACACCCAGTATTGCTGAAAATATGATAAAACTGCATGCTAAATTCTTTTGCTAAGGAATGCAAATAGTTAAGACTATTCTGAAAGGTTAGGTATCAGGAAGCTTAATATGTGTATGCCCTTAAATTCACTTTAATAATTTTACCTAAAATGATAATCAGATCAGTGACCCAAAAAAAAATGTTTAAAATGTGTACCTGCCCCTCCCCTACTGATTTGCTCAAGCCAGGCCTAGAGTGAAGAGCAGTGAGGGAGCACAGGGTAATTTCTAATTAAAAATAAACCCTTAGGATGAACTGTAGAGAATTATCCCAGCAAGGCTGACATTTTACATAGCTTTGCAGAACCCTGACAGGCCCAAAGAGACCTTATTTGATGACACTAACACATTATTGAGTTCCTCATAAGGCAACACTCCCAATCTAAGGAACACACTATTCCACATTTGTCCATCTTCTCTCTCTTCCCCAGTCATTTTTCTAAGCCAAAACCAATGTGGTTTATGTGGCTATCTTTTTCCAGGTTCTTATATCTGATTTCCAGGTCTTTGCCAATACTGCAAGGTAAGGCATAATATCAGTTAGAACCCTGGTTTACCCCTAACTTTGCGATCTTAAGCAATTTATTTCATCTCTCTATGTCTCAATTGTCACACATGCAAACTAAGGATATTAATATGTATACTTGTCAGGGTTGCTATGAGGATTAACAAAGACAATGTAAGCAAGCCATATAATATGATGCCTAGCCTGCGAATTATATATAATGCCTAGCATCCAAATCATACGATGCCTAGTATGTAGTAAGTACTCAGTAAATGGCAGCCATCATCATCATCACCATGATTAATTCCAACACTGGATTAAGTAAACCTATACCATGGAAACATAAACAATCATGGTGGGTCTATATTTGACATGAACAGATATTTGTAATATGATATATGTTAAGGGGGAAAATAAAATTATAAAGAAAGCATATAGTATAATAAAATTTTTATAAAAAGTATATCATATGAGTCCAGAGAACAATCTGTAAGGAAGCAGAGCAAAATTGGGGTGGAATTGCGAGCAATTTGGTTTCTTCAAATTTATTTTTTAAACAATGAACAATGACATTTAGGAAAAAAATAAAGCTATTTCCTTAGTTCCCTTTTATCAAAGGCATCACTAACTGATGTCACTCGTCCACTGACTGATCTCACCAGGTCAGGGCAGAAAAAGCCTACCGCAGACAATGGTGGAATGATTAGTACAGAAACTGCCAGATGCCAAGATAAAGAACACAAGAAGAGGGGAAAAAAAGTGCTTTCTCCAAAGTTGGTAGGTGAAAATAAAAGTGTACTACATCTAGAGTTAGACAGAACTAGAGTTAGTGCTGGCCCCTGGAAAGGAGCTCACTGTCCTAGTAGCAATAACAGCCATAAAACCAATACTTTGTTGACTCTGTCATGTACCGTTTCTGACCACGGACAAGGTGGCTGGCTATCTGATGACTCCTCCCTGGAAACACCAAGTATGCCACTCTAAAATAACTGTATGAGATTTCAGACAACAGAAGAAACTCTGCACAGTAGAAACTTTTTTAAAATATATTTCTATTGATTTCAAATTGAGGAAGGGAGAGGAAGAGAGAGAGATAGAAACATCAGTGATGAGAGGGGCTCATTGATCAGCTGCCTCCTGCACACCCCCTGCTGGGGACCGAGCCCGCAACCCGGGCCTGTGCCCTGACCGGGAATCGAGCCTCGATCTCCTGGATCATAGGCCGATGCTGAATTGCTGAGCCACACCAGCCAAGCCACAGGAGAAACTTTTAACGAAAGGTTTTTTGAAATTGTCAAATATATGAAAGTCTCCCTTAACAGAGTAATAAAGCTATGCGTGGAAAGAGGGGAAATTTGTGCTCTTTTCTGAATGAGAGGGCCGAAATGAATCCTGGTCCTGGAACAAACTGCACAGTAACGAGGCATTATGAAGGCTATTTGACACCTCCAGGAAGGATGACTTACCCTAAAACTAATCCAGAATGAGTTTGGCTCTGCCTAAATTAGGGCTGGCAGTGATCCTTATAAAACAACAGAATTAGCACCTGCCCCTCCCCTCCTGATTTGCCCAAGCCAGGCCTAGAGTGAAGAGCAGTGAGGGAGCACAGGGTAATTTCTAATTAAAAATAAGCCCTTAGGATGAACTGTAGAGAATTATCCCAGCAAGGCTGACATTTTACATAGTTTGCACAACCCTGACAGGCCCAAAGAGACCTTATTTGACGACACTAACACATTATTGAGTTCCTCATAAGGCAACACTCCCAATCTAAGGAGCACACTATTAAAAATTTGTCCATCTTCTCTCTCTATCCCAGTCATTTTTCTAAGCCAAAACCAATGTGGTTTATGTGGCTATCTTTCTCCAGGTTCTTATATCTGATTTCCAGGTCTTTGCCAAAACTACAAGGTAAGGCATGACTGTTATTTTCGACATAGTTTTTTCCAGAAACTACCAGGAGCATTGCTTTCTTAATTAAAAATTTATACACAATTCTTTCTCCTCAAACTTGCAAACAGTGCTGATGGATTTATTTTGTAGTAGTATCTTCAGAAAGTATCATTATGGAAAAAGTCTTTTTACTTACTGTACAGCATTTGCCCCTGAAACAGAAACACTGATATGGGAAAATAAAAAGAGGCTTCCAGTACAACTCATAAAACCAGGCTTGGCTTTCTCCTAGTTTTGCCAGTCACTAGTTCTGGGATCCACTGGGCAGATGAATTAATCTCACTGAGCCTCAATTCCCTCAACCACCAAGTCAACATAAGATGCTCATTGCAAAACCTGCTTTATGTCAGACTGGTGTTGTGAGGCTCAAATGAAATAAAGTATGTGTGAAAGTGCAGTGGAAAAACACGAAGCTCCTAAACTTACTAAAAAAAACTCAGCAGTTTGGGATGTTGACTATAGAATACTTCAGGGTTGTAGCTAATACTGTCAAATAAAGGAAAGAGACAAAATCTATCCTTCCTTCTAATGAAAATCAGTTTGATACCCTTCTATTTTCATGTATTCAAAAATTGTTTGAGGCCCTGGCCAGGTGGCTCAGTTGGTTAGAGCATGGTCCCAATACACAAAGGTCTCGGGTTCAATTCCCAGTGAGGGCACACGCTTAGGTTGTGGGTTTGATCCCTGGTCAGGGTGTGTACAGGAGACAAATGATAGATGTTTCTCTCACATCAATGTTTCTCTCTCTCTCCTTCCTCCCTTGTCTCTCTCTCTAAAAAAAAAAATCAACAAAAACATATCCTAGGGTCACGATTTAAATAAATACATAAATAAATAAATACAGTTAACCCTTGAATAACATTGGGGTTAAGGGCACCAATCCCCCCTCCCCATGCAGTTGAAAATCCACACATAACATTTGACTCCCCCAACATTTGAACTAACAGCCCTCTATTGACCAGAAGCCTCGCCAACAATACAAACAGTTGATTAACACCTATTCTGTGTTATATGTATCATATGCTGTATTTTTATAATAAAGTAAGCTATAGAAAATATTATTAAGAAAATCATAAGGTAGAGAAAGCACATTTACAATACCATACATTTTTATGGAAAAATATCAGTATTAGTGGACTTGCACAATGCAAACCTATGTTGCCCAAGGGTCAACTGTATGTAATTCATAAAAATAAACTTTACCTAAGAGTCTTGATGAGGTGGAGTTGGATTTAAGATTTGATTAAAGTAGAAGAGGTGAGCTTACATGATACCTTAAAAAATATTACAAAGAATTAATATATACTGAGCAACCATTACACCTACAATGTGCTTTATAAAAACAATCTTATTATCTCAATCTTCTCAACGACTCTTTAAAGTACATTTTGCTATTCCCTTAAGAAAATTGGAAGCCAAAGTTACAGAGTTCACTGGTATCAAGACAAATCTGTCTGATGCCAGCTCATGTCGTTTCTACTGTACCAGCCTTTCCTATGCAGTTCTTCTGTCTAGTTCCATAGACTCTGCTTCCAGCAACCTGACATGCATAGTTTTTTTTCCTCCAATAATGGATGAAGTTTACTTCTGAAACTCTCGACTCCCTTAAATCAAACTTTTAAGACTAAATCACACTAAACTTCACAGGAGGCAGACAGGCCTCTATGGTTTCAGGAAACTTCCGTCAAAATTGTTTTAATGAAGGAATGTGTTTCACATTGATTACAGATGAGAAGCTTAAAATGAAAAGGGAAAAGCTGCTAATCATATAATTTACATCTCTGTCCCTGTTTAAGAACAAGGACCTTCTCAATGTCATTCATGTTCACAAAGGTGCTGAAACTTACAACAAGGGACTGTTTTTTTTTTCTTCCAAGCAAGGAGCTCTGATGCACCTCTTCAAAGCCTAGAGTGCTAATTGGTTTGAAATCCGCCCATAGAAAATAAATCTGCAAAAAATATTTATTGAATGGATAAAGGATAGTTGTTTTAAAGAATTGGTTACTTTGTGTGTGTTTTTGGTGTAGTTGTTTTTCCTTTAAAGAATGTATGACGAGCCCGGCCGGGCGTGGCTCAGCGGTTGAGCATTGACCTAGGATCCAGGAGATCGGGGTTCGATTCCCGTTCAGGGCACATGCCTGGGTTGCGGGCTCGATCAATGCCTCTCTCATCATTGATGTTTCTCTCGCTCCTTCTCCATTCCTCTCTCTTAAGTCAATAAAGATATATTTTTAAAAAGAAGAAGAAGAATAATATATGATGACTAAAATCCACTTCGGGTGCCCTGGATGTGTACATACTTGTGGCTGTAAGCATCAAAAGAGATCTCCAAAACAGAAAAGGAAACAACTTTCTGTGGCCTGACGTGTCCATCAATGACCTTAAAAAGAACTACTGATTTTCAAGTTGAACAGAAAAGAAGACATACGTAAAGTAGACCACCCATGTTTTATGGCAATTACCAAGGAAGAGGTAATAGTGTTGGAAATTCCCGGCAGACTTTCACAAATGCTAATGCCATTTATTTGATAATGTGACATTCAAGTAGAAACAATTTAGAGCATTTTATTAACACTTGCAAAGAACTGATTTTATAATACTGGTAAGTATATAGTAGTATACATTTTTATTTTTTTCTCTTTTATACCCCATTCCTAATCCCGTTCCCCTTATCAACAAAGGCACCTACTCTAGTATATATAAAATATTATTCAAATGAACCTTGTATATTTATTTATATAAAATGTATCTTTGAAAAAAGTATGTATAGTGTTATTTTATAAGTTTGCTTAATTTATATAAATGATATTGAGCTATCAATTGTATTGTTTACTTTGATCCCCCAGCACTATACTTCTGAAATCTTTATACATTGTTCTATTTAACTATTGTTTGTAATTTATAATTGCTTGGTGTATGTTCCGTATTACATTCAATCATAAGTAAATACCAATTTTACTCTTCCAGTCCCCCAGATGAACACCTAGATTGCCTCCACTATTTGCTACCAGAAACAATACCAAAATAAACACCCTCCTAAACACATCCTTGTGGAAATAAAGGAGAGCTCCTTGTGGGGTGTGGGCCATCACAATGTAGCCTCCAGTCTTGATAGTGAGCCACTAGCCTATACAGCACAGCAACCTTGAATGAATTATAAAAAGGGCTGCCAAGGTACCACAGGTTTCCTGTGGAACTTATCATTTCAATTTCATTGATTTTATAAGTTAAATCAGGGAGAAACAGAATGTTTTACAATGTCCAGACACCCTTTCTATTAAAAGAATCTCTCTCTTAATGTATTCAGTACTTCTATGTGCCCTCTAATAGAGGTTTGAAATTGTCACTGTAAAGGCCTAGTACAGTTTTTAGGTTAATTTCTACATAACCTATTCAAAGGTTTATTTATTTTCAATTGTACTTCCTTAATGGAAATAAGTGATTTAGAAAAATGCTATTGTATATATTGTATGTACAAGTTTTTAACTCTTTAGTTTTTTCTGGGCCTGGAACATTGGAAACAACAAACATGGTGGGCAATGGAGGATACCGTTGTCCAGTATTTCTCTTTGTCTTTTTCCTGACTTTATTTGGAATCCTTTGAAAGTATAGTCATTAATATGGTCTTTGATGTGGACATTTCATAGATGCCCTCACCCAAATTAGGAAATTGCCATATATATTGGTAGTCATCTCATGTCTTACCTATATCAGTATGTCTCATACTTCTTTTTCTCTGCTCAATGTATAAGGGGCAGTAAAAACAATATTCTCATACTGACTGGTCTTTTTTCCAATAAGCTTATTGCAAAAAAATGTGTCAACACTAGGTTTAAAAAAATGAAAAAGAAAACAGGGTGATATTTCTTTCCCATTCTGGCTTCCCAATACGGAGCCAGCCTTGTCCAGCTGCATATGACTGTCCTCGGCTACACACCATACTTCTACCTCCTGCCTGAGCAACTCTACGGCAGGAACCTCATTCTCCCCTCCCAAGTTGCCCACAACTTTATTCCTCATCAAAAGGGCTCTCTACTGGAGTCTCAAATCACAGAAAGCCCTACAGCCCTGAAAAGTATCTATACCACAGTTAAGACTCAGTGAGATGAAAAACACCTCCAAATTCATACATGCCACTAATAAGAAACATGAGCGACCTAATTAAAGACAAACTAAATCTAAATCATGGGACTATAACAAAATATGTTAAGATTGCAACAAACATTTGCAGAGGTCCAACACTAGTATATATACATCATAATATATACAATGAAGATTTAGCTTCGAGCTTCTAAAACATAAACCATCTGCAGGGCACTGAAACACTTATATCTTGGCAGCCTTCCCACGGCATGAAAGGACCAACATTGCCAAAACACAGAGCCAGGAAGCCATCAAAACTTTTTTCCCAGTCTATACTCCTCAGAGCAGAATGCACTGTACATTTCAGCAACAAAAGGTACTTTTTACAAATAAATACTAAATATGCACTGCATCCTCCCGTAATTACTTATAATTTTATAAGTTACTAAATGTTCAAGATTACAGATGAGTTCTTTCTTTCATGTTTTACAACCCATTATATTATGTAACTACCATGATCTCACTTCTCCATAGCTAAAATAGTTAAAATACATACACACACACACAAACAAAAACAATGATGACTTTCCTTAAGGTTTGAGTAGCTTTTATAAGTTTTAGCAGAATTCATGAGAACAACTACCATCAAGATTTCTGAGTAATACTCATCATTTTTACAAGTATCAGCTTGTTAATAATGAATCAGATTGCCCAGCGACATTCCCCAAGGTTCTAAATTTATTCAGATGATACCAATTAGACAAGAATTACTGGTATTTTTTAGATGTACTGACCATCACCAAAATTGAAAGAAAAAAAGAGAGTGTAATAATTGTAACTAATATTCTTTTATAGGAAAATATTAAACATATATATTAATTCACATTTGACAAGTAGTAGTGTTTGACAGAAATATAATGCAAGCCTTAGTTGTATGTACAATTCTAAAATTTTCTAAAAGCCACAATTAAAAAGTAAAATACAGATGATATAAAACTTACCAATGATTTTATTCAATTCAATGAATCTAAAATATTGTCATTTCAATATCCAATCAATAAGAAAATATTGTATCAAGCCTTTGAAACCTAGTGTGTATCTTACACTTACAGTACATCTTGATTCAAACTATCCATGTTTCAAGCACTCAGCCACATGTGGCTAGGGCTACCACATTGGACAACACAAGTCTCCATCATCCAGAGCAGATATTTTACCCAAACACAAAAGGATGGACCATGTGCTCTGTGTACAATGAGTATGCAGTAAATATTTATTGAAAGGACGAATGAATAAAGTGAGACAAAATATCGAAGCAACCAAAAAAGTACAGCACAAGCATATAAATGGAAAGATAAGCCATCACAGAGGACTTGGCTCTAGGTGGAATCTCTGCATCAAGCATCTGTGGCCTGCTATGCTATCACTATGGCTCTTAAATTACAGGAACAGCGCTATGGATGAGCCTCTTGAGCTAGGAGTAGACATTGGATGAAATAATAACTCTCAGATTATACACAGAAGAGCCAGTGAAATATAACAATGTCTCACTAAACCTCAAGTGCCATTTTTCTTTTAATGGGATAAACTCAAAGTATCTAATTCACAACACAACACTATCCACAAAACTGAAGCACAAAAGCTGTCCCCAAAGCCCAGAGTAGTGCAAGACCTCCAGCTGACAAAACAGCCTGCCCAGAACTGCTTGACTTGCCAGTAAAGCAGAGCAAAGGGAGAAGAAGCAGTAGAAGGGGGAGGGGAGTATCTCACATACTTCTTCTGCCCTGTTATTTCTACTCCCCACGATGACAAGACCTTTGTGAGCAGGCAAGGGAGTTGAGAAGAGAAAACTCAATCTCTGCAGTCCAGGCTGCTTCACATTTTTCAGAAATTACTGCATGTTCAAACAATGGAATATTTGTCAAAGTACAACTTGATCACCAGAATTCATCTGTTTTTCATAACCACACTTGACCTAAACTGTGCTGACTAAACAAGGCACCCTGTGTTTCACAGTCTGGAAAATGTGGCTCCCACCATCGTTTTTAGACCGCACTAAAACCTCTGGCCCCTACACTACAGCCGTTTGGTAACTAAGTGCATTCAGATTAGGCCAAGGATGATGTCTGCTGGCTTCCCCTGTTACATCAATCACAGATACTCATTTTCAATTCATGTTTTGGTTAATTTCTCTCTTTTTTATAGGTATCTATCAAGAGAGTGTAAAGGAGCTACCAATTTTTTAATATTTTTCTCTCCCTATGGACTATGTGCATACATACAAATTTACATGAATAAACACACATACTCCTTTAACTTTTTATTTGGAGATAATTTCAATTTACAGGAAAATTGTAAGAACAGTATGAAGAAACACCCATATACTCTTTACCCAGATTCATAGACCCTTAATATTTTGCCTCATATCCTTTATCAATTGCTCTCTTTCTACATGTCTTTTCCTTAACCATCTGAAAGTATATTATCTATATCTGATCCTTTTACTCCTAAATCATTCATTGTGCATATCCTGAGAATAAAAACAATTTTTTATATAACAGAAGAGTTATCAATTTTAGAAAATATAACATTTTCCTAATCTACTGTCCATATTCCAATTTTGTCAATGGAACCAATAATGTCCTTCCTTTATAGCATACTTCCCCTCAATTACAAGATTTAGTCTAGGGGTCAGCAAACCATGGCCCAAGGGTCATATCTATCCCATTACTTGTTATGAAAATTAAGTTTTATTGGAATACAACCACACTCATTCATTTACATATTGTGTCTGGCTGCTTTTAAGCTATAACAGTAAACTTGAGTGGTTGTGACAGAAACCCTGTGGCCCACAAAGCCTAAAATATTTACTCTCAGGCCCTTCAGAGAAAATGCTTGCCAATCCCTGCTCTAGGACAATGCATTACATTTAGTTGTCATACCTCTCTACTCTCCTTTAATCTGAAATAGTTCCTCAGCTTTTCTTTATCTTTTATGATTGACATTTTTGAAAAATATTTTCTTTCTTTCTCTCCTTCCCCCCTTCCCCCCTCCCTTCCTTCCTTCCTTCCTTCCTTCCTTCCTTCCTTCCTTCCTTCCTTCCTTCCTTCCTTCCACTGAATGCTCTTCATTTTGGGTTTCTGTGATGTTTCCTCATATATTAGATTCAGGTTGTGTACTCAGGATCAGAATACTACATAAGTACTGAGATAACCCTCTCAGGGCATCTCATTCAGAGGCACACAATGTCTACCTGATCCTCAATTGTGATGTTAATTTTGATCACCTGGTAAAGATGGTGCCCAATTATAATTTCTGCCTTGTAATTAATAAGCCATATTTGGAAGAAACTTTAATACCACACAAATATACTACTCTTTACCAAAATCCCCCACCTAGACTTAGTATCTAATGATGGTTCCTGCCTAAATAAATCTTTCTTGTAATAACTGCAAAATGAAGAACCATGAAGAGTCCAAGATATCAAACACTTGCAAGCCAACAAATTAGCATGCCACCATCTCATGGATGCTAGCAGAAGGTACAAAATTCCCGGATCAGAGACAAAGGACTTTATGACTAGCATCAATAGCAGCAACCAGAGAATCAGCATTTATGCTTGCACCCATTCCCAGAGCCCCAATTTCCACAGGGCATTGTGAAGAGGTCCAGGGGACACCGACACACAGCAGTTCTCTTGACCTTGAGGAACCTTGAGCGCTAGGAACCCAAAAACCTTTGTAACCCAGAAATCTTTAATCTTCTAAAGCTGGAAGCACACCTGCTTTTTTCTCAGGTGGGAGACATGACCCCTACCTTACAAAGCTGTTGGCTACACAAACAGCTTGAAAAGATGGTCTAGAACAAACAGTCAGTGCTTCTGCGCACAAGATGTACAGAGATGCAAGAGACCCATGACTGTCTCCCAAGAGACACTCAGCAACTACAAGTAAGTCCAGTCTTCTCCCCTATTTATGTATGCATGCATTTATGTATATATGTATTCATTCATTTATATATCTATTTGTTATTAATATAGACTCATAGTTTTCTATTTTTCCCAATGAAAACACCAATACTCACAAACTCTACTTTCATTTTTTCCACTAAGATTTTTAAGTCCAGCTACTTTTTATTGTGTTATTTGATGGAAGAAATTATACTTCTGAATTTCTGAATAATATAGGAAAAAATCTAGAAAGACAATAGGCCAAATGCAACTAAAACTTAGGGAACGTGTCCTCAAAGCCCCTCCTAAAAACCTGAATAACAGCCTTATAAAAATTCCCATGTAGCCCTGTTGATCACTTAATCCCAAAACCAGTTGCAGCCAAGTGTAGTGTGGGACTGAATTTTCACTTTCTTATAGATATTGGTTTCAATGGCATCTTTTTATGTTATAAAGGAAAAAATACTAGTAGGCAGATAGAACATTTTCACAGAATGAAAGTAACTGATAGTATTGTTCTTTTCCCTGTAGCTATGGTCATCAGGCCTCCCCATAGATGGTTCTGGACAACTAGAGCAAAAATTTTGACAAACACAGTCACGTAAAAACTGAGAGTACAGAATTGTTAAAGTATGTGGCAAAGTCAAATCTGAAGGAGAAAGACTTTTGGAAAAGGTAGACTAAAAATGCAGAAGGCCTTCCCACCTCCATTCCTATTTCTAATCATTATTGAGAGAAAACCCTTAGGTCTGGTCCCTTACTGGTAACAGAAGAAGAAAAATTATAGATTATGCTTATAAAGTTCATATATCTATTAAAAATCACATTAGGATGTAATATAATATACTGAGTAACAATACTTGTAAGTGCTTAGAATAGGACTTCACACACAGCACGATAAATGCAGCCACTTCGAGGAGGATGACAATGGATAGAGGAAAAAACAAAAGACAGAATTTGTAACTAGTTTTTAGTTCTAATTCCTCTGTTTACCACTTACGTGACTTTAGATGAGTAATTTAACTGTCCGAGGCCAAGAACAGTTTTCTGTGAAAAGCGGTGTCTAAAAGAAAGGAGATACAAAAGCCCTGCTCCCCCTAGTACTTTATGATTCTTACTCTCTGCATTAGAATTTGGATAAAGGTAACATTAAACGGGGATGGGTGGTGGGAGGAAGTGCACAGGTTTTCTTGTATGGTTTCTTATATCTCTGTAACCATGTCTACACACGCATTAGTCTAGTTCCCAGTACCTTATTTTTCTCCACTGAACTCTTAAAAAGTTCTTTTTATAACAGGAAATTTTTGTGACAGGGGTGGGGGAGCAGAATACTTAAAAGTTGAAAGGAAAAATATTTCTTTTAAGATTTCGTTTGTTTCAGGTACTATGCCAGGTGTTTTTACATATATTAGTTAATTTCATTCTCACAGAAACACTGAGAGATAAACACTATTACTTGCATTTTTTTTTAATGGGGAAATTGAGCCCTGGCTGGTATGGCTAAGTTGGCTGGAGCATCGGCCCGTGCACCAAAAGGTCGCAGGTTCGTTCTCGGTCAGGGAGGAAACCATCAATGTTTCTCTCTCTCTCCCTCTCCTTTCCTCTCTCTCTAAAGTCAAGTTTTTTTAAAAAATTTTAATGGGGAAATTGAGGCTATGAGAAGTTATGTAGCATATCTAGGTCAAGATTTAGATTCAAGTTTATCTGCTTTGCCCCCAATTTTTAAAATATACCATGTTGACTAGAGGTCATTTAGCTTCTAATTTTAATTGTTTCTAAAATTACAAAAGAATTTTTACAAAATCTTTTATTCTTTGACAGAAGCTTCTTTTTTCTAACAGAAGTAGACTCAGGTGGAATGCAGCTTTTACACTTTGGCTTCCCACCGCTCTCTTTCTGAAATGCAGCCTAAAAATGTAGCACCCATCTTGCAAGAATGAAGGCAAAAACTACACGCTAAAGACAAAGGACAGGAACAACTGAACGAACCAACACTGAACTGCCTACATCTGGACTTCTTGTCATACAATAAAAAAATAAACTCTGTATTTGTCAAAACTGTTACAATTGGCTTTTAGTTACATATGGTCACATACAATCTGAACTGCTACAAGCATCACCATTAAACATATTAAATGATCTCGTTTTTATATCTAAAAAATATATTAATACATCTTATACTCTGGGCAAGAAGAAATTCCAAACCTTAATTAATTAACACTCCATATAATAGATCGGTGAACTGCAACCAAAAAAACAAAATCTTCTTACACTATAGCAGACTTGATAGTCCCTTCCTAGGTCGCTATTAATCTTTACATAGTACTTTCTAGAGGTATTTTGAACATTCATTCATTCATTCATTCATTTGCTCCTTCTTTGTAGTGGGAATAACCTAGTATTCTGACATTTCCAGAAGTTCTGGTTAAAAACATTGAGACAAGAAAATGAGATGGATTCTACCCATGCTCCTTGAGAAAATCTGGGGTGTGGACAGGCAAAAAGTCTGAATTTCTACTCTAGTGTTAAGGTTTAAACTACCTCACCTCCACACTGTGGTTTGAGATAAAGGACTCTGAAAAAGTATAGAATCCACTACAGTCTCCAGCTCAGCTTTCCCAATACCCCACAATTTAAAATGAAACAGTTCCGCCCGGCCAGGCGTGGCTCAGCAGTTGAGCGTTGACCTAGGATCCAGGCGATCGGGGTTCGATTCCCGGTCAGGGCACATGCCCGGGTTGCAGGCTCGATCAATGACTCTCTCATCATTGATGTTTCTAACTCTCTCTCCTTCTCCTTTCCTCTCTCTGAAATCAATAAAAGATATATTTTAAAAAATAAATTAATTAAATAAATAAATGAATAAATAAATAAATAAATAAATAAAATAAAACCGTTCTAGCCATAGGTTAAAAACAAACTCTTCATTATACCTGCTACGACCACAGATAAACATGAGCTCCAGTGATAGCATTTGCTTCTGGTCAGAAGATCATTTTGGTAGATACAACCTACGTAACTGTCTGAATGACCAAATTTCCCCTATAAAACAAAAGGAAATTCCTCCCCTACATGTCCTCTTAGTTTAGATCATGAGGCTTGGTAACAGTTATTTATGCTCCCCTCCCCATAATGTCCAAAACTATTGGGACAATGTATTAAGCTAAATATTCAGTATAGAAGGCATTTTAAGGAAGTAAAAAAAGAACCTAACATTTTTTAATTTAAAAACTGAAAACAAACAAAAACCTGGCAGTCACAACCAAAATAGAAAGGAAAGGGCAGAAAAAATGTCAATGATCTGGTTGGCTATATGAGATGAGGGAGAAAAGATGATAAATGTCAAACCCAGAGATCTCAGTAATGGAAGAAATTTGGCATAATTAATAGAAAGAAACATTAAAAGGGAGAAACAAAATATGAAGTATGTTTCAGAAAGAAAACTGCCTGTCTGGGCATCCTTATGAGAGAACATGGGGGTGTATATATCTGGGGTATAGACTATGAGCAGGCAGGAGGAGGTCAGAGAGTTAAGCCAAGGATAGAATATGGAAGACTGTATAAACCAAGTTAAGAAGTTTACTTTATTCTGAGATCAATGAGAAACTAAAGTAGTTAAAGCACAGTTTTGATATAATTTAAATTTTGTTTAGGATCACTGGGTGTTATATAGAAAATGAATTATTTCCTGTTCACTTTATCTCAGCTTAATAAATAGTTACATTATTGTGGTATCTAAAGCTGTTTAAGTGAGATATTATTGTTTTAAAAAAATAAGCAAACACACTTGAGAAGTTCAATGTTCCCTAAGTAATGCAAGCATTACTTATTTTTTGAAAAACAAATGTAAGCATGTCTAGGGAAAAGAATGATTAAAACATTTTTCCCTCTTGTTTTGTTCAAAGCCAATTGATATGTATGCCCATGGGTAATAAGGTCACCAGGTTAAAAGAGCAATATGACAATCATAAAAAGCTAGATTAGAGCTACTACAAACCAGGGCCCATTAGCCCATACTACAGGAAAGTTATCACTATAAATGGCTTTTCCTGTGCCCTTATCAATGCAGTGCACAAAGTATCTCACCCTCAGCTTTTCTCTATGATCTATGCAGTGTTTACGCCTATCTAACCTCCCCAGGCCCTGGTGGGTCAGTGAAACTAGAGGCCGTGAGATATGGCAGGAGAGTGATGGAACAATCTGTTAAGTGTCAGAGATGGACTACGAGTCACCAAATATTTCAGGGCAAAACTTTCCACATTAAAAAAAAGAAATCTCTAAAGAAAATACTTAACATACGTTCTATTGCTCAGAAGTCCTCAAGGTCACTATGGAAACAAACCAGAAAGCTTCCAGCTCTGTTCTCACAGTATAAGCTGGCTTCTCCACAGTGCAGCTGCATTCATCTTAGGTAGTGGGGGAAAGCAGATGAACATTCTGAGGGGCGAAATAAAGCCCACTTAAAATGAAAAAATTTTTAAACATGTATAAAAAGGATCAAGAAGAATAGCGTCTAAATATCAGCGCCTGAAATATGAATCACATAAAGTTCTTAAAAAATAAATTTCCTAACATCATGCTATTCCAAAGGATTTGAAAATGCCACCTACTCATTTCAAATTACTGTTCGCAGAAAGGCTTTTCCATTAAAAGTTCAATGTTCTTTTCTTATTTCCCAAAGAAAATGTATATATTTCAAATAAACATGATGGATTTTAAAACACCAGGCCTCTTAAGAGTCCCTTACAAAGCAGCTTTTCTCTAGGGCCATTCAATTACAAACTTTTTGAAAGCAGAAAGTGTCCTGATCGCCTTTACATCTTTCACTGCTTAAATAAAATTTAGCATGGTTACCATTTAACATGGTTATTTTTTGCAGATCTTCTCAGAATATACTTGAGTGTATCAATATGAACTGTGAAAAACCCAAGACAGCAACAGAGTAGAGAGTTTTGATGACATTTCAAACAGGAGTCCTTTCCTTTTTTTATTTTTTTGAACAGATCAACTGATGAGGCTGGTGCTCCCCAGAAACACATCTTCAGAGACAACTTTAAGGAAATCTGGATCATTAAGCTATATGCCTCTGGCGATGCTGGAATTCTATATCCACAGTTTCCAATTCTGTGTGACTAGCAAAATAAAGTGATGTTTCCCCCTCTCTCTCTGCAACACCATCTTTGAAAATGTCAAAGAAGAAAAAGAAAAAAAAAAAACCTTATTCACAAACTCTAGGCACCTAGAATTTTGCATATAGGCCTCATTCTCATTTGTCTTCATTTCTACTATAGGGGTAGAAAATGACCCTGCTTATATTTAACACCCAGACAGAATATTTAAACGTTCACCCGTGTGTCTTTGTAAAATATTGAAAGAGTTTAAATAATGGGTTTTTACTATAGTTATATAAAATACCTAAAAGTCAACAGTCTCAACGTTTATAATAGAATCAGAGTAGCTCTACAAAAAAACTAGGCTATGGTGAAGTACAATCAATTTTAATGAAAACTAAAAAAAAAAACAGTCAAGAGCTCTATTTACCTATTATAGTTCACATCAATGGTCAGTGAGCAGCACTGACAAAAAATTATGTGAAGTTGATGTATGATTTTTTTTTTTTCATTTGCCAATCAAGATGTAGCAGAAATGCTCTGCAATTTTTTTTAAAGAGGGGGGGGTCTCATTTTTAAAAATCAATAATAATTTTTAAATATGGCATCAAAACTACACTCAATCCTTCAGATTTCCTTTAAGTGTGTGTTTCAATTCTTGCTACTAAATTTACTAGATTATTAAATAACAACAGTTCAGGAATAAGAACCCTAAAACTCTTAACCTCTGGTACCAATAAAACTATTTCATAGCCTGATTCAGTGAGGCCAGTCTCTACTAGGTGGGGTGTTTTCTTCATATTTAACATATAAGCCACCTACTTAATGCAGTCAAATTTGTGAAGCACTATGAGACTGCTGAACAAAGTGTTTTATATAAAAATCCAACGTATTATTATAAATACATATGTAAACAACCCTTCAACTACCACTATACAATAGGATCTTTAAGCCTAAACTTGAGGATGTCAAGCTATTCATTTCCCTTTAATTGAAAACTCCAGTAGTATCTTAGATTCTTCAAGTATCTACTTCCCAAGTGCTTCACTATAATAGCCGATTGCTACCAAAGTTCTTTAAGTAATATCATTAAGTAATTCCCTGGACACCTCAGAAAACATGTCACATAGAACTGCTTATATCTGTTCCTTTTTCCACTCTCCAAGTCCTTTCCTTGCTATTATCTGCAGCTACATGGCCATGAATTTTGTAGTTTCCCCCAGCTGTCAGTGCAGACCATGTGAGTACAAACCCTCAGATTAGAAAGGGAGAAACATGTTCCAGGAAGCTTCCTGCCCACGCCACCTCACCCCATCCCGGTTCCAGCAATGATCATGAAGGATTTGTAAAGAGGCTGTGGGTAAGTTCAGGCTCTGCTGCTGATTCACCTCTCCTAATTATAGCCCAGTAAGATGAGACGCTATTAAAAGTAAGAGGTAAAATATTCTGAAATTTAACACAATTACTTATGTTAAAGGAGATAAATTACTAACTAGAGTTCTTAGAATTATCCCTAAATCTCTGCTCTGAATCTTTCTAAGCAGAAGAATTCAGGGGACAAAACTATTAGTTTAGGTGCTGAGACTAACTTATTCTTAACAGAAAAAGCAGGTGACCAGTTTGCGATGCATAACGGCTGTTCAGGGAACAAGGATTTATGACACGGAAATAAGGTCACTCTGAAATATGCTTTCATATTTAGATCTTGGCAAGGCTTCTAAACCTAAGAAAAAGGCAAGGTGGTAGGGAGTCCTTAGGAGACACAGAAGGGGCAGCGCAATGGAATTGGGGTAAGCTGTTCTGAGGCATAGGTCTATGGTCAGTAGGTACCTAAAACCTAACTCACCTTGTAGTTCCCTTTAGATGAGGGCTTCTTTCTAGGTCTATGATGGATAAGTTTCAAAAGTTGGAGAAGCCTCTGAAGTCTAAGCAAAATCATACATGCACGGACCTGTGTACATTTTGTCTGGGGAAAATGTTCCCAGCTTTCATCAAATTCTCAGAGGCCCTTTGCCCAAGGAAGTTAAAATAATACTGTACTTGCTAGAGCCTTTGTAAAAATGAATTCACTACACTAATTACATTCTGCATTTCCTTATATCTTTGGCTGGTTTACCGTCTTCTTTAGTGATCGAAGGGAATTAGATACAACTGAGGTTCTTATGATTCACACTGCTGCTTACTAAAAAAATTTATATGTTGCTATAATTTCTATCCCTAAGCCCAAGATGTCAGAAATCTTTAAAGTATACCTTTTATTATAGTATAACACACATGCAGAAAAATACAGAAATCAAAGGTGTACATTTATGAACATTTTTTAATCTGGAATCTTTAAAAATTATTACTCAGATGATGTAGATATCCAAGAAGAGGACAGGATCATAAATGAGACCCATATACTAGGGGTATGGTTGTATTTATAGGTTTGCTCCCACAGTCTCCTGAAGACACCTAAGCTCCTTTTTGGGATATATATATATATATATATATATATATATATATACACACACACACACACACACACACACACACACACACACATATATACCCTTTCAGTGACAGAAGGGTGAGTGAGCAGCAAATTTGGAGAAGAGTCAGAAAGATGTTACATTATATAGAGGAGCTTAAAAGTACATACAAATCTTTTCTAAAATGAGCTGGTTTCAAGGCTTGGAGCCCAAGTCCATCAACATGGCAGATATCACTGAGCTGAGAGAATTTTCAAAAAATCTGCCAGACAGACTGGTTTCTTGTCTTCATTAGACAGATAGTCCACCCATCTTTTAAACTACTGCCACACTATGTACAGGAATCTCAGATTATTATTCATCATTTCCATCCAGAAAACATTTTAGCTTGTTATTTTCTCCTTAAAAATGTTATCTTTAATGACTGTAAAATGTTTTATATCCTACCCTTACCTGCCGGTCTCTAAACTGTATATGAAGATTTAAACAGTATAAGTTGTTTAAAACAATTCTACAAAAGGTATCTACCTTTGCCCTGCACACTTCCACTGCATCACTACATCAAGGACCGAGTCTCAATTAACCACTATCTGACCCTTGTTCACTTTCTTCCCTCCCCTCCTCCTGCCAAAGTTTGCCCTTCCTGCCAAAGTTCAGCACTTCCTAGAAAAGTCTCGCTGCCTGTTTGATATTGTACTTCACTTTAGTCACCAAAGGAAGAATTTACAGGTGCTTGGCCCCATCTATAAGACCATGACCGAAATCTGACCTCCTGTTACAATACGTGAACTCCTGCCCTACTGATAAGGCTGGCAGATATAAGTAGGATTTTTCAAATAATCCTTTGGGAATTTATAAGCAGCACAGCCATAAAAGGGGGGTGAATGGAAGGTCGGTTTCACTAAAAATAATAAATATTGCCATGTTTATTCAAAGTGTGCCTTGTTATCCTCCAGGCCAAAAGTTCAGATAAACACTATTGTAAATGACAAAATATTAGAACTTTTTGTTACTTCTGTTATGATCCTTCCGTTGGACACCAATAGAACTGTTTTCCCTCGCCTGAGTCCCAGCCCTGATATTGTATAACACTGCCTGAGACCAGAATACTGGATTCGTTTGCAGGTCAAAGAAGGATAGTTACCTTTCAAAATCAAAACCAAAACTTTATTAAATATTATATACTACTAATACTGAATGCTAAGAACAAAGGCTAAAAAAGATGAATAAAACATGGTACCTGCCCTAAAAGAGCTTATAGTCTATTGAGGAGGGAAAATACATATTTAGAATACTATAATATAATACGGGAAGCACTCACTAATAGAAACATGTACTAGGTCCCATAATAGTGCCAAGGGGATGGGGGTCAGGAAAATTTGCTGGAGGACACAAGTATGAAATAAATATGAATCAGTAAAATAAAAAGAAATGAGACTAGTAATTCAGGCAGAAGGACTAGCATGAGGAATGGATGAGAAGCATTTCAGTATCATGAAAGCAAGGTGGTAACCAGCAGAAACATGGCAGACAGTATATAAACTACTCTATGCTATATTATCTTCTATAATTCTGTATTTTACTCCACAGATGACCACAAAGAATTTTAATCAGATAACATATACGTCAGATTTGCATGACAGGTTACTATTGCAACAGGGAGGAGTGAGTTATCGATGTCTGATATGAGGCAGGGAGAACAGTAGGAGACTCAACAATCCCGGTAAGAAACTGAACGAGGGCAGTCATTTAAAGATGGGCAGGATGGCACCAAGTAAACCATTCCTAGATCAAGGTAGCGGCCGCAAGGTACGGAGAGCTGAGTGTAGCACTGAGAAGAAAGGACGAGCCTAGGTTTCTGCATGGTAACTAGACAGGTGACACTGTTATTACCTGAGCTCGCTGTAAATTCAGAAGAAATAGATTTTAAGGGGGTGGTGGGAGATAATGAGCCCATTTTGAAACATGAAGAGCTTGTGTTGCCAATGAAATATCCAAAAGTTAAGGTTCAGTAGACTATTATATTAAAAAGTGTACAGCTCAAGGAGAAGCTGAGAACTAGAGATACAGGGTTGAAAGTCATTAGCACGTTAAACCATGAAAGTAGGTAACATCATTCAAGAAAGACAGGAGAGAAAGAAGAGAAGTGGCAACACTGAGGGACACAAGGCAGTAAAGCCCACAAGGACCAACACAGGTAACAATCCTCAGAAAGGCTGGTAGAAGAGAAGGGAACCTACTGGAAAGGAAGACAAAGGGATTAAGAATTTTAAGGAGTACATGATCAATAAAGTCAAAAGCAGCTGACAGGTCCAGTAAGATGCAGATTAGAGCAGTGGTATGAACAGAAGATAAATGCACTGAGTTGATGAGAGAAGGAAGAATGAAGAAGCAGAGGCGAGTCTTGCAATGGAAAGAAATAGGAGGAATAAGGTTTATTTTTCCCTCAGTCCTCATTTCTCTACTCCCAAATATTTTCTTAAAGTCTAATGTTAATATCAATTAGATCAGAAAATAAGAAAATATTTGTCACAAATCTTTATATTAAGTAATCTATTTTTAAATATCTTTGCCACTAACATTATGAGGACCTTCACCATACATAATACTAATTAGTGATCTGAGAGTGAGGAAACAAATACGGAAAAGTGACAAATTACAGTCCCCAAAAAGCTTTGAAAAGACTCATCCCTAGAAGTTATATATATCTGGCCCTTACTTTAGCAAAGGAGATATTTGAGTTATTAAAGTCCCTGTAGGTCTGGAACAGCAATGTCTCACAGATAAACACGTATTCCAGAAAAATATAGAGCTGAGTTCTTACCACTAGTTATACCTTTCAAAACTAGAAAATACTATGAATGGGAGAGGGGGCCTGTTTCTGCCATATAAACATTGAGTTATCAATTTGTTATAAATTGCCAACATTATAAAATGCCACTCTGTAGAACTGATTTTTAAATGGGCAACTTAAGGTCCTCCTGTTTAGTCTTCACAGTTTAGGACTCTACAGTCTTTGTATACTTAAGAAGGTATAAATTTTAAATAATTGACGAACTTTTTATGTTTATGGCAGAGATTAGAACCTCTACTTGTCTATATTCTTGTCAAATAATTTTTAAAATATTAGTAATGTGTCTAATAATCAGCATCAGAAATACATAATTTTGGCTAAATTAACTGCCATCTATTAAATGCTAATTATATGCCACAGACTGAGGTAGGCACTGTTCATACAATATCTGTACTGAGCTAAGAAGGTAATTATTACCACATTTCACATGTGAAAAAGCTAAGGTTTAAGTGGCTTGCCTAACACCACACAGCTGGTAAGTGTGCAAATACATTACTTCAGTACTCTTAAGAATCACTATTAGAGCTCTCATTTGAGGAAAATTTGTTACAATTTCTATATCATAAAATCTTACAAAAACTAGCATGCACACAGTGATGAAAATCAGTGCTGTCATATTAAAGTCATTCAAAAATTTTAACTTGTGCCCTGGTAGGTTGTAATATTTCTTTAATGCATAAGTTCTTGGCTTATTCACACATTCTTGCTTCTCCAAATCCACTTCACGTGGAAGAGAAAATCAGTGAGTGTTTACTGAATAAGTAGGTGAATAATACGGGTAGAGTTAGCATATGTTCAAACAAATGTACTGCATTCTTTAGCTACCACTTATTTATTCATTCATTCAACTAGTATTTATTGAGTACCTACTGCATGTCAAGGACTGCTGTTGGTACTGAGAATATAAATTAAACAAACTATCCATTTTCATAGACTTTACAGTATTTGAGAGGAAAAATTCACTTGATTTCACAATTATGGGGCTTAAAATAAACCTTGAAACTTGATATGAGTGAATATGGTTCTTTTTCTATAGACATTTGGCTTAAATACAACAACTATAAACTCCTACCACCATACAGACTAATGAAGAGACTAAACAAAACCATGGAGCATGGAAGCAAGATGATAGGGAGGAAGGAGAAAGTGTGTGGCAAAGAAAAAAATGCATATTACTACACATGGGGTTTCTACTCAACTGTCAAGAAACAGATAACTCCTATCTTATATAAATAATTTCATAAAAGAGAACAGGGAAGAATCTTCAACCATTTTAATGAGGCTAACATAACAATGACTTATAAATACTATAAGGACAATACAAAAAAAGAAAGAAAGAAAATTATAGGCCTGTGTTACTTATGACCATATTTATAAATACAAAAAAAAAATAAAAATAAATAAATTAATTAATAAACAAATAAGACTTAAATTCCACAGGATGTTAAAAAAGCAGTAATACGTCCTCATCAAGTTGGATTTATCTAACAAATGCAAGGATGGTTTAATATCAGAAAAATCTATCAATGAAATTCACCACATTCATAAATTAAAGGATAAAAAAAACCACAGAATTATATTAATAAATTTAGAAAACAAATTCAGTAAAATTCAACATTCATTTATGTTTTTATTTTAAAAATTCAGGAGTCTAGGAATAACTAGATGAATATTTACCAAAAACCTATTGCAAACATCAGTTAAGGGAGAAACTTACAGATACATTCTCTTTGAGATTAGAAATCAGACAAGGATGCCCACTATCACCTTACTAAACAACAAAGTAATGATGATCCTGGTGAATACAATAAGATAGTGAAAAGAACAATGAGATACATGCATAGAAAGAAAAGAAACAAAATCAAATTTCTAAAGGCATTATGATCAACTATACAGAAACATATCATAAACCAAAAAGCAAACTGTAATAGAAGAGCTGAGCCAAGTTGTCAGATGTAAGGTTAACATACAAAACTCAATAGTGTTCCTCAATATCAGCAATAACTAATTAGAAAACAAAGTAGAAAACGGTAACAAAAATTGTAAGTATTTTGCTACTACCCTAACGAAGAATGCAAAAGACTATTAACATAGAAAAAAGGCTTGATTAAATAATTTAAAAGTAGATCTTATTCTTTCATGAATGAGATGACTCAGTATTATAAAAGTATCAATTCTTTCCAAAATTTATCTATATTCAATCAATTCAAATCAAAATTCTAGAAGTACTTTTTTATGAACTCAAACTGATTCTAAAATATATATTGAAAAGTAAAGGTCTAAAATAGTGAAGGCAATTTAAAAGAGGAGGAATGAGAAGGGACTTCTTTTACCAATATATGTAGATATATTACAAAACCAAATATAACAAACTATAGAGCTGAGAAATAGATTCGTGTAAATATGGATATTTAGGGTATTGCCAAAGGTACTACCAGGACTCACTGGTAATGTATAAATTATGTAGTAGAAACATAATTTGGGAAAATTTAATTCATCACACAAAAAAATTAAGTTTCATCTATCCCTCTTATTATATACAATGGTAAACCCAAGACAGATCAAAATCAAAATGTGAATGGTAAAATGTTAAAGATAATGTAAGGCAATGCTCTTGACCTCAAAATAGAGAGGGATTTAAAATAAAATAAAAAAAGATGTAAAAATACAAACTACATGTAAGGTTAAAGTTGATAGACTTGATTATATCAAAACCAATAATTTCTGTTTCATAAAATATAACATAGACATACCTTAGCACATGATGGCAAACTGGGGGGAAAAATTTACAATATCCTAAACTGTCAATATCTACCATATACAGTGTAAGAAATTTCTAAAGTTTCCCTTTCCAGCAAAATAAAAAACTAAAACAAGAAATCTTGAGAATATTACACTAAGCGAAATAAGTCAGAAAAGTTAAGAACCATATGATCTCACTCATGTGGTATATAAAACTGAAAGCAAAAATGAGCAAACAAGGAAAACAAACAAAAACTCATTGACACAGACAACAGTGCAGTGGTTATGGAAGGAAAGGGGGTAGAGGGGTGTAAAGGGCAAAGGGGATCAAATATATGGTGACCGAAGAAGATTTAACTTTGGGTGGTGAGCACACAATGCAATATAAAGGTGATGTACCATAGCATTGTACACTTGAAACCTATATAATCTTATTAGCCAATGTCACCTCAATAAATTTAATTTTTAAAAAAAGAAATCACTGTGAAACAGAAACAAAACCAAAATTTAAAAATCTTTTCACCTATTCTACATATAACAGACTAGCTATTTCAGAGGAAAATATATATATATATTTATTTTCTAGGTGTTTTACTGAAAAAAAATTCAATACAAAAATTGAACAAAGGTTAAAGATAGGCAGTTTAGAGAAGACAAATCTTAAATAATTAGTAAGTCTATAAAGAGAATCATAATATTACCGGTAATCAGAGAAATGCAAATTATAACAAAGAGCTATAATTCAACATCCATCAGGTTAACAAAAATTAAAATTAGTGAAATTAAGTATTTTACAATTCTTTATGACCCAGGAATTCCATTCCTAAACATAGAAACTTGCACGCAAGTCCATAAGGGTATACAATTTGTTACAGAAGAATGTTAGAGGCAATTTAAGTTTGATCACTAACATAATAGATAATTAAAGTACAGCAAACACAAACCATCAGGTAACTATCATGCAGTAGCAGGAGCGATGAGTTAGATATACAGACAATAACAAGGATAGATATTAAAGATCGTGCTAAAAAAAAAAAAAAAAAAGAAGTAAAACTAGATCCATAAGACAACACCATTCGAGTAAATGTAAAACACCTACATATATAAAGATCACTAGTTTTCAAGGACACAAACACAAGCATGACTCTATATTAAACATATTAGAGTTAGTTGGGGATAGGAGACAAGTGGGACTGTGGATAAGAGATGAACGGAAAAAAACATGATAAAATAAAATTCAAAAGGTGGCCTTGTATGAAATGATAACAGTGTGTCACAAACTAAGATATATATGATTTCTTTAATTCTCTGAACATGAGATTGAAAAAAAATTGTCTACTTATTTTAAGTGCCTTGATACAACTCAATCGATATCCTGCTTCATCTTTATTTAACAAGGAATGAGAGGTGGAAAAAAGAAGTTAGACAGGGGGGATAGAGGGAGGGGGAAGAGGAAGCTGGAGGGCTAGGAGAACTGAAAGGAAGGAGGAGAGAGGAGAGAAAGCTACCAGGTCTTTTCTCAAACTAATAGAGATCAGCACAAAATACTGCAGGCCATAAAGTCCAAGGACCAGTCCAAAACTGGAGTAATGACTAAGTGACACTGGGTTAAATATCTGGAGAAAGAAAATGGTTGACAGACTGGGCAGTAAGGTACACTCAGACGTATTTTGCTTTGCCTGATAGTAACAACAACCTGACAGAAGCCTAACTGAACTTTGCTAGAAAAATATCAATAATTGGCTTCTCTCATCAAGTTGTCTTTAATGATACTTTAATGTCATAGTTCAATTTTTTTAACTGACTTTGTATGTATCTGTGTGTCTACAAGTAGGTGTACTACCAGGATGGAGAGAAATTCTAATTCATATATTAGAATACCATTAACACCCATAAAATTATCCCCCCAGAGAAGCTCTTCTTTCCATATGCTTTGACAAAAGGAGTAACTGTCATCAGGAATAAAAAACAGTTTTTACATTACTTTAATATGTAAAGATAGGCTATTGTTATTTAAGTAACTACATTATTAAATTAAAAACTGGAATCTGAACATGTAACTACTTTTAGGTATAATCTAATAACGTGTTGACATAGAAATTAATGTTACAAGCTATAGCCTATTACATGGCAAACAAAAGATCCAAGAAGAAAAGAAAGACTTTTTATAAAACTCAATACGCATTAAATAATAGTTTCTCTGTCCTTATTCTTAATAATAACAAAAATTATCAAAAATGAGAAAACAGAGTTTGAATTCAATATATATCTTTATTAGGCAGAGCCAAATAAAGACTCACCAGGACAGAATATATGTGTAGACATCGATAAACAGGAGAGAAATCCACCAAATCTTGGGCCCCAGGTACCTGCAAAACAATCAAGACTGTCACAAAATATTCAAACAAAGCTATTCACAGCAACTACATTCATTTTTACTATCCAACTGTTAAAACACACACACACGCACAGAATATGCTAGAAAGAGAGGACGGATCATGTAAAAAATAAGATAAAGCATGGAAAAGCCAAACCTAGAAGTAATACCAGCAAATTGTAATATGAACAATGCATATAGATTAAACCTAGACATCCAAAGAGAAAGTAAAACAAAAAAACATCAGGTAAGAAATGGATTATAGTCACAGTGCTAAAACTGATTTGTTATGTGACCTGACAATAGTAAATCACAATTACTTTGGCTTCAATTTCCTTAACCGAAAAAGAAACTATGAGTTGACCTATAGGAATTTAGTAAGAATAAAAGGAGACACTGAACATAAATATTAAACAAACAAAATAAAGCAAAAAAGACAAAATTACAGAAAGAAATAATTTTTTTAAAAAGACTGAGCTGAAGTTTTTATTGTAACACTGGTAACTATATGATTCATCAGAATATAACCATCTCGCCCAGCCGGGCGTGGCTCAGCGGTTGAGCATCGACCTAGGATCCAGGGGATCAGGGTTCGATTCCCCGTTAGGGCACATGCCCGGGATGCGGGCTGCAGCCAATCAATGACTCTCATCATTGACGTTTCTATCTCTCTCTCTCTCTCTCTCCCCCCCTTCCTCTCTGAAATCAATAAAGATATATTTTTTTAAAAAAAGAAAAAAGAAGGAATATAAACATCTCTATATTTACTGGTTCAAATTTATTGGCGGTTTTGTTCATTTGCCTGCATCCACGAAGGCAGAGAATAAATCTCTACGTATAAGAATCTCACAGTGCTACATACGCTGTAAACACTCAAACTTTTATGTGAATCCAAAGATTGACAGCAAGGTACTCATGATCCTACACCATAGCCCAAGCAACATTACTGAGAAAACAGTTTATAGACACGTGGGCCCATGTAGTTAAATAAAAAGTAAGATTAAAAGCACATCTTAACACAAAATGAAGCAAAGCGACCATCCAGGCACTCTTGCTTGAAATGACCACAGCATTAAAGCCTCTTTGACTGCAAAGCAGAGATTTGGGGAAAATTTGTCTTTCCAGAAAACCAGAGTCTACCAGGGAAAACCAGAGCTAAACAAAACACAATCTCAAAAGAAGAAAAATAGAACTTGATAAAATTATATTTATAGTAGTATTTAAACTACATAAAAATTAAAATGCATATGAAAAAAAGACAAGAAACGTTAAAAAAAAAACTTGACGTGTATAGGTAATGAAACTTTTTTCTTTTACTTAGAATTAATGATTATAAAGTTATTTATTGTAAATATATTTATAAAAAGTTAAGGATATATCTTAACCTAATTTTGAATAAAAAATTCAATCACCACTTTGTTTATATTTTCTTCCTGCAGTTTACTTTGTTTTGCTTTGACTCAGAGGTATAGTTTTATACAAAAAGAAACTGCTTCAAACCATTCTTCAGACAGAGCCTTGGCCCCTTCCCAGGTCGGATCCATCCTTATTGAATGAACAGCCACATTAGGGGACAGTTTCCCTACAAACCTGTGATGAATAAGCTAATGGGGGCCCCTTACTAATGGGCTAATAAACTGGTTTATCTGCGGGACACACACACACATGCATGCAGAAGACGAAGGCCTTTCCTGTCATCTCCCACCAAATTTTTACAACCAAACCTCTCGTCCATGAGGCTGTGCTAACACCATCACACTCCGCTTCAGCCTAAGTGCCCTGGCCGGGGAACATGGGCTTTGCTGCCTCTCGGCTCTGAAACCACAGCCGGCTAGGTCCTCCCGCGTACAGGACGGCCCGCTTTGAAAGCAGCACACGCAGAAACCCAGGCAAGAGCCGATGGAGCCCAGTGGCCTTCAGTTCCCACACTTGCCCTTCCCCGAGCAGCCTACCATTCAGAGTCAGTTTCGCCCCAGGCTTCCTTCTGCGAGGAGCCCAGGGTCGCGGGGAGGCCTGTAAAGCGCACACTGACTCATGTGGCTCTGAGCCGGCCGCCTCTTCGCTACTTTCACTAACGAAAAAGAACCACATCTAGGGAAAGGGAAGGGAAGACAGCAGCCTGCCCTGTACGTGAAGGAATGCTACGCGTTTGGAAGGATAAGAAATGAACTTTCAAAAATCTAAATAAATGGGGGTGGGAAAGGGAGCCAAAGGCAGTTTTCCGGACTCACATCAACAGGCCTGTTCTAAGGTCCGCCTTTCGCTCCCCATTTAAAATGCTAAATCTATCAGACTGTCTTCACCCTTCCTCCCCTCCTCTGCCCCTCCTTCCCCTCAAGTTGCAAGAATGGTTCGAGCAGGTTTAGGTTTCAGCTGGGGCCGAGGGAGGGGTCCAAGGACACTTTCCTAAGCTAACAATGACTGTCTCTAATGGTTTCTGTCTCCTAACAAAAGCCAGGACTCGGTCCTTATCAGCTTCATCTAATTTTTCCTTTCCAAAGTAAATAACACAGCCCTTGCATTTTACACATGTCCAAGTTTGACAAATCATTATTGACTGAGACTATAACTGATAAGAGATAACTTTGTGGTAGGACGTTGTCATTTCCTCTCATAAGGGCTTTCTTTCTGAGATACAGAAACATGATTAAAATAGTTAAACATTTCCTCTGCCTGGCAGTCAGGAACTCAAGACATTAAGATACTGGAGTCTGCATTTTTCTAGTTCAAATAGATCCAGGAAGATATTAACCGTGGCCACAAATAGTACAGTCAAGATTATTCTGCTTTTTTTTAACTAATTCTTTTCCTTATGAATTCACATGAAATAATTTCATCACCAAGGACAGCAGCTGCCTAATCCCCTATATGGTTTCTGAAGGGAGAGCACTAGTGCCTTCTGTCACCTCAAACCTCCTTATTTGCAGAGAAGCAAATAGTAAGATTTTAGATTTTGTAACTAAAAAAACCTATGCCTCAGAGCATGTTATAATATTATATAACTTAAGATGTTAAAATAATATTCTAGTAAAAGAATTTAGGGGTGACTGGATTACAATATTCAGAGATAGATACAAGGAAGGAAACTACTACATTCTACAATTACACCATCACATAACCATTAGAGATCGTGTATCTACCAATGTATATGACTAATCTGTCTGTTTCAATATGACATTTACATTTATACAGCTTCCATCAATACACCAGCAAGAAAACAAATGATGCCACTATACAGATCACTAAAAAGAGTTTTTAGACAAAGGAAGCTCTAAAGTAAGAAAGTAAATTTAAAAATAGGATTAATGAAAGGCACACTGAAAAAATAGTCTTATAAGCCTTTCAGGCAATATATTTTGAGGAAGATATAAAAATTCCAAATAGAGCCTTGGCCCGGTGGCTCAGCTGGTTGGAGCACTGTCTGGTACACCAAAAACTTGTGGGTCCAATTCCTGCTCAGGGCACATACCTAGGTTGTGGGTTCAATACCCAGTAGGGGGGCATACAGGAGGCAATCAATCGATGTTTCTCTCACTCATCAATGTTTCTCTCACCCTCCCTCTCTCTCTAAAAAATCAATAACAACATACCCATAGGTGAGGATTTAAAAAAAAAAAAAAATCCAAGTAGAAATGGGAATATTAGATGGTCAGAAAGAAAAGAAACATGAACATTTAATTATGAAAATTCTTGCAAAACATCAGGATCTGACTTTTAGGATGTTTTTCTTCTGATCGAATATATCTTAGTTCAGGTCAAAGTCTCTGAAAATGGAAAGTTAATGGGTAAGTTCCTCTCATACAGAATAAAGAAAATGATTTAACTTATTAAAGAAAAAAGGAGATTTTGATTTTAAAATAAATAATGGCATTCAAGTGTTAGCAAATACATCCATTTAAAAATTTTATAACACCCCTTGCCCCAAAAAAAGGAGCTCGGAATTAGTAGCCATTTCTACTATTTTAAAAGACTCACTAGGGAATGAGGTAGGAAAAATAAAAGTGTCTGCAGGTAACAATCTGATAAATCTACCTGCTTTATTACGGGGTGAGCATACCATTAGGAACAAAGACTGAAGTACCAGAAAAGATTGCTTGTCTCCCTCCACTCAAGAATCGAAGCAAATGGACTGAGAAATGTACCTCCGCTGCTGATAAAGATAGTACGTGAAAACAGAAATGCATTAGTGCGCTCTAGCCCTGCTGTTCGCACAGCTGTCCCAGGAGATACACACACACATGCCATTTATTTTTCTCTTATGAAATCTTTCAAAGTAGGTGTATCGTCCAAAAAGAGTATGGCAGAAGTTTGCGAGGAATTTCGCTGTTTCTCACTAATTACTGGAGTCATTGTCCTTGAAAATGCTTTTGATTACCACTTTACTCAGGAGAGTTTCTCGGGCCCATTTCTGAGCAATAGTTGGATCTCAAGTCATTAAAATGTACCAGGCGTCTTTCTAAAGGGAGAAAACAACAAATGGTTAGCTGAAGGGGCGATGCCTTTGCATTCTGAGGATCAATTTTGACTGCCCATATTATGTCTGGAAGCCAGGAAATACCTGGCAAACATTTTATACCAGTGTAATTTTCTGTCCTACTTTGCTTCCAAAACTTCAGAGAAAAGGAGGGTAGAATTCACTTGGACATAAGCTTTCATAGAGCTGGACTGAACTCCAACAATACAACACACCAGAAGGCCTGGGATTCTAAGTGACTGGAATTAGCAAAACTATAAAGAATTTTCTAAGCCTTTGAACATATAAAAATACCCTGTCCAGAGCCCTAGCCTAAAAGTACCAGATTTTGCTGGTCTTTATTTAACAACAGTCTACTATATGCTAAGAAATTGTAAACTGTTAGGTTAAAAAAAGGAAATTTAGAAACTAAATACAGTATTAAGTATAAAAGTTCTGAGAGAAGGAAAAATTAAGGTAATCAAATAAAAATAATGTTATAGTAATGTTATAGGGAAAGAACTAATATCCCTAATATAAAAAGAACTCATTAAAATTGAAGGGGGGGGAACAAAATCATTAGAAAAATGGGCAAAATACATGAGCAGGAAGTTTACTGAAAAAAAGATAATACAAATAGTCCTCAAACTTATGATACTACATTTCACCCATAGTAATAGGAAAAAAAAATAAAAATTAAAAAAATGAAACTATATAAAGATACCATTTTTTCATCTTTGCAACTGGCAAAAAATCAAAGCTTAATAAAATGGATCTTAAAGAAGCTGTCAGGAAATAGGCAACTCATATATTGATAGAGGGGGAAGATGCAGGAAATGGTACAATCTCTATGGAGCAAAATTTGACATTATGTAACAAAACTACACATGCATTTACCCCTTGAATGAACAATCCCGCTTCTAGGCACCTACCTGAACATACATCTCTGACTATACAGTAAACAATTCTCAGGTCTGGGGGTTTATTTTGAAACTGTTTTTTAAGTTTTAAGGTGTTTTACATACAGTACAATTCATCCTTTCTAGTGAACAATTCAGTGAGTTCTGACAAATCCATATAGTTCTGTAATCATCACCACAATCTAGATTTTAAAAATTCCACCACCCCCCAAAATTCCCTCATGCCCCTTTGTAATCAGATTGTTCTCTGACGCCCAGCCCTTGGCAAATACTGATCTATTTTCTGTCCCTGGAGTTTCCCTTTTTAGGAGTGTCATATAAATAGACTCAGATGGTATGTGGCCTTTGAAGCTGGCTTCTTTCATTTCTCATACTGCACTTGAGGTTCAACAAAGATGAATCTGTGTTGTTTCATGTATCTATAGCTCATTTCTTTCTATTTCAGAGTGATAGTCCAGTTATGGATATACTATAGTTCATTTATCCCCTTACCCATTGAAGGGCACTTGGGCTGTTTCTCCTTTCTAGCAATGTATAAATAAAGTTGCTATAAACAGTCAGGTATGGGTTTTTGTGTAAATATAATGGGTAAATACCTAGGAGTGAGATTGCTAGGTCACATATATGGTTAAGTCTATGTTCCCCTTTATAATACACTACCAAACTACTTTCCAACATGTCCATACTATTTTGCACTTTCAATGCAATATATAAGAATTCCAGTTGCTTTGTAACCTGCCAGTACTTGGTATTATCAGTATTATTTTTAGCTAATTCTAGCAGCTATGTAGTTGAAACACTATATTTCAATAGGGAAATACTGAAAATCATTAAACCCCCACATATAGGAGATTGGCTGAATTAACTATCAGTACATTCAATCAATGAAGTGCTATCTATCAGTACAGTAAAAGTAAAATGAGAAAGATTTCCATGAACTGATGTGGATATATTTTTCAGGATAAAATAAAATACAAAAAATATACATGTATTATGCTATTACTACTCCTGTTGTGTGAGGTATCAGGAAGGATACATACACATACATAAAGGACACTGATGACTTACAAAGGACTGGTAGGCTCAGAGTGGAAGGGATAAAGAAGAGACTGGGATTTCACTGAACATTTCGTCTTACATAATTTTGCCTTTTGAACTATGTTCATATTTTACATAGTCAAAAAATAATAATAAAGATAAGGGAACTTTAAAGAGTAATGCCAATACTAACACAAAAAAAGTGGGGGGAGAAAATTCCTTCTTTATAGAAGAATACAACTAATCATTGTCCAAGAAACAGTAAAAATAGAAAAAAATCACTACTTCATAATCACTACAGTTACACATGATTCAAAAAAGAATCATCGATGAATTCTAAAATCGATGGGTGAAAAACTGTTAGGGAACAGGATAGTCACATAGTCTACAAGTATCACTCCACAGATCACTTATTAATTACAGAGTGAAAGGCACCTTTCTCACACACACCTTAACCAACTGTATACCTCCTGATGGGAAGCACTGAAAGAACATAATATTACTTCTGATACATTCCTGCCAAAAATAATTAAACTTAACCTAATCAGGAAGATGTACCACCTGTACCTAAATAGAGATATTAAAGAAGAACAAATAGACGTAAATATGAAATAAAATGTGTAATACTTGTCTGGATATGGCTGCAGGAAAAGTGAAAGAAAAAAATCTGCTATAAAAGACATTCCCAAGACAACTGGAGAAATCAGTGTATGGGTTGTATGCTAAGGGGCAGTTCTGGCATCAGTGGTGAACTTCCTGAGTGTGATACCCGAACTGTGGTTATGAGAGAGAATGTCAATCTCGGGAAACCACAGATCGCTATACTGAGAGTTCAAATACGATGAATGAACTGTGACGCTTTCAAATGGCTTAGCTTTGTGTGGGGCAAGTGGATATGTATTTTTTTGATTCTTTCAAAATCAAAGTTTTTGAGAGAAAGAGAATGTGTCAAGTTTTAATAAGTGGAGTTTTTAAGTAAAGGGAGTATGATGTTCATTTTACCACTCTTGCAACTCTTCTGAAGATTTAAAACCCTTTGAAAGAAAAATATACCTTTTTTAGTTAGGTAATACAGAATAAGTGAGAATAAACTAGTCTCAGGGGGAAAGTAGAATTAGATATTTTAGACAAGGAGGGAAAAAAAAGGAACACATTCCCTACTTGGTATTGTCAGCGACTTAGCACGGAGTGAAGGGGGTGGTTGAGTAAGCAATGAGCACGTAAAGGAGAAAGTCCAGAAGATCTGAAAAGGCAGGCAGAAGTTTTAATTGAGGCAAGTCATTTCAAAATGACAAGACCTTTTTAATATCTCTACAATGAAAATTTTAAAAGATCTTAAATCAATGTGAGCCATAATACACTTTGCCAATGAGCAGACCTAAAAGATCAAAGAATGGGAACAAGAAACCCAAAACAGAATGTCTCAAGCATGCCATACTGTTTTCACTCAAATTCCTAAACTGTCTTTATTGCCACTTGATTATATGTATGGGTATCTACTTTTCATCTGACTATATGTATCAGCTTTAATAGATCGGCTTTAAGAACAGAAGTAAAACACTCAGAGCCTACAGGGGTCGGCGGGCATTGGGAATAAGTGAAGTAGGCCAGCATTTTAAACTGTATTCTCTGAATAGACATACTATTATTCGTTTTTACAAAAGACTGTGTTCTTATCATTTTTTTCAAACACATGGTCCGGTCAGTCTATCTTCCATTTTAACATTTTTTAATAGAGAGTCAGTACATATAATAATATATGTCCCTCGACAACAGCATAAATATGATAATAAATGGCAGTTGCCAATACACAGATACAACAAGGGTCATGGCTTAGTGGAAAAACCAGATCTCTTGTGGCAACATTGCTACTCAGGGCAAGTCTATTACTACCATGCTTAGAAAGAGCCTAAGTTGGAAACATAGATTTTTATGTGAATTCAATTGACTTTTAAAAGTTGGCAACTGACTTTAAAATGTTTAAGCATTATGCAAGGCAACAACCATTTTGCAAGCTGTTTCTGGTCCATGGGCTGCCAATTGGCAATCTCTGATTTAAACTCTTGAGTTCGAACAACATCCTTTACTCACTTTAGCTTACTGAGAAATGATCCTCATTGCCTGTTACCTTCCTGTCAACAGAAAATTCTGTTAAAAACAATTTGAAATGTGGGTCAAATATCCTAATAACTAGAATTTTTCCCAAACAACTTGACAAAACGAATTATTGGTACTTTTGTAGGTGAGAAAAGAGATGCTTAGAGAATTGACGTAATTTGCTCTAATAGCACAAAGCTGAGAGACTTACTGTATCTTCTAAATACAAATCTTGAGTTCTTTCCAATCACCCTGTGTTATAGACTGAATTGTGTCACCCCCAAAATTCATATGTTGAAGCCCTAACATCCAATGTGACTATATTTGGAGATAGGGCCTTTAAGGCAGTAATTAAGGTTAAATGAAATCCTAAGAGTGGGGCCCTAATACAATTGGACTAGTGTCCTTATAAGAAGAGGAAGACACATCAGGGGGAAGCACAGAGAACTAGCCACGTGAGGACACAGCAGGAAGGTAGCCATTTGCAAGCCAAGGAGAGAGGCCTGAGCAGAAACCAACCCTGCTGACACTCTGATCTTGGGAATTCTAGCCCCCAGAACTGTGAGAAAACAAATTTCTTTTAAGCCACACAATCTATGGTATTTTGTTATGGCAGCCCCAGCCAACAAATACATATACTGTTACCTCAAAATTAGTACCTACAACAATCATTAAGGCATCTCAAAAGGCTTTATATTACATGCCACTTGTATTTAAATCAGCAACTCCTTCTGTTAATATCGTATTTCAAAAGAGGCATGGAAATCTTGAGGCTACGCCTGAGGTGGATCATCTGACCACATCCGCTTTCTCACCCACACTCTGTGAAGAGCGTGTGAGTAACGTGCTGAGCGCTGCTCTCGACGCGTGTGCGAGCAAACACATACAAACTGGAGCCTGAGGTGTGCCGTGAGCGTGCAAACACATACAGACTCGAACCTAAGGTGTGCCATTAGCGTGCAAACAGATACAGACTCGAACCTGAGGTGTGCCGTGAGCGTGCAAATACAGACTCGAACCTGAGGTGTGCCATCAGTGTGCTACAACGCCACGCTCTAAGAATGCAGAAGCTCTGACATAACCTATTCTTACTCAACACTGCTTTATTTCAGCATCTTTTTTTGTGTATAGTAGATGGTGTTTATCAGTCCATACAAATGTATATTATCAAAAACTATATCAACTTTTTCTAACCTTTATTTTCCAAAAAAAAACCACACAAGCATAAGGCCTAACTAGTAACTATTATATAATGACAGCTACTGTGTGTCCCAAGTACTGTGAAGAGAGCATTATATACATTATTCCAGCCAATCCTTACAATAACCCTACCCTCAGTAGGTATTACTATCTTCCATCTTACAAATAATGTATCAACTTATGGGGTTCTATGTATTTGATCTTCAAATATCCCAAAAATTGTATTCTTGATGAAGCTAGATCCATAAACACATTCTCAATCTAAAATGTTCACTACCTCCAAAAATATTTTAAGTCCTATCTAGACGTTTACAGAGGAGCAATTTCATCTGCATATAGCACAGGATGATATAAAGATTCAAACCAAATTCCTGAATTCATACATATTTCCATTAAAAATCAATTGAACTAAGTCATAAATCAAAAATTGTCAAATATCACCCTGGCCGGTACCTCAGTGGTTAGACATGGGCCTGCCGACAGAAGGGATGTGGGTTCGATTTCAGTCAAGGGCACGTACCTGGATTGCAGGTTTGTCCCCCAGCCCTGGCCGGGGCACGTGCGAGAAGCAACCAATCAATGTGTCTCTCTCATATCAATGTTACTCTATCTCTCTTCCCCTCCCTCCCTACCTTCCACTCTCTCTAAAAATCAGTGGAAAAAATATCCTCAGGTGAGCATTAACAATAAAAAAAAGTCAAATATCAGCAGTTTATATAGGTCAACTTTAATATATGAGATGTAAGAAGACAAAAAAAACAAGCCTTACCTTAATTAAGGTGACCCTTCATTAGTTTAGACAAAAATGAAGTACAGTTTTTGGGGGGAAATATTTTTCCTGCAACACTTATCAGCAATCAAGAGACTGACTCTTTCAATTGGTTCAACATGTGAGATGGTTTTTCATCCAACATGACAGTTTACTACTGCAACTTCATCCTCAGTTCCCAGTCTTTCCCATCTCTGACACAAACTTAATTGCAGATTAACAATATATTAACTACATGCTAACCATGTACAAAGTTACATGCTAACCATATGCTAACCATGTGCAAAGTTATTTGGGATTTCCTACCATCTCATTCAATGGTCTCCTATTAAGTATCATCAAGTTAAAGACATACATAGTAAATAGCCTCAAATTATCATTCGACTCAAGAAATGTATTAAGCGTACTTCAATTAAAAGCACACAAAAAATGGTTTAAAGGTCTTACTTCAGAGAATTAAAAATACCTAAACTTAAGTAAGTTAAATCAGAATCAAACTGTCATAAACAATAATGCTGGTAATCTATTATAAGCAACAGATTTTAAAAAGCAAAATAGAACTTTCTCTTCAAGTGCTACATTCATTGTTGGAAAAATTTTAAAACATACTAATGGAAAATCAATAGGAGACACAAACCATGAGTTTGTTTTCTTTATGCACTAAAATGCTTCCTTGTTATCCTCTGAACCCCTGCCACTCAACGTGTACTCTGAGACCAGAAGCACCATCCTCACCTGGGAGCTTGTTAAAAATGCAGATTCTGAGACTCAGAATCTGAATTTTAAAATGATCACAAGGTGATCCTATGCACACTGAAGTTCAAGAAGCACTGTCGTACAACATAGGTTCTTAACTTTGGGCCTTGGGGCAATATGAGTTTCATGAATCCTCTGAAATTTCACACAGAATTTTTTGTGAGTATATATATGTACGTTTTACAGGGGAAAGGCTCCATATATTTTTCATCAAACTCTCAAAGTAATACATTACTCCCGAATAGATTAAGAACTACTGCCCTACAAGATTCTATGCCACAGTTTAAAAGTCAAAATATTTCAAAAACTATTTACGCTGCTCTCAATGAGGTCTGTTGAAGAATGACAAGAATGAAGGTCAGAACGTCACAGTGGGTCACGAAAGACCTTATCTGAAGAATTTATTCACACCATGCAAGAACTATGCCAAGAAACCAGTTTGGAGACATCTAAATAAACAATTCTCTACATGAGGTTTGAGATTAAGAATGTGCACTTGAAGAAGAGTCAAACTGAGAAGTAAATAAATATAAAGTAGGCATTTTTTTAAGATGGGTGCCATTAGATGACAGTGCAGGGCTGAATTCTTGTTGTAAGAGCTCAATCAGCAAATCTCTAATGTGAATTCTGTTTGACTTGGGGTATGGGAGCATTTTAGGAAGTTAACTTCCAAGCACATTCTTATAATAGTTCCTTTATGAGGAACCCACAACACACTTTACTAGTCCCACAGTCTTCGTCTTCTCTAGACCTTAGAAGATAAAACGAAGAAGAAACATGGCACAAGAATTAAAAGGGGTGTGCTCAAGATATTCAGTGAGTTAATGATAAAGAATGGCTCCTACCCAGAAGGTACTCAGTGACATATGAGAACCGTGTGTATATTTCATTCTTTTATCATCTAACCACCTCTTTTGGGTGTATATTACCCAGAAGCATAGACTACGTCTGACTTCTGTTTCCTTACGCCATAGTGCCTGATAGAATTTAAATTCCTTGACAGGCACCCAAAATGTAAATAAAAGGCACTAACTGGTCCTTCTTGAGACTGATTCTTTATTGTACTACTACTGTAGCTTGTCATCGGTGATGAGCCTAATACCTGACAGTCTGGCCTCCAGGGTAGATCTACATCCTACCATACCAGTCATTCCAGGAAGAAGAGAGAATATTAAAAAATATTCACGGGGATCAAATCTTCTCTACCCCTCTCTATTTCCATGGGTATCAGGCAAATATCTGGTTCTTTTCTTAGCTCTGTTTCTTAGAGCTATTAAAAGTTCTTGTTATCCAAGTACAATAGGGATTATGATAAAACCTTCACACACGTTGTTAACTATTAATGTACCTCATTTATACAATAAGCATATCCTAATAAAGTATAAATTATAAATGCTATTATTCACTTACATTGTAGAACTGTGTCCTCTCAATAATATAGTACTTTACACATGATAGTCTCTCAGACATTCAATCAAACGTAAATGCTAATGTTTTAGACACATAATTAACTTGGTTATTTGCTTTTCAGCTCAAACAGTTTAAACAGTGGCAATTCAATTTTTGACATGAAAGAGGAGTAATAATAAGGGCAGGGATACTGACAGTAGTGACACTTAATGGAAGTGAGGAAGGAAGGGTAATGAAATTAGGACAGAAACTAACATTTGCATTAACCACCTTTTATGGTACAGGCGCTTGTGCAAATCTATGGAGGCAGAGAAGACTACCTTTACTTGATAGATGAAGACACTAAAGTTCCACAAGATTAAACAATTACCTAAGATTATGAAGTTAGGCAGTGACAAGTTCTGCGGGGAGAGGAGAGCAAGGAGAGTAGTAAGGGTACAGCAAAGGACAAAGGAAGGGGGCGAGACAGTGAACCCAATTTTAGCTGGAGAAATGAAACAATAAAAAGGAGACAAGCACCTAAAGGTAAACAGGTTAACTGAGTATAGGAGTAAACGGTTCCTTGCACATGTCACTGAAGATTTTAAAAGTAAATGATATAATTATAAATGCTGATTTTAAAGAAATAAAATGGTAGAGCCAGGATTCATCTGACTCCAGCGGTCATGCTTCAACCACCACGCTCACAGAGAAACTAATCTCGTCGTGCAAATAAGTATTTACAAAAACATTTTAATAGGAAATCTCACGTCACAGGAGTTTTATTTTTAAAAACACGTTAAATACACTTCCAACAACAAAGAAGGGTATAAAAATATGTACTAGCTAAGCCACTCAATCTTATTCTTTACCTGAAAGTGACACAGATCTAATCTACGAGGTTACAGATAAACCACAAAATTCCCAGATTCTCTATCATCACTCTTACATTTATTTCCTCCAGAAATGTATTTTCAACTTTCTGGAACCTTTTTATATTTTCAATCTGAACCATAACTCAAGGCCAAGAAATTCCTTTGTACGTTCCCCACTATTTAAAGTAACATCTTTTACTGGTCTCGAGAAACTTTTTTCTAGATCTTTCTCCAGGTCAGGTAAACGCTACTCTTCCCTTAACGCCCTGCCTACCCAGTCAGCATACAATCAAAAACCCTGAAACTTAAAAAAATGGACAAGGGCATTTAAACTCTAATCACTTAGAACCTAAGGCATCTTAGTGCATCTTCAGTTTCCCAAAATCAGGGTCCACTTACATTTAAAATGGGAGTAAATTCCAGAACATCACAAAGGCTGTATTAAAGGGATAGATTCTTCATCACATCTCAGACACGCTGTATGTAAACTTAACACCAGTCCCACACCCCAGTTCAAATGGCAGTTACCTCTTCATCGTCTTCTTCATCTTCAACATCCAGAATTCCTGAGTCCTGCTCAGACTTGGGGCTAGTGCTCTCTATCTCTGTATCAAAAATTGTATATGCGTCTTTCTTAGACTTTCTCTTGCTTCCTATTCTGGGTTGTTGCAAGACGATGTTATCCAGGTTTCTTTGTTGTTGGGCCTAGAATAGAGACATACACGCACATGTTAAAAAAAAAAGAAAACAATTAAGCACTCGAAAAACTTCTGATTTTCAACAGATTAGTATCTTAAAGAAAACACAACAATATACCTTAATACACAAAGCTTTAGTCCCAGAAATAGGATATTAATGTATACATTTTCAACCCTGAAGTTACCCCTCTTGATCCATTTTTCCATAGGAAAAAAAAAAAAAAGATAATCAGTCAGTATTATCATAAGACTTTTCAAATATAACCACCGAATCATCAGAAAAATGAAATCTACCCATTTTCCTCTAAGTGACCAAGGGATTAGTGCAAATGACCAAAGATTTATGTCCTAGAAGAGAAACGCGATGCTGGAACCATGTGAGGGGGAGGGTGGACCAGAGCCTTTAAGATCAGGGGGCTCTTAAAACCAGTTGTGTGGATATGAGATCAACACAATTCTCCTGATTAAGAAAATAAAATATCTTAATAGAGTTATTTGAACAAACTAATCCAACAGGATTTCATGACCTTAATCTGTGGGAAATGGAGTTTTAAAGGATTTCTTCTGAACTTTTAGAGAAAAGGAAGTATAAGCCCCTCAGCTTAAAAAAAGTAGACTCCAATGAAGGCGTGGTTTCAAGAGATACAAAGAGGTGGGAAGTGTCACTTTCCAGGGTCAACAAGAGAAGCATTAAAGCAGACAATATTAGAGCTGGAAGTCACCTCAGTCACTACTCCGGAAACTGAGGCTAGAAAATGAAGGATTTGATGGGGTCTAGTTAGTGGTAAATCAGAAGCTCAAAGTGTGATCTAAATTCCACATCAGTCATCTTCCCTCAAAGCATGGCAACATGTTTCCCAAAATAAGGGGTTCTGTGATAAAGTAAATGGGAAACACTGCATATCGTATAGCCTTCTTGTAGCTATATAATGCTTATTAACAAAATAAAAACTGGGAGAAGTCCATTTTAAGAAGCTTCTTTAATTTGATTTAACCCAGCATGTTCCAAAACTATTTCACAATTAAAGTTTCCTTTAAAAATAAACAAAATACTTAGTATCATCCTAAGATACAAAGCTTGAGAACTGCTGACTTCTCAAAATATACATTCCTTAATCAGTATATGATATTTCCCCTCAGTAACAAGTAGATATTAGTTCAGGAGAAAAACAGTTTCCAAATATCCTGAATGAGATTAAGAAATTCAAGACAAATATTAAGTCTAAGATGTTAGACCAGGCACTGGTTAAATGAGACAATTATAATAAGACAGAAAAAAACTTGAACTATGTGAGCTAGTTTCTGCCAAGAAAATGAAGAGAACCTACATTCCAGAGATTTGAATCAATGGACAAACTTGTTTCTCTGCATAGTACTCATCGATATTTTGCTTTGACTTACATAAAATACGTGGCTTTGGTAACAAACAGGTAGAGAAGGCATCCAAAACATCTAATTTAGGTTTGTACGTAAGACATAAATATCCATCAAGCATTAGAATTAGATACAATTAGACACAATATTTTCTTTTCCTCTCAAAAGTAAGTTCTTCCCCGTTACTTCTAATGTAAACCACACAAAAAGGGATCAAGGACTCTGGGGAGGCACAAACGAAAGGAGAACGTCCTAAAGTTTTCCTATTTAAAAAAGCAAGCCCTCAACCCCAGAGTGACCACTGCTCCGCTCCCTCCATTCTCTCTTTCGGAACAGCAACACCAAAAGCTTTCATTAAGTCGGTCTTATTTTATTGAATCCCAAGTTAATTATTTTTCTTTCACAATCAATAAAATAATGCCAGTGTATCAAGAGAAGCCACACTTACATACTATCATTTCAACGTGAAATGATACAAATCTCAAAGTATCCTCTGGAAGTAATTTTAGATCACCTATGAATTGTTCCTTTTAGGTAGTGTCTGGTTTTCCCATCCATTTGGAAGAGCTCAAATTAAGATAGCAAAACCCTGATGTTAGAAATCAAAGCATTTCAAGTACTATTCCAAAACTCCATCAGAACTTGGGGTCTCTGTTAGAGTTATCAAGGCTTCTCCAGTGTGTAAAGAAACAGTCAGAGCAGATCTGCCGAGCAGGGACCGGCCAAGTTAGAAACACTGCATCTCAGGTAGAAAGATAAAACGAATGCTCAGATGTTACCCATTACGGCTGCAAATGAAAATTACCAGCTATTCAGAATGTATGTTATGGGACTGGCAAGAAGTGGAGAAGAGTAAATATAGATATCAACATAGAAATACATATAATATATATTAAAATTAAAAGCTCATGGGGGGAAAATGGGAAATACCCTTCAGAGCTCTCTTCTAACATCCTAAGCTGTATCACTGGGACCATTTTTTCTGTCCCTCCAGAGACAACCTTTATAATCATGAGCCAAAGAAGCAGCTGCCTGATTTCTGCCACCTGGGGTCAAGTGGGGGCAGGAGGATACAAAGGCCACATTATCTTTGTGAGTAATTCTTACACGCTTAGCCACCTCTTCCTCAAGGTTCCCTCATATACACTCTTCTCTGGCTTCCTAATATATAGAAATTAAGGAAGGTTTATCCCTTCCTCAATCCCTCTTCTCTTACCACTCTTTCCACTCTCCCAGGATCAAACAGCACATCCCCAGTTCCCCACTACTACTGAGTGCTCTACCATCACCTCCCTTCCAGCACACCTACAGGAACTCACCTCCTTCTCGTTACAGTTCCCCTGCACCCTGCGGCCAGGCCCTTCTTAAGCCGCATCATTCATCACACCAGTTGGGCATGAGAAAAACCGGGGGGGGGGGGGGAATTTACACAAGAACAAATCCAAACTCCACATCCGTCACTTAGGCTCCACCATAATGGAAGCTGAACCTAATTTTCCAATGATTTCTCCAACATGAATCTTCCACTTGATTCAAAGTCTACCTCATAACATACTAGGTATGTTTCTATTTCTGCTCTCTACTGAATGACCAACCGCTTTCTGCCTGAATCCACCCTTTCCTCCAAAACCCAACTAAACTTCTTCTGCCTTTAAAAGCCCCCCTCTCACTGCCCTAATTCATGGTGCTTTCTCTCTGTGTGCCTGTTTCAGTCCAACATATACTGAAGGACTACTTGGTGCCAGGCATTGTGCTACACACTGGGTATAGAAAGAAAAAGACAGAGTGTCTGGTTCATGAACCTCTCATCAAACTGTTATGAAAACCAGATTGGAAAATAAGTGGCTGAAATTCCATGCAATAAGCATAATAAGAGAAATAATACAGAGGACAATCGTTGAACAAAGAAGAAAGTAATTAGATCTGCCTGGAGGGGTCTCAGGAAAGACTTCCCAGAGGAGCAGGTAGCATGCTCTTAAAAAGATAAATACAATTTTTCCAAAGGGAGGTAAGTAGAAAGCGTAACCATTCCAGAGGATGGACACAGCATGAGAAAGGGCCATGAGTGAAATAACAGTATCCACCCAAGGAACAAGTAACTTTGTATAGAAACATAGTTTATAAAGAACTAACAACACATAAAGGTGTCATACAAAACAGTTTCAATGATAGCTAGTAGGCAATGGAGAAACAATGAAAGAGTGTAAGCAAGGGAATGACAGGATAAGCTTTATAATTCGGGCAAATCCTATAGGATCAGAGGAGTGGTCAACTGGGAGAAGACAGGGACCAGAAACAAGAAAACCAATATAGATCACGACAGCAGTCCAGTAATAACCATGGGGACTTGAATTAAGGTAGCAGCAGATATATGAGGCAGAAGCACCAGAAATTACTAATTTGGATGTAGTACATGGAAGGCAGGAAGGAAATAAGAATAAGACTAAGTATTCTGGCCTTGATGACTAGATGGTGGGATCATCCCAAACGGTAGGAACCATGGAAATAGTAAGTCAAGAACAGGATGGAGAAGACGGAGAAGAGTTCAGTAAACCTGTCAGACTGCAAGGTAAACAAATGACAGTACCACACTTCAGTATTAACTCTCAGTTCTTTGAGAATAGAAAACACACATTACCATTCTTAGAATCCCCAAAGCCCAGATTCAGTGACCTATATACACTAAATTTGGATAAATGATTACTATATAAAGGCAATAAATAACAAAAGAAATCTATGTAAGAATGATATCTAGCCCAATAAAAGGAGTATCTGCAAAAGACAGGATTTGGATGTTCTCCTGCCTATTAGAAGAAGGAGAAAACCCAAAAACCCATAAGAATTACCTAATCTGGACTATTAACCTAAAAATGTGGCTATTAACACTTTACAACTGTCAAAGAGTGTCTATAAGGCATTATATATGTTACATACACATACATACATAAATATATTAATGTTATATATATATATATATATCATTATAATGTTACATAACTAATTATATATATAATTAAATAAAGTTTTATTGTGAAATATAACTTTCAAGGGTGCCTAGCAATAAGACTCAGAGGTAAAATTATGTGACTCAAAAACTGAAGGCTCCTGTCTTTATCAACCCAATACTGACCTCTAGTGGGCTAAAGGAATATATACAAATGACCTTTAGAATCAGAAACTAATTGAGAAGGGTTGGAGGCCTGATATAGTTACATGGACTTTAAAAACAGGGTGCTCTAACAACAACAACAAAAAAACGAAAAAACAAAAACCTTCTTGGAGTAAGACAGGTCTTTAAATCTAAGCTCTACAACTTATTGATTCTGTATATAACCTTTCTTCACTTCTCTGTCCAACATTCCCATCTATTAAAAACAAAAAACAAGGATAACAAAATGTAACTTAGAACTGCCACAAGATTAAATGAGATAATGTAAGTAAAGAATCTTGAATTAAAAGATAAGTAAAACAAAAAATACTAAAATATTTAAGCTCCACTTGTCTTCCCTCTGAAAATGAGATAGAAATCTGTTTTACTTTCTACTGTGGAAGCATCTGAGATGTAGTAAATAGCTAGATATATAATCATTACTGGCATCTAATACTGCTACACATTGCCATTCAATTTTGCATTTGTACTACATTCAAGTATTAAATATCTGTACTAGACACCTCTTGTGCTCCACTTCAGACGCTCTCAGCCTCAGCTCTTTATTCTAGCTAGACCATCAGTAACTTGTACTGGGCAGCCTTGGAAGTGTCCCATAATGTAACATGAAAACCAGCTCTAACACTCCACACTTCTAGCTTCCTTCCCTGTGGCTTTGCTGGTAATACTCCAGTGTAGAATCTCATAAGAGCTACTTAGCCCTCATGATTGTCAAACCAGAAGTGAGGCAACCAGTGACCACAGAACTGACAGATTAATACACTGTGCCCCTCCCCCCATCAGTTCTAAATGGTTTCTCAGAAGGCCCCATAAATTAAGGCACCGAACTACCCTAGCATTGTATTGGCTCTACAAACTTCTCTTTTCACGCCTCCTGACCCTTAAACTCCTCTTCCATAGATTACTCACATCTCAACCTCTCAGCTTCCCTCAGAGAAACAGGCTAAAATAACATCCCATACAACAGAACAGTGAAGCAGGATTATGCCTCTTGTTTTGTGTCTGAAGCCCAAAGGATAACTCTGAAAATAACTGGCAAGATCAAGAAATGATGACTCTACAGTTGCCTCTTCAAATCTCACCAATCTTAAGAACAGCAAAAGAGCTACAGTTTCAAAAGAGGGTTTCTTCACACTTACCAGGACTAGCTCAGGCAACCAGCATTCTTTGGCAACTAGCTCCAGTATCACTCAAACAAAACAAAAACAAAACAAGGAGAGGGATTCAAAATGAAGGGGGGGAGGAATCAAGATCATATCAAAAAAAATTACTTGTGTATCAGTGTACACAGGGATGTTAACAAGTGTGTACTTTGCAAGGTATTTTAAAGAAACAATAAACAGACACAGTTTATCATAAACCTTAATCAGGTTCCAAATAATTTCCATCAATTAGATGAGAAATCTAGGATTATGATACTCTAGGATTATGATACTTTTTTTAATAATTGAGGAAGGTGAACTTACATCACCTTTAAAATTATAACTGAGATCTTAGTCCTCTGAAAGTCTTCAGTTCATGTTTAAACCTATATTTCATTGGAGGGGGAAAGTGTTTGCACTAACAAAATTCACTTCAGTTAAGATGTACTAAATGTAGGGTATTACAATTCCCAGCTCTTTTTAAAATACTATCTTATTCCTTTGTCAATATACACACATACCACAATTACACAAACATATGTTAACTGCAGTTAACTGGAAAACAAATTAGAAATAAACCTGGAAAAAATGGGGGAGGGGATCAAAATCTCCCCTCAGTAATAATAGCTTATTTTGGCAAAGGCAACCAGCCTATTTTCTGTGTATATATAAAGATTTCTTTATTTGCTTCTCTGTATTTTCTATTTATCTGAAACTGGTACTTATATTGGATTGACATAAAAGAATTACACAAAATAAAAATTTGTAATCATTTTGCACAAAAGTATTCCACAAATATCTTTCTCAACAAATAAAAACATTTACAATATTGTATTGCAATTCAAAAAACAAATGTTTATTTAAACATAGTCTACCATAGGATGTTTATATTACTTCTAATATTTTGCTACTTAATAATAATGCAAAGACTATCTCCAGAGTTAAAACTTTGTATATGTCCTTAATTGTCTTATTAGGGGAATTCCTACAAAGAGATAACCTAGATCAAATGGTAAATGTTGCAAAATCAATAAACACAAACTGCCCTCCAGAAAAGCTATGCCACTTCATAGTAGTGCATAAAAGTGTATGTATGCTTATTTCCTAGCCCCTAAGCATCACTAGATATCAATCCTCTTTATCATTGAATATACAGGTTTCTAAACATGACAGCAAAGGAAGAAACAATAATATAACATATTAGATAGATTTGGCTATGTAAAAAGCTAAAAATATCTCATTCTACAATATTAATACATATTTCTTTTCCTCTTGTACTTCTATAGTCTTATTTATTTTACATCAATATTTTTAATCCTTCTACAATTTACCTTGAGTGTTATGAGGCTTAAAAGCCACTCCCTCAAATGGTTATTTATCCCAACTCAATTTTTTAGAACAATTTATCTTTTCTCAGTTGTTTTATTTTAAATGTTTGCCAAATGAATATAAGCTCATGGTCTTAAAAATCTAATAATATTGAAATTACTTTATGAAAAAGACAGTAGACTCCTTCTTAGGCCTGTTTCCCAATCCTGCTCTGTAGAGTTAATATTTTTACATCCATATTTCTAAATAAAACCCTTACTTTATAATAAAAACTTAGTTCATTTAAAAATCTAGACCCCTTACTCTACAGCTTCTTCAGTTATCTTCCCCACATAGTACTTTAAGTTGAAGCAATAATTAGTGTTAATCATTAGGTGATGTAAATATTGTCACTACAAAGTCAAGTATATATGCAATGATTACATGTATATGATTATAGTTCCTTTCTGGTCAAGTTTTTTTCTTTTTCTTGGAATTTCAAATTGCCTACATTTTTAAAAATTCCCTTAATATTCTAACTACAAATAATCTCAGGTTGTTGTGGCGGTGTTTAAAAAAAAAAAAGCTCTACTAAGATATTCTCTCCAGGCCCTATCATTCCCAAAGGCCTAACCTGGGTTGATTGTCCTGCAGAACTGCTTCACAGCTGTCATTCCAGAGGGAACTACTTTCATCTCTCACGAGAGTGAGATTCACAGTTTCATAAATTCCATAGCTTTCCCTTAATATAGTCCCTCATTTTGTTGGAGCACATTCTCAGGTAATTCTTAAGAAATAAAGTGTAGTAGTTAAATTTCTTGAGTCCTTGCATTCTAAAAATGACTTTAATCTTTCTTCACATAAACTTAATAAAATATTTAACTGAGTATAGAATTCAAGGTTGAAAATAATTTCCCCTCAGATTATTAACAACATTGCTTCATTGCCTTCTAGTGCCCCATTATTGCTAATGAGAAAGACAATGTCATTTTGGTCTTCATTCCTTTGTATGTTATATAACTTTTTCTCTTTGGAAGCTTTTCAAACCTTTTACCCTACACGTTCTTAATTTCAGAATGATGTACCTTGGTGTAGGTGTTTGCTTAATTCATTCATTATACTGGGTAATCTATCCATGAATCTGGAAATCTGAGTCCTTCCAATATAAGGAGAATTTTCTTGTATTACTGCTTGGATAATTTTCTCCCTCTGTCTAGAATTCTTAATTGGTTCTGAATTCTGTAATTCTTTCTGAGGACCTCTGTAACATTTCCATATAAGGACTCAAATTTTTAAGTTTTGAGGACACCAATTAAATTTTTTTCAACGTATTCTATTTTCTGCATTATCTGTTGCCTCCAGGTACTTTTTTATTGTTGATCCTTGTTTTGTCATATTGGTAGATTTTGGTCTCTCTCTTTCTAGTTGGATATTTTCCTCAAATATCTGCTGATCCCTCACCAGTCATTCATATTTAATAACGAATCATTTACGAGCTGTGGAAAGGTCTGTAGGCACAGGAAGATTTGTCAACTAGCAAGCTTCGCTTTAGGAAGGGATCTAATGCCACATATTAGATCCCCAAAACACTCATCTTAAAGTTTGAGGTTTGTACCCTTTGACCAGCATCTCCCCATTTTCCCCACCTCCCAGGCCCTGACAACCACCATTCTACTCTCTATTTCTAAGAGTTTCGCTTTTTTAGGTTCCTCATGTAAGTGGTACCATGTAGTTTTTTATTTTCTCTACCTGGCTTACTTCACTTAGCATAATGACCTCAAGGTCTATCCACGTTGTGACAAAAGACAGGATTTCCTTCTTTTCATGGCTGAAGAATAATCTACAGTATATATATATGGCACATTTTCTTTATCAGTTGACACTTAGGTTGTTTCCATGTCTTACCTGTTGTGAATAATCCCTCTAGTTTTGTTCTTTATCAGAAATGCATTGGCTATTCAGGATCTTTTGTGGTTCCATAGACATTTTAGGATTATTTTTTTTCTACTTCTTTGAAAAATACCATTGGAATTTTGACAGGGATGGAATTGGATCTGCAGATTGCTTTGGGTAGTGTGGACATTTAAACAATATTAATTCTTCTGATCCATGAACATGGGATATATTTCCATTTATTTGTGTCTTCTTCAATATTTTTCATCAATGTATTATAATATTCAGTGTACAGACCTTATGCTTCCTTAATTACATTTAGTCCTAAGTATTTTATTATGTTTGATATTGTAAATGGGATTGTTTTCTTTATTTCTTTTACAGAAATACATGGTCAGTGTATAGAAATACAACTGATTTTTGTATGTTGGTTTTGTACTCTGCAACTTTACTGAATTTGTTTATTATTTCTAACAGTTTTTTGGTGGAATCTTTAGGATTTTCCTATACATAAAATCATATCATCTGTAATCAGAGACAATTTTACTTCCTACTTTTCAATTTGGCTGCCTTCTATTTCTTTTTCTTGACTAATTATTCTTGCTAGGACTTCCAGTACTATGTTGAAAAGAAGCGGTGAGAGTGAGCATCCTTACCTTCTTCCTGATCTTAGTGGGAAAGCTTTCAAACTTTCACCATTGAGTATGATGTTAGCTATGGATTTGTCATATGTGGGCTTTATTACATCAAGGTATGTTTCTTCTATACCCAATTTGTTGAGTTTTTATCATGAACGAGCTTCAAGTGATTTTTTGCATCTACTGAGATGATCACATGATTTTTACCTCTCATTCTACTAATGTGGCATACACGTTTATTGATTTGCATATGTTGAACCATCCTTGCATCCCAGGGATAAAACCCACTTGATCATGGTGCATGATCATTTTAATGTGCTGCTGAATTCTGTTTGCTACTATTCTGTTGACAGTTGTTACATCTATATTTATTGGGGATATTGGCCTGTAGTTTTTTTAGTTACAGTGTCCTTATCTAGCTTTGGTATCAGGGTAATGCTGACCTCTTAAAAACAGTTTGGGAGTGTCCTCTCCTCTTTAATTTTTGGGAAGAGTTTGAGAAGACTGATGTTAATTCTTCTTGATATGTTTGGAAAAATTCACTAGTAAAACCATCTGATCCTGGGCTTTTCTTTGTTGGGAGGTTTTTTATTACTGTTTCAACCTCCTTATTGGTCTGACTGAATGAATGAATGGCATCAGAAGTGGAAAGTAGTTGAACAAATATAAAAGAAGGAAAAAGAGGTTGCTTTTTTCCTACAGAGTGATCAAGGAGAGTCTCTTTCATAAAGTGACATTTGTGTTTCAGACCTTAGTGCCTATTTATTTAATTGGTAGGGACTTAAGAAAGGAGAGACAAATGCATGTGGTCAATCCTTTAATCCTGAGTTGTCACACAGATTTTGAACTATTATAAACATTATAACATACTCTAATACCTGAAAGGACAATGTCCACCACATTAATCATGTTTCAAGAATTTCTGTCATTTTCAAATACATATTTTTAGAATGCCAGCTACCTGAAGGTAGGAAGGTAGTGGTAGGTTTTGCTGAATGGCTAGCATATTAACAGGTCACTTAAAATCATTTATGCATGATTCTAAGATAGGATGGTTCCTGAATAAATTAAATTTCAAGATAATCCTTAACACTATTTCTGACAATAGCATTAACTCTTCTCCACAAATTTTTATCACATATTGTGTTGAGTTTTACATTCTTTATCATTGTCAATCTTTATGTGGTGATGAAAATGACCTCAAAATATAGGTATAGTTGGTAGGAAAAATAGTCAAGGATAGGTAGTAACCTCAGAGTAGGACTCCCCTAGGTGCTTAATATTTCATGTTTTAACCTGGTCTCCCAGAAAAGATAAGGCCTGTATAAGCAAGGCTTTCTCCAAGGATCACCCACCCCACCTGAAGAGGGCCAGAAAAAGTTATAATTTTCATGTCAATATTTCAACCAAGCCAATAGTTTCAACTATAACTATGGTATCAACAAAGATGCTAATTCAACATCCTACTTCTATGCTTTCATTGTAACAAAGGATAAAATTATACAATAAAACATAAGACATTGATGTAAAGCTCCCCCTCCCTTTTTTTTTTTTCTTCAGAAGACAACTGCTAAAATTGAGGGGGAGAGTAGTCAGATACTCACCAACTACACATATTCTGTGGTCAGGCTTTATAACTCACATAACTTTTAAATCATTCATCTCAGTCAACTCAACCTAAACAAAATCTAAAAAAGAAATACCTAATAAATGTGTTACTAGGTGGTGCAGTCATAGGATATCACCAAATTAGATGATAAGCTATTATTCTCCACATCTCTTCCATTCCTGCTATATAAAACAAGCTTAAGGAAAAATATCTTCCTTTAAAATTCCATTTATGAAGATTACAATCAAAACCCAAGTGAGGAAAACAAACATATAAAGAATACAATGAAGAACTACAGTGGCAGAAAGTAAAATCAATAGCATCTTGGGATCTATTCCAGAACAGCAAGAATTATTCTATAATAATTCTACTGATTCACCTTTTGGGCAAAATTAAAATTCTAATAAATCAATCTTTATTTATCCACTGTCTTCCTTCTAGGAAACTGAATATCTTGTCTTCACCAACACCTTTAAATTCTGGAATGCATTCCTTTATTTTTTCATAATCCTCACCCAAGGATATTTTTTTCCATTGCTTTTCAGAGAGAGTGGAAGGGGGGCAGAGAGAAAGAGAGAGAAACTCTGATGTGAGTGAGACACATCGATTGGTTGCCTCCTGCACACGCCCCAACCGGGGATCGAGCCTGCAACCGAGGTGCATGCCCTTAGCGGGAACTGAACCCTCCAGTCCACTGAGCCAAACTGGCTGGGGCTGGAATCCATTCCTAATAAAAGCCAGAGTCTCAAGAGCTCTCAGAAGTAGAGGAGACACCCATTTTTCTGAAATGTCTCAGGTACAGTTTAACTAAGGCAAGTATTGTTACTATATTTCTTCAAACTCTGACCATTATATTTGTTTGAATGGGTGCAGGAGGTGATCTGAGAGTGGGAGGAAGTAGGAGGAGAAAAATAATGTTAGGCACTTTTTTTTTTTATCAAATATCACTAATAATAGACTTCAAAGGGCAAATGCTTCCTATTCAGACAACATTATGTTGACGATTCCTATCTTGTATACTTCCTTTCAAATGGACCATTAGGTTTTCTCTGTGCAGAACCTATCACAAGAAAAGGAATTCAATTAGGCTCCAGTTTGGAACTGTCTGAAATTTTTTTCTTTTCTGACAGATTTCTTCACAAGGAAGTTAAAATTAAAGAAATTGCTATGACAAAATAACTAAGCAGTGTGACTAAGAAGAAAAAGTACTGGACGAGACATAAGCTGTAACTTGTAGTTCTAACTGCTGCTAATTAGCTGTATGTCTTGTATAATTTTAGTTTGTTAAGTGAAGTTCTAGCTTTAAAAATGTAAAGATTTATTATTTCAACACCTGAAACATTAACTCAATAAAGAAAAAAATATAGAGAATAAATCATTATTAGACTTTTAAAATGAAAAAAACATTTTTAAGTACCATAACTTTTTCTGACAAGATACATGATACAAAATTAATAACTCCTATAATAACTAATATTCACAGAATCCGAATTAAAAGGGTAAATATAGTTCTAAGTAAACAGCAAATCTCTTTTCTCCCTTCTTTCTACTTCAACGAAGTGTTACAAAGTACCTTGAGTTTTAAATGATATCAGAATGAAAAATATTCAATAGCATATACTAAATATCCAAAATATTTAGGCATATGGTCCAGAAAAAAAAATACTATTCTTTTGTTAAAAGAATAAGTTTTAGGCCTGTTGCTCAGTAGTTAGAGTGTCAGCCTGAGCAACAAAGGGTTGCAGGTTCGATTCTTAGTCAAAGGCATGTACCTGGGTTGCAGGTTCGATCCTGGCCCCAGGCAGGGCGTGTATGGGAGGCAACCAATCAATGTGTCTCCATCACACATCGGTGTTTCTCCCCCCCTTCCTCCTTCCCACTCTCTCTAAAAATCAATGGAAAAAATATCCTCCGGTGAGGGTTAACAAAAAAAATAATAAGTTTTAAATTTTGGAAAGAAGCAGGATATTAAAGTATATCCTGTAATTTCTTTCCACCCAAGTGATCCACTGAGACATATTGTCTGCCTAAAAATTAGTGTTCCCCTAGCAAAATTAAGAGAAGTCTAAAAACCAGTTGCTGTATGTGCACTGAGTGACTAGAACTACTTCCCTATGTCTACCTACTTACTCCTTTCTCGTGTTTTTGCACCATGAAAATGATATAACAGATCCAACATAATTTACTTGACTGAAAATGTATTGAATGAAAAAAAAATGATGTGTTAGAAAGCCACATTGGATTTAAACATTCTGTTTCAAATAAAGGCTTCTATAAGAAGTCCAAAGAAGAGAAGAAATTTAAAAACCACATCAAAGTGAAGGGCAATACTCCAAACTGCCCTCTAAAGAGGGGAGAATGATGAAGGAAGCCAATTTTAGCAAAGGAAGCCCATACCTTTAGTGTGGTTTACTGGGAAAGCCCGGGTATGCTTCTCCTATCCAGTAAATTACCTTGACTTCGGGGCATGATCTTAGGACTGCACTCAAGTTACTGGATATGAGTCACTGGCTATATAGAATGGTAGAGACCAAGGATGGGGAATCCAAACGTATATAGATAACTTCTCATAGAGAAAAACTCCATACAAGGAAAAAAATGGTTATGGTCTTGCTAAAATTCATACATCCTATAAACCACCGGTAACAAAGCAAATCTGGAAAAATAATATGGATAACACTAGTTTATAAATATGCATAGAAAAGTTATAAAAATACTAAGCTATGTCCACATACTAACACAAAGGGTATCTAAAGAAAAGCTACCAAGAGACCCAATCTATACAGAACAGGAATATTTATTAGAAAACTATGTAAGTTATTATGCTGTGTTTGATTCACACCTTCTGGAAATAGCAAAAATAACAAAGGAAAAAGGTGTAAAAATTAAGGTTTCCAAAGCTTAGCTTCAACCACCTTGAGAAGTTTTCACTAAAGTGTCAAAAGTTCTGAACAAACCATTCTATTCATTTTATGTGAGAGGGTCAAGCACTGTAATTGACACAGAATAAACATTTGAAAAATGACAGTTTCTTTCTTCCTTCCATAATCTCTTATTTCTTTGTTTTATCAATAGTTTCCTATCAACACAGAAGATATGTTTTTCATGTACCACACTAGTCAGGTAAGAAAAGTATCAGAACAAGAACATATATCTCTTACCACCCACTCCCTTAAAAAGTACCATAAGAAAAGAAACCGCATGGTTGCAATATAGTCAGCCTATGAAAGACTAAACATAACAACTATGATCTGCTTCATAAAAATAAGTTAAAAAGCTGAATCTGATTTCCCACAAAATTAAGTTTTGATGAACCACAGTAGACAAGAAGAGTGTTATGAAATAGAACACATCTCTACTACCTACTCCTAAAAAAAGTGACATAGAAAAGAGAATAGCAATTATTACAATTTATCCAATCTATGAAAGACCAAACATTATACATATAATCTAGTTTATGAAAATAAATTAAAAGGCTGATACAAATGTTACACAAAAACTGAGTAGTAAGCTGTAAGATTTAATCATAATGATGTTATTAAAATTTCCAATTTAGACTATCTACAAATGTGATTTTAAATGAAACTAGTGATGTTTAGTTCAAAAAACATTGCTGTTTTGTGATGATCATTGCAAGCTGATTTACTATGAAACAGGTTTAAAAGAAAGTTACAGTTAACTCTGTGGTTCTGACTAGTTACTGTGTATTTTGTGTTATGATGTTTTATAAGTCTTTTTAATGGACTGAGACACAATTTTAAGACACCATTTTACAATATCCTTTTGAATGGAATCATATTTTTTAGAAACAATATTACAAAAAGCAGGCTTTTCGTAAGGAGAAAAAGAGAACAAAGTTAATAAAAAATGACAGCAAGGATGGCTCAGGGCCAAAGACCCATTTGAAACTTATAAAATCTTCCTACATCAGATGGACATGTGTTCTCTTATTGCTAGGTGTAAAACTATACACTCACACAAGCTTCTGTTTCCAGTTTTAACTTAAAAGCCAGGTGTTTCTCAAGATATTAAAGGTTCCTATGCATCCTGGTAATAAAATTCAATTTTGTTATCACAGTACGTATCTTGTCCAGTAAGGATGACCAAGTTTACATTCATAACATGTGTAAAGGAGACAATCTGTAAATAATCTTGAATCTAGAAATATCATTGTATAGCAAATAAGAGGAATGTAAATATCTACTAATAGGGAATGAGATTAAAAAAAGAATGGAAACTTATACAACAAAAATGTGAAGAAATGTTATTGAATAAATTTTTTAAAACATGTCTTTAAAGAGCATATGTCAAGCTTTAAAAAATCAAAATATATTTACATATGATCAAAATTTTATAAAATAGATGTAGATATAAGTAACTGTAAATGAATATCCACTTCAGGAAATGCCGAACTAGAAAATTTAGATAAGAAAAGCTGAACAAAATATAAAAACCTTCTACTTTAAGATTCAGAGAGCTAACAAAATGGTGAAAACTTGTTAAGCCAGGATCCAGGAAAGGGAAATGGCATGAGAAGAGACACCAACATTTGTAGCCATTCTTCCTTTGAGGGTATTTACCAATTGAAAGGATAACAGACTTTTTACAATGCCAAGTGATTAGAAAACAGAAATGAACGTTAAGTTCCATCAGGGAAGAATGGCCTCTCTATACCCTTATGGGTTAGAACCTTGGAAAGTTGCACCCTATGACAAGGTTAAACCAGGATTAGACAGAGCCCTTGTAGAAACTCATGCTAAGCATTAAATTGGATTAAAGTGATCCCAAAGTAGTGTCCCCAAACATCCTAGAGTAATATTGTCTACTGGTGTCTGGTAAAAGCAAACTTAGCTCCTCTCCAAGAAAGGATACTATTATCCTAGACTCTAAATTGTTTCTACAAACAATTTTGAAAGTATAATGACCAGAACACAATCAAAAGTAACCAAACACAACAGGAGATAAGACAATAGGAACAAAAATCAACAGAGGGGAAAAAGATGAAAACACTACATCCTAGCTCCAAAATGTATAATTATTAGATACAGACTTTAAAGATTCAAAATCAAGACATCACTACAGACCCAAAAGAGGGAGCCCTGGCTGGTGTGGCTCCACTGAAGCATCGTCCCATACACCAAAAGGTCACAGGTTCGATTCCCAGTTGGGGAACATACCTAGGTGTGCGTTGGATTCCCAGCCCCAGGGTGAACCCATGCAGGAGGCACCCAATCGATGTTTCTCTCTCCCCTTTCTCCTCCCCCTCCCCCTCTCTTCCCCTCTCTAAAAATCAGTGAACTTGTGCTCAGGTAAGGATTAAAAAAAGAGTAGGGAATATGAAAAATTTTATGCAAATATATTCAGCAACTTAGAATAGACAAATTCTTTGAAATACATAAACTACTAAAGCTCACTCAAGAAGAAAAAGATAACCTGAATAGTCCTGTATGTATTAAAGAAATGGAACATGCAGATAAAAAAATCTTCCAACAAATAAAACTGCAGGCACAGAGAAAGTAATTGGGACTTATGATAATTTAATTGTAAGTGTTTAGAAGCAGACATGAATGTCTAGGTGAATGTCTAGCATGACTGTAGCAGATAAAATCTGGATAATTATATTACTTTTCCCATGAATGAATTCTCAGTAACAGTAACTTTTTTCTTGTTATACTTTACTGCCTATGTCTACTACTTGTTCAGTAAAGCCATCTTCACATGAGGGATAGAGAGCACCAATGAACATAGTGGTGAACAGTTAATAGAACATTCTCTCACCAACATGAGAATAAACCAACCACCCTGGCCTCCCCATAGTCACATGCCTATCAATAATTAAAATCTTATCAATACCTGGTTGTTCCTTCAGAATCCATTTGCTCTAATAGACCGCTTACGTAGTACAGCAATCTGGTATCAACTTGAATTCCCACTAACACATAGTAAACCCATGTCAAATGTGTTTATGACTATAAACACTGTGTACAACTCCTATTATACGTAGCATCATTTTATCATACAGATTATTGATTTCTGCTAACATATCCAGGACTTACAAACAGAAATGCGCACCAGATTCAAAAGGAGCAGTCTGCTGGGACTGAAGCAACACAGCCCTAGATCAAACTTAAGCATTCTCCCTCCCAACTCAAAGTCTTTGGATCTGGATTAAATTAATCAGAGTCATCAATGTATAAAACGACAGCTTCTGGGAGACGGTGGCACACAAGTTTTGTGAGACCAAGGATCTGGCTTTAGCTTGAGCCTCTGATAAAAAATAAAAAGTAGGAGAAGACAGAGGGCGAGGAAAAGGAGGAGCGAAGGAAGAGAAAGAAAGAAGACAGTCAGGGTTAACTTGTGTACAGACAGATGGATTTTTTAAAGCACTTTCTTTTCCACCAGGGAGTATCAATAGCCTTTTAAGCAGTCTCACATTTAAGTGTGTGTTCTGACAGTCATGTCAGAGTCTGGGTAAAAGCCTTTTCATGGAAATCATTAAAACGAAAAGATCCAGACAAGAGGCCTGTTTTTTTCCAGGGAATAGGGTGGAACAGAATAATGTCAGTTTTAAACGATGGAAGTACCTTAAACAGTGATGGGATAGATGAAACACCTCCCTTCTCCTCCCACCCCTCCCCTGGCCCCCCAGCACCTGAAAATTTTTACCTGCTGCTGTCTAGAATACTCTATTACAAATAGTCAAGGAACCCTGGGGGCAGGGTTAAGAGTGAGGAGAAAAGAAAGACTGTGACCGACCGCACAGCAGCCTGTGATTCAAAGCAGAAGGGAACAGAGCAATCCCAGAAGTATTCCAAACAGAGCTGACCCTCCTGGGTCCTGTGCTCCCCACGTGGAACTCACAAAGTCTCATAGCTCTCAACTTGAAACTGCTGAATCATTTCAGCAAGTGATGTGTACCTACCTGCTGGTGAGAAATAACAGTCATTCCTTGCTTCAACCATCATTTCCTTGCTTCCCACTGGTAAGTGATCTGCTGCCCACTGTCAAGCACTAAAGCAATGCTGATTCTCCCTAGGAAAACTTGAGGTTGAGCCAGCCAGCCATGAAGGTCACTTTATATCTTGGCTCAAGCACTAGGCCCTCTGCAAAAGATGTTTTTTGTTCCTGAAAGACCACAGAGATACTGCTATTTCCCTTACCCAAGTTAACAACTTTTCAAGGACTTCCCTCATTCACCACATTTTTCCCTTATGGTCCCGAACATTTTTTTTCTTAATATCAAGACCGGAATCTTGATTTGTAAGGGTGTTTTTTTTCCCATTTATATATTCTAACAAGATAGTTTCTGAACAATTAGTAACTGTACCAGAAAAAACAATCATCTTAGATTTATTAGTCCCTGGTCACTTGATGCCGATGGCAGTTTCTGTCACACTGATCTTCTAGAGTCCCCAAATGATTTAGTGACTCTCATGACCTTAGGAAGAAGTATAATACAAAACCCAAAGTCAGTGTTACTGAAATAAATCTCATAGATGCCTGGGGATTTCCCCTTGAGAGTTATTATTATTCATAGTCTTAAACCCACTAGAAAAAAAAAAAACTGTGAATAAACTCTGGTTTCAAGTCCTTCAAAAACAGTTTTAAATTTTCACTTTACTCTTAATGTAAGGGTAATTTTTTAGTCTTAAAAAAAAAATCACAAAAAGAAATCCTATGATGATGATAATAATAATAATAATAATAATAATAATGTTTGTAAGTGTTCTTTCCGCAACAGGCAGTGTACTAAATATAATCTGGATTATTTTCATTTATGTCACAAACAGCTCTGTAGATTTGGGGGGGTAGGGATGCATTCTCACTTTAGAGAAGAGGAATGTAAAGTTTACAGATGTGTTTTAAGTGACCACAGATTACAAATCCCAGGGACTGGCAGAACCAAGACTTGAAGATAAAACGAACAGTGGCTGTACCTTTAATCATTACAATTATATTATCATGTGCATAATAACTGCACTTCTCTTACTGATCACATCAGACTATTTTATATTAAAAGTATTTAATCCTGAATCTGGCTTATATTATACCAAAGAGTGAGAGACATCATTAAAACAGTCTCGGCAAAAAAAAAAAAAAGGAAAAATTCTTTCTAGTCAAAACACTTTTCTGAAGACCAGCTTTTACACAAGTTATTTCTTCAGAATCACTCATTCATTTGTGCATTTTCCCCTTACGCACAACTAAACACCATAAAAGAGAGTAGCAAGAGCACTATGTACTTAATTATTGAATGGTGTGTGCACAAAAATACAAGTATGTCTTATGCACTTAGAATGTCATAAAATTTGAAAGCAAAACACTACCTATAGAAGTTACAATTAAGCATCTCCAATTCATGGAGCGGCACACTAGAGCCCAGCAAGGGAAGGCTGCCACTTAGTCAGAGAGGCCTCACAACTTCCAGCTTCATCTCATAGTCTCTTCCCATTCTTATCTTGATTACATAATTGTCTCTTAGCTCAGAGGAAAGGCCTTTTATAAGTTTTTACTAGTTCTCACTATATCATATTAACTTATCTCAAAGATAAAAAGAATTAAACTGTTTTCTTTGCATTTTGAGTTCACTAAACACCTGCAGTAGGAAGAAACCTTCTCTCTTATTCAGTGGGAAGGATCACTCCTGTGGAACCTCAGGAAAGATTAGATTAGCACATGTAGGTTAAAGCCTGATTCATTAACTAATCCAATCCAGGCAAACAAATCTTGGGAAGCTTTATGTACAGGTTCTCAAAATCCCTTTCAGCCCACTTTCTTCATTTAGTGCTCAGAAAAGATGAAAACCACAGTTTAAAAATTATAGCAACAAAAATTGTAATTGAATTAACTTTATAGTTTCCTAACTTTTATGTCAACTCAGTATCACTAAAGATAAAAATCTTGACATTTATGACATATCATAGAATATGTGCATATAACTCATAAACTATTCACCTAATAGTTCAGATGAAACTGTTAATACAAAGTCATATTTACTGTACATGCCATGCCCTCTACAGGCCATCGGTGGAATGAATCAAAAAGAGAAAGCTAAATAAAGATTCCTCAGATTCAGTTACTATGCATTAATACAACTTCATTTTCTAGATGGACCAATAGTAATTGCTCTCATTTTTAACCTTTTTAAATTTCAAACAAAATATTCTACATGCTTTCAAAATATTCTACATTTTCTCATGGCAATTTAAAAATTTTGCCATTCTCAAAACAGCATTAAGGAAAGACAATGAACACAGATTACAGTATTAAAAACCTATCTCCCGAACAAAGTTAGATTTGAACTTAATCTAAATCTCAAGTCATTACCCCAAATAATTAGAGTAGTCTTGTGTTTCATAACTTATTAAAGGCATAATTATACCCTCTCAATTTTTAAAAATCACCTAAGTTTGAGAAACACTCTCAAGAAATAACATTTTTACAAATACTGTATAATGCTCAATCCAAGTCTTAGATGAATGTGTGAAAAATATATGTTATACCCTAGAGTCCAGACATCTGGTCATACACTAGTCCACAGACAAGAAAAATCAGGCCTCCTCTTTAACAAGGTTCACATGGTAAATGGACAATTACTAACATGATAAATTCTTCTAAGTTAAGAAACATTTAATATAAATAACTTGTCTAAGATTCTGTGAAACATGCTGAGTCAATTAAATGCCCCTGTGTTGGTATCACTTATAAATAGAACCTTAAAAAAAAAAAGTCGAACTCATAGAAAGAAAAAGTAGGAAAGTGGTTGCCAGGTGCCAGAAGGTGGGAAATGGAGGAAATATGGAGAGGTTGTTAAAAGGACACAAACGTTCAGTTATAAGATAAGCAAGGTCTGAGACTCTAATGTATAATATGGTGATTAGAGCTGATAACACTGTATTATGTAATTGAAATTTGCTAAGAGAGGAAAACCTAAATGTTCTAACCGCCCCCTTCCCCAGGAAAAGGTAAACATGTGTGATGATGGGTGTGTTCATTAACCCGATGGGGGCCTCTTTTACAATGTGTGTATGTCAAATCATGATGTACATGTAAATATCTTACAATTTTATTTGTCAATTATACCTCAATACAGCTGAAAAAAAAAGTCCATGTGTGAAGAAAACAGAGATATGGTTTTTTTAAAAAAAGGAGCCAACACATGATAACCCAAATATTTGATTGTATTCACTGTGCCAATCTAAGAAAATATGGGTACCATGCTGCTTGCTAGACAGCTGGCCTACTAGTTGACAAGTCACACCCAACACCCAAGTTTCAAAGACACCAGATAGAATTTTACTGAGATTTTCTAGTGGTGGTAAAAGGCCTAGGATGGAAATTTTCATAACTGCTTGGATGATAGAATGAAAGAGTAAATATGAAAGTGATGCTAACTTGAAAAAAAAAGATTCCAAATCAAAATGAATACAAGACATTAAGGAAATTATCAGAAATTAGTCTAAACAAATGGGATATTATTTGAAGGAAGAAGAGTTGCATTTAAATTTAGTAAATATGAAAGTAGGCCATCATCAAAAACGAATTTAAATGAACTGAGCAATGTTATTTAGACCTGAATGCACAGTGCTAAACAAATGAAAACAGAACATAATATGTAAGATTCTAACAATTCTCTTCCTGAACTCGAGCTTTATAGATCTCAGAATGGAGTATTAATATTTACAATGCAAAGGCCCAAAGCTTTAAGAAACTTTAAAAGTCTTGAGAACTTAATAAGGTACATCACAAAGAAGGTATTAAAGGGATGCAGGTGTGAAAAGCAGAGAATATGGGGCAAACAATAAAGTTTAGCAAGATTTCCATATACTAAAGATAACTGAATTCCAGAAAATCCTTCTTGTAAAGGGGGGAAAAATCATTGATCTTGGAAATCATTAAGTAATTCATAAACTAAAAGGCCTTTGTATTCCTTAGTTTTAATAGTCATCAGTAAGCCCAATGTCCAACTAAGGAAGCTAACTGAGTAAACTGTAGTATAGTAAGACAAAAATTATATATTCATTAAATAATAAATATGGACTGTGAATATGTATAGAAAAACCCCAAAAATGTTAAATGAAAACAAAGAACAAAAACCATGTGCATACACTCTTATAGTTATGTAAAAACAAAGAATATAAAATAAGGATCAGACAGGGTCATAAAATCTGATATAGAAAATGTTTTGTCATTTTTTTCATATTTCACTATATATTACTTAGCATGAAATGATGAAATAAATGCAACGCTGGCAATATAAATATACCCCAAAATCTTCCCACTGCAAAATGCCTAAAGTGCTGGATAAAATAGAAACACTTTTAATTTCATGTGAAAATGAATATGAAGCTTTCCTAACCTTGCACTGAAGTGAGAAAAACTCTAAAAGGGCCAGGAATAAGCGCAGCAGGGAGGAACGGTACCTTAATGGCCTAAAGCAGGGGTTGCAAAACTGTGGTCCACAAGCCAAACCCAGCCTATAGTCATAAACTAAGAACAGTTTTTAAATTTTTAAAAGGTTGAAAAGAAAAAAGAAAAAATCTAACCAAATGAAAATTATATGAAACTCAAATTTCAGTGTCCATAAATCAAGTTTTTCACAACACAGCCACGCTCATTCATTGAAGTATTGTCTACAACTGCTTCCATATCACAAGGGCAGAGTTGGATAGTTGCAACAGAGACTGTATAACCTGCAAAGTCTCAAATATTTTCTACCCGGCCCTTTACAAAGTTTGCCAACCCTTGGCCTAGAGCTTCATTTTTAATGAATACACAAGGGGGACAGGAAATAAAGCCTCTGGCTCACGCAGGGGAAGGAATCAAATTGGAGATGTGGTAAAAAGGCAGTAACACCAAACGGCTAGAAACTTAATCAAAAGTGGACTTAAAGAAATATATATGCCACCAAATCATATTGCACGGACACATGCCTGCTCTACAATGATTCTTCAGGGAACAGAAAGGAGGGTAGGGAACCTGGAGATAAGAAGAGTTTCCCTGAGCATTTATGGCTGCATATGGATCTGAGGCTCAAAAAATACCCAGTTGAAAACTGATGGCTGCCAGAAGGAGGGGACTGGGGGGATGAGGGAGAAAGGGGAGAAGGGATTAAGAAAGATAAACTGCCAGGTGTAAAATAAGCCACAAAGATGTACTGTACAGCATAGGAAAATAGTCAATAAGATCATTACTTTGTAGGTGACAGATGTTACTAGACTTATCATGGACCACTTTAGAAGGTATATAAACGTGAAATCACTATGTAGTACACCTGAAACTAATATAATATTGTATGTCGACTATAATTTTTTAAAAACCCAACTGGGAATTAAATTTAAATTGGGCTCACGCACCTGATTGAAGCTAATACAAATTTTCTCAGAAGGCCTATAACGTCCATAAAGTTCCTCTAAAGAAACTGAGTTCACATTAACAACAAATCTAAATAATATATAATATATGGTTACACACATAACGAAAAGAAACAAAAGTGAATGATGTACACAAAATGTAGCACACTGGCTATCTCCCGGGAGGAGAAAGTAGGGATACAATAAAGTTGAGCAACTCAGATGGATTCAAAGCTGTTGATGCGTCTATCTTAAGCTGGGCAGTCTTACAAAGGTGTTTATCTTATTTTTATTCTTTATAATCTACATATATTACATATTTGAATGCATTATGTCATAACAAATGAAAAATATAAATACTGAAGTATGTACAATAGTGCATTTATAAATTTGATGTCAATGCTTTTAATAAATATATATGCTCATACTTTTTTGAAAATATAATGTTCACCATCTCTTTCTGGATGATACATCATTAATGAATATATTTCTTCACTGTACCTCTTAGCATTTTCCAAGTTCTCTAGAATAAACATGTATTACTTTTCAAATCAGAAAAATAAAGTTAGTTTCCATAAAATTAAAAATAGAAACAAGAGCTCAAGGCAAATGTTTGGGGAAAGTTTTGCCTTATTATTCACTAGAATTGCAACTGATTTTAATAAAAATATATGTTTGCAATTTTAAAAACAACAATGCTTTTATGTTTTACATAAGGACAGTCCCAATGATGCAGCCTTTGGGGCGCTTAAGAAAAAAAGTAAAATACTGAAATGGTCAGTGTTCTCAGGCCAAAAGCCCCAACCAAAACCAAAAGATGTGGGTAACAAACTATTCCAAATACCCACAACTGAAACTGGATGGAGAAAATATGTGCTCAACTTTGACTTCTGCTTATGATAAAACCAAAAACATATGACCCCAAAAAACATATTGTGTGAATTGATAATTAACTGTCTACAGATGTTACATAGCGCTGATCATTTCCATGCAAGACGAACAAAGGTCAACGGATAGGCAACTTAGTCAGCTAAAGTATCCTCAAGAGGCTAAAGGTAAAACAGAGGTTGACATCCCAGCTTCCTTCCCTGGAGAATTTTATTCTCTTACAATTATGGAAGGGGGTGAAATCACGAAATACTCGTTTTGGTATCTGTTATTATATGACGAAGAGTGGGGCTGAGAAAATGCAGGTAAAGATGAAGCAGGTAAATGTAAAGAAAAAAAGACAAAATGCAAACAGAATACAAAATCCACAGAGGGTGAAGACCAAGCCGAAAGGTTTATACTAGAATCTGCTGTTAAAAGATCTAAAAGGTCAGTTAATTCCTCATGGTCTCAAAATATTTAGCATATATCCCCAGAACTGCTGACTCTGCTGGCAATTCTCAGCATTTCTATCTATTCTAGGAGATAACCACCTCAGGTAATGGTTGGGAAAATATATTCGAGAAGTTGAAATGACTTTGCTAAAGTCATAAGACAAATCTAGGGCAAAATTAGAATGCTAGTGCTAGAACAAACCGATTAGGATTTACCCATAATCTCTACTACATACTGACTCACACGTATTATAGTCTGACCATTAAGCAAAACTAGCTAAAATTAATATGGTAATATGGTCATGTCACTCTCAGAGAAGGCAGAGGAAGCACAGAATGGAAAGCTAAGCACTTTTTTCTTCTTCATACTGACAAATTTGGTGAGCACAAGGCTAATCCTCTCAAATCTTATCCAAAATAAATCATAAATATGTGAGAGGGCTTAAACAGTCAATACAATGCACTTTGAACACTAGTAAATTACAGCTGTGTAACAAATGTGTAAGATTTCTTTTTCAGAGTTTTACTTGCCAAGTGTCCAAAAATACAAGGGTGCAACAACAAAGTACATATTCTTTGACTAGAGTTGAAAAGCACGATTTTGTAGGATATAGTGAGGATGCTGTTAGTCTATGGGAATGAGAAGCCCTGATGTCACTGATGACAGAGGGAGAAAATTGACACAGACACAAAAAAAGTACAAGGGCAAGGACAAGAATTAGCCTACTTAGAAACTAGAAAGAACTACTAGAAAATATAAGCTAAATGATTCCTAAGAAACCTTAAAGAAATCCAATGATACAAGCCAGTCATCAGAAGGGAAAACAGAGCGCGGGGGGAAAACAAAAAGAATGGATCTCTGCCCACCAAGGGAAGATGGAGGGAAGAATTTGGGGAAGGCTTCCATGGTGAACAAGAATTGAATCTTGTTTAAGGGGGTTGCCCTTCAGTGCTGTCATCCCTGTGACGATGTAGAGAATGGACTTAAGGGAGAAAGCAATGGCAGGCCGGAAGGTTGGTGAACCGACACCCAACATCATAAGAGTCTGAACTGAGTCATTAGTAGAGGTGGACAGGGGGTAAAAGATTGAAAAACTATCTGGAAGATAAAATTACCAAGACTTGGTAAGAGTAGATGTTCTAGAGCCAGGCCGCCAAAACCTGCCAAGCTCCTCTACTTCCCAGCTCTTTGATGTTGGGCATTTTAACTCCTTAGGGGCTCAAATTCTTCATTTGTAAAGTAGGGATAACGGCAGTACCCACCTCAAAGGTGTGCTGTAAGAATTAAATGGGTTAACACGTGTCAAGAGCTCGGAACAGTGCCTGCCAAAGCATGAACACTTGAGCACTGCAAAGCGCCGTAGCACCTGTGGCAGCAGTAACGGTGGTGCGGGCTGTAACCATGAGATGGACGTGAAAAGAGGGAGCGGGAGAGATGAATGTCTACGTCCCTAATTTGAAAGACTAGTCAGTCACGCTGCCAACTGAGAAAGAAAAGGGAAGAGAAAGTTTTGTTCAAGCTTGCAGGGTAAACGAATATGAGTTCCATTTTAGACATTTTGAGGTGTCAATATGAGTTTCACCCAGGTGAAGCTGTCCTACAAAAAGTCAGAAAACAGGAGTGGAATTCAGGTGAGAGTTCAGAGCAGGCAAAAATATTTGGGAGTCAATATTACATACACAGGGTGTCCCAAAGAAGTGTATACACACTTTGAATGATTATAAAGTCAGTGTTTATTAACATTCAGTTCATTTTCAAAATTAAGTGAGTTATCATCTGTTAAAGTATATATACATTTTGGGGGGACACCCTATATGACAGCTGAAGTCCTGAGAATTTTCGTGTTTCCTTAGGTAGAAAACGTACAGTAGAAATAAAGAATGACCAAGGACAAATCTTGGACACTATTACAAGTGGATTAAAGCAAGTTATAGAGTCCTTTGGAGGAGAAGGGATAAGTGTGCTATATATAAAAAGTTCTTAAACAAGATTGAACCACTAGGAAATCATAGAGAAGATCACAAAAAGATGGGAAAAACACTGAAAGGGGGGGAAGAGAAAATATGGCAACTAGAGAGAAAGAGAAACTACGAAGCCCTAAGCAATACTGAGCACAAGAGTATTAAAAACAATATATATGCCAAATTTCAATTATATTATTTTTGTTAGTTACATTATTCTTGTAATAAACTTTCACCAGATCTTCCACTTTTAAAATTACCAGCAATAACTTAAGCACAGTCAATTTAAATCTTTTGTCACCTACAGACACTTTTCTGATGTTTCCCTGAAAACACTTGTAATCAGCTACAGGCCAGAGTGCTTCATTTTCAACAAGAAGTCTCAGAGCCCTGGGGTAAAGGACTATGGCAGGTCCTTTTGGTACAGGATTCTGACACATCCTAGTGGCCTAAGTATTTCTAGAACACTAGTTGAAAAGCAAGTGGGTTCATGAGCATAATAACCCAGGATGAAGTGAAACAAGAATGAATTATGAAGGACTGAATGAAATAATGAATGACTGTAGTTTTTGATTGGAATGTTGCTCATGTTTTAATGTTATATTTCTGAATACATAAGAAATTCTTTTCAAGTTACTCTCTATAGTACATAAATCTAAATGCTAATATAGAAGTTTAATCTATATACTGTTTTTAATCCTCCATGGAAATGAAGAATGAAGATATAAAGAGTAGCTCTAGCCCGGCCGGCGTGGCTGAAGGTCTACCGGGAAAGAATGCCAGGGTGGCTCAGGGGTTGAGCATCAACCTATGAACCAGGAGGTCACCATTCGATTCCCAGTCAGGGCACATGCCTGGGTTGTGGGCTCAGTCACCGGCGAGGGGCAGCCGATCAATGACTCTCTCATCATTGATGTTTCTATCTCTCTCCCCCTCTCTCTTGCCTTCTCTGAAATCAATAAAGATTTTTTTTAATTTAAAAAAAAAAAAGTAGCTCTGTGTTTTTTCCCTTTAGATCAAAATATAAGAATCTCATTTTACTGTATTTCATTTTTTAAAGTATTTATATAGTACGTACCAGGCACCATTCTAAATACTTTACACATATTACCTTATTTAATTCTCACATCAACCCTATGAAAAAAGAAACGGACTCAGCAGTGGTGACTGAGCACATCGGACTCCTCTCATTCACGCAACTCACTGGGCTGACAAGTCTGACAAACCCAATATGGCTTAGCCTGAGAAATTCAGTAAGTTGAAATTGAAGAAGACAGAAATGCAAGAGAAAAATCCACTGCCTTCAAAAGAAACTACTGAACAAGAGAAACAAGCGGGTGATTCGTAATGAGGCACACGCTGCCAATACGCACTATACATTCCACAAGCATTGCCTTCTTGTTCTATTTCTTTTAGCTGTTTAACTTTGTAAGAAGCAGAGGCTGGGTCAGTTTAAATGACTGTCCCGCCCCTTTTCACATCAGAACTACTGACAATGAAGGCCACACCTGCCTCTCCCATGGGCCTGGCTGGCTGGCAAGAAAGGAAAAGAAGTTGCATGTTGATGAAGGAAGAAGCTGGGTGGGATGACAGTGAAATACAGAGTAAAAACCAAGCTGGTCCAAGGTGTCCTGCAAGTTGTAAAAGGTAGTTTAATCAGAGTGCCATTTCTTTTTGTTAAAATAATTTTAATTCTTCAAAAGCACAAATTTTTAATATGCAAATAAAAAGTTTTAAAACCTGAAAGAAAGAAAAACGAAACAAACACCAAGAGATTAAGTAGCTTCCCCAAGGTCACACATACTGTAGTGACAGAGCTGAGATTTGAAATAGACTCTAGCTATACTCTCCTATCTCCTAATTAACAATAAGAGCCTGGTGGCCTGTCTTCCATATATTTCTCCATGCTCAAGAACACAGAGAGTTTTTCTGTTATATAAAAAGAGACATAGAAAACAAACTTTCAGTACTGTTTAACACTTGCTCACTTACGAAATTCCAAATGAGACTGAAACAGTCCTTTCACATTTGTCTGTGACGGCATAGTCAAATACATGTACAGCACCCCAAAGGCAGCGCTGCTAGGCTCAATGCTTTCACTTATCTCTCATGCAAAATTTACTGCCAAACTCTTCCGAGGGACTGACCCCCTCTCCTGTCCACAAGGAGGTCAAGGAAAAACATCGGTTTCTTGTTTCCCCTATTGTCTTCATTCCAGCAGCTCATGATAAACCCTCCCGTGTAACACATCTGGAAAGAGAACTTTTCCCCCCAAATTTTGCTAACATATGCCAAGAAAGGCTCCAGGCCATACCAATTACCTCCAAATTCCTACACTCTTATTCAAGATCCCAAATGTCATGCATCCTCTTGGGACTGTTGGTCTTTTACTGAATTGTATAAACATCAGAGGATATTCCTGTTTTCCTCCCATGGCTACAAGACCACCACAGCTGATCCATTACTAAGCTAACTTCGGGAATACCCTCACCTCCAATTCACATTTGGTCATCATTTGCACCGAACAATGGTTTTCAACTGAATTTACTGTGGTTTTTATAAAATTATAACTGTTTCATGGTTTCAAAGAAACTAAACTTATATGTTCTGGCTATCCTTCAAAGTTTCTACTAATCCATCCCTCCCTTCTGAATTCATCCTCAGAATTTGATAGTAGCCCTTCCTTTCCAATTTCAGGACTACTGTATAAATCAAGTAATTTAAAGCTATACTTTTCCCCATCTCCCATAACACCTCAACAAATCTAGAAAATAATAATAAAAACTTCAAAACACATATTTTTCACTTAGAATAAAAAATGATAAAATATAAAGCCACCCTAAAATCATTCTTGTAGATGAATTCACATTCAACAATAATGGTTCTTTCGGCATTCATCTGACTAGATTTATCAAGAAGAGAATAGGCAGAGCTGGGTGGGGAAAGGGTAGAGGGATTGAGCAAAAAAAGAGAGAAAAAAACTCATGGACACAGACAACAGTGTGGTACCTGCTGGGGTGGAAGGGGCGGTGAGGGAAGTAGAGAAGGAAAGTGGGAATAAATGGTGATGGGTGGAGACTTGACTTGGGGTGGTGAACACACAATACATTGTACAGATGATGTGTTGTGGAACTGTGCACCTAACACCTGTATAATTTTGTTAACCAGTGTCACCCCAAATGTAATAAAAAGGAAAAAAAGAGGAAGAGAATAAATACCAAATGGTTATCGAGCAGAAGATACCAAGGACTCCTAATGATACCTAGAGTTCACCTAAAGATAATAAATAGCTGGCATAATAGCTCCCAAATCTAAATTGAGGAATAATTTATGATTTAGCCTCTTCCAAAGATATGCTGCCAGTTTTTAGAGATATATGACTATAGACTAGTCAGTACTTAGATGGGTCATTTTTTTTAAGATGATTCGGGGGTCCCTTCAAACTGTGAGATTCTGTAAATTCTCCTTTCTGAGCTTTCCTTGACTGTGTCATCAACAGTGATTGCTTCCTGTTCTCATCATCTTTACTACCACTTCCTATAATGTTTGTTATTTAAATACTAACATTTTAGTCCCTTACTATGTTTTAGTTTTGTCTTTCCATGTAGCCTGTTATAACACTAAAGACAGTATCATGGCCTTTTAATAATTTTTGGCATCTAAATGGCACAATGCTTTACACATAATATTAAACATTATTAACTATGAGACAAGGAGGTTTTTCCCTCCCCAGTACCCCATAATCTACTTAAATGGAAGAAAAAACCCCTTTTGCTTTTACATTATTTCCAATACGTTTATCAGCCATCTAAGGTGGACTAATTTATGCTGTGGGCTAAAGTTTGACCCCTACTGGGCAATGATCTTAATTAAGATGATTCTGATCGGTGCCTTATTGGGTAGATGGAGTTCAGAAGCCATTTTCATTGCTATTTAATGAGGCTGGTTGAGTGTTCTATTGCAGAGGGCTGAAGACTTAAGGAAGAGAGCAGTGTCAGAGGACCATCATGTTTTGTAGCTGAGTAAGGAGAGACTGTCGCTGGGCTGCTGTGAAGATAGGGGATGGGGCAGAATTCATGCACAGGCTTTTCGTAAGCAAAAGGGTGAATCAGCATCTTGTTTCCCTTCACCTGTTCTGAATGCTGTTCTGTATCCAAAATTGCTCGTCTCTTCATCTCTGCTTCTCAGGTTACTGAGAGTCGGGGCAAACTACAAACCAAATTCCTTCTCTAATTTAGTTTAAGACCCTACAAATATACATATGAAAATCACTCTCCATTTCAGCACTGCTCCCTTTACTGGTGCCACATCAGAGGACCCTGCCCAACTGTATAGTAACTTGCCACTCATAGAGCAGAACATGTGTAATTTAACAAACTATGCTGTACACACTCATGAAACCAGTGTTCCACCCACAGAAATCATTCCTGAGATGGAAAAGCTCTGGGGTGTGGTTAGCTTCAAGAAGAAAATAGTATATTAATTTTTTTAAATCAATAAAATTACTAACAAAAGCTCTCACATGAAGAGTTAATGAAAAGTGCTGGTTGTTAATTGCCTTGCATAACTGGGCCACCTTGGAAGTATGTGCACTTGCAAAGTCCTTGCAATCTTTTGGCTTTTAGAGAAAAGATAATATAGTGTGTACCTGGTGCTTTAGTTCCAGGTATTCAGAAAGTGCCAAGACTGGAAAATTCACCCACAACAAACACAAAAATATAGGTTGAGGTTCCACTGTTTCTCATTTTTGTTTTATCTTTGTTATACATATGTGAATTCTTGCACATGCATTTATTCTTAGTTAGTTTTGTAAAAGCAGGATGTTGAAGCCATTTGAAGTGGAGGATTGGCTTTTAAAAGCAGTTTAAGCAAACATGGAATTAGCAAATTTTAAAAATATTTTATATTTTTAAATGTTAATGTTTTTATAAAAAAATATTTTGAAATTAATACTTCATGCATTGGGTATTATAAGGGTCATATGATGTAACGCATATAAAGTTACATATATAGTATGAAATGATACTTCCCATCCCTTTGCCTTCTTCTGGCACCCTAATCTTTCCCCAACTATCCCATCTGCTCTAATGCCACTTTCTTGGTGCCAAAAAATTACAATTCATATCAATTTTCCATATTTAATCACTTTAAAATATAAAGACACAGCAATGGTCCCCAAAATTCTGTTTTCTAGATTTAAAATATCTTTTAGCCCTTCAACCACTCGTCATATGCAATGGTGTTTTGTTGAATAGTTATTCTATTTCCTTTCCCCTGAGGATGTTCTGCTTCTCTTATAACCTATTAAAGTATGTCACCAAAAGCGACATATAACATTCCAGGTGTATTCCAAACAGAATAGGATGGGACTGCCATCTCCCTCATCCAAAATTAAACTATTCATGTAGCCTTTGCTGTTTTGAACAACCACACTGCACTGTCTTCACACATACATATTGCTTATACACTTTTCCCATCCTGTACTTACATTAGTTATTTTAGATTTAAGAGCAATGCAATGTATTCAAGATAAAATTTTAACTAGATGAAGCTGGATTCATCACCCTGGAAGGAGCTTTCAGAATCTTGATTCTGACATTCATCCTACTCATTAGCTACTAATCAGTAATATAATAAGCATACTCTTAATATGTTTATTCTGATAAAAGAGCCAATACACAACACAAAGGACCCTTTACAACAGCAGCAATAGCAACAATCCTGTATTCTCAAAGATTTATGTATCACTGCACTTTATATTCAACCAATTATCTATTTATTGGTCTTTTTACTCAATTCTTATTTCTTTATCTTGGATAGACAGTAATTAAGATATAAATGATATAAAACAATGTCAAAAATGACAAAAGTTACAAGTGAATTACTTTACAATTCCTAAAGGCAACACTTTCTCTAGCTTTCAGTCCTTTGTAAACTTTGTTCTCTACCCACACCATGCCCACCCACTGCACTTTATTATAATTTTTTCTATACTTGTCTTTAATACTCACCAGATTGCAATCCTTGGGTAGTAACATTAGCTATGGGTAGCATTATATCAGGCCAGGCCTCAAAGAGACAACAAATGCAGAAAGAAATATTCAGGACCAGAGCAAGAGATCTGGTTACCCATCACTTCATAGGTACTAATTCTATCATGCCTCACATTCATTGAGCTTAGTGACTGAAGTATAACTCTCTTTGATCAGCCACCATCCTCCAGGCTATCATCCCCACATGCTCTCTAGACCTCCTGAGTGATAAATCACAAGTGCGTGACCTGTCAATATTTAGAAATTAGGAGAACTCACACAAAAATCCAGGTTTTCAATATCTGTTGCGGGGGGATTAATGTCTAAGCTAATGTCCTTAGATCTGCACTGTCCTCACTACACTCATTTACATACCTGCTTAGTTCTTGGAGTTAACTGAATATGCGCATCTGTCCCCATATGACCTAGTCCTATGCCTTTCCATGACCTCTTCCCCCTACCCTTCCACTGGGACCTCTGGAATCTCATTCTGAGATTATCAAACTCCTATATATTCTTCTGCATTGTACTATAAATGTGTATATACTTTTCTGACAGAAAACAAAATAAAACTTTTTACATTTTTGAAAGCAATAGAGGTGCAGGAAGTTAGAAATATGGGATTACTTCTCAAGCTAAAGAAGAGAGAACTCCCAAGCTACCTACTTAAACAATTACAGTAGGAGAAATGGCAATCCTAAACATATTAACTGTCTTTCTGCATTGGAAAAAATTTCTAATGCTCAGGTGCAAACCTCAGGAGGAAGCAGCAATCTCAGTAATAATGCTACAGTAATCAACCCTGAAGCGGAAACACTGGCACCATATCAAATCGCCAAACTAAACTGAATAATCCCCCAGTGATATCCTAACATAGTATACTACATAACAGCACATTCATCGTGACTCTGCATAACCACCACTAATCAGAATATCCCATAAAAACTGACCTTTATTTATAAAGAAAAACATATCACAATGTGAACAGGCAACATGGCATAGTCACCACTCCCTGACAGTGCTAAAGCGTGTGCATATATTCATAGATGCACTTATTTGTATATCTGTGTGCAAAACACTATAATTTAAATGACTCAAACATAAATTACCCATAATCCCACATTACTATTACACAGGACCCCCACTGCTCTACTCTATCACTCCATTCAATCATAATGTGTAACACTGACATCATACCTGGAAAAGATAATGCACAAACACATGGGCATATGCAGGAGTCAAATTAGTAATAGAATACAAGGATTATCCAATAAATGGGGATGTCAACTTGAAGAGAAACTAAGATTTGTACATCATACTATACACCCCCCAAAAAAATTCCAGATATAATAAAGTTAAATTAAGAAAGAATAGAGCACTCAAACTATATTTTAAAAGACAATCAAATATAAATATCCAAGCATAAAAACAGCAAGAAATCACAAAAAAAAGAACAGAAAATAACATACAGGAGTAGATACAACTAATGATTTTTTTTTTAATTTTTAAACTAGGCTCCCATTAGAATAGAAGAATGAACAAGGGAAATAAACACACAATTCATAAAAGAGAAACCTATCTCGTTAAACGTTAAAATGTTTAGTCTTACTAGTGATTAGAGAAAGGCAGAGTAAAGCAATGCCTATTAAACTTTAAAAGACTGAAGAAAATAATAACGAATGCCCTGGCAAAAGTACAATGAAACAAAAACTCTCTGATAGTGTCAGTAAAATGCAAAAATCCAATTTGGAAAACAATTTTTAAATGTGTAGCAAGAGCCTTAAAGATATTTATATTCTTCAATACAGTAATTTCATTTCTCAGAATCAATTAAGATAATCTTAATATGAAAAAAGCTATGAGCATATAATTGGTATTTTAATATTTTTAAAAACTGGGAATAATCTAAATATCCATCAAGTAAAAATAATTAACATATAGCATAATGAGTCTAGATGAATACAAAACATTTGTTAAAAGCGATGTTCACATGGAATATATAACATGAAAATACGTATAAGTAAATGTGTAAAATAAGACACAGTTGCACATACAATATAATTAAAAATGCATCTTAAAAAGCACAGCCAGAGACACAAAAATCCTAAAAAAAATGCAAAAATTTAACAATGGTAGTCTCTTACTTTCAACTTAGTTTACCTTCTACTTCTTAGTACCTAATGTTACACCTGGTAAGAGACTGCACTAATTGTCCCCTAGGAAGTAAGTTTTATATACCAGCTTCTTAATTTCCACCCTGAAATCTTAATGAAGGGAATGAGATATGAACAAACTTCTTTAAACTGACCAGCTGAAATAAATTGTACCCTCCTCAGTATATCCATTGATATACCCTCTTTTAATTTTATACTATAGCATTTATTTAATTCCATAGTAAATTATAAAACACAAAATTTGTCCCTATAACAAAATATTAAGCCCTTTAACAAAAAGTACTCTCTCTGCCAGCAGGTGGAGGTGCAGGAATTCTAAACATTGAAGCACATTCCTGGCAGCCTGTTTTCCTGCCCCTGAACTGGGAAAGGAACTAGTATGATCATATAGAGCTCATTTTGTTATCACTGTTATTTTAATATCACTTCCCCATCCCCTATCACCATCAAGATTCTGAAGCTTCAGTGAGAACTGGTAGTGTAATTAAAACAAAATGAGTTTGGATTCAGGCTACCTGCTGACTCTGGCCCTTTCTAACTCTCCAACCTTAAACAAATTACTTTAGCTATTACAGCTTCAGCATCCTCACCTATAAAAAGGAATAACAATATCTGCCCTATAGATTTCTATGAATGTTACATTAGCAAATATAGGTAAAAAACTTAGAACAATATCTTGGGGATGACTCCAATGAAAGTTTCAACTTCCCCTTAATAAAACTGAAGTGTCAACTATAGTGTTAAATATTAAATTATTATTCTAGGGCAGTGTAAACTGTTTAATAAAACAAAAGGTCTGTTCCATTAAAGAACTTACAGTTTTGTAAGACTAAAAACAAATGTTAAACAAATAGTCACACTTACAAATTTTGAATAAGATATTGTCATAAGTACTATAAAAGAAAAGTTGACTGTGTTATGTAGTATATTCGATCTAACTTAGATTGCTAAGAGTCAAGAAAGGCCCATTTGAAATGATGATATTTAAGGTGAAATCTAAAGGACAAATAGCAGATATATAAGGAGACAACAGAGGTATGATCCAGATGAAAGGAAGAGCATGTGTGAAGGCCTAAAGACAGAAAAGAGTTGACAGGTTTAAAAAAAGAAAAAGCCAGTGGTTGCAGTATACTCAGCAACCAGGAGAAAGACTCAAGATGAGATTAATAACATATACAATTACAACAGGAGGGCCCACATAACCCACACAAGGGGCATTCCTGAAGCACCCAGGTCAGGTGATAAAAGAGACAACCATTAGACCCAACAGGAGACCTACTACATAAGGCTACCCCACGAAGACTGGAAGTCACAGCAGATCTATCTAAAACATAGGAACAAACACAAAGAGGCAGCCAAAATGAAAGACAAATAAAGAGACCTCAAATGAAAGAACATGAGAAATCTCCAGGAAAATAGCTAAATAAAGTGGAGGCAAGCAACTTATCAGATAGAGAGTGCAAAGTAATGGTTATAAGTATGTTCACAGAATGAAAAAGGACATAGAAAAAAAAAATCAGAAATGAAGAATACAACATCTGAAATGAAGAATATACTGGAAGGAATAAACAATAAACTGGATGAAGCAGAGGGCTGACTCCGTGATTTGGAAGACAAAGTTGCAGAACACATCCAATCAAAGCAGCAAAAAGAAAAATAAATTTTAAGTAAAGATAGTTAAAGGGACCTTTGAGACAACATAAAGCTAACAAAATCCACACCATAGGGATACCAGAAAGAGAAGAAAGAGAGCAAGGGATCGAGAACCAATTTGAAAAAATAATGACCAAAAACTTCCCTAACCTGGTGAAGGAAAAGACACAAGTACAGAAAGTGCAGCGTCCCAAACAAGATGATTGCGGACTGAGGTGGTAGTTACAGGAATATACACATGTGACAATAGAACTATGCATACACATTTGATCAATGTCAATTTCCTGATTTTAATATTGTACTATAATTATTTAAGATGTAACAAAGATGTATTATCTTTGCAACTTTCTGTGAATCTATAATTATTTCAAAATAAAGAGTTAAGGAGAAAAATTGTAACAGACACTATGTGGCTCCAAAGCTTAAAGTACTTATTATCTGTATTTACTCTCTGGGCCTTTACACAAAATATTTGCCAACACCTGATGTAGAATATTTGGAGAATGGATAGAAAACTAAAAAAAGAAAAAATGGAAACAATAAAATAATTTAGAAGACTCTCTCCAGAAAATCTTATACATATGCTAAGCAGTAAAATCCTGAATCTTTAAGTTTTAGAATTAAGTTTATCTAAAATGACTAGTATTACCCAAATATTCACTGAAGAAACCAATGATAAAGTAAATAAATAATAACAACAAAAGCAAGAGCCCATTTTTAGTTAGTGTTACTATGTACCAGGAATTATATACTAAGTACTTCCTATGCTTTATCTGCTTTAAACCTTCATCTACCCTTTGAGTTAGGTCTATTACCTTAAACTGTGTATCACAGATGTTAACTTCTTTGCCCAAAGCCTCATGGTTAGGAAGTAATAGAGCCAAGATTTAAAATTCAGGTAGTCTGACCACAAAGCCTGCAGTTCTAATCCATGATTCAACACCGTCTCCACTGTATTATCATCCACCTGTATCTATAAGTGAACCACCAAATAAGACGCAGGAAATTTAAGATGGAGGTAAAGTAGCTGCACCTGAATTGATATAAATTTAGTTGACCTTTGAAAAGTCACTTGAAGGGAAAATCTCTGAAGATACAATTGTTCTTAGTATAACTAATTGGTTAGTAGAAGATGATAAAATAATGTCTTGTTTAGTGGGCATTATATAACAGTTTGCAATTGGAATGCCTGCACTTATTCATCCTAAAAAGATCTACATTTCCATTCTATTTCAAGACAAAATGCAATTATGACACAATGGTCAAGCTGTAATTTGAGCTGCCTCTGGCAGGGGTATGAATTAAATGCCTCTGAAAATCTCTTCCTAAGTGATCCACAATATCTAGTTTGGAATTTATTGATTTTATAATAAGAACATTTATTACTTTTCCAAATTTTTTATAAAACAAAACCATACATTGCCAGGTATGAGAATTTTGGTATATGTTAAATTTTAACTGTCCTCCCCCAAATAAGAAAACAAAGTGGAGTGATTATACCTAATGAGCACAGTAGTGGGAAAGTCAATCTTTAAAAAGAAAGAAGGGGGAGAAAAAAAGTGTAACCATCTGGCAACCATACAATATTTGAGAAAATGTTAGTGTTCTAATTGAGATCTAATTGAGTTTGATTTACTTGTCAAGATAATTGCTTCAGTATTAATTAAATATGTCTCCTGCAGCTGCAGAGAAAGCTAAACCTTACATCCTACTGATTATACAGGATACACACCACTCATTTAAGTCAACAATGCTTGCTAGGCTCATGTTACCCCAAAATAGCTCTCTGTATATTGATTATTAACATCTCAGATTTTGACATTAGTGTTTTCTCCATTAATTAAGGCTAAAATTTCTTAAATCTTGAAAGAAAATTGGTGAGGCCATCCAGAAATTAGTCAGGAACAATTCATCATCAACAATATACAAATCTAACCAGTTCTTTTGGAGGAGAAATTATATTTTTTATTTTTCAATTACAGTTGATATTCAATGCTATATTAGTTTCAGGTGTACAGCATAGTGGTTAGACACTCACAGATTAGGAAGTGATCCCCCTGATAAGTCTAGTACCCACCTGACACCATGCACAGTTACTACATCATTACTGACAAATTCCCTATGCTGTACTTTACATCCCCATGACTATTTTGCAACTACCAATTTGTACTCCTTAATCCCTTCACCTTTTTCACCCAGCCACCCAACCCCCTTCCCATCTGGGAACCATCAGTTTGTTCTCTGAACCTATGAGTTTGTTTCTGTTTTGGTTGTTTATTTTGTTTTTTAGATTCCACATGTAAGTGAAATCATATGGTGTTTGTCTTGCTGTAGCTGACTTGTTTCACTTAGCATAATACCTCTAGGCCCATCCATGTTGTTGCAAATGGTGAGTTTTCATTCTTTTTATGGTCAAGTAATATTCCATTATAATAATGTACCACATCTTTATCCAATCATTTATCAACGAACCCTTAGGTTGTTTCCATATCTTAGTTATTGTAAATAATGCTGCTATATATCTTTTCAAATTAGTGTTTTGGATATCTTCAGATAAATACCCAGAAGTGGGATTGCTGGGTGAGAAATTTTAGTTTTAAATCCCCATAGTATCTGAGGCACTATAATTATCTGTAGTTGATTGACTGACAAAATAAACATCAAAAATCATCTTTACCTATTTCCTTTACATTACTTCCCCACCTGCAAGGTTTCTGACAAATTAAGACAAAACAAAAACTGGCACATCCCAGCGCCTCAGTAAATAATTCCAGGGTTTATTGGCAGTCGTTAGATTTTTTCCCCATATATTAAATTTAAATTCTGCTGTAGAATCAACCAAATTCTTTCTCCTTGTGAATGATGGAGAATAGCTAATCAGTATTCTCAGAAAAGGAACTGTGCATGCATATATTTAAAGATAGTTATTAGATCATCCCATTAACTTTCAGGACACTCATATCCTCTCAATTCCCTGAACTTTGCTTATTTGGTTCTACTTTCTAACTCTTTAATCATCAGCAGCATAATTGTCTTCCAAATCCTTTCCGAATTTAGCTTATGGTAGAACAAAAAAATACAGAGAATTCCAGACTAACCAGAGTAGGTACAAGAATTATACTTAGGGCCCATACATCAGTGCATCTCTACATCTCATCTTCACATTTCATTTTTCATCCATTTATTCAATCACTTAGTCATCAGTTATTTCTGAAGCTCCCACTCCATATCAGGCACTGATACCTACCCTCCAAGGGTTTATAGTCAAATGGATAACACAGACAAGTAAGGAGGCAACTAAAATGCAATGTGGAAGGTCCTACTATAGGAGGAGAATGTCATAGAAGTACACAGGAAGGGCTCTTAACATAGAAAGAGGAAGTGGTGTGGGGAAGAAGCACCTTTGAAAAAGCTCCTCAAAGGAAATGACACTGATGTTGAAGTCATCAGAAGTTAGCCAGGTCGGGCCAAATGGGAGCAGAAGCTCCAAAAATAGTGGGAAGGGTAGAGGGAGGGTTAGACCTGAACGGGGGATTAAAACACATTTTATACAAAGTAAAACAAAAGAAACTCAGAATGTCTGGAAAGAAGATAATTGTGGAAGACAAGCAAGAGAGGGAAGAGTCTAGATTTTATCCCAACAGCTAAGAACACATTAAGTGCTCAATGCTTCAAATTTGAAATTTACAAAGATTATTGTAAAAACTGGATTGAACGACAGTAAGACTGGAAGGGAACCAGATTAAGAGTCTGTTGCAGATTCCGAATGATAAGATTATAACAGACTAACTTGAAGGAATGACAAACTAAAGGAAGAATAAAGAAATATGGAGGAAGTTAAATTGATACATCTTTACAACTGACTGTGTGGGGGATGTGTGTGGGGGATGACAGAGGAGAAAGGAATCATGTATTGCCTGAAATTTTTAGTTCTCATGCTGAGCTGAAAAGAACTAAAGTCTTCTTCTACCTAATCTTTTTGTTCTTTAAGTTGTTTCAATTTTTCCTTCATTTAAAAATAGTACTTCTTCATCAACAAAAAGCAGAAAATTTAAATCACCCATGTTTTCATTATACAAAATAACCACTGTAAACAAGTTAGTGCGTATTATTAAACAGATTATAAACACTGGTTTATAATCTGCATTCTTTCCCTAAATACTTCTGTTAAAAAGTGGTCCTCAAAATATGGTCCCCATACCAGCAGTAATATCACTACTGCAAATTCATCTCTACCACCCCCAGACCTGCCAGATTATAATTCCTAAAGACAAGGTCCTAGTAATTGTGAAGCACATTCAAGTTTGAAAACCACTGTTCTAGAACAGCATTTCAGCACATTTTCCCACTGTATTCACACATGGTAATTTAATCATTCCTTAATGGTAGGCATTTGGGTGGTTCCCAATTTTTACTGACATCATGCAGTTGCACATCCTTATAACTAGATTTTTACACACATCCTTGGTAATTTTAACTGGGATCATCCCTCAAACTTGACATTCTAGGTCAGGCTTTAAAACTTTGATGTGTGTCCCAAATTTTCTTTCACTCACCAATACTTCCTCCAATAAGAAGTACGTAAGATTAGCTGTTTCTCTACATTCTTGGTCACAGTATAGTATCACTTTTTGAAAATCTCTGCCAATCTCATGGGTGGCAAATGGTATCATATTAGAGCTTAAAGTACATTTCTATTATTTCTACTGAACTTGTCTTCTTTTGTAAACAATCTGCTCATGTTCTCTGCCCATTTTTGATAAAGCTGTCTCTTTAGAGGTCTCTAAAAATAAAGATACTATTTACTTTCCAAAATACAAATGTTTTCCAATTGTTATTTGCCTGCGTTTTTTTAAGAAATGATTTTTTTTAACTAACATTTTACATTGGTGTGGTACCTTTGTTACAATTGATGAACCAATAATGATAAATTATCATTAAAGCCCATAGGTTACATTAGGGTTCACTCTGTATTGTGCAGTTCTGTGGGGGGGGTTTGTTTGTTTGTTTTTAACAAATTATTTTTATTGCTGAAAATATTACAGATGTCTCCTTTTTACCCCCACTGATTGCCTCCACCCCGAATTCTGTGGATTTTGGCAGATGTATAAAGTCATGTATCCACCATTCAGTATCATACAGGATAATTTCATTATACTAAAAATCCCCTAGGCTCCCCTATTCATTCTCTTCCCCATCCCCTAACCCGTTTTCCCTTTTCCAGAATGTCATATAGTTAGAATCATACTGTAATGTAGCCTTTCCAGATTGGCTTCATTCCCATAGCAATATGCATTTAAGGCTCCTCCGTGTCTTTTTAGAGCTTGAGAGTTTCAATTCTTTTTAGTAATAAATAGTATTCCATCACTTGGATGTACCACAGTTTACTTATCCATTCATCTGCTAAATAACATCTTGATTGCTTCCAAATTTTGGCAATGATGAATAATGCTACTATAAACAGTCACGTGCAGCATTTTCTGTGTGAAGACAAGTTTTGTAGTCATTTGGGTAAATACATAAAAGCATGATTGATGGGTCATATGATGAGTATGTTTAGCTTTATAAGAAATGCCAAACTGGCTTCCAATGTGATTGTAGCATTTTGCATCCCCACCAGCAATGAGTGGAAGTTTCTGTTGCTTCACATTATCACCAGCATTTGGTGGTGTCAGTGTTTGGAGGCTTAACCATTCTAATGGGTGTAGTGTAGTATCCCATTGTCGTCTTAATTTGTAATTCCCTAATGACACAGGATGTGGAACACCTTTTCATATGGTATTTTTCATGTTAATATTTTCCTCTATTGAGGTGTCTGTGGAGATCTTCTGCCCACTTTTCAACTGGGTTGTTTCACTGCTGAGTTTTCAGAGTTCTTTGTGTATTATGGATACAAATATCAGATATGATATATTTTCTCCCAGTCTGTGATATGCCTTTCACTTTTCATTTTAATAAGATATAGACTTTTAATTTTATAATGAAATGCACCAAATTTTCCCCAGACATTGTTATACTTCATCTGGTATCATGTTTAGAAGTCAAAGATTATAATAGAGTTAATTATATTGTCTAGCACTTTGTTGTTGTTTTTTTACATTTACCTCTTTAACCCACCTGTAGTGTTTGTGTGCCACACTAAACCTTTAGCCTTCAAAGAGTGATTTAAAATGCCAACTTTATCATATGTGGTTTGTTTAGGTACTTTCTACTCTAGCCTGTTGCTCTGTTGTTACTGTATGCTACAGCTTCATATATTTTCATATATTTGCAACAAATCACAAATGCATACCACAAAAGCCACACACCATTATTCATGGTAATGTGGTTGTAGTTACTCCACCAAGTAAATTCTGGAATCACTTTTTCAATTTTATCCAAAAGAATCCCATTTCACTGTGATATTCATTATAACTATGTTAAATTCATGATTTTCCATGCATCAACATGGCCTCTTCATTTATTAAAGTTTTATTTTATGTCCCTTATAATGTTTTGTTCTCTTCTTCACAGAGATCCTGCATCTTCTTTGTGAGTTTGTTAATTTGTTTAATTGTATCTTATTTATTCCTAGGAAATACACGTGTTAGTATATGTGTAGGCTGTTGTCAGTGCTCTTATATATAGCATCTTTTTTCCCATTTTATCTTTCTATTTCTTGCACATGATAAATAACTGAGTTTTATATATTTGTAGCTAGTCACCAAATCTCTTATTAGTTAAAATCATTTTCCAACTGATTTTTGTGGGCTTACCCCAATAAACGGCATTACATTGCAAGTTAAAGAAAGTCTGCTCCTCTTTACTTTTTCCACAACTCATTTCATATTCTTCTTTGATTGCACTGATTGAATTTCTATTAAATGTTGAACAATGATAATCATAAAGAGTATATTATATTCCATAAAAAACCCTACCTAGTTATAATGAAATCACCTTTTAATAAACCATGGACTTTCTATCTTCCTTACGGCCTGTACACATTATTTCCCCTACTCAATACCATGTTTGCCCCTACGTCTTTCTAGTTTGCTGGACTTTGTACTAAATCCAAATCCAACTATACAGCGATAGAGCTTCCAGCCTCTTAAATGTGATTTCATATTGACATTTATTCAGGTCAGTCACAAAACTACCCAACAACTGCAGAACCATTACCAGCTCCTTGGTACCCTTATTCTGCAAAATATTAAAGTTAGAGAACTAATGGAAAGGTTAACCACTTATAGATAGAAAAAGCTGATTAACTTTTCTGCTGAGAAGACTCGCAAATCTTAACTTTTCAAGAGATTTTATTACCACAGTGCAAATCACATCAAAAATCTGTTGTAGTGGCTTCAACAATAATTCAAATCATTCACTAAAATAATGTTGCCTTTTTAGCCAATAACACCAACTAACAGTTTCTAAAGAAAAAGTATTCTTCCTATCATTTCTCCTGATTAATCAAGTAAAACTTTGCAACTAACAGCAATGACCTAATTATAGAAATGTTCTTTTTGTTGCTACAAAACAACTTAATTACAATCTCTATTGTTTAGCTGTCTAAGAAAAAAGTTCCATTAAAATAAGCCATATGTATATATGCATGTATGTGTATATATATATATACACACACACACAACATACGCATATACACATATATTATGTATATATCATATAATTATAAAACCTTTCATATATATAATTCTATGCAGAAAAGGAAAAATTACTTTTACAATAATTCTGCGTTTTACTAGAAAGCAGTATGTTGCTTTAGAAAGACATTGAGTTGAGACTTTAAAAAAATCATCTACTTTCTCTCCCTAATCCTGAATACATAAAGAAGAAAATACTTCCTATTAATTGGCTGAGCAAAGTTACTGATCTGATACCTAACATTTGAGGCAAACATTTAACACAGATTTTATCAAATATGCATCCTCCCACGCATATGTTTCAATGGGATATACCAAGCTTCTATGAGCAATGATTAAAGCATTGCTAGAAATGGATCTAAATTAAACTTAAGTATTAATAACATAAAATGGGCTATAGGGCTAGTGACAGTGGTTTAAAATTTGGGGGGGAAAACACATTATATTTGATAACATATTATTGCACAACATCCTGCATTTAATTTTAAAAATACACTTTTAGACATTAGAGTTTCTTCCAGCTTTCAATACACGTAGAAGTCTTTAACAACTATCTTCCAGCAAATCTTATCTTATTCACAAAAGGTGTATATATCAAATCCTGAGGTAAGTGTCCTAATTTCTCTCACGTTTATGATTTAACTGGGTTAACTAAGGGATACCCAAAGGAAATTTATGTAGCTTGGGAAGAGGGAGAGACTAGATTTTAAAACTGACATAGAAAGTCTAAGTCTGATTTTGTCTTGTTACTTTGGCTCCTCTAGAGATGTGAATTAAACAACTAAGTGTCTTTTTATCCTTTCTGGATACATGAAATGTTTACATGCTGAACACAGAGTGCGGGTAATTTCTTTTTCCCTTTCTCTCTTTTTTGGCCTTTCTTGACCATACCACTTTATGCCAGGATTATTTTAAATTCAAAGCCTCCAAATATAATGCCCAACAGCTGTTACCACTCACCCATCAAGATTGCCACAAATGCTCCAGCCACAAAATTCTCTCAATGAGTTAGCAGCTGTACAATTTTATAAGTTAATTAAGCAGAAAACAGGCTGAATTTAGTTTCTTAGGTTTTACACTACATGAACCATTATAAATATTTTCCAAGAAAAAGACAGGGATGCTAACTGAAAACAAACACTACAAATGGGGCAATAAATTAATTCATTCTTCCTACTTACAAATAAATTATCTTTTTGTTGTCGTTAATCCTCATCTGAGGATATTTTTTCCATTGATTTTTTTTTTAGAGAGAGTGGGAGAGAGGGAGGGAGCAGAGAGAGAGAAACACTGATGTGAGAGAGACCCATCAATTGGTTGCCTTCCACACTCACCCCGATGGGGCCAGGGAAGGAACCTGCAACCCAGGTCTGTGCCCTTGACTGGAAATCAAACCCGAGACCTTTTGGTGCACAGGCTGTCACTCTATCACTGAGCCACACCAGCCAGGGCCAAATAATTTCTCTTTTGAACACTGGTAGCCCATGTAGAACCAAGTCTAAATCTAAATCCTACTTCTACAACAGATTTTAGGAACCACTCTATGCAAAGCACTGCAAAGATCAGACATTTATGCAGAAATAATTGTAACTACGATCACTTAGTTCATTAGCTTGAAAATATGAAGGTCAATAAAAATTACAAGCATATATTATGAATAACTGTATGCTAACTTATTCAAAACTATCAAAGTTTTTAAGAATTCTTTATAGATTTTTTTTAAAGACAAACTAAAAGGAAAAATCAGGCAGATATATCAGACTTCTACCATAAATACAAGATAATAGAAGAAAATAAATATATTCTGAGGGGGAAAAAACACGCGACACAAGAATTCTCTATTCAACAAAGTTTTTTGTTAGAGAAGGAAAAAGTCTTCAGATATGCAATAGTTCCATAAGAGTTTCATCCATGTAAATTCTATCCCATGTAAACTTACTGAAAAAGTATTCAAAGATGCATTCCACTCAGTCAAACACAAAACTAATCAAAATAAGAGCTCAACATGGAGAAATTCCAGTATCCAAAGCCTGGAACTGAGCACTGAAATATATAACAGATTCAAGTAATTGTTGAAAGCAGGATGGCCAAAATTGCAAATATCACTTTTGTGTAGAAGTACTTTTCTAATTTAGTAATATTGAACTAGTTAACCATGCCTGAGATATTTTGCAAAGGCTCCCAGTGTAAACTTATCTATTTTCTGATATCTTGGTCTATAAAACTTAATAGACATAAATGGATAACATTTGGTGAAAATATACATTAGGTTTCTAACTCATACTAAAATAACCATATTGTAAGAAAATAAAGGAAAATCACTATTTAGTCTTGGAATGGAGATCTCATAACAGAAAACAAAGGAAAGGCTCAATAGATATGACTGTTAAACACATCGAAGCAAGGGCAATTCACAAAAGAAGAAATAAAGTGGTCAAAATAATGCAAAACAATAAGATATCAATTTTTCCTTTTTATATTAGAAAAAGTTTTTTTTTTAAGGCTGTTAACAGTGTGGATAAAAAGAAGTACTCCTCCACTACTGGTGAAAGTAAAAAACCTTCATTCAAGGATGTTCATCATAGAACTATTTTTTTTTAAGTGTAAAAATCTATAAAACTGCCACCCAGAGATGACTGCTACTATCATTTAGTGTATGTCTTTCCAGACATTTTTAGTATATATGTGCACAAACATATTTGCATATATATATACACAAATATGTATGCATATTATTTTATAACCTATTATTTATTTTCATTAACGACATGATCAAGTATCTATTCTATTAACTATGTAACCATACTGCCATGATTGTTCAACAATAGGTCTTTTCCCTTTTTTTTAAACAATTCTCCTGCCTAGAATACAGCTAGGACAAATGGAACTCCCTGAGTATGTTGGACCCTGAGGTAGCACTGACAGATGACAGAGTAGCAAGTTGACAGATGACAGAGAAGCAAAGCCTGCATCTCTGATGTTTTTGTGAAATAGTCATTGTACTAGTCTTAGAGAGCCCACCAAAGAATTTTACATAAGAGAAAAATGAACACTCAGTAAATACTAGCTATTATTATTATGAAGAACATTTTCTTACATAAAAATGTTCACAATATAGTACTAGATTTTAAAAGTTGGACGTATAAAAAATCTTAAGAATACTTACCAAAGTATTATCAGTAGTGATCTCTAAGTATTAATTATATGCAATTCTTATTTCCGTTATTTCCCAGATGCCCTACATTAAGCAAGTACTTTGGTAATTTGACAAATATATCTTATTTAAACAAGGCAACAGGCAGAGAACCAGTTAACTGTCCACTCCAGCTCTTAGTTCTAACTTTCTCTATAAAACTATACTGATGGTCACACACACAAAAATCTTCACGGAACCAGTATAGATATGCCCTTGACCTTTAATGAATGAATATATTCTAAGATAGTTGGAGAGAAAGAGCAGGAGAGGGAAGAAATCAAAGACAATTATATATAATAGTAAAAGCAAAACTAGTTTTTTTTTAAAAATACAAAATCAATTGAAAATCAATAAAAGTTCAATGCTTAAGGAGGACCAAAATAGTATTTCTTGATGGCAAAGTGTCCCAAACATTTCTGTCTACTAAAATCATTTGTAATTGTTGTTATTTTCACCGCTGAGCTGTCTGTTTTTCAAATACTCTAACAGAGTCAGGGAGGGGCAAAGGCTCAGTCCCAGCTGCAGCTTCCCCGTCACCCAACTCGCCGACCTTCGCAGCTCTGACAGTGGCACTGGAGCCCTCGAAGACCCGCTTGCCTTTCCTACATGACAGGCCACTTAAGGTTATGATTCTAATTGACAAGAAAGAGAGGGATCGAGAAATGTGAAAACACTTTCTAATAAGTATATTTATTTTTCTTGAGCTATTTTCTTTTTTTACGAGTATAGTTTGATTCTTTTTAACCATAGCTATTGTGCAACCCTCGCCCCCAGTAATTAAGAGTTTTCTTGGTTTTACTTAAAAAAGAAAAAAAAGAACGCTCTGCGCTCTGTATTCTCTTAGAAACTGCCAGGGGGAAAAGTCACACTTCTTTTTAGCAGCTAATGATAAAAATTATGCAATCCATGTTTGTCGTTTTAAACCTTAGCTGGTAGAAAATTCAGAGTAAGGTTATACAGAGAAATATAATAACTTCCTGTAGATCAGTTTCCTGGTACAATTATTTACTCTTCCTTTTAGCTCTGCCTCCTACTTGCCATCATTTTCATTACTTTATTACTATATTACTATATTACTGTTCATTTACCTCAGTACTTGTAGTTCTATGTCTCTTCCCAGAAGCACTTCAAATTATTTTTGGAAGTAGGCAGAAACATACAATAAATTAATAAATAAATGAATATATACAATATGAAAATAATGCTGTCTTTTGACTATATCCCAAGTTCCAAAAAAAAAGAAACCTAAAATGGGATATTATCCTCCCATCTCAAGCAAATAAAATCACACAAAAGCCAGTATCTCTCCTTGGGGATCTCTATCCTTCAATCCAGTGCACTGCTTATCTCTTACACACAGCACAACAGGCAAAATCCTTTCCATACTTTTCAATGAATTCCCACAATTTTTTATTCTAATTCCTAATTATTTTACCATAAGAAAGAAAGTGGAAGAACTGTACAGAACTGGGTTCTTTATCCTATTATTCAAATGCAAACAGACTTCTGCGAGGTTTTCCTAGCATCCAAAATGTCACTACTGCAGTGACCACAGTGCTGGCAAATGCCTCCTGAGCTGGAAGCAGAACGAGATTTCAAATAATTTATAAATCATCATTTCAAGAACACTTCTTTTATCCCACAAAAGACATTATTTCGTTCAGGACCCATAAGCTGTCAAGCTTCTCAGCATACCCAAAAATCCCACTTAGCTCACTATTGTAAACAGTGTAGATACTGCTACCACATCAATAAGTATATTTCTTGAAAGAATCATTTTTGTGTTTGATTCACATTTGTTCTGCATATGCCAATGAACCTAAGGTATTTGTAATGTTAAATTCTTAAAAGCCTTAGCTTACAGAAGGGTCTGGGCGGAGGGTAGGTGCAGGGTCGAAGGGGTCAATGGGGAAAAAAGGGGGACATCTGTAATATTTTCAACAATAAAGATAAATTTTTAAAAAAATAAATAATTTTTTTAAAAAGGGTCAGGCAATTTGAAAACAGCAAAAGATCTATCCCGTGTAGATCAGTCAAGATAAAATCCAAAAGAAGGAATCACAGCATAAACTGGGTACAACAGTCTTCTTTACTACCCTATCCCACTCTCTCCTTTTCATAAACTTGTTTTAGAGTAAGAGTGAAACTGACTATTAAGATTCAGTCCGCATTCAGTCCGCAGATAGGCAGTACATACTGTCCTAATACTTTTGATTGACTGATTGACTTGAGAGTGGGGGGAAGAGAGATTGATCGAATGATGGACTGTTGTTCCACTTACACATGCATTCATTGGTTCCTTCTTGTATGTGCCCTGACAGGGATCACACCTGCAGCCTTGGTGTACCGGCACAACATCTAACCAGCCGAGCTACACGGCCAGAGCCTATCCTAACCCTTAAAAACTCTGATTTGTCTAATTAAACAGCTGAAATAAATAGAGCCGATAATTATTTACCTTGAATATAGTTATGAATAAATATTATTGCATATATTTCCAGTGACATTTATATACTGGTATTCAGAAAACACTTTTCTTTCTCAGCCTTAGGAAAACTAGACTTTTTCTATTCTCTTTAATAAAAATTTAAAAAATTATAAAGATGGAGCTCTTTCTAATGGCACAGATAAGGAATTCTCTAAAGTATCCTTAGAATTCCCTTCAGGAACAGTGCACATATGCTATCCTAATTCAGTGCCTACTAACAACTGTGTCTCCATCAGTGCATCTGCCTATAAACTGCTCTATCACAGAATATTTTCATTTATAACTATGGCAACATTATGAGCTCATTCTCAGTCTACACAGAAGAGAGATGGTTTAGCTCAATCTCTGTAAAATTCCGTTGATGGAGTCTAGTTCCAGATAAACGGAGTAAGCATACTCAAGCCTATTTCTACCGCTGAATATAGCTATAAACCTTGGACAGAAGGCATGGGGTATCTTATTTGAGGACTTTGAAAAGTAAATAGTAGCAGGCTAACTGAGGAAGGCCAGAATTTGAAGCACAACCAAACTGACAGTAAATTTATCTTTTTTTTTTTTCTTTCTGGTATCTCCTAGCATGAACTCAATATACCAGAAACCTGGAAGTGGGCAATAAAGCTCCAGGATCAGCTCTCAGGTTTTGGCTCAAGGTGCAGGAAGGGGAAAACCTAATGCTCAGAGAGTACAGAAATGTCCCCTCTCCTTTTCCTCTGTCTCTTCTCCATCCCACTACAGCCTAAAAAACAATATCCAAGTAACAGTGGCACTGTTCATTAATGAGAGCCTGTAAGAGAAGAACCTCTCCTTCCATACCGTGGAGCCGTGGTTCCAGGAGGGTAGGGCCAAAGCCCAGGGCTTCTCTCTTCCTCCCTGCCCTCCTGTTGCTGGGCTCAGGATGAGGGGCTGGTTGGATAAGCCCACAGTGAAGCAGAGAAATAAAAGCCCCAGCTTCCTAGTCAAAGGATTTTTTTAAAGCCCCAGGAAACTGAAAAGTACTTCATCAATATAATCAGACAAGAATGAGCAATTAAAAGCACACGGATCAGAAATAAAAAATTAAAATTGTCACTATTCACTGTTGACATGATTATCTACCTAGAACATACCAAGAGTCTTTAAAAAAAACAAAACAAAACAAAACAAACCTCTACAATAAATGAGTGAGTTTGGCAAACTTGCAGGATATAAGGTCAACATAAACAAATATCAACTGCATTTCTCATCAATAAACAATTGAGAACCAAAAATTTAATATCATTTACAATAGTTTAAAATTGTTTTGAAATAATTGCTATAAATCTGACAAAACATATACAGGATCTATATACCAAAAACTACAAAATGCTAATGAAAGAAATCAAATAAATGGAGACACACACCACATATTCACAGATTGGAAAACCTGTCACAATAAAGATTCAATTCTTCCCAAACTGAACCAGATTCAATGAATTACAATTAAAATCTCAGCAGGAAAAAATAATAATAAAAAAATAAAATCCCACTTTTTGTAGATATAGACAAGCTGACTGTAAAATCTTTATGGAAAGGCAAAGGAACTAGAAATTTTTATTTAATTTTGGAAAAAGAAAAATCAAGTGAAAGGAATTATATACCAGATTTTAAGACTCTCTCTAAAGCAACAGTAACCAAAACAGTTACTGTTATTAGTGAAGGGAGAGGCACATACATCAATGGAACAGAAATATGCTCACACAAGCATGGCCATTTGATTTTTTAAAGGTGCAAAAACAATTCAACGGAGAAAAGATAGTGTTTTCATCAAATAGTGTTGGAACAACTGGACATCCATATGCAAACAACAACAGACTTCGAACTTAGCCTTATGCCTTATACAAAAGTTAACAGAATATGGATCGCAATCCTAACTGCAAAACCTAAAACTCTAACATGTTTTATAGAAGACACTCTTCAGACCTAGGATTAGGCAAAGAGTTCTTAGACATGACACTAAAATCATAATCCATATTTTTATTCTGATAAAATGAACTTCAATTTTATTAAAAACGTTTGCTGTATAAAAGGCAATATTAAAAATAATTTTAAAAACAAGCTGCAGCCTGTTTCAGATTCATTCGCGAACATCAGAATGAGTTGTAATCACAATACTTTCCAAGTCAATAAGCTGTACCATAATACAAATTTTGTTATAATATTTACTTGTAAATAACTTTTGATTTATTTCTCCTTCATACTATAACTAGAGTATTATATTAGTTTTTGAATTATGTATATAGGTAGATTAAATTATCTATGAATTTTATTTCAGGATTGTAAAGGGGGCACTATAAAATATTCCTTACAAAAAGGCAGCATTAGGTCTGACAGGGTTCAACCAGTGCGTTACACTATATCATCTCTCCCATGAAATTCTGCAATAGTCTCTCCATTAGATACCTTTTTGTTTAATCTAGCTATCATCACACTGCTCACCAGTGTGTTTTAGCCTGCCTAAAACACAAACTTGTCACGCCCCTCTTCTGTTCCTAAATATTTCATAGGGCTGACAGGAAAAAAACCCAAATTCCTCAAAATGGAACTTAAGACCTTTTGTAATATGATACTATTTGCCCAAACATCTTTATTTCAGGAACTTGCTCTCCCCCTCATACTGAAGACCTTCTTCATTATGGAAGAACCTAGAATACCTCTCTCTTTTGGCTTTCCTTACTGAATGCTATTTTAATCTATTTTGCTGGCTATACCTCCTTTTTCCATCCTCTAAATGTTGGGAAAGTCCTGTGCTTAGTCCTTGGACCTCTTCTTTATCTACACTCATTCCCTAGGTGAATGACTCTTGAGTCTCAAAATTATATGACCAGCGTGGGCCTCTCCCTTGAAACCCAGACTCATAAATGCAATCACTCCACTGAACACCTCTACTTGGATGTCTTATCTCAAGCTTAACACATCCAAAACCAAAGTCCTGACTCCCTCTCCCAGCCTCTCCTCCGCTTCCAAAACCTACTCCACCCACATTCTTCATCTTGGTAAAGAGCAAAAACCAAAGCCTTAGAGGTCATTCTTGATCTCTCTTTATCCTACAACCCACTTAATCCACCTATTGGTTCGATGTTCAAAATACACTAAATCCAGAGTAGAATCCTTCTCCACATCACCACTATAGCCTGGTCTAAGCTACAGTCCTCTCATGTCTGTATTGTTAAAATCGCCTACTACCTGGTCCTCTTATTCAAGCTTTCACCTTCTTTGTCTACATTCCACATAGCAGTGAGAGCAATGTATCCAAAGGGAGGAAAAAAGTGATCTATTCTTAGATCTCTGAAGGGACTAAAACCCACCAGTGGCTTCCTTCTCACTCAAAAGTAAGTCTTTACACTAACCCTCAAGGCCTACATCAATACTTATCAAGCTTGAATACATACTTGAATCAGTTGGGAAGCTTTTAAAATATATCGATGCCCAAGCCCATCCTCAGAAATTCAGATTCAATTGATCTGGAGTGTAAGGTATTGGTATTTATTGAATAAATGAATGTTATTGTCAATAACATCTGTGCCTTCCCCATCACAGGGATGCCCATACAATCCAGGCTAGCCAGAGCACCCAATTCCTCTGGTCTTCCTTTAAGATTGAGCATATGACTCAACCTGAGTCATTTCCTGAGCTTTGTTGAAGTTATCTGGAGAGGTATATGGCTAATGTTAAATATTATGTAAGCCTAATGCGGAAGGAAAGCAGAGATGATTAAAAATATATTAAAAACTAAACAAGATCTTTCCCAGTTTAAAGATAGCTTTTAAGCATCTATTAGTCTGATGTTTTAAATAGAATCTTTTAAAAATTTACCATTAAAACTGGGATTCTCTTTAAGTAACTGCTGCAAACTGGGTCAATTATTTATGGTTCATCAGATCCCCTTAATAAGGGAAAACTTGGTCTATAATGGCCAACAGTCCGTCCCATCCCCCCAACCCCCACCCCGCCCTGGGGCTTCCCCTATTGCCATCCTGCTATGTTCCGGGGCGCCAAACCAGAAAGGGCTTTTCCGAGCCCGAAGCAAGGTATAGCTGCCACGGAGGCGGAAGCATGGACGGGATATAACTCCTTGCCTGATTGTGCTCGGGGCTCAGGCTTTGGACTTGGACTCCTCTGGGCCCGCAGGCGTAAAATAAACCTCCTGAGCCCCTGGTCTCCGAGTGCTATTTGGTCTCTCCATAAGGTGAGTGTCTCTGGTTCCGCAACACCCTGAGGTAGTTTCAAGCAATTAAATGCCTTGAAATGCAATGTCAATACAAACACTTATATGATGCTTTCCTCTGGTCTACTAGAATGTCCCTGGTACCTAAATAAAACCATAGCTTCCTCTGTAGCAGAATTTAAACACACACATACACACTACATATACCATTCTCAATGGCTATTTCCAAGGAAATTCTCACTGAATGGAAGGTAGACTCTGGAAAACAGCCTTTCTAAAAAGGCTGGCGTGAATAGAAAGGGCTCTGAATCAATATGCATGCAACTCATTCTAGTTAAAAAAAAAACAAAAACAGGTTTTCAATTTTTGAGGGGAAGAAAGTCAGTTTTGCTTATGACAAGTCATTCTGAGTCTTTAGAGAATGCCCTGGCCATTTTCTTTCTCTCAACTCAACTTCTCAAATGATTTTTTTAAAAGGTTCAAACACTACAAAGCATCTGATTTAGTGAAAAGCACTTTAAATACCTCTCCAAGGACTCCCTGCTGGATCGAAATGTCATAGAAATGTTGTAAACACTATCAGTCATGTTCCAGAGAACAATTTAAACAAACACTGTTTTGCTCTTTTGTCTGGAAAAGTAATTTCTGAAGTACAAAGTTCAAAACTTTTAGCCCTACGCACTACACAGTTAAAAAAAACCACACCTTTTAAGCATCAGAAGCAGAGTACACAATAGGCTTTGTCTTGTTAAACAAAAGAACGTGCTTTTCCTTTCAATCGTTTCCAGCTGTGTGATCTGGCCTTCATGGAATCAGAAATTAACAGCATATGGCATCTGGCTACCTGCGCAGACTGCATATAAAATCTGAAGTCTTCAATAAGATTAACAGGTCTAGTGGCTGAGAGTGGAGGGGGAGCCACCAAATACTATTTCCAAAACAGAGGTGACAGCTCTAACTAAAAGGAAGCAAGAAAAAAGCATCCCTATCTATTTAGATGTCAACTATATTCTTGAGAAACAACTCAGATGACAAGATTTTCCTACCTCCTAGGCAGCTGAAGGAGATACTGCTACTGACCACGTAACTGTCTTGGTTCCCGAACAAGGAAGGAACTGGTACCAAAAAAAAGTAGTAGCAGTTCTGGGTGACCCCACCTTGTGATATATCAGACTGATGCCCCGGAAACCAGATGTGCCAGAAACAAGAAAACTTCAAATGGCATCATTCTTATGACACATGCCATCAAGTCTTAGTAGCAGAATGTCTAAGTACATAGAATCTTGGACTAAAAGGTCTTCAAGAGCTTCCAAAATAAAGCCATTCCAGACAAAACATTAACTTACCTTTCTTATTAAGATGAGTGGACCAGAAATCTATTAACTCTTGGAATATATTTGTGTTTCAGAATCCATACAGCCCTAATCTCTTAACTCTCAGCTGGCAGGACATAAAGCCTAGGCCTGCCTTCCTGTAGTACAACAGGTGTGGGAATGAGTGCAGAACAGTAAAAGATAACTAAGTACCTTCAAACTTGTAAGAAATAGTTGCTCAAAACAGTAAAGACTGATCCTACTCAGCTCCTCCTCAACTCTTTCTTCTAGAGCTTCAGGCGCTCAACACCTTCAAATCTATCTTCATACTTTTAATCCTGTTTAATACTTTATTTGGACCCCCTCCAAAACATTACACTTTGAACTTCAGTGGGCCAGCAAATCAAACAGTAGTATATTCCTTGATAGTTTACTTCATAACTCCTGGAGAAGAGAAAAAATGTATTTTACTAATACATGTTATGAGAAGTGGGCTTAAAGTAATTTCATCAATAAAGTTTAATTCTGCCCTCCAGCATTTGGATCCCATAAAAGAGTTCCTCAATAGTGCCTCAAGTGAAGGCAGAGGAAGAAACCCAAACACATCCAAAGGCAGAATTAAAATCTCATAAAGACATATAATTTAGAATAGACAAAATTTTAAAAGGTGGGCAATCCATGAGAGAACTACTTTAATATGTTTAAGGCCTTCATGGTCTAAAGGCAATCAACCACTAGAACGCCTATGTCAAAAACTCCTTCAGTGACTATAGGAATTGCTAGATTCCAGTAGGACTACCTGGATTTTAAAAAAATAGAAGACGACGACAAAGAAGAACAAGAGCAAAAACTTAAAAGAATAAGGAATCTATTTTCATCTCTTAGAATCTCGCTCTCCCCAGTTCTCACCAGGACCCTGACAGACTGATGACATCAATGTATTGCATACCCTGAGGCACTAGGTCAACTGCAGGAATCTATCTATCACAGCTGCTAATGTTTTATCTTCACTTGAAATTTCAGAAATGCAAATGCAATGCACCCAACAGCTGTTCACACTTCCAAGTTTTTTTGGGTTTTTTTGCAAAGCTGGTCATGAAATGTGGCTTGCTGAACATCTGTAACACGATTACCAATTTCTGTTTCAATGCCTATAAATGCTGCTGCCACTAGTGAACAATCTGGTTTCACTGTCCAGTAGTGAAACAGGGTGGCTGGACTGGCACTGGTTCCCTGGAAGAGTTGGCAATGGGAAGGAGATAACGCTGCTTATTAAGAAACTGGAGCAAACTATAACTTAAACAGACACAAAAGCAGTCTACTTAAATTAGGAACATAGATATACTAACATGTGCAAGTGCACACATCAAATTGGTGTGTAGTGTGAATATTCAGTAACTGCACTTGATTACCTGCCTACTAGAATTTCATAAGACACAAAAAAATGCCTCAAGATGTGATCTCTTTCCTCTAGAAGTTAACAGACTGAGGGTAATTCTCAAACTTATTCTGGGCTATCAACTATTGTAAACCTTAATAAAAGGTATGAACCCTCTATCCAGAAGTACATGCAAATACCTATAATGTTGCATATAATCTTAGATGGTTACTGAACCTCCCAGGCCTATAGTTCATGGGCCCCAGATTAAGAACTTCAGTTCTAAAACTAATTTTTTATGTAAACAAAGGATATATGGGTCTCTTAGTTGTACTCTGTCAAGACTATTTGTTTTGGGGAGTTTATTTCCATGAGAGAAGAAAGTTTGGAATATATTTCTGACATTAAAAAACTAGTAATTCCACGGGACTTCACTGATGGTTTAAAAGTTATAAATGAAATGGGAGGAAGTGACAGCAGAAGTGTACATTTATAATTGGAGAAAAAAATCTTTAACAGAGGAGAGAGAAAAAATGAACCTTGAAATTACTAAATCTTTGAAGCTGATAGAAATGACATAAAATTTCAAAAGGAATCTGGAATTGCCCAGCCGGCGTGACTCAGTGATTGAACATCGACCTATGATCCAGGAGATTGAGGCTCGAATCCCGGTCAAGGCACATGCCTGGGTTTCGGGCTTGATCCCGGGTGGGGGGGTGCAGGAGGCAGCTGATTAATGACTCTCCCATCATTGACATTTCCATCTTTCTCTCTCCCTTCCTCTTTCTGAAATCTATAAAGATACATTTTTTTAAAAAAAGAAAACTAGAATATAATCTGTACTAGAGACAAGGGTTCTGGTAATACTGGCAATGGTGACCAGCCCAATGGAAGGCTATACAGTATAGAAAGTAAGACCACAAGCTCAAAACAGAATTAGACCCTGGACCAAAACAATTTTTTCTTTATAAAACTTGATTAATATGAATTGGATAATATGAATATTAATTTTCTGATTTTGATAATGTGACTACTTAAGAGAGTGCATTTTTTAAGGGGGCAATATGTCTGTAACTAACTCTAAAAAACACTTGGAAAAAATAATGATATGTATAATTATATGTACAGAGAGAAGGGTAAAGCAAATATGGTAAAAGTTAATATCTGGGCAATCTGGATAAAATGTATATGGACTTGTTTTTACTATTTTTGCAAGTTTTCTTTAGGTTTGAAGTTATTTCAAAATAAGTAAAAATAAAGATCATGTGCTCTGGTGCATGGCTGCCTAGGTTCCAATCCTGGCTCTGCCATTCACTGGCTGTGACCTTGGGCAAGTTAAGTTTTTTAACCTCTCTTTGCCTCCATTTCCTCCTACTTAAAATAGGGCCAATATAGTACTACCTCAAGTTGTTGTAAACAATAAAATGATAATGAAATACTTCATGTAAAGCACTTATTAGAACAGCGTCTGACAAATAAGCAGCACTCAAATTACTGTCATTATCCCTTAAATAGCATCCTTATTCCCCCCCTCTTTGTCCCACGACTCTCCCAGGCCACGCCAATTACACAAAGAAAAGGAAACAAACAATGGAAAAAGTCACGCGTTTTCATTTTTAGCTTCAAGTTTGTTGATGCTCAGCGTGGGCTCCCTGCCCCCAGGGAGCTCTCAGGGAGCGGTTACACCCATGACTCTTTATACACACACCCCCGATAAGTTGATGTCTTTCTTAAACCTTCAACATTAGCTTTAAGGATAAAATCCTAATTCTTTTATTATATAAAGCCCATCATAATTTAGTTACAGCCTGCATACCTCTTTGTTCCCATCTCTCAACACATTTCCACAAATATACCCGCCCTTCACTGAGGCTTCAAGGAACTACTTGTACTTCTTTCAATACAAACCTTCAGTCCCTGAAACGGTATTCTGTCTGCCTAGAACAGGATTTCACCCTGACTCGTTCACCCAACTCACATTCACCTTCAAAACTTACCTCAGTGTGGCGCAGACGCCTCTTTGAGCACACGAAGCCTGAGCGCACACCTCTACCCGTGTCATACTCGAATCGCTGACTAGTCTGTCATGCTCATTAGGTTCTAAGGTTCTTAAAGGCAAGAGCTTGTCTTATAAGTCTTTGAACTGCAAGCCCAAAACCTGATATAATACAGGCTTCCAATTGGTGTTTAGTGAATGACTTTCTTGACAAGAAATTCTAATATGTGTATACACATAGAATAACCTATTGAGTAGCAAATGGACACATTTGTCAAAGACGGAGGGCTACTACTTAAGGTAAATCTATACTTTAAGCCAAATATTTAAATGTTAGCCACATAAGTTTTGGTCATTAAAAACTAGCTCTGTGCCTCAGAAAAAGTGGATGGCAACGTAGTTTGGTTAGAAAGGGGATTCCCCTGAACACCTGTTCATGGATTTCCTAGAAGACAGCAGTCACAATTTTGTGGTCTTAATTTGTTAAAAAACAATATTAATAACTGAAATGTTTTAACTGTCAGGGGCATACACCATATAAAATAACAACTCTTCTAAGTCCCTTCTCTCCACCAGCCTTGAAAAAGGACAGCCTAATTTTAGTTCATAAAGTTATTTCTCACCAGAGTATCTAAATTAAAAAAATAAAATAAAATAAACTAATAAAATCTGTCTGAGAAGGCTTTTAATCTTGCTAGTCACAATGCCTGGTTAATTCCTATAATCAAAGTCTTGACCAGAGTTCTCTTTCGCACCATGAGTTGGGAAAAACACATGGCCAAATAAAAAAGGTGCTGGAAACAGGCCCTTGAGCAGTATTAAACACAATGGAAATAACATTTGAAAACAGTATCCTTCCCAGCTGGGTAAGAAACGTAATGGTTCCAACCATCTGCTCTTTCTTCCTAAGATTCTTGTTTTGCAAATGGATAGCCTGACTTATTTATTCTATTCAAGAAACAAGATACCCAGAGTTGAGGATCACAATTTAAACCAGATAAAATTCAGACAGTAGTAAGACAAAAAGTGCACAAACTCCTAGACATATTTTATTGGTTTTTATATTATATTTTATACCTTTTTCCTTTACCTTTTTAATTGCTATCCTTTCTGTAAGAAAAATCAATTAGAAGCTTGCTGGAAGAAAGCATGTTTTAGAGTAACCTTGAAAGCAGAGATGATGGGCTCACATGCAAAACACAGGGTGACCATAACAGGTAAGGAAAAAGCACAGGAGAAAACCAACTAGTCACTCATTCAATAAAGTTAAAAGATTTAAGTATTCTGGGGACCAAGTTACCAAGAATTAATATTTGAATTGACTTGGTCCTGACTTTATAAACATAAGTAAGAAAAAATCCATCTTGATTACACATAGAGTTAAAGTAGAAGACCAGGAAGCTATTCTATGATACTGTTTCATAACCTGGATCTTCAAATCCTATTGTGGAATTACATGTAAACCCGTGAGACAGACATGCCCGCTATAATTATCCTTTCTTTCAATGAACCCCCGTAAAGTTCTCTTGCAATTCTAGAGTTCTCTCAAACAACCTTTGAAATCCATATTCCCAAATGCAACTCATTTACTGTACTTCTTAAGAGTACCAAACTCTATCAGAATTTGGAAATCGTGCCACATGGGTACACCAACTAAGAACTGACCAGCAAGAGCCATATTAAGTCTAACTTAAAGAGTTTTTGCACAAACCGCCACACACTCTCTGCACACTCTGCAAAGAAAAATACTTACTTTGAAAATTTTTAGCATCTGATTCAGTTTTATTCGATTATGAGTTCCTAGAAGACAGAACTATACCTTTTCATTTCTGATTCTCTATCTTCCTCAACCTTGCCCACCCAGTGCCTAGCATAGAGCTCTCTTTACAAAGAATAATAATAATAATAAGGCTACTTTTAAAAATGTTAGAAATAATCCAACATCCAGAAATATAGGAATAAATTATGGTATTTATATAATAAACCATTTTAAATAATTTGGTAGATTTATACTTGTGGATATTAACTATGTATAAGATGTAAATAAAAGGGCTATAATTTGTATGTTTAGCTCAAGCCCATTTCTACAAACATGTATATATTGATGTGTATATATACATAAATCACTGTCATTTATCCATAAAATAAAATAAAAATCTAAAATCTTTTCACCAAAAGGTGATCTGTGAGCAGTAGGATTTTGAAATGATTCTCACATTCCTGTCTACATATACCTTTACACAGTGTGTGAAATTTTAAAATAATGAATACTAATCTCTCCCCCCTATAGATATCAAAACAATAAAAAAGTTTTTATGTTGGGGAAAAAGTCAACTAAATTTAACTCTCTAAGCCAACTACTATTCTTCTTCCCAAATCCCTGAAGTGACTTCAATCCTGGTTCTCGCTGCTTTTGTACACATCCAACAGAATGACTAAAATTAAAAAGACTGATAATGAAAATGTTGGCAAAGAGGCAAAGCAATCGAAATTTTCATATTAATAGTGGGACTGTAAAATGATACAACCACTTTGCAAAAAAATGTTTGCAAGTATTTCATAAAATTCTGATGCAGAATTCCACTCCCAGGTACATTTACCCCAGAGAAATATACATATATTATACAAGGATGTTCACAGTAGTTTTATTCTTAAAAGCCAAAAATTGAAACATCTCAAGTGTCCACCAATAGGAGAATGAATAAAGATGTTAAATTCATACAAAACTCAGCAATAAAAAGGAATAAACTACTAAAACATGTAACAATATAGATGCATCTCAAAATCAAAATCACTATGCTGAGTGATAGAATCCTTGTTTGTATGCACATACTCACAACTGCAAACCTACTTTTGCCCCACGCTGTATATAAAGAGTAAATAGTGTATGATTCCATTTATATGAAGTTCTATAACTGATGAAACTAATCTATGGTGGAATGGCTGCTTCTGGGGAGGTAAGATGAGAGGACTGAGTAGAAAGGAGCATGAGAGAACTTTCTAGGGCGATGATAATGTCTACATCTTGAGAGGGGTTTAGGCTAAACAGGTGTATAGATTAGTCAAAAACTCACTTCAGATTTGTGCATATCATGGTATTTAAAATATTCCTCAAAAGAATAAAATAACCTGCCCTAGCCAGTTTTGCACAGTGGCTAGAGCATCGGCCAGCAACCAAAGGGTCGCAGGTTGTATTCCTCTGCACCTCTATTGCAGGCTCCATACCCCGGGGTATTCGAGAGGCAGCCAATCAATGTGTCTCTCTCACATGTATGTCTCTCTCTCTCTCTCTCTCTCTCTCCCCCTCCCTTCCTCCCTCCTCCTTTCCTTTCTACTCTCTCTAAAAAAATTAAAATAAAAAAACAACAAAATAATAATAATAAAAACAAAAATAATAAAATAACCAAACAAATACTGAACTCAGGCTAATGTTATGCTGCTGAAGTGTTTCAAGTTGAAGTGTTCTGATGTCTCCAACTTACTTTGAAATGCATAAAAAAAGATGTGATGGGTTGATGGGTAATAGATGGATAGATACATGATAGAGCAAATATTGTAGAAGGTTAATTGTAAAATCTAGGTGGTAGGTAAATATAAGTGTTAATTGTACAAGTCTTGCAACTTGTCTTTATGTTTAAAAGTTTTCAAAATAAAATGTTAAGAAGAAAAAAGTTAACTGATCTGCAACTCAGATTACTTTTTGCTCTATCTGCAGAGATGGCCTCATTTTGTGGCAAGCAATGGTAACTTCCCTATACTGAGACCAGTACGCAGACACACTCAGTATGCTACTTAGCAGCAGAGCTAGAAGTAGTAAATCAACAAGCTTGCCTGGAGGGAAGCCTGGTCCCAAAGGATGAACCAAACAGGAAACTTACTGGTGCAAAGCAATCAAAGAGCAATTACACTGCTACTAACTGTAACAGCACCTTTGGTGACTACTTTCCTGAGCTAAAAACCAACAGCACTTTCAACCAGTACAAATCCCCTTTAGGGGAGTCTGCCACCACCACCCAAATATTCACTAACATTCTTAGGCAGCTTTTCTTCCCTAAGTACAACCAGAAGTGCCTTCTAACAAAAACACACACAGCTTTGAATTGTAGCATGGGACAGATTTATGGAATATGGAAGACATTAAAGTATTCGCTTTCTCTCTGAAAATAAAGAGCGCAGACTCATAAACAATGCCTGAAAGGCATTTCAGCAGCTTAATCCACGCAGGACATGTTTTGCTTTTTGAGACAATCAGGAACTGTTGGGTACAGGAAGCCATAAACAACAAAAATTTGGCTTAAGAAGGAGAACAGAATAAGCGTTTTTTATGGAAATCACTTAACATTTTTTGAATGGGTTTATTTATATGTGACAAGGTCTATAAGACACAACTTGTACATAAGCAGCAGCTCTTACAATACATCTAATATTGATTGACTTCTCACAACAGTGGCACCAAGCAGGACCAGTCTGTCAGCATTTCCATCAACAACTACATTTGCTGGCTTAATAATTCCCTTTTTCCAATTTTCTCCAGACAGAGAAAACCACTTAGCTGGTTCTCAGCACTCAAGCTCAGCCAAGAGTTTTTCTTTTAAGTCCCATCACACATGAAGTCTGGAGTTTTGAAAAGTGGATTTCCTTAGGAAGGCTCAGTCTTTTAAGTCTAAGAGGCAAAAGAGTCATGATAGAAAAACCACCCACAGAATTCTGAAATTTAACAAATATGCCACATACAAAGTTCACTGAGTTAATAAACTTTAAGACAGACTGAAAAAAGGCAGTACCACTGAAAATACTACTTCCAATAGGTATCTTAGAACATGCAATTTTAACCTGATAACCCTAGCAAAGCAAAACAATTCATGAATAAAGTACACATTTCTTGCCAAAGGAGCAGTGACTGAAAAAGTCCAGGTTTCAGAAAGGAAAGACTAGTGTTTTGAGACATCTCTAGAACCTTAAGCAAGATTCTGTATTCTTTAGTTACCCCATCAATAAAATTAACCACTTCTAAATTACTTTGTTCAAAGACTTGGAACTTCTTATAAGAAGCATTGTTACTATAGTCTTTCCTCTCACTGTAAAGTAAGGGGCCTTGCCCAGTACATATAAGTAGTACACCCCAAACAATGGCATTCAACAGAGAACACAGAGCCACACACACTAAAATCAGAAGATTTTAGTTTCTTCCCCAGCCTTCTCTTCTATGTCTTTCTTACCAGATAATATTTTATGATTAGTCCAGAAAAAGATAATTGTTTGAAATGTTTTTCCTCAGATGCTCAGAAATATATAGGTAGTTCACTACGGGGCACTATATGCAACCCAGCCCTTTATTCAATACTGCAGGCTGTACGGCCTCTTTTATTATGTTTTCTTTGGTGAAAACTAACTTCTATGACCTCAAGTCAACAATGGCAAACTGAGCATGTGTGCTGAGCGAACTCCTTCCTCAAAACTCCACTGAAACAAAACTAAACAGCCTCTTGAAAAAAACGAGGCATAAACCCACACAAATCAAACAGTACCTAAGAACCAACAGCAACAAAATCTTGAAAGCTGCAAAGCGGAGGGCACAGTTGGTAACCAGACAAAGCAAGCAAGTGGCAGCAGGACTTGCGTCACTGGTAGCACTAGGTATGTCTGGAAGGGAAAGTAGAGAATGAAGCTCGAACGGCTTAGGGGGAAGTGTAAGGAGCACTTAGACCCTCAGATTCCCCTTTCTAACTTCATCTGGCCAAGTACCTTTCCTTCCCTCGCCACAGCAAAAGACTAGGGATTTATTCTCTAAAGAAGGAAAAAATAGAAGGTCTCTGGACTGGGAAATAGCTATCACAATTGAGGAGACAAGTTATCCTTCTGAAAACAGGGGGATTAAGTGTGAGAATTTACTTACTGAATGTTGAGAGACCCAAACTGTTTCTCCCACTAAGACTCCTTAAAATGTTGGCAGGCAAGAAGGATTCTATAATCTCCTACTTGGGGTCCTCTGACCAGCTCCCCACACCCCCCCAAAAAAATCACCTACTGACAAAGGAAGTTTCTCCCCAAGAACATGGTCCATCCAGATTATCCTAAAGGTAGGGGGAGGGCAGGGTGAATGGCTTCAATGGTAGTTAAAGTTAAGTGGCTATGTAAGCATGCTTTGTCTTAGATCTACTACAAACCTACATGTATTGCTGAGTATGCATAGAAATAGGCTCCAGACTTTCACTGCTATTGACTACTATCTGAAGTTCCTCCAGAAGGAGGACCTGAGACAGTAACTTGAGTCCAGGGAATTTACTTGGGAGAGGACCCCAGGAAGGACTAGTAGGGATACGAGGAAGTGAGACAACAAAAAGAAAGAAGTCAATAAAGGATATGTTATCAAGCAAGTTAGGTCAACTGAAACAATTCCATGGGAACTCGGAAGCAATGTATAGAATACTTGCCTCAAAGATATTCTGTATCATCTTCCCACCTGGTGGACAAGGGAGGCAAAGTATTTACATACAGTTTCCATCAGTTATTGACTGAGGACTACTGGGACAGGGGTAGGGGAGAAGTGGCATAAATTCCCCATTTCTGGCAGCCAAAGAAAGCCTTTAGGCAAAAAGATGCAGGTGCTGGCAATCGGGGGTTCAGTCAGCACGCACAGAAAGCGTAAGAGCTAAAGGGATACAAACAGGACACCAACAGCATCTGCTGTATCCTTCATGATAACTGAGCTATTTTGTGTCACTATCATATCCAATGTAAAAAAAAAAAAATTGTCTCTTGTAGGTTTGCTCTTGAATCCTTTCTCTCCTGTCTTTTAGAAAGCTAATAATCTAGTACTAAGTGATAGGAATCCCAACATTATCAAGCGCACTTACACAGTTTTCAAGCCAAAGCTGTATATCATTTTGGTTAATGGTACTAACTTCATCACTCTGTATTGTAGATCAACAATAACCACCCCTATTTTACCAATGAGAAAATGAGTCCAAAGCAATGAGTGATGCATTAAGTCCGAAAGTTAAGTTGAGATAAAATTAAAAGCTAAATTCATGGCTGCCTGCTTTCACATTCACATTAATCATGCCAATTCCCAGCTCTATGAATTTTAGCCCAGAGCAGCTGGCCAGAAGGTATGTTACTCTAGTTCACAATTAGGTAACCAAAACTAAAAATTATGCTTGGCTACAACATTAAATCTCTGAAAGGTAAATGCAACCTGAATGTCCCCTAGGCCCATCAACCTGAATATCCTAGTAGGCTACTCTAACAATGTTATGTCTCTAAGCCCATTGGCTCAAAAACTTCATTTATCAAAGAGGCTGGACCTCATTTCCACGCATTCTCACTCAAACCCACTTTGCTGGAGCCTCTCTCTTTTTTATAGAAATGCCTTCCTTTTTAATATCTAGTTTGTTTAAAGATGGGTATCCCATAGTAGAAGGATTAGGATTCTTTTTTTTTTCTTTTCTTTTTTTTAATATATCTTTATTGATTTCATAAAGAGGAAGGGAGAGGAAGAGAGAGAGACAGAAACATCAATGACGGCAGAGCCTTCTACACGTCCTCGAATGGGGATCAAGCTGGCAACCCGGGCATGTGCCCTGACCAGGAATCGAACCTCAATCTCCTGGATCCTAGGTCAATGCTCAACTGCTGAGCCACGCCCAGCCAGGCAAGATTGGGATTCTTAATGATATAATCTTAAAGCTTCATATGCTAAGGTATATAACTGCTTGGCTCAAGAGTGAAGCTAGAGAAGACTAGGTCAGAATGGTCAGATCCATGCCCCTTTCTAATATTTGAGTCCTGTGGCAAAGTCTGGCTCACTGTGCCAGGATCCTTACTTACATGCTTCTTTCTACTAGGGGCTCCACTGTCTCTCCTTATAATCTATTCACCTTATTATTTCCGTTTAAGTATGCACAATTGTGCAGTTTATCTTCTTTCCCATATAGTCCTTAATGTACTGGACAAATAGGGGACATAGCTATGTACATTCTTAAGTGTCCCTGAGATTCCTAAGACAGTTAAAGAGATTGTCTGCCCAAAACATATATAAGATGTCCAGTGGAATATTAACTTCTCATTCCACCTCGGACTCTGCCAAGACAATCTGTTATACAAGTTTGAAGTCTTCACAACAGGAGGGCAGAGATGGTTTATTACAGCCCAGGAACTAAACCTTCAGTTCGAACCAGTTTTATCATCATGTTTCTGTAGCCAGCCTGCCCAAGGAAGCTGCTTTTTCTCAGAGCACTTACTTTTCTAGCATACCAGGCAGAGGGCAAAACACCTATTCACAGAAATGTCAACAATAACTACAAACCTCTGCAAAGATGTTTCATATCATCAATGATCTTTTCATTATTTGAGCACCATCTGGGTGCATGATAACCACGGGCAGTGACTAATGGTTTTCTCCATATCCTCATGCCCTATGCATATTCCAATTATTTCATTTCCATGGGACAATAAATTAAAAATATATATTATTTTAAATAAAACTAACCTAATTATTCCTTTAATTCCCAAGTTGCCTTTATAGTTATAATATCAGCTTGTCATATGCCAATTCATCTTTCCTGAAAAGATTCTCAAGGATTCTTTCTTCTGAACCCTTTGACTGTACCTAATATAAGCCCTTGTACTTAATGAGCACATAAAAAGTGTCACTGACTTACCACTATTGGCTTGTTGACTGAAGTTAGTCACAACTTGTTGACAAACACTAGTAATAATCATGAATCAGTCTTCCAAATCAATTCAACAACTTTGTGTGTATACAGTATTAGTCTTGGAATATAGAGCCTGAGAAACACTGAAGTTCTAACTCCCAAAACCTGAAAATGTGACCTTATATTGAAATTCTTTGCAGATGTAATCAAGTTTAGACGAGATCATCAGGGTGGGCCCTTAATCCAATATGAATGGTATCCTCCTAAGAAAAGGAGAAGGGACAGAGACACACAGTGGAAATTGGAGTTATGTTGCCACAAACCAAGGAAAACCAAGGATGGCTGAAAAATACCAGACAGAGGGAGAGAAACATAAAACAGATTCTCTCTCTCAGACCCCCAAGGAGGAATCAACCCAACCTACAGCTTGAGTTCAGACTTCTAGCCTCTAAAACTGTGAGAAAATGAACTTCTGTTGTTGTATTTTTTGGGGGGGGCCATCTTATGTGTGGTACTTTGTTACAGCAGCCCTTGAAACTAAAACATCTACCTTAAGAAATGTAACTATAAACTCAGGGATCAAACTTAAAAGAAAAAATTAATGCACAATATAGTTTATCTAAAGAATTTATAGGAAAAACCATGATGAATATGCAATTGAATTTACAGATTTCTAAAAAGGTAAATCAATATTTTATAAACAACTTTAATTCTACTTCTGGTTAATATTTCAGAAAACTTGAAAATATATGGGTAAAGAAAAACAAAATTTTAACAGGAACGCTTGCAAAAAGGAAATGTAAACTAGCAAGCCTTCCTAGGGATAAATATAATGGTCTAGAGCTTCTGAGAAGGGTTTCTAGATACGAGTCCTCTGGGATCTAAGGAATCTCTTAGGCCCTGCAGAATAAGGATCAATAAACTTGTCCTTAAAGGGCCAAATAGTAAATATTTTAGGCTTTGTAGGCAATACAGTTGCTATTGCAAACTACTCAACTTTCCTTGGCAGCATAAAAGTAGACAATATGTAAACGAATTAGCATGGCTGTGTTCTCATTAAACTTTATTTACAAAAACAGGCTGCAGTTACAACCCTTGCTACACAGTAATGCTTCTTAATTGTCCTAGGGTCACAGACACATAGCTGTAAGGTGTGAACTTGGCTAAGCCGAACTACTTTTCCCATAACTTCCCCCTCTATGAGCCTAGTTAAGGTGAGGAACAAGAGATATGACTGAAAGACTTAGAGAGTAGAAATGAAGCAGCAGCCATCTTGTAATTCACGTTGCACTTAACTGCTAGGCTTAGCACGTTGGCACAAGGCAGCAGCCAGACCTGCAATTACTCCACTTTCGCCTGGATCCTCTTTCAGCTTCTCCTGGGTCAGGTGTGTGTTTAGCTCCAAGAAGGACACCAGTCCTTCTTGATGAGGTGGAAGACCACCTCATCAAGATCAGACAGCAAGAACCAATGTGAGTTTCAGTCCATTCTCCTGGGTTCCCGCTCATGCTTATAGGTTCCAGCTTGTCCTTGCTCTCCCTTATTTTATATCTACCTGCTGTTCCTAGCTACCTTCCCTATAGATTCAAACTCCTTTGCAATTGTGGGAACTGGGTAATCGCTCTCCTGGTGGTTCTACTCCTACAACTAAGATCCACAGACTGCTCTGGGGGTCTGTGAAAGTTACCAACCAAGATAATGCACATACTCAGAGAAGGGCAAAATCTGAAAACACTTCAAAAGGTTGAATAAAACCTTTTCAAAAATCCTGTTAGAGAGTAAATTAAGTAAAGATCTCAAGTGTCAACAAAAACACTAAATGGTTTGAAACTTTCCTGCCTGAAATAAAATAGAACACAAGAGTGTCTGCCAATCTGACTAAAAATGAGTTAGCTTATCAAAGATGTCAACTGCAACAAAAATAGGAGAAACACACAAATCCGCTTTTGCCCTAATATATAAATTTATAATGGATAACAACTTCTTTAATCTTCAAGTTTCAAGTACTTTTTTAAAAATTGAATACTATTATTTGGTGACCTGCTGTTGTATTTGTCTTTGCACTGGTCAACGATACTATGAAAAACAAGGACAGCTACAAAATTTTATGCCCATTTACTTAATAAATAGTTGCTTATAGTCAGAACCTGGCCTTTTAAAGAAGCAGAAGCATTAAGTGCTGCCACCCAAAGACAGCCTCAGTTCTACCAAAATGATGAATTTCAGCTGATGTGAAGAGACAATAAATCTTGAAAATATGAAGATTAATTTTTAAGTGTTTAACTATAGAATGCTAAAGGACTGAACTCTTTATCCGACTTCAAATAAACAGCTAAACTTCCCCCTTCCCTGCTTAATCTCTCTCCACAGCAAATATGACCATCTGACATATTGTGTAAGGACTGATTTTAATACACACTCAATAGGCATTTGTTGATTGAAATAATAAACAAGGTGTAAAACATCATTTTTTTAAAACTTCAAATTATGAGATATTACTAAACAAGGGTAAACTTTCAGACATAAAATAAATCAGTGAGGTGAAAGTGTTATAGTAAGGAAAATACTACATGATTACTGACAAGTTCCAAATTCCTTTTCTATATTCCTTCTTCGCTTTTACAACTTTCACTACACACACCAAAAAAAAGGGTGTAGACCCTTTCCCTTCTTTTTTCACATATTCTTTATCAGATAGACCTCTTTACCCACAGTGAAGCTTCCATTTAGTAACTGACCCACTTAAAACTCTAGGATGATCCTTGGAAAGAAGTGGTATTCACTAAGATTTAGCGGCTCACTACATTCCAGTTGCATTTTTCTATCTATGCAAAATAGTCTACAAAAGCCCAAAAGAGGAAATTAAGTGGAATCTTAGGTTTCAAAATTCTTTTACATGAATTCAATACTAATATCCTCAGGGCAAATTCTATTTGACTAACCAAGACTCTAGAAGAGAAAAAAAAACACACAGATTACCAAGCTCCCACCCCCAAAACATACTGAACAAAAGTTGAGTCAAAAATACTCTTTAGAAATAAGTATCTTCATGACTGAAAATTGAGATTTAATACCAGAGGAAAATGAAGAAATTGCATGAAATTCAATAAAAGTTCCAAAATGGGAGGCAAACAGCCAGCATTTTTTCTTTCCATTCCCTGAACATTCTCCAACCTTGTTTCAAAAGAGCAAAGATGAAGGAGCAGAAGGAGAAGAAATCTAATTTAACAAAGAAATATGATATGTCACAGAAAACACTTAAAGGCAAAACAGAGCTGATGGTCTCACCTGGAAAACTGGAATATATCTATATCTATAAGGCTTGCTTTTTTATTACATAGAATTTATAAAAGCAAGTTCTTAAGAATAAAATGTAATCCAGGATCTGCACCACCTCAAGTATAACCGAGATAACAGAATCCCAGAGTGAGTCTCCAAAGCCATGTTTTGGGCCATTCTGAAAAACAAAAGGACACTGCAAAGGAGCAAACAATTCTTCAGTCTCCAGAGAAAGAAATAAGTGATGAAATGCATCATGTTTGGTGGGGCCATTTTAATCCATAAATCAATATAATGTGGCTGCTTTTCACTGCTATTCATACCTACTCTACATGTTGCAATCCCTGTTCTAATATCTGTTCCCTCTGGTTCACCCAAGAACTAGAAGCCTGGCTGATTATTCACTCTCCTTTTTCCACCCTCCTCTTCCACTTATGCCTCCTCTCCCCCCCATCCCGCATGTACACCACTCATCCTTGTTACTCCCCAAAATCCCTTACCTCTTCCTAACAAAATATCTAAATCCCTTTAAAGAACTGGTGTGCTCTCTATCCTAATACTGTCAGAAAAGCAGGGCAAGATGCCTAAGGAAATGTGACCTGAGATACTAATGTTCTTTGTTGTCTTTGAGGAAGTGATGAGCTATACGTACGATATAAATACGTACTTCTTTTTAGAAAGAAATCCTGAGGGACCTAAAAAGCTTGGATACAAGCTCATCTGCTGTGTAAGAGCTTGCTTCGTTCAAGAATGAACTTCAGAGATCTCATCCTAATGATCCATGAATCTAGCTTCGGAAGGTAGAGAATTCTTCCACCTCCATGTCTTTGGTCCAAGTTAGGTTTTTCATAAATGTTCAGTAGGAATGGAAAACAGAAGGACATGGTGATGCAAATTATTATTTCCATATGTGTTTTGTTGTCGTTGTTTAAATGAGAAGGTTTTCTTTCCTGCTAAAATGCCACAGGAGCAAAGGAGTTGCTAAAGAATCCTGGATGCTCCGCAGGCTGTGTATGTACACATTCCCAGAGTCACCTTTCCTCCTGCAGCCTTGAATATTGCTACGATAGACAGAATTCAGTCCTTCCATTTGTAGCAAGACGTTTCTCTGCATGTCATTTGGCAGATGCAGTTGTGGGGCTCTGCCAATTCACCCCGGAGCCCTCCATTTTAATCAGTATCACATAAAGTTTAACACATGCTTTGAAATGTGCACCAGATCCAAAGCTTTGCCTGGGGACGGGAGTGGGGGTGCTTGCTGCTAAAACACATACCATCCCAGCCACTACTCCACAAGCAATTATCTTTCACCTTTGGCTGAACCAGGGGAACTGTCAACACCAGCACACTGCCAACCAGAGGAGAGGTTATGGGGTCAAAGCAAGAAAGAAAGCTGAATACTTTGGGGTTCAGCTCCTCGATTTGTTAATCCTGCTGGCTGCATGGAAGAAGCATTCTTTGTAGTCACCAGAACAAAGAAAAGTACAGCTATAAGAGACAGCTACGACTACACTGGAATTTTAACACAGATTCTCAAGTAGTAAAGCTCCAACAGTACAATAGGATACCCATGTATCAAAAGCTAAGAACTGATACCAGCAACTCAGATACATCAGGAAACTGCAACTGTGAATTGAGTTTTGTAGAGAACAGGATTAAAACCAACCTCATACTTGGAAATAAACACTTGTTTTCATCTCTCATCTAAACGCAAGTTTAAAATATATGAAAATATATTCTTAAACTTTTTCTTTGCATATGGAAACCAAAGGAAAGTTACCATTGATGGGGGGGGGGAAAGATATATTCCTAAAGGAGAAATGGAAGGCCATAATCTCATAACCCCCCAACTCCCTCATGCAAGCCCCCAACACACATATACATGAGCTCTTTCCTAAAATTCCAACTATAAAATATATGAACACTCTACCTTTTCCACAAGTAAAATTAATCTCTTATAACCAGAATAACAAACACATTTTATCTTATATGCTATCTATGATCTATTTGTAAAGGCCAGCCTATATCACAACATTGAGAAGGCCTCTCGGGCTTAATCTAGTGCAGCAGAAAGAGTGCCATAAGAATCACTGACTTCTGCAGGGTTGACACTAATGGGCATACCAGGGGCACAGACTTTGTGGCACACAACTATTCCATATCAGTTTGATTCTCAGTTTCCAAAGTGAGTGTGTCTACCCCCAAGGTTAAGTAAAAACAATCTATTAGTATTTATACTTATTTTCATCTTTTAAAAAAAAGAAACTAAGCTTTACTAGCATTTGATTTAAGAAATGACACTGACACCCCCACTCTCTGTATGTCAGAGAGTCAAGTAACACATATGGAATTCAAGGTATACTATATTGAAGAAAGACTGCAAAGCAGTTGATATAATATCTTCATGTGTTTATTTTCTTTCATCTTATTGTGATATACTGTAGATTACCCATGTTCAGTTAAAAAAAATTAGATTATATTACCTAGTTTTAAACTTGTAGAAAATGGACAAATGGCTTTACCATGTTCCTAGAAAGGAACTGCAAATAATACTAATAATGCTAGCATATGCAAATGACAAGAAAATAGCAGGGTGAATACTTGTCTTTATCCTAGTATTGCGAGAGTATTATAATATTGGTCCCCAATCAATCATGCCTCCCTGTGCATATGGCCCTTAGCAATGTGACACTGCTGCTTCTCCTATCAAGAGGTGGAGATCATTTCTCCACCCCCTTAAATCTAGACTGACTTTGTGACTTGCTTTGGTTAGCAGAATGTGATGGGTACCTTCAAATTCTAGAGTCTAGATCCTAAGAGGCCTAGAGCTTCACCTCTCTTTCTCTCTAGACCCTAAGACAACCATGCTATGAGGAAGCACAGTTTTAGCCTGCTAGGGAATGAAGCCAGGTATAGGACCAAGACAACGGCTGGCACCAACTACCAACTGCCAGCAGCCACATGAGCGATTCCAGGTGAGGCCAGAGACAAACTCTCTAGCTATGCAGCCTGAAGTGCTGGTCCATGGACTCGTAAGAAATAATAAATCAGTATTATTTTAAGCCATTAAGTTATGGGGTGGTTTGTTAAACAGCAATGGAAAATTGATACACCTGGTAAGAACCCCCTGCCAAATTTATCATGTGGTAAATATAAAAATGATCAAAGCAGATCTGATAGAAAATAACTCCCAAAATTTTAATTATCAAGACTAACTGAAGAAGGGATTTAAATGTACTATTAACAATGGATCCCTCCCCTAAATGTATATCCTGCCCTAAGAGAGTAGCTCATGAGAGTAGTACATGTGTATATAATTTATAAATAAATGAAATATACATATATGAGGTACATATACACAAAAATGCTTTACTGAAGGAAGTCCAAAATTAAAAAATGTTTAGAACCAATGAGTTAATAAGAGTAATACACATATACAATTTATAAATACAAATATACAGATATTAGGCATAAATGTTTAATTACTTTTGAAGATAAGGAAGGGTGTCAAAGTTTTTAGAAATTCCTAGTGACTGTAGTAAATGTAGTAAAGTTGAAAAAAAGCCTCATTAGGCTACTCAGTCCACCTCTACTTCCAAATATTCCAAGTTTCAAACTAACCCAGGAGGTAAGAATCTCCACAGTTTTTATATTCTGCTTTTACTAATACAATGCATTTTCATTTTACAATATTATATATACTCCTCCCCACCCCACAATATTTTACTTACTCTACTACTTACTATACTTAAATCACTACAGAACTATCAAATTTATTAGCAGAGCAGATTTCTATCTTGAATGAACAGTGATATTCCACGAGACAGGGAAAATGGAAGAAAAGCACTGGCTGGTTTGGTGAAAGGAAGAGGGACTACAGAGATACAGCCAAAAGAAGGGAGAACTGAGCATGTCGACTGTGAAATGGAAAGAGTTGCTGAAAGGGAAAGGCTGAAGAAAAAGGGAGGCAAATAAGAGAATAATTGAAAGAACCAAAAAAAACTGAGACCGAGCACAAGTAGAAGAAATAGCTTAAACGGGAAACAGCCTCTTCCTGAGACTGGCGTTAAAGCCGTCAAGAATGGCGGAGACCTAAATAGTTAGGGAACAAGAGTGCTGAAGCCAACAGAGTTTCTGCCTAAAAGTTCTCAGTTTCTCTGTGACATTGGTTACAGGTAAGAGGTAAGGTCACCCATAAAGAAAAAGGAGGACGTTCTCAGTGACGAAAGAGGCCAAGTCTTCCTCAAAGTAATGTCTCTTTATGTCATACTAAATATTTAAGTGGGTACCAAGTTTAAGCTTACTCATACTATGCTATCCAGTTATTTCGAGTCAAAATTAGAACTTTTTTTATTATTTTGCCCTACTCTATTTCTTCTGTACTATCTGCATAACAGAAATAAGGAGAGGGGGGGGGGAAACTGACAAAAACACATGAGAAGTTAGAGCCAAACCAAAGTTTAGAAATAAAACCATACCCAACTTTCACAGCAAAATGCAATATAGGTCAACTTGTTCTCTGACACCTATCTGCTATTTAAACTCAGCTACTCAGAAAAGTTTACCAACATCCTGAACCTACCACCTGTCAATGTGTTTATGAAGACAGCATCCATTTTCACTAATGGTACAAAATGAAACTGAGACAGTCACAACTTCATTCAACCTTTTCTATGTATTCTTCAGAAATCATGATGCAACTGGAAAAGGAGAATCCCAGAATCTAGCACTGAATCTGATACCGATTGTGGACCTCAATATCTAGATGGCTCCCACCAGGGGTATATAATTGGATATATTTCACAGAGTGCCTAAATCCCCTGGCATTTTATGAAAAATTTCTATTCATGTGATACCTTTCCGAAAGAGGTTCATGGCTTTCATTAGAGTCTCAAAAGGTTTATGTCTCTAAAATGTTTATGAACTACTGCTATAGAAATCTCTAATTCTCCAGTGTTAAAAGACCAACTCTGATTGAAGGCCTACCAACAAAGACAAACAAAACATGTGCCCAGTTAGGCCACAGCCTCTTCATCGGGACAGCTAGATCTGTGTGTAGCAGACTGAGAAGACCTAAAAGTCATTCTGTTGGGAAGTAGTCTGTACTGTTTTTGCCATTTGTTTGTTTTCTTATATGGCTTACTTATAAGCAAGAGAAAGATACACATTAACAAAACTTTAGCCTAAGTCAAAAAATAGGATTATAGTACTGAAGAGAAAAAAAAAGAGACCCCTTATCCTCAAATTCTCTGACCCCAGAGTAAAATCATGATGTAGCCTTCAAAAGTAGATTAAGACCATCATGGTTCAAGCCAATAAGTGATGGGACTAAACACAAAACCTAAGGGAAAAATACGGCTTTCTGTATATGTATCTTGTTATTTACAAGAAATCAATCAATCTCTCTCCCACTCTCTCTCAACTCTGAGAAAGTAAGGGCTACTCCCAGTTGTTGCCTCTGAAAGAAACTGAAGAACAGAAAAACCTATCTATAATATTCAATAATTTTAATCTACTTATTAAATTAAAAGAATTCCAGTTTTGCTCTTTGCCTCTTTTTCTTCCCTGCAAAGAGATCACAAGTTCCTCAATAGATACATAAAAGACTATTTGTTCAGGCACTACTGGAGCACAAATTACAAACTTAAAATTCACTGGTTTCAAGGTGTCTGTTTGGGAAGATGAAAAAGTTCCAGAGATGGATGGTGGTAAAGAGCTGCACAATGATGTGACACAAAACTGTATATTTTAAAATGATTAAAAAGGTAAATTTTATGTTATGTACATCTTACCACAATTTAAAAAATTCACTGTTATATAGAAGTGAGAAAGGTTCGCTGGAGGAGAGTCAAGATAAAAATAAGTGAAAAAATTTCATCTGGACTTTCAAAGATAAATTGCATCTTGAGATATCAAGAGTTGAATGTTAACAGTCAGAGGTTTCATTAGCAAATTAATAGCCTAAAAAGAGCAGGAAAATATTAAAACTTTCACAATATCCATGGAGATTCCCTGTCCTTAAATGTATAAGTGCTCTGCCAAGGAGAAAAAAAGTGTATGTATGTATAACAAAACAAAAATTTGATGAATGCCTAGTTAATACAAAGCAGTGTGCTAGGTTCTGTGGGAACAAAACAGTGAAACCAATGCAGACACATGTGCTCGAGAAAATGCCAGTAAATGATTATCATCTTAGTTCCACTTCCTAGACTCTATCATAGCTACAGGTTCCCCTCTTCCAAACACCTGCCCCAGATCCCTTTTATTACCTACTGTTCTGCAAGTGGGTCCCCTGTCATTTAAAATCCACTTTCTTCATGTTGTGTGCCAAAGGACAGAACACATCTCTTTTTTTTAATATTTTTTTTTTTATTTCAGAGAGAAGGAAGGGAAAGGGAGAGAGAGATAGAAATATCAATGATGAGAGAGTCATTGATCTGCTGCCTCCTGCACACCCCCTGCTGAAGGATCAAGCCTGTAACCCTACAGGTGCCCTGACCGGAAATCGAACCGTAATCTCCTGGATCACAGGTCAATGCTCAACCACTGAGCCACGCTGGCTGGGCCAGAACACACCTTAAGCATCAGCACTGTAAGACTGTTTTTTTAAAAATTAAGAGCTCTTCTGTTCACTACTTTCCTCCCAATCTCATTAACATCTCACTGGTATAGAGTGTGATCATCTCCCCTATCAGGCCACTCTCATTTCTAAAACAATATTTTCTCAATTTTTAAAAATTTCCAAACACTAAAAAATTTATATAAAGATCTATTATCACTGCTCTGTATTAAAGTCTAACCACACAAAGAGGCATCCACGGTTGGCCGACTTCTAAGTGTAAACAAACACATACACATGCAAATACGCACCACAACCTGACCAAGCCTTTCTTTCCTCCCAAACAACTGCCCTAATCTGCAGAGAATTTTCTCCTCCGCATGCACGCACACAAGTAATAACTGAAAGCTGTTCTAAATTTGCTATCGATGTGCAATTAGAAAAGTATGTCAGGAAGGTAAAGTAGCCTGAACTTGTCAACAAAACAACTTTCTTTGCAAGTTTTCAAAACAAAGAAAACATAATCAGTTGAAAACTTTCAGCTCACAGTATAAACTCTTGCCATTGCACTGTTCATAGCCTCTCACAAAGAACAGAGAAGTCTGACTGAAAACTCTACTCTACTAATCTGACCGTCCCATACCTCCTAGTCCTAGTGTTAGATTCCCTGGCCATCTTGGGGCAGTCGCCAATCCATTCACCTCCTAATGAAAACAGAAAGATTCCATCCCAAGAGATTCAGGTTCAAAGTGATAAAGCCTCGAAACCTTAGAATCCCAAAGAACTAGAAAAAGCAACAATTTAGATGTTCACCTATCACAATTCAATTGCAAAAATTTAGCTTTGTGCTTTTGGTTTGATGTTCATTTCTCTGTTGAGGTCTAAACAAGAGCAAGTAAGAGAAATGCCACTTTCCCCATCACTGAGCGGAGAAGAAGAATTAACTGAAGTGCTAGTAGTCCTCCTTATTTGTTGGATGTGCTTCGCATCCTGTATTTTTGATTCACTTCATGATTCACTTAGTTGACTGAGAAAATACAACTAAGCGGGAGTCCTCTCTTCCAGACCATCCTTAAGTCTGTTTCTCTGGCCCTCATGAACAGGTTTAAACGTTTCTTTTTCTCCGTTTCTTTTTATTTCCTCACATATCAACTCCCTTAGCATTATTTTGATGGAGCTTTTATGCTAAGTAAAGAAAACATCTGACAGAGAATAAGAATAAACCACTTGCTGAGAGCACAACAATTCTAGGAATTCTCAACTGATTTCTCCGGGACCAGTAAGAGACACCCTCAAGTCAAAGGGAACACCATGGGGTCTAGAGAGGCCTCTAGATCCAAACCTCACATTTGGATCCACTATACTCTGCAAGATCCACTTCAGTCTCATTAATTTCTATGGTCCGAATTGTTCATTTAAACACATCTAGGGTTTAGTTTCTCATTGACATTAAAGCCACCATTGCAAATATAGTAAAACAATAAAATTAAAATTAAAATCCCTGCATTTAACACTGAAGCCTGAAAAAAACCTTTTAAGGCTAAAAAAAATTTTCCCCTCCAAAAGTAGTGACTCATGCTTGTCCAAATCAGTTTGTTTAAAATACTCAAGGAAAAACAGAGTTGCAATCATTTAACAAGATTGAGAGAGGGAGAGACAGTATCAGGCTATCAATACCCAAGCTACCCCCAAGTGAAGACTTTAACTGCCTGATAAAATCACTTTGATCTTAAAACAAAAATCATCCAAAAATGCCATATTTATTGTGTGTGCTGTGTGTTGGACATAGTGCTAAGTACTCTACTTACATGATCTTATTTGACTCTTATTAATAAAAGAGGAAAGGGAGGCTTAGATTAAATGTTTTGTCTACTCACATTATAAGTGAGAGCCATGCTATAACCTAGCTTTCTTGATTCCAAACCTATATTCTTTAATAATGAAGATACTACAGAAGTTTCTCCACAAAAAAAGACTTAACTACGAATGCATATGAACACTCTCTAAAATTATCAGAAAAAGGCTTGACTGTTGCATGGTATTTTGTGGTATCATTATAATGGAATGAAAAAGATAAGGTAGGGCATTATCTCTCCTACTTTGTAATTAGTGCAAGTCAAGTTCATAATAAGTAAATGCCTATGGTCCTTAAGAGTGTCATCAATGTCTCCTTTCTCCCTAAGTATATTAAGGGGTCTACAATCTTAGACCACTATCTCAAAGTCTTCTTATAATCAATATAATCAAACTCAATCATTTTTTTTTTAAATAAATTTGGTTAGTGCTAATTCCTCTTTGACTATAATATTTTATAACTCATATTTCTTCTACTTATAAAATGTTACAGTAACTTCTATAGTCAGTTTCGTAAGAGACCTATTTTCTTGGTTATTAATGATCCCTGCTACCCCAACAAAAGCATTTTTTAATAAGACAATTGAAATGACCAAACATATTAATCATGCTCTATATGATCTACTTTATAAAATTATATTAAATAGATCTAAACTTAGAAGAACTAAATGTGAGAAAGCACTCACCAAATTTAAGATGGAATTCAAACAGCAGAATAAATTACTATCTGCAGGCAGGATTAAAGGATTAATCCCATTTCCTTTTAAAATGGGCAAAATTTACAACCATTTTAAAACATGTCCTTGGTGTCTTGTTTGCTTTGTACTCTTTTCACTGTGTTGATATCAAATTAGGTATTAGAATCTATCTAATCTAATTAGAATTAATAATGAAATTATATCCAAATATCAAGAAAATTTGGGATCTGGGACAAACCAGAACTGATAAGTCTTTGCCCTCTAAAAATGCCACAGCTGGAGTTGTTCTTTAGCCAAAGAACCATTATGCACACAGCTAAACATACACATAATAGAGAGCAAATACTATAGCTTTCAAACATGAGTTAAACTTTTTTATGGTTTTAGATCTTATATCATGGTTGATATTTTTAAAAATAAAGATTCCCACTTGGGGGTCAGCATGTAAGTCTGCTCAGAAAGGAGCTGAACCCTCAGGTCTTGCAAGGCAGATTTCTACACTAAGAGAGTGGAAAAGAGAGAGAGAAAAGAAGGGGGAAAAGAAGAGAAGAAGAAAAAAGAAAGGGAAAAAAACCTAGTATGTAAAAGAAGGGAAGTAAAAGAGAAGCAAGTGTTTGTTTAAAATATTTATTCTTATTTCAATCATGCAGTTGTTCTATCTGACTTGATATACAAGCAAAGTGTGATAGTAACTTTATAAATAAGGACAACACAAGAAGACTAGCTCATTTAGACCTGTAATGAGAGATCACCACCTGTTAAACACAAGCTTTAGTAGTCCACTGCAGTGATGAGATGAAAAATACATCTTGCTTCCATTTGTCTTTTAGAAAGGCAGAAAGAGGCTGTGCCTGACCAATCTAAAGTTTACCTGATAATAAACATAATAAAGTGGTTGTTCTTGGCCCCCTGTGCAATAATGTTGAACATCATTTAGGCTATACATGTACATATCATATATGAGGCATCATTTTAAATAACCTCTTCCATATCCTTGCATATTTCAGAGGTTAAATTAAGTAATAAAAACATAGCCAGATAGTATCTTACTTATGTTAATAAGATCAATCATTTCCACCTCATAACTTAGATCTAAAGTACTAGCCTCAAGTTCAAGTCAAAAGTTACTTAGTTCAGTGAACTGAGCCTCATTTCCACATTAGTGCGGTGCATTTATTTATGACACTTGGGGGCAGTAGGAAATTCCAGGAGTGCTGTACTGGAATGAAGTTCAATTAGAGTACAAACCACCCAAGAAAAACTTCACAGTGTGGGTCATGTTCCTTTATTTTAAATTTAACAAAAAGTTGTTTCCCAATGAAATTATAATGAGGCCACAGACCCTCTACCACAAGACTCTGAGGCCAAGCCAATTTTATGAAGGCTAGCCTATCAGCACAATTTTCCTTCATTGTTCTTCTAATTCCCTCTTTCCCAATCTTCTCCTGCAGCAGCACAGGGACCACTCGCTCACCAGAACACGTGCCCAAGCACAAAATCAGTGTGTGGGCCTGCAGCAAGTAGCAGGTGTGCAGTAGTGTGAAATTTATTTAGCAACCAAGAGAGGGTGCTGAAGAAGTCATATTCTCTTCTGAACGCAAGTAAATATTTACCTTAAGAATTCAAGCAAAGGAAAGAGATCATTCTGATTATCACAAATGTTCAACCTTTATCATTACCTTCAAAATGTTTACATTATAAAAAACATTTGCTTTATTGCCCATTCTATCAAATTTATCTGTTCTTTTCTTTATGAGGCACACAGCAGAACAGAGAACGGAATGGGCCTTAACTTAATTTACATCTAACATATAATTCCAATTCCATCTTGAGACATCTATGAATCTGAGTACTGAAGACTGCTCAATTACCTCTCATAAAGAAAAAAAGAAAATCAATAATGCTAAAGCTAAGTATAAATAGTCCCTTAAATAAGGGTGACTCTTCCTTTGTACTCTGAGAGAATTTTTCCAATCTCCTATCTAGTCCACCAACAAATCCTGTCTAATACATATATATACTCCAAATCTGACGAATTATTTTTTCTATATTGTTCAATATATTTTATGCAAGTTACTCATGCAAAGCTATGCACACTTAAGGTGTACATAGTCAAATAGTTCTACAGAGTTTATTATGAGAAACAACAGTTTCCTCCTCTCCTCTTTCCCCCAAAGCCAACCACTCTTTTGATGCTTACCTGTTTATCTCTATATAGCATGGATATGTGTACTACTACTGCCTGTTTTTTTAGGTTTTTGATTGTGGTAAACATACGTAACATAAAATTTTCCATTTTTATTCTTTTTAAGTGTACAGTTCTGTGACATCAGGTACATTCACATTGTTGTACAACCATCATCACCATCCATCTTCAGAACTTCTTCATCTTCCCCAAATGAAACTCTGTACTCATTACACACTAATTTATCCCCCCATTTATCCCCCCATCTATCCCCAGCACCTGGTAATCATCATTCTACTTTCTATCTTTATGAATTTGACTACTTCAGGAACCTCACATACATGCAATCATACAATATTCATCCTCTCGTGCCTGGTTTATTTCACTTAGCACAATGTCTGCAAGGGTCATCCATGTTGTAGCATGTATTAAATTCCCTTCTATTTTAAGGCTGAATAATTGTTCTGCTGAATTTGGATACCACATTTTGTTTATCTTTTCATCTGTCAGTGAACACTTGGTTTGCTTCTGGCTTTGGGCTATTGTGTATTTTTAGTTTTAAACATCGTCTACTGACTTTCCACCTTGGAAAATGAAGATTTAGGTCTCATTCACATACATAACACACTAGTACCCCACATCTGCACAGTGTCCATTAACCTGTCTCTCAAAAACAAAGATAAATCAATGGATTGATCTGATAATTAACTTTTAGCACTTAATTATTATAACTATATAAATGCAATTCACAGTCAAGCCATGTAAGATCCTACAATCACTTTTTCTTTCTTACGAAACTTTTGTTTTCTGGAGTTAATAATTTTCTTATGTATATGTTTGCTTAGTTTTCTATGTACTTATCATTACTTTGTTCCCAAGTTCTCCCCAAATATCTGAATTTCCTCTCAATATGCATAAATATGTCCAGTATTCTAGCACACTCACCTTCGTAGGAATATCTTTTAAGTTTTTCTAAAATGCTCCAGGCTGTGCTAGTTGTACTATCTGCCCTGCTACTCCACTGTCAACCAATTGCCTCCCTTACCCATTACCTTAGAAACTCTATCTTCCTCTCTCCTCTATTGGATTTTCTGTGTCCTGAATATATCAGATCCTTTTTGTTGTTGTTCATGGGAAATAAAATTTTCAGGCCTTTCATTACTGAAAACACCTTCTACCCTCACACTTGCTTGGTATTGTGGTTACATATGGAAATATGGATGTGTAATCATTTTCCCTTAGAATTTTAAAGACACTGCTCCACTTCTGTCTAGCTTACAGTATAGCTTCCAGTATTGTCTAAATAATTTTGACACCAAATCTTTTGTATGTAATCTGTTTTTTATCTCTGAAGGCATTTGGGATTTTCTCTTTGTCCTCTGGCTTCTGAGATTTCAGAACATGACTTAATGTAAGTCTATTTTCATCCCTTTTGTTCAGCACTTTGTGGATCTTTTAATGTTAGTTCATGTCTTCGAATTCTGGGAAATTTTCCCACATTATTTCTATGACTGAATTCCTTCTGTTCATTTTCCTTGCTTTCTTTCTCTAGAATCCCTAGCATTAAATGCTGGATCTCCTGGATGATTCCTTAATATTCTTACAGATTTTCTATTTCCCATATTCCATCTTTTTGTTCTTTTACTCTTCTCTCTGGAAGATATTTTTCAACTTTATTTTCCAAACCCTCCTTTAAGTGGTTTCTGCTATCACAGCTCTAATTTCTAAACATTCTTTTTGTTCTCTAAATTCCACCTTTTATGTAGCATTCTGGTCTTTTGCATGTAATTTACTTTCTCATCTCTTTAACGCTATTATTGATGACAGTTTGTTTTGGTTTGCCTTTTTTGTTTTCCTCTTCTTGTAAAATATCTACGCATTTGTACTAACCTCTTTCATGTTCGAGGCTCTTCTTAAATGTCTGGTAACCCTTAGCTATCCATTCATATTTTAAATTAGGAAACTAAAAAGCTGACTGAAAGTTCTGTGCATGTACATCTGTATAGTCAGCTGTGGACTTCAAAAAGACCTGACCTGTCCATTTTGTTGGGGACTACTTGTAGGACATATCTTTAGGACATTTCTCTTGGGCTAATCATATTATTCAGAGTATCTTCCAGTCTCACATATGAAAGATTTAAGCCTCACTATTAGAGTTCTGAAAACCAAATCAGAAAAGAGAGCTGTAAGATTGAGGATAAATCTCAATATTTAGTATATAAACTTGTACTGTTTTCGGTTTGGTAACCCTATCCTCAACTTGCATCTATTCTCCTCTGGTCTTCTGCTAGAGCTGGCATGAGGCAGTTGACTGGTAGGGAGTGCAAGGGAAGAAATCAGTTGTCTTAACTGCTTTTGAAATCAAAATTCAACCAATCCTTCTGTTTGGGTATTGATTTTACCACCCTTTTCCAGAGGAACCTGATGCTGCCAATTTCTAAGGGATGGGGGTTCTGCAAAACACTAAAAATTGGGTTGTTATCCACATTTTCTACTGGTTTAGGACTGAGTTTTCTTGGGTATGCTTGGACAATTACCATACTTTCTACTTTGCATCTTCTAAAAAATGTTGCTATCATCTTACTCTCCTGCATTCTTTATGTTTGGGAGCCCATGGTTTTTTTAAAATTCCCTAAGATGTTTTTTTTATGAGTTTAGAGAGGCAGCAGATATAAATGTATGCGTTCAATCCACCATCTTTAACAAGAAGTCAATTTGATAACTTCTTACCACCTCCACAGTACTTTCAATATCCTTTCAAAGAGCCATTTTAGACACTGTCATATACTTTAAAGTCATTGGTAACTAAGAGCATATACCTTAGAACATTTAAAAAAAAAAAAAAAAAAAGATGGTTTTTCCTGAAAAATGTTAAGGGTGTTGATACATTAAATTTAATTAAATACACACAGAATATAGTCATTAACTGATCTATTAACTATAATCACCAAGTACTATGCTGGTAAAGGGCTGGAGACAAAAAGATAAGGTCCTATCTCTTTCAGAGACCACAGACTGGTTGGGAAGACAGATAAGTAAAGCAACAATCATGTTTATGGTGTTCCCCACTGCTAGAGATGTCCCCTAGTGGCTCTCTGCCTTCCCCATTCTCATAGCCTAACAATGAGCTGGTTTAGTAAGATTGAATTAGGTCTCTTCAGCTGATATAAGTAGCACTGATATGAGAATTACTCTAGCCAAGTCATTTAACTGAACAGTAAGGATCCACTTAGTACATACTGACTAGATGTTCTCAGCCTTCCTCTTAACTTCCTTGTAAATGATACAAGAGTAGGGTCCCTCTCCTGAGGTATGTCCCACTATTTGTACGACGTAGCTGAACACATCAGATCCTTCCACAGAATGACAGGAGGATGGTGTTTCCAAGCACTGTGTTAACCTTTCCGCTTATAAGATTTACTGAGGGAGAACTTATTTTACACCTATATGTGTGATGCTAATTTTGTGTGTGTCTATGCCTGTTGCATGACACCACCTTTATCACTTATTAAATTCTTATATATATGGATCAATTTCTGTACTTGCATTCTGTTCTACTCATCAGTTTATTCTTGTGATTCTATATTGTTTTAAATTAAGTATCATTACTCTTCAGTACAACCAAAGCTCCGTAAAAGGAATATTCTCAAAATAATTTAATCTTAAATAACAAACATATATGTTTATATGTATATTTGTGAGAGATGGAATAAGTATTGTAATAACTGCTCTTCCTCTAGATTTTCTAAGCAATGGTCTGTTTTAGGACAAGCCAACCACAAAGCCATATTCACAAACTATATTGAGAGTTCATATGATAATTTTCTCTTAAAGTTTGATAAAAGGAAAATAAAGCTGATACAATATCGTTTCTAATATATTTATGTATACATATACACACACCACATAGGTTCCTTTTTACCAAGAAACAGAAAGCCTCAAAACCAAACTGTAATACTGTCCTCAAAATAAATTAAGGGAATAAATTACCTTTCTTTTCTTACCCCAACTAAATACCAGTAAAAGGATACTGACCTTTTAAATTTAATGGTTTATCTAATATATATGTGCTTTTAATAGAATTTATTGGGGTGACATTGGTTAATAAAATTATATAGGTTTCAGGTACACAATTCTACAATACATTATCAGTACACTGTATTGTGTGTTTACCACCCCAAGTCAAGTCTCCTTCCACCACCATTTATTCCCCCTTTACATTCTTCTACCTCCCTTCCCCACACTCCCTTTGCTCTGACCATCACAGACTATTATCTGCGTCCATGAGTTTTTCTTTTTTTTTCTTTGCGTAATCCCTTCAAAGCTGTGGTACATTTATACAATGGAATACTACTCAGCCATAAAAAAGAAGAAAATCTTACCCTTTGTAACAGCATGAATGGACCTGGAGAGTATTATGCTAAATGAAATAAGGCAGTCAGAGAAAGACAATTTCCATATGAACTCACTTATATGTTCTTTTTAACTAAAATCACATTTAAAATATTTTGGAAGTATATATAATAGAAATAACTTTTTAAGGCAAGGAGAAAAAAATTGTTTTAAACTGAGATCTAATTCCAGGCTGAAAATATCACAGGAAGCTGAATTCTAGGAATAAAAACAAAGTATTTCAATACATCACATTTAACCTCTTTATTTTCTCCTCCACACTCTTAGTTTATTCAAAATCTCCATTCACCTAGGATAGTTCTTTTTTTTTTTTAATTTTTTTTATTTAGCCTTTACTATACGCCTGGGACTGAGCTAAGTATCTGATTTCCCTAAATGTTTTCACATCTTTAAAAAGAATATTAAAAATTCCAACTTTATAGAGTTGTTGTAAAGACAATGTGAGTCAACTATAATTTAAAATAAAATTTTTAAAAGAAGACTCAATGTGATGTTTAGTAACTTGCTGGTTGTCATACAGCTAGCAAGTGGTAAATCTAGGTGTCTAACCTAAACTTCAAAGTCTATTCTGTTAACTATCATATTACTTAACAGAAAACTCAAATTATACTATCTACCATAGCTATTCTGTTTGCTGCCTACTTCAAGAATCCCTATTATAAAACAGCTCTCATATTCTCCCACCTTACCCCCACCCTAACAGCAAAGAGCAAGGAATGAAAAATAAATACCAAAATCAAGAAGAAAAGAGAATATAAAGTTAATCCAAGAACACCAGACCAACTGAACACCAACTTCTTTGAATCCAAAGGCCATATTCTGTGGAAGTGTTGCATAATATCCAGCACAAAAGAGGTTTCAACAGCAATATTGCTTTTAGTTGACAGTCACTACATGGCTTGTGAACTCAGTTGGTAGTACTGTGCCAGACCTAAGTCAAAAGATAGTCTACACAATAAATAAAAAGAGCACATTTTGCTCCAGTCAATACTTAACCAAATAAAGTGTAAGGTGTAAAGGACCATGGTGACAACTAATCTCACCCAAAGGTCAGTTTCTTTAAAATGAGTTACTAAAGAAAGAATAGCTGGAAGTCTTCAATTTCTTTATAAGCAACCAGTTCCTTGCCTAAGCATCAGTTATATACCCCATATAATTTGGCAAGCCCAAGTTAGAATTTTAAAAGTAAATAAATCCTTCCTTTCATTAAAGGGCCTCACACAGAAATCAACCTAGCCAAGAATGTTTACATTATAAATGTTATTTAGCCCCACAAAGCCTAAGGCAAACTAATCAAAATAAGAAATACAGAACTTCCCTCTTGTACAAATCAATTCCATAAGTGAATTACAGAAATCAGTCTCAAAAGGAAGTAGAAAACAGTAGACAACAAAGAACTTCGTTAGACTTTTTTTTTAATAAAATCACTTCGAGCTAAAATAATTCCAAATCGGATATGCACATTATTTTGGAATCACCCTGGAAGACAATCAACAGTGAAAATGAGCTGGGATAAAAGAAAGGGTTTTTCTACCTGCTTTAAAGCTGGCTCTGTTTCCATGGCAGAACCCATAGGTGGGTGCATGAAATGCCTTCAATCCAATGTTAAATATATATATATCAGAATATGAAAGATATTTTGAAAATAAAAACATGACTGCTTAACTTAAAATTCAACTGGTAATAAGAAATAGAATGAAAAAACAAGAACTAGAATGGACAATTTTAAAATTCCTCCTCAGATTTTGCTAAATGATTAACTTTCTAACCTGGTTATCATAATTGCACATTTTCTTACTTTTCTGCAGCTTTCCAAGTATACTGAAAGACAGGTGGGAGACTCAGAGACTTCTACCTAGACACCATTTTAAAGCAGGCTACCCCACTACCCCACTGTTTCCTAGATCCAAAGGCAAAATAAAACTGTAGTTCAGTAAAAAGGAATTCTATTCAAGACCAATATAATAGAGAGTATTAGTTTTCTACTGCTGTGTAACAAATTACTACAAATGAAGAGGCTTAAAACCATACACAGTTATTATCTCAGAGTTTCTATGGTTCAAAAGTTCAGCATATTTTTCCTGGGGTCTTATGCTTAGCATCTTAACCAGGCTAAATCATGGTATCAGCCAGGGCTGTAGTCTCCTCTGGAGCTCAGGGTCCTCTTCCAAGTTAATTCATGTTGTTGGCAGAATTCAGTTCCTTGTGGTTGTAGAACTCAGGTCCCCATTTTCTTGCTGGCTGCCAGCCAAGGATAGCTTCCAGCTACTATAGGCTGCCTATAGTTCTCCTGCCACATGGCCCTCTCCAAAACATGGCAATCTGTTTCTTCAAGACCAACAGTAGAGCATCTGCATCCACTCTGAATCTCTCTAACTTCTATATCTGACCTGCAGGCCCTCTTTTAAAGAAACTCACCTGATTAGATCAGGCCCACACACTCGAGGGGAAGGGATATTATAGGAATCCTGGGGCTACCTTAGAATTCTGCCTACCACAAGCAATCAAAGCAAAGAGCTTCCCACTGATAAAGTTTTATCCAGAGATAATATAAAACCTTAAATACAGACGAATGAATAAACTACATATCCTTCAGATCATCCTCAAATAGTATTGTACCTTTTGATAAAATTGGACAATAAACAGTTTGAAATTATAGTCTCAGATAAAAGTTTGAAGCCTAATTTGCTCATTAAAGTTCAATTATTGTGGAACAATCCTTCTGGTACTTTGTTTCAGCTGGTGTATCACAAAGAGAAGCCAATTTACTAACTGCCTCTACCATTTCACGGTATCAAGGACAATGCCCATTCCATGGGTCACTGCAGCAACTCACATTCACCTACATAATTTCTAGAAACACCCAGACCAACTATCGATATAAATAAGACTTTCATATGTTCTGTCATATGATTCTAAAGAAAGCTTAAAAAAAAAAGGACAAGAACACATTCTTTAAAGCCAAAACCTTGGTTGCTGAACTAAAAATAATAAGAATACAATTCTGAATAGCAGCACTGACAATGCTAAAAAGTGAATTAGTAAATTTGAAGGCAAACAAACATATGGGGAAAATGTCAGAGGTAAAACTGTGAAGAAAATAGGCAAGAGACATGGAGGACATGTATTTTTCTAGGCTATATACCAGCAGGTTATAGCAGAGACCAGCTAGCTATCCCAAGCCTATTTCCTCTTCCTCCTGGTCACACAGATAGACTGTACTTCCAAGCCTCACTTGCAGTGTGTAAGCTATGGCCAATGTAATGTTGGCAGAGTGATATGTATCACTTACAAGCCTGGTCCATAATAAACCTCCAAGCATTACTTTTACTCTCTTTTCCCTACTGCTATAACTGTGGAAGCCCTAGGTTGAAGTGGTAAAGCCACAAGTTGGAAGAGTCCTGGATCCTTGAAGAGCGAACCTACCAGAACATCCATTTGCACTTTACATGAGTTAAAACTAAAACTTCTATGGTGAGATTTTGGAGCTTAGCTATAACAGCAGGCAGTTTTAAGAAAAACAGGAATTGGTATTGGAAGAACGGTGTTGTCATAACAAAAAAACTTAAATGGCATTAGTTTAAAGATCAGGCAGTAGGTAGCAAGAATATATATTTCACAAGTTGAAAGCCTGGAGAGCCCTGTAATAATGTGACAGAACAATTGGGAAAACTGAAACCTGTAATAAATGAAAAGGCACACCATGTGCCTACTGTAGCTCTACAAGTGAACGGATGGTCATAATCACAGTGTATTCTGGCATTTACTTTCTGCTTTTAGAAAACCATAGAAAAGAAACTTACTCACTTGCAAACTGAACTTAAGGGAACAGAAGTCCAGAAACTCAGGCCTCAGAGGGTTATAAAGCTAAACACATATAAATCCTAAACAGTAAGAGAAAAGAAAGGTAAAGGTTTGAGGAAGAAAGTCCCAAGACTTCTAGTTGAACAAAGGACTAAATCCTGAGGCAAAGATCAGATTCAGGTATGGTCTTCCCACACATTATTTCATAGAGCCTCAAAACAGAGCCATTAAGGTAAGAAGGCAACATGAGGCAAGGACTATGCTACCTCACCTCCACTACCTCCCCAAACAAGGGAGAGAGAAAAAGTCTGAAAATTATATTTAGAAAAGAATACTGGGTGTGATGTCCACATAGAACCTGTTGGAAAGAAATAGATCAAAGGCCTACAAAGTTTTGAGTTAACTATAATGCCAAAAACCCATAAATCTGGACTAAATAAATCTTTGGTCATAGCCTTAAAACAACTTTCAGGCCCCTAAACTTGCAGGAACAGACAGCAGGCAGAGGAAGGAAGGAAGTTAGGGAGGAGGGGAGAGAAGGAAGAAGAGAGGGAGGGAGGAAGAGAGGGGGTGGAAGTTAGTTGTAGATATAAATGTAGATGTACAGAGAGAGAAAAATCGTCTTCCAAAAGGATCACATGTCTTGCTATGAGGCAGAGATACCGTGTATTTCCCATTACCCCCTTGCTACATGGGAGTTTTTGTTGCAGTTATTCTAGTTTTGCTACTCCCCAGCATTGACTTCAAAAGTGTAGGTAGAAAAAAAAGACAAAGGGAAACCAGGGTGCAGCCAGGAGCCCCCAAAAGCAATGGGCAAGGAGTCAATGTCTAAGCACGAAGTTCCCCACTACCAAGGCAGAAGGATTTCCCAGTGCCAGCCCAAAAGGATCACATGTCTTGCTATGAGGCAGAGATACTGTGTATTTCCCATTACCCCCTTGCTACATGGGAGTTTTTGTTGCAGTTATTCTAGTTTTGCTACTTCCTAGTATACTGCGGGTAGGAGGGGACACAGATCCAAATAACTTGTCATTCTAGTTCCTGGTCACCAGCCCTTGAAGAGACATATATGGATCTGATGGAGAATGCTGAGCATCTCTGGAAGATGCTAGACTTTGAGATGGATATAATGACTGGGGAGGATACTGGGTTGCCCCTCTTAGGGAAAGGGAAAGTGTATTCTATGGATGAAAGGAAGAGTGAAGAGATATTTGATAACCAGAGGGTAGACCGTCCTTCTCCTCTTAGAAACAGTGAGATAACCTTTCCCAGCCTCCCTTGCAGGTCAGTATGGCCATATAATTAAGTTCTAGCCAATGAAATATGAGTAGAAGTGATAATATGCTGCATCCATGCCTAGCCCTTAAAATCGCTCCCAATGTAACACCCCTCGGTCTCTCCCCTTCTGCAGCAATCTTCAAAGCCATATTAAAGATGGCACAGGAAACATAATGGAAAGAGTCCCTAAATCACCACTGTGAATACAACCATCAGGAACACAATTTGGGCCTTGACATAAGTGAGAAATAAACCATTTCTTCTCCTTTTCCAACATCCATGAATTCAAACAAAAATTTACTGAACACTATCTACAAAGTATAGGTATTTTCTCTCTCACCTACTTTCCTTGCCTTTTAGGTATTATAGAAGATTTTAAAATGTGTATATATAATATCTTTATTCAAGGATCTTATATGTACTATAGCACAGGATAATAACATATGCAAACAAAGCTAGAGTGAGATGACATTTTTATTGCAGGAATGAAGGGTTATCGGTTAATTAAAAGTCCTGAATTCACAAAAGGTCTCTTCATTATTTCTTTATATGACAAAAAATATAGCTAACAGCTAACAGTTTATACAGATACAGTGCCACAGTAGACAAATTCACCTCAATCTAACCTGAATTCTACTACAGGACCTGACTTTCACAAGTTGTCTGAGCTTGAGTAAGTCACTTCTCTACCCTGGGTCTTAATTTCTACAGATAAATAAGGTACCAAATAATCTCACATTGAATGAAATAATAGTCTTCGTGGAATTCTCTCTTTCACCAAAAAGGAAATAAAGTTCATTTCTCAAGTAGATGCCTAGGAAAAGAAACATTTAAAAAGGAAGCTTCCACAGTGTTTGTCCTATACTCTCCTACATTTTGAAAGTTCAGGAAAAATTAATCAACTACAATACTTATCTTACAAAATACTTTAATTACTATACTCAAAACATCATCCAGGCCCTGGCTGCTGTGGCTCAGTTGGTTAGAGTGCCGTCCCATGCACCGAAGGGTGGCACGTTTGATTCCCGGTCCAGGCAGATACCCAGGTTGTGAGCGCATACAAGAGGCAGTTGATCAATGTTTCTCCCTCCCCTGCCCCCCTCAATCCATCCCTCCCTCCCTCCCTCCCTCCCTCTCTCTCCTCTCTAAATCAATAGAAACATATCCTCAGGTGAGAATTTTTAAAAAAATCAATCACCCACCAGTGAAAAGGTATATTTTCAATGATTAGTTTTGTTTCTTCACCACTAAAAAAAATTACATGGTATCATTATTTCTACCAGGTTTATCATCAATTAGCTTTAAACTTTCCACTTTGTAAAGTATAACACTGACAAAATTAAAATGAAGAGGAAAAGAATATCTGTGTTCCCTTAGGAAAGGGATTCTCAATAGGCAAATCTCTTCTGCAGAATCAGACATCTGAAAGATTAGCAAGGCCAGCTGAGACTGAATATATGCCCCAAATATGACCTACTTCCTCCTTCCCCACAGAATAAGAACTACAAATGACTTATTCAAGAACAGTTGTATACAGAACAAAAAAACACTTTCTGTAAACAAATGAATCCTCTATTTATTGTTGCAGGCTACATCATAAGGTATACTGAGAAATTTTAATAAAATCAATGTGACTTAAATTTCAAAAGAGCAAGTAGCACTGCAAATCATTCCTGCTCTTTATTCATAGTAACAAAAGAAATCCAGACATTCTTTTTGGCTTTGGTGCCTTAAAGATGAAGAAATTAAAGGAAAAACATCTAAATATTTCTAACACATTTGTTAATTTGTAAGCTTTAAATAAATCCCTTTCAATGATCATAATTCACAGCACTTCCCAATAGGCCTTTTTCGTTAACACCCAATGATATCACAAATAACAATTACAGAAATATTCAAATTTGTAACATGACAACTTGCTTACACAGTAAATACCAACCAAAGGTATTTACCTACAGCATAATTATGCTCATTAACTAGAAAGAGAACTTTTAAAAATCTTGGGCTTCAAATCATATCCAAAGCCAAGGTAAGTATTTAAAAAAAAAAAAAAACTAAAAAAAAAACCACCTCATCAAAGCCCCAATATAAACCATTACAATTGATCAATATTTACTGAACATGCACACAGCAAAAAATATATATATACACTAGCAAATAATTCATTTCTCTTTTAAGAAAATAAAACACATTTTTAAATCATGTGTTCCCATAAAAATGAATGACTTCCTTAAAACAAGAAACAATTAAGACACTTAGCAAAAGAATTTAACAAAATACTTGCAAAGTCATTGGCCAACCTATCATAAACCCAAGACCTACTTGCTTCATGGCAGTCTCTCCAATTTTGTCTGAATGTTTGCGGATACTCTCCAGAAAGTCTTTGAGATCAGACATAGAGACATCCTTAATTTCTTCTCGCAGCTTGGGGATGTTATCCACCATCACCTTGCAGAATCGATAGTGGCTTACTTGAGGGAGATAGGTATGCTCTAGATGTTCCAGAGTTTTCAGTGCAGGATAATGCCTATAAAAGGAATTATATCACCTTTAGCTCAACTCAGTCTGCTTAAGGGTCACAGATACATTCCTCAGGCAAAATTTCTAGCCTGAATTAGTTTTCACTGTGCATTACGACAAATTCAGTATTAAGTTTTGATAAAAACATCAATGGAAAATCTCAAATTATTAACAATTAATAAATATATGCATTAAAAGACAAGTAAATTATAATAAAAACATTGTTCTCTTAGATTTTTTTAAAGCAATGATTATAACAGTGCATTGTTGATTCTATAAAATATATAGATATAATATATGTGACAAAATAGTACAAAAGAGGAAGAAATGGAGCTACACTGAAGCAAAACTACTACTATATTATACTAAAATTGTATCACCAATAACCTAAAGTAGACTATAATAAATTAAGATGCAGATTATAGTACACAGAGCAGCCTCGAAGAAAATAACTCAAAAAAATAATCATTAAAAAAATTAACAGAGGTATTTTAAAATAGCACACTAAAAGTTATTTAATGCACAAAAAAAGGGAGAAAGCAGAAATGAGAATAAAAATGACATAAAAAACACAGGAAACAAAAGAGCAAAATCCAACCATATTAATGATTACATATACTCCAATCAAAAGGGAGAAATTGTCAGAAAGGATTTAAAAAGCATGATAAAAATATATGTTGTCTACAAGAAACATACTTTAAATTTGAGGGTCCAAATAAGTTATAAAGTAGAAAATGGAGTAAGATATACCATGCAAAAAGTAAACATAAAAATGCTTAAATAGCTATGTTATATAAGAAAACTAGTTTAAGACAATAAATACTGCTGTTAATGAAGAGAAACATTTCATAACAATAAAGGGACAATATTTATCTGACAGGTAGAAAAGCTTCTATAAGCATAAGAGAATGATAAAGGCGACAAGGCAAAAACAAAATAAGTTATGCATAAAAAAGAACATAATAAGAAGAAAGAAGCATCAACAGCCTGGTAAAGATTATTTGCAACATATACACTTGAGGTTTTCTTTAAAAGCAGTGAACAAAAAGAAATCTCAAAAGAATTTTTTTAAAAAAGGTCAACATATGAAAAATCAAGTTGAACCAATATGTGAAAAAATCCAAATTAAAAATATAATTTTATCACTCAAACTGCCAAATATTTATTAAAAGATCATGGGTATTATTTTCAGGGATTTCAATAAATGATAATTCACAGCCTGCTAGTAAACAAATTTGTATTAATGATACAAGTTCTCGGTGAAGAATTTTACCAAAAGAAGTATTCTAAATAGCTGCATTTCCAAAAAAAATTAAAGGTACAAAACATGCATAACCTTCTTGAATTAGTTATATTTACTAACAAATGAAAAAATTAATCTACATGTCTAATAACAAGGAATTAAACACATTATGATATATCCCTGTAGTAAAAAACTAATAATAAAATAGCTAAATTTTTACAACACTGTTATATGAAAATTATTTCAAAAACAGAACTTACAAGTATAATCATAACATTTTTCAAAATTAAAAATATGTATACATGTATAGATTATGAATATATATGCATGCATGAGCTATACAATCACTAAATACACCCACACATAAGTACACAGAAAAATGACTAGAAAAAATATATACAAAAATGTTAACTATGGTGTTTTTTCCTTTGGATGGCAACATTATGGTTGATAATTTTCTTCATGTTTTTAATTTCCTAATTTCCAAGATATATTTAGTTTATATAGGAAAAACTCATTCCAAGTCTATAAAGGCCTTATAGCCCTATTTTAAATCTTAAGAGTGAATTTCACAGTAGACAACTTAAATTTTTCTGGCTCAAATGCACTTAATTCCATAAACTAAAGACTAGAGATTGAGTTTGTTTTAATTTTTGTTGTTGTTTTGCCCCTTATGTGTTCCAAAAACCAAAAAGTTAGTCCAAATACTTGGAAGGAGGGAGGAAAGGCTTATTTCTTCTAAATTTAGAAAAAAAAATAAAGATATAGTTTAATCTGAAATGGTTGCTTTTATTAAAATTTCACAGGCTCAAAAACAGTGCAATTCGCATGGTTTAGTGTAAAAAGAATGGTGTTTATAAATTAGGTATGAAGAGCTACATGCAATAAAATGCAATTCCTCAAGAGAGAAACTTTAGAATGGATAGAAAGCCAGAAATTAAGCCAAAAAGATAAACACACTTTAGGATTTAGTTATATTTTGGAACATTGTTTACAGAATGAGAAAAATCTAACAGTGTTGCCTGCAGACACATTCACTGATGAGACACATGGCTGCATGCCGAAAACATCTGGTCTGTCAGCTCCACATTTTTCAGAGCTAATTAGTATAAAACCCAGTGATTCCAGGCAACAAAGAATGTCACCTTATTTCCCAATTGTCTTTTCTCTACCATATTCATGTTCCCACTATAACAGATCAAAAAGATTATTCAAATTTCTGGTGTATTTCAAATATCAGTGACAAGTTAAAGAATGACAGCCAATTAAACACCTGTATGGCAGACACCAAAAGAAAAAAATTCTATTTACAACAGCCATGGAAATCTAAAACAAAATTTTGACATTACTTTTGACAACCTCCAAACATTATTAAAACTGAATCAAACATCAAATTCTAAGTTTTATTTGCATATGTGCTAGCTGTCCCCCTCTCCCCATCATGCAGGCTACCTAATAGTGATGTAAGCAGAAAGAAAATAAATAAAATAAAAGTAGGGAATTAAAAGAAAGGTAGCGGGAAATGAGGTCTGAAAAATCCTATAAACTGGATAACTAAGGTCAAAATAATTTAGACATGGTTGAATGCTATCATGAGAAATGTTGATTCTAGGCAAATTAAATTTTGGTATTTTCTTGCCATGGTATAGAATTCTTTCACAAAAATGGTTTTTAAAATTCTAATAAGTGATATTTTAAAGCAGATCACAACCACCCATGAGAAATTTTTTTTAATTCAGAGTATGATAAGAATATGAAGTAAAAGCTTTAACCACAGAAAATGTTAGCACCTTTCCTAATCAAAGAGCATCATTAACAAATATTTAATCCCTTCTATGAGCTAAAGATAGAAAGATGATCAGTTATCTTTCCTTAGGGAAATAAAACCTAGTAGTATAATCAGTAATTATAGTTTTAAAAAATAACTATGTTTCCAGCCATGAAGGAGTAATAAGGAACAGACATGAACTCCCACTTCTAAAAAGTAGAACACTGTTGTATCTAACATCTTACTTAATGATGAAATGCTTTCCCCCCTAAGATCAAGAGCAAAGATACCCACCCTCACTACTTCTATTCAACACTGTACTAGAGGTGCTAGACAGTTGAATAAGACAAGAAAAACAAACCAAAAAGAAACCATCTCAATTGGAAAGGAAGAAATACAACTGTATTTATTTACAAACAAGATGATCATCTACATAGAAAATTCAATGGAATATACAAAAAAAAAAACCTACTAAAATTAATAAGTGACTTAAGTTTCAGAATACAAGATAAGTATACAAAAATTAATAGTATACTAGTAATAAGTGACTGAAAATTTAAATTTAAAAATCAATACCATTTAAAATAAGCATCAGAAAATATGAAATAGCATTAAAATGACAAAAGATATGTAAGATTTATTCAGTTAAAACTATAAACATGCTGAAAAAATTTAAAGAACACCTAAATAAATGAGTGCATCCATATTGGTTGATGAGGAGGAAGATGGACCAGCATAATGTACCTAGCATGAGTGACCTATTGAGGTAAGGAGGATGTCTGTATAAAGGCAGCCTAGTATGGAGTATAGGAGCCACATAGGAATAAGGAAGGCATTCGGGCAGGACAGAAGCATGCCACAGGATATTAAAGCCTAAGTGGAGTAAGGAGGATGCCATGTAGGGGGTTGACTCAGTGTGTGGTGTTGGCACTCAAGCAGGATAAAGAGTTGTAGTAACAGCAATAAGGTGACTAGTTTCACAAGGGAACTGCTCAAATAAATACATTAAAAGTAATGAAAGCAAGGTTACTCAATAGTAATGAGCACCAAGCACATAGACCTTGGCTTCTAAATAATATTCTTTACTCCCCAACCCAAATAAGTGTGATTTGTTAGAAAAATGGCTGATTCCAGGGCTGCAGCAGGCAAAGTATAATATTAGCCTGAAAATTATCTCCTTTTACTAGTAAGAAAGTACTCAAAGAAGTATGGAGACATGTTAAAAAGACACAAAAGCCAAATTAAAGGGCTCTGCTGGTGTCATTCAGGATAATTTGAGCAACAAAATAAGTAAAACTAAAAAATTATGACCCATCAAATAAAATAAAACACAATCATGAGTACATACTGACATAAAAAATAAATTGAAAGTTTGACAAAAAATGATGAATTTACATAACTACAAAATACGTCCCCACAAAATTTTTCATTACAAAAGGAAAAAAGAGTAACTTTACAATGGAAAAATCTGTCAGACACCATCTTAATAAAGTAATCAAAGTGAATATAATCAGTGATAGGACAAATCAAATGTATCCGCCACCTGATAGAATGCAATGAGAACACAGTACACTTTTGTGATATTACAGCCAAGGACAAATAATATGAATCTAATCATGAGAAAATATCAGACACACCCAAATTAAGAGGCATTCTACATAATAAATGGCCTGTAATCTTCAAAAGTGACAAGGTCATGAAAGCCAGGAAAGACTAAGGATAGTTCCAGGTTGAAAAAGACTAAAGAGACATGAGCACTAAATGTAGTTCATGATTTAAACTGGATTTTTTTGCTATAAAGAACATGACTGAGACAATAGGCAAAATTTGAATCTACTACAAGGAGTAGAAGCTACTATTCTATCAACGTTAATTTCTATTCTCTGTTGCATTGTGGCTGCATAGGAAAAGTACCTGGGGGTGATGGAGCATCATGTTAGCAATTTACTTTCTACAGGTTCAGGAAAAAGACAAAAGTTATTAATACTGAGCTTGAGAATGTTTAAAAATAAAATGTTGAAGACAGCAAAATAAATTTGAATATAACAAAATTTACAGCTAATATAAAACAAAAAAATACTAACTATACAAAGTTAATAGATAAGCCATGCATTGAAGAAAACATCTACAGGATATAACAGGAAAAGGTATCCAAAGAACATAATGAATTTTTATTTAAAAAATAAAAAACAATAGACAACCTGAAAGAAAAATGGGCAAAATATATATATGAAAGAAAATCAAATGTCCAAAAACCAATCTCACTAATAAAAGAAATGAAAAACAAGAACAATGATCTATCACTTCACAATTAGCAGACTTGCAAAAATCAAAAAGTTTGACAATGGATACAGATGATGTCATCAAGAGGTGGAGTAACAGAACCTCCCATAAATGCTGGTGGGAGTCTAAATTGGTAAACTGCTTTGGAAAGAAATATCTAGTTAAGATTGAAGATATTTATACCCTTTCTTTGATCTAACTGATCTTATAGGTATACATCTTAGACCAGAAGAATTGGCATTACCTGAAAGTTTGGTAGAAATAAAGACTCTCAGGAATGACCCCAGATCTACTGAATCAGAATCTACATTTAACAAATTCCCATGTGATTTGTAAACATAGCAACATTTGAAGAGCACTGTTCTCAGGAACCTTGAATGTAGTCCCAAAGACACATGAACAAGGGTATTTTACTGCACCATTGTCTCCACAGCAAACAATTAGAAATGTACCAAATGTCCCTCATAGTATCAGTCAGGTCAGTTATCCTGTAGTAAAACAATCCCAAACATCTCAGTAGCTTAAGACAAAGATTTATAACTTTCTTATGTTATATATCCATAATAGGTTGTCAGGGAAGCTCTGTTCATTACAAATACTCAGGAATTCAATCACCATCTTGAAAGCTACCATTTGTCATGACCAAGGAAAAATAGGACTCTGGAGGGACTTGCACTGGAAATTAACTGCCAAGCCCAAAGTAACACTCACCACTTCTGCTCACATCTTATTAGCCAGAAAGTCATATAGTTCAAGGGAGCCCAGGAAATATAATCCTACTGTGTGCCAAGAGAAGGTTCAGTTAGAAATAGTGGTGAACAGCACTTCTGACAACCATTAGAACTATGAGCAAAAATGTGAATTATTCATATAATGGACTGCTATAGAGCATTTAAAGTAAGGGAACTAAATCCATCTAAATAAAGAAAATCAGTCCTCTTCTAGCATGTAAGCCCCATAAGAGCAGATATTTTTGTTTGTTTTGGTCAGAGCTGTATCCCCAGCACCAAGAGCAATGCCTAGCATACATTAGGTACTCAATTCATTTTTGTTGAATGAATGAATAAGTGAATCTCAAAAAAATGAGAACTGAGAACATTCATGTAAATATTTTTATATATCTTTACTGATTTCAGAGAGAGGAAGGGAGAAGGGGAGAGAGAAAGAGAGAGAGAGAAACATCAATGACAAGAGAGTCATCACTGATCGGCTGCCTCCTGCACACCTCCCACTGGGGATCGAGCCTGCAACCCGGGCATGTGCCCTGACCGGGAATCGAACCGCGATCTCCTAGATCCTAGGTCGACGCTCAACCGCTGCGCCACGCTCGGCTGGGCATGTAAATATTTTTTTAAATACAAAATAATACAGTGGTTTATAGATATTAAAAACATGGACCAAAGGGCACTCATCAAATTTATGATACTGGTTTCCTCAAGGGAGTAGGGAAAGGAATAGGACAGAGAAAGGGGATATAAGTTTTATCTGTAATTTTTTTAAATGTATATCTTTACCTCTTTCTGTCCATGTATGTTTATTTACACATGCTATATATATTTACATATACAGAATCAAAATAGGAAAACTATTAATATTTGTTAATTCAGAGAAAGCACACAAATGTTTTTTTTATTTGCTATAATTTTAGAATTTTACAAAAAGACTGTCAGGAAAATCATACTTTCATATCTCATATTGTTTTACCTATGTCCTTTTATGTGAACAAGTCCTCCTAGAGAAAAGAAGTGAGTCTGGGAAACAGTCCTAAGAAATTAAATATTCTTGATGCCTCATGCTTTAGCTTTAAAATTCCTGAGAATGTAGAATTTTTATTCATAATATTTCTATTCTTATCTCAATATTAAATACATTTTTCCCTCAAAACCTACGTAAAATAGAAGATGTGTCCTATTTATCCTGCAGCTTCACATACCCCCATCATACTGCACGGTACCCCAGGCAGAGAGGGTGGCGATGCTTACTCTAGCTTGGGAAGAAGAGCCAAAAAGTCACTGTAGTTTCCTCTGGAATAAACAGCAGAAAACACACAGGAGAGAAATCCTCTGACCTTAACCTTGACCTTGCCCCTTGTGTGCCCCTTGTGATGGTTAAGTTAATGTGTCAACTTAGGTAGACCACAGTACTCAGATATTTGGCCAAATATTATTTCAGATATTTCTGTGAAGGTATTGTTTTAGATGAGATTATTAATACTTAAATCAACAGACTTTGAGTAAAGAAGATTACTCCCCATAATAATGCAGCTGGGTTTCATTCAGTTGAAGGCCTTAATAGAAAAGACTATCCTCCCCTGAGGAAGAGGGGATTCTGCCAGCACACTGCCTTCAAACTCACGCTGCAATCAGTATTTACCCTTCTTTGATACTCTAGCTTACCAGCCTGCTCTGCAGATTTTACACTTTCCAACCTCCATGGTCTCATGAACCAATTCCTTAAAGTGCCCTCCTCTCTTTCTCTCTCTCCACCCACCCACACACACACACAATTGGTTCTGTTCCTCTAGAGAACCCCTGCACCAGAACAAGTAACTATTTATTCTACTACAATACTAAGCCAAAGCATATTTCTCAAACCAACTACCACTAAAACAGTTATATGCTTTTCCCCTGAAAGACTGGGTCTTCTAAAACTCAAACTATGAGTAGTGTTTTTTATTAAACACAACACATGACAAAATAAATCAGCACACCACTAGTATATGTAAATAAGTCTCAGGATAAATCAATAGATATACAAAAGTCTAGAGAAAATGTTACATAAACCTAATTATTTTTGAAAGGTTGTGCTAAATATATACCTTAAAAGTATTCTAAGTAACAGAAAATTTAGATAACAAAAAATATTCAATTAAAAAATCTTACCTTTTAGTTTTCATCTGGTCCCTCAGTTTACTATACATCTCCAGGACTTGAAAGAGAAGGGGGGGGAAAGCACACACATTATTTAGAGAAAGTGAAACACTAATTAAAGCTAAAGAAATTGCATTAAGAATCCTACTCCATTTCCAGTTCCTCACCTGGAAGACACAGCATTAATTTATCAACAGTGGCAGAAATATTTCTCTGTTGTAGTCGACACTGCTTCAGCTCTTCCATTGCTATTACCAGCTTGGCAAGAGGGGAAAAAATTGAATTATGCCAAGAGCTGTAAATAAAAAGCTTTCAGTCACATTTTTCCACCCTGTGCTCAATTCATCAGAAAATCCCAGGCAGTTTCATAGTAAGACCTGCCAAGTAGACTAAGGAACTGCCTTTCTCAACCAGTAAAACATTCCTGCGTGGCTTCCTTCTTTCTCCTCAAGATACATACTATATACAAAGAAAGGCTAGGTAAAATGAAATCCTAAAATTCAGAGGCTATCTAGGAGGAAAAAAAAAATTTCAGATTCTCTCCAAACCCTCCTCAGGTTCTCCGTGATTGATGGTTTTATCACTCTGAGAAGATCCTATATTTCTTCCACCAGTGCTAGAGTACTAGAGGAAAGTAATCCTCCCTATACAACTTCAAATGAGTCTTGAAAATAATCTCAACTAAATCTCTATTTCAGCAAATAAAGCACACACTTAGAAACTGTGCTTTTCCAAAAATTCCAGTTTAGTGAAGAGTAACTCACTTTTCTCCCCATAGCTGTCTTAAAGGCTCTGGTCTGAAGTCACGCCACAATAAAACTAGAAGAAACTACACTCTGCATAATTTTAAATATATAACAAACTTTCAAAGAGCACTAATCTGTCTATACAGTCTCTTGTAGTACTCCCACACCCATATCTAAAAATGTTATCTGCTTAGATACCAGGCAAGAAAGAACAAAAGAGAATGGCCCTGATCAAGTCACTGATAAAACAATCAAGAGCTAAGATTATTAAAATTAAACAATAAATAAGTATTAGGAAATAAGAAAGGCACATGATACAGAGACCAGAAATGGACTACATACAAGTCAGGAAACTCTAGTTTTAGTCCCAGCTCTCCCATTTATTAGGTAAACTTAATCTGTTTGAGTTTCCTCATCAATAAAATAGTGATAATACCTATCCTGACTCTGCCATAAGTCTACTATGAGGATCAAGTGAGAAAATTGATATAAAATGATCTTATAAACTGTGATGATTTAAATAAATGTATCAATTAATAGAACCAATTATTCTTTTTTTTTGAACAAGTGTTTATGAAGCATCCACTTTGTTCCAGTCACTATTTAGACAGATAAGGGGATATAGCAATACGTAAAACAAACAAAAATTCCTGACCACATGGAGCTTTGGAAGGAGAGAGACAAGAAAACACAAATACATAAGAAAAAACACATAATATCAGAGCATAATAGATGCATTGGAGAAAAATAAAGCAAGAAAGGTAAAAAGAATACAGGGGGGTGAGAGTGAAACTGCAATTTCAAGTAAGGTGGTTAGAAAATGCCTCATTACAAAACAGCAAGGTCTGAAGGAGGAAGACATTGGGAAAAGAACATTCCAGGCAGAGGGAACAGCACAACTACGGAAGGTTACATCCTCTCATTAAGCTTTCTAGTGACTATATTCATTTAATTCAGACAAATACTAGGGAAAGCAATAATACCCAAATTCCTCCAATATACTGCTTATGGTCTCACAAGCCACTAAATCAAGAAAACCATCATCAAAAGAGAATGACAGAAAACAGAAAAGGTTTTTTCAAAAGGTAAACTGGCCTTACTTCCTTTCCCTCATGTTGTAGTTTTCTATTAGTATCCGTCACTTGATTCTGTGGAGAGAAGACAATTTAAACTCATAAAAACAAACATTTAGACAACACTTGGATAAGATAAAAATTTACAAGGAAAAGACTAAGTGAGGATAAGTATGGAGATAGCTGCAGTATCCCACCACATTTTGGTTTAATGGCATCCTTTTGTGTTGAAATTATATCAACTTTTCTACTAAATGTTGCATGGCATTTTCAACAATGAAAATAAAAATTTACTAAGAGGTATGTTCCATTTCAAATATTCCAAACAATATTGTAACAACTAAAGATCATACTTAAATTTTGAAAAGAAAAAAAATAACCCACAAAGAATTTTACCATCTCTACTATGTGCAAACAGGACAAATTTTATCACAGATGTTCCTCACCTCACTGGAAAACCTGGGTACAAATTGAACTTTTTAACTCAGGTCAAATTTACCCTAACTTTAGAAAATGTTTTAACTTAATTCTTTTTGGATCATTAATTCTTAACAGCCCCTAATGCTTCCATATTCCCATTTTTCTAAATTAATCTCTCCATCAGACAGTCAAAACTGTATGTGATTAAGCCTTAAAATGATCTAGAGTTCATAATTTAAAGGAACTGGCACCACTTTGGGGGGTGTCTACTTTTGAAGACTCAAGTGATATAAAAAATATATAAGTACATAGAATAATAATTTCCTCACCATCTCAGACATTATCAAAACATGAACAATATTAACTTTTAAAGCTTTCTTTGACAAAGGCTTTCTACCCGTCTACCAATAGCTGCCATTCCTTATACTTATAAGGCCTTCCCTTAACCCAGTGTTCCCTATTATGTCCCTTAGAACAGCAAGAAATGTTAGTTAATAGGTACTCCGTACATACACACAGAGGTGAACACATGCACATGCACAAACACACACACACACACACACACACACACACACACACAGTATATATGGAAACAGGTGAGTTTATTGAGGATTTCTTAATGCCTTTAATATTACACATGTATTGTAAATGCCCAAGAAGGGGATATCATACACAGTCTTTTCCAAAGTTATTTAACATAACATCCTTTTATTGAGGATCATATCAAGAAACTAGTTCTTCAGGAATACACTTTTGAAACCTTGGCCCTAAACTATACGTGGGCTACAATTTTCAGAGCAGATTACCATATGCACCCCCTTTCAAAGACAAAGTAAGCCCAGCCAGACATGGCTCAGCAGTTGAGCATCAACCTAGGATCCAGGAGATCACGGTTTGATTCCCGGTCAGGACACATGCCCAGGCTGTGGACTCAATCCCCAGTCGGGGGCGTGCAGGAAGCAGCCGATCAATGACGACTATCTTATCATTGATGTTTCTATTGCTCTCTCTCCCTCTCCCTTCCTCTCTCAGAAATCAATAAAGATATATTAAAAAAAAAAAAAAAAGACAAAATGAAATCTGACCTCCTCTAGAAAGTCTTTATAAAGTATCAAAAAAAGAAGCAAAAAACCCTCAAATTCCCTCTTGATTCTTTACTTAATAGTACCATATGTTAAACACTTGGTTTTATTGGACTGTGAACTCAACATGAATTAAGCGTGTGATGTAGTCATCCAAATGCTCTAAGACTACGTTAATAAACATTTGCCTCAACAGGGGTCAGCAAATTGTTTTTGTAAAGGGCCAGGTAGATAGTCTCTGTTGCAACTACTTGATTCTGCCATTGTAGAATGAATGCAGCCAAAAACATATATTAAGTGAATGGGCATTGCTATGCTCCAATAACTTTAATTACAAAAATAGGAGGCAAGCTAGATTTGGCCTACAAGGTATAGTTTGCTGATCTTTGGTCTAGAATAAGTGAGATGGTAAGGCTTTAAGATCACACTATGAAAATTACATTCAGATGTCATGTTTTAGGAAAGTCACTGAAAAACTGAAACATGATTAGACATGAATATGTTTGAAGAGGGAGTCAAAGCTACCCACTTGAAAAATAAGGAAAGGAATTTTTAGCCAAAATGTTACTGGTGTCCAAGGATCTCCCAGGATAGAAATGAAAAGAGACCACCAGAGACCAAATAAAGAGCCTGGTGCACTGGCTAGAATTAAACCCAGGTCTCCCACATGGCAGAGCAGAATTCTACCATTGAACAAAGAACAGTTTTAAAGAAGTTGAGGCTGGAAAGATGATGTCTAAGTAAACATCTAAGTATGTGGAGGCACTTTCGCAGTATAACTACATGCTTCCTCATCTGTGGCATGTATCATTAGCATGTTAAATCTCCACCCAGGGGTGTATGTGTTTTTTTACTATTATAGTGAGGCTAAGGTCTCACAGCAATTGATCATTCTGGGGCTTAACTGCACATACGTTAGGGTCGAGAAAATCTCTGCTAGAGAAAGTGATACCTGGCGCTAATTAGACAGAGTTTGAGAGGCAACCGATGGAAATTCCAATCTTTTCTAGGAGAGGCTCAGTCTGTCTCACAAAGAGGGGGGAATATTCTTTTGGAATCACTATACACTAAATCTGGGCACTACACACTATACACCATACCTGAACAACAGCTGTCCAGAGCTATCAGAAGAAAGGTGGTATCCTAAAAATAGTGCTTATTACTCAAACCAATAAATGGATGTTACTAGAAAGCAGCACTAATATCAGTTCAGTACAAGGAAAAGCTTCCAAGCAATGTGAATAAAAATGGGGCATGTTACCTCGAGTGGTAGTGTTATCCCCTTCAGAGAAGTTATTCAAGAATAATTTGATTATTTTTTTATCCTAAACTGGAGATCTCATAAAATTCGACCTTCCATTAATATTTAAAAACTTAGCATCATTGTCTCTGCTAGAATACCTTGTTTACCATATAAAGACAACATTTCTGAAACCTTTTTTTTTTTTTTTACCTCAAATTCATTGTAAGAAATACATTTTACACTGCAGCCCAGTATACAAGTACGGGGAAGACATACATACATATACGCACACACACGCACACACACATGCATACACACAACTAAAACAAAATTTTCAGGAAACAATGTTTACCATTACTGCATGTAATACGCTTTATTATTTTCTAGTCTAGTCTATTCTATTTCATTTCAATTCTCTCAATTGATCACGGCCCACTAATTAATTTCATACAAACCTGATTCTAAAACATATCCACAGGATCCTAAAACTGTTTCTGATAAGAAATTACTATTTCAATGCTATTTTAACACAGTGAGAAGAAACTATACTGCCCCTCTAGGAAGTTACTTCTCTTGATTCAGAATACACAAACACACATATAGACACATACACATGCTGTGAATCAAAAGAAATAGTAAGCATCCTAGAGAGAGTAGTTTCTTTTCATTGTTATATTGAAATAGTGTCAAACAGTAGTTAATGCTTAACCTTTTCCATTTTCTAAACTCTTTTCTAGAGTTCAAGAACCTCTAAATTTCATAGGTTCTTAACCCCACTTGAATGAATCCCCCTAGAGCAGAGCCTCCAAGGTGTGCTACTAGACTTTAATCCCCTCAATTTTTAGAATGAGTGAGTGGAGCCTAAGCAGCCAAAAACCCTGAACTGGTAGTCCCCAGTTCTTGCTTTCCCTCAGGGACATCCTGAATAATTTAAAGGAATTTGCATCTTGAAGGAAGAGGAGATAAGTACCAACCAGCAAGTGGTATCAGCAACTGGTGAGCATCATAGGCAATATTCACTGCTACCTGCCTACACATGACTATTTCAGTAACTGGAGACAGAACATCCTGGTGCCCAGCATGGATGAGGGAAGCTGGGATGGTTGAGTAAGAACAAACAGCACACAACTCCTGGCAGGAACCCCACATCTTTGTTTTCACACATTTCAAATTCTTTTGTCCATCTGAGGCTGTTCAGCCCCCAAAAATTCAGATAACTTTTTATTTTAAATAGGATCAAATTGTTCAAATTTTTAATCAGCTTTATACATTAAGCATATACATCTAATACTTTCCCCTGTCAGATATTATTCTACAATATATTGTAGTTTATTATTCTTTTAGATGAATGTAGTAGCATATTTATTTTACTATTCCTCTACCAAAAGACTTTTGGGAACATTTTAAAGTTTTACCTATTAAAAAAACATCATATGAACATCCTTGTACATGCACCTATATGGCCTTAGAATAAATCTTAAAATTATGTGGAGTTTTAAGTATTGATAAATCAAATTGCTCTTTTCAAAGGTTGTAACAATCTACACTCCAATGAGGCATTCCCCCACGTGGATTAGTATCATCTCCAATCTTAAATATTATTTTTTTCATCTGTCATTTTAATAGGTGACACTTGTATTTCAAATTTGCATTCCTTAATTATTTCTAAATTGTAGAGTTCCCTTGTATTTCTTTTGTACACTGTATGTTAATGTGTATTTCTGAGTTTTCTTAGTGTTAATATTTTCCTATCAATTTGTAAAGACTTTTTATATGTTCAGAATATCAATCAACTGTCATATGTATTTGTAAATAATTTTACTTATTATTTACCTTTTAATTTTTATGTTATATGAAGAAAAGTTTCATTCATTTTAATGTTCTCATATCTATCATTTTTTTTCTTTCTGCCTTAGGAACTGTGTTTAGAAATGTATTCCTCACTCCCAAAATCACAAAAATATTCATCTATATTTTCTACTAGTTACTTTATGATTTTATTTTTTACACTTAACTTTTTAGTTCATCTGAAATTAATTTTGGTATGTTAAGTGAACAAGGGATTTCATTTAATTTCAATTAGTTAAGCATTTAAAGAATATGAACAACGAATCAGAAGAGTAGTTATTTTTGGAGGGGAGGGTGAAGGAACCAACTGAGAAGGGTACAAAAGAGAGTTTTAATTGTACTTAACTGGCAATATTGTATTTCTTAAGATAACTGAAGAGTTGTTGTGCAAGTCCATAAACTCTAATTTGAAACCTTGGTACACACAGTGTTCTGGACTTCAGAATTTTGGAGATTTTATAAAGATAATATGGTACATATGTATATTATATAACCAATGGGTACTAGAATAGCATCCCATAATCAAACACATTAATATTTCTATAGCAAACTAAAAAATTTACATTAAATAAAATATATTAAGAAGTTTGATAGCTTCGTGCCCATTCAGGTCAGATTCTGCAGTCAAATTGGCTTTTAAATCGCTGTAAAATATAATTTAACATCTAATAGCCAACTTCTCCCCTCAATAAAATTGTTTCTTTGCTTTTCTTACCAATGTATTCTTTTATATGATTTTACATTCACTATCAAATTCATCCCATGTCCCAGGAATATCCTTTGGGGACTTCAATTCAAATTCCAATAAGACCAAAACAAAAACAAAACCAAAAAAAACATAGACAAGAAAGAAAGGAGCCAAAAAAAAAGGAAAAAAAAGAAATTAGAAGTATAAGGATTAGAAAGAAGGAAATAAAGCTGTAATTACTTGCAGATCATATGAGTAAGTTTACACAGAAAACTCAAAAAAATCTACATATAACTTATTAGAAATAATAGAAGAGTTTAGTGAAGTGGTTAGATTTAAAATCAATAAGCAAAGTCAGTTATCTAAGATAACCGAATTTGCTAGGTCAGGGACCAAAATATATGGCTAGCTTCCTTCCTGAACTTGAATCTGTCATATCAAGAAAGAACCTTCATGCTTTGGTAGAAGATATTCCACAACTGTCACTGATTTTTTTCCTTTGGCTTAGGTTGCCATGCTGCAGACTTCTATAGCCACGCCCTGCAATACCATCATCCTACAGGGATGACTTTTATTTAACAAGGAAGTAGACGGGTGTCATGAAGAGTCAATTGAGTTTCTGTTTGAAAGAAACTATTATTTATTCTGTTACTGGTTCTCATCACATGTAGTTATCCCAAATAAATTTAACTTGAGAGTTTTCTTTTTTATCTATATTTCAGTACAAATTCCCCTCTTACTATACAAAAATCTTATTGGTAGTAAATATGCAACCTGTAATGTATTCCCTACTCCCTTAATGCTAGTCAAAACCCCAGCATAGGAGAGAGAAACAAGTCTGTCTTAGAGTGTCCTTACTTTGAGTTTCTGGGCTTCTCCTCTCACTTTCAGCAGTTCAGTTATAGAGTCCACAAAGCCCTGGTAGTGAAAGTTACACATTTTCTCAATTTCTCGGTCATGATTGCGGATGCGAGTTTCAAGCTTCTCCATGAATCTTCCATGTTCCTCACCATCATAGACAGACCTTTAAAAAAAAAAAAAGGGATGAAGATTATACCAGATTTACTTCTAAGAAACAGAAAAAGAATTACAAACCCAGAAATAAATTTATTTGTAAATTAGATATTAAAATACATAAACCACACAGTAATCCAATTGTACTAATATGGCCCCAATGTTAGATGAGTATTTTCTAGAAAAATCCAAAACTTCGCTTCCTATTCATTCAAAAATATTTAAGTGTTTGACAGTATTCATCATAGAATTATCATCATGAAATGAAGAACTGAATTCCAAGCCCTTTGAACTTTTCTTTCTCAATTAAATTAATCTAGAAAAACTCAATTTGGGATAAACGTGACTCGAAATACTATACCCAACAAGCTGACACTGCTGGAGAAAAGTCACATAGTTGTGCCGGCTAGACTCAGGTGCGCTATATAACCACTATTCAAAGTTGGGTACTTAATAAATATCGCAACATAATACTACTAAATCTATCTCCCCACGACTACCACCACCACCAAAAAAATCACTTTGTATTCTCCAAAATAACTGTACGTAAAAACCTTACTTTCTCCTGTCCTCAAATGTCCACCCCCTCACTCAGCTACTGATCACAGAAAAAAAAGTATTTCCTCTTTTCCCACTTAAATCAAACAACCTACTTGCACCTCTAACTTCTGCTCTACTCGCCCTTCTGTAGTGGAAAAATACTTCAAGCTCTTAATAATTACAGTCAATCCTTGGTTGTCTCAAGAACTTGACTCCTGCAATCATTGCCTCTTACCCCTCCTCTGCATCATACATTCCTCCCACTCTACTAACTCATTCTTACAGGTATATAAGCATGACTGTAAGAAACCTGTCCTTACATACACATTGCCCTCCAGGTACCATCCTATTTCTCTTCTCCCCTTCCTAGCAAAACTCCTTTCCACTTCCTCACCTCTCAATAGTTAGCATTCATCTTACTCCATCAAATAGCAGCATTTGTGATGGTTTAATCACTTTCCTTCTTGAAACACGTTTTCTCTAGACTTCAGTGATACACACTAATGCAGTTTTTATCATTTCACTCATACGCCTTCTCAATTTCCTTTATGGGCTCCTTCTCCTCTATTATTTTTCTAAATATTTCTAAAACCTCTATCTAGTCTCTATCACCAATCAATGTCATCCAATCCCATGGCTTTAAAATACCATCCATATAGTGATGACTTCCTACTCTTACTCTATACCTACAATTCAGAGCACTTCCTAAGCATTAGACTCCCATATGTAGCCACTATTTAACAACTCCAATCGGATTTTTTAAAGCCATCTCAAATTTAACACAGAGAAAAATCATCTATCACCAAACTATCTCCACTCCCAAAGCTGTTCCTTCCCCAAATCTCCCCCACACACACACACCCACACACCCCCTCCCCCCAGCTAATGGCACTATCCAGTTACCCAAGTCAAAAATGCAAATCTAGGAATCACACCTAATCCATCTCTTTCCATCATACATCCCATATACCCCATCCCAAACCATTAAAGTCCTGACAACTCAGCATCTAAAACATATCTTAAAATTGTCCACATCACCATCTCCACAAAAACCCTAGTACATATCTGAGTCATTGCCACATTGTAACAATACAATAGTCTCCTAAAAGTCTCCATTCTCCACTCATCTCCCCCACTCCCTACCCAATGCACACACTCTACACACAGCAGTTAAAACTATCTTTTTAAAGCCATAATTCAGATGCTGTCCCTCTGCTTAAATCTCTCCTAGGGCTTCTTTTTACAAAAAGAATAAAAATCTTAAATCATTACCATGGCCTACAAGAGTGTACATAATCTAGCTTCTATCTCTCTAACCTCATTTCTCTTCTCTCTAGTTCCCACCCCTAGCCTCCCTACCCCCTCTATGCTCCAACTACATTAGATTTTGTTTTTAGAGTCTTCCTGTCTTAACATTTTGTTTTTGCTGTTTTTATGTTAGTAATGCTTGCCCCTTATATCTTCAAACAACTTTCTCCTCATCATCCATTGTTTGTCTATCTTTCCCCCTAACCCATCCCTATCAGACTATAACCTCCAGGGCAAGAACTTGAGTCTGCCATAATCACCATTGTACCTCTAGAAAAGGGCCAGACAGGTAGTAGGCAGTGAGTAAACATCTGTTGACTAAATGAATGACTAATATTATCTCTAAGACCTCTTTAATCTCTAACATTTGTTCAACAAATATACACTTGCTCATTGCCAATATTTTCTGGTTCTATAATCATTGTGAGTCCTGAATCACTACTCTGATCCCGTGGATCAAACAGCACCCTCTCCTGAGCAGGTCAGTTCCATCGTCCAAAACTCAGCAGTAAGCACAAACAACATATAAACTAGTTTAGCTTCCAGTAAAAAGTCTGAACATTTACTTTAGAAAAGCCAGAGCAATCTAGATTAATTCTCCTTCTTTTGAAATAAAGGGAAGAGACCTTCAAATAAGTTATAAAAAAAAATCCTGCTTTGACAATTAAGACACACTACAGAATAACTACTTGCCTGAAGGAGCTATTTGGAATACACAAGACAATCCACTACCATTGACATTTCAACTAACCTCAAATAAGTGTAACCTTTAAAAAAAAACACAAGGTAAAGAAAGGTTTCCATGTAAAGACACCAATATTCCTTGCCATTTGAAGATGAGAAAAGATCACTGAAAACTTATCAATCTAAATGGCATAAGCAGACATTATTCAATATTAGATAACTCTTACTTTCAAATTCAGTTATATCTTGAACCAGTAATACTTCTAAGTAGCAAGTCTACTTCCTTTTACTACATAAAGCTTTTCACTTCTCCCTTCCAAAGATTTGCATTAATATTACAAAAGATAACCCAAGAAGAAAATCCCAAAGTTAAGAAATTTATAACATGTTAATAGTGACTCCCCAGCTCCTTAAACTTCCTATAAAAATATATACAAATCAATGAAAGAAAACATGGATTTTAGCTACCTGGCTGTGTGGCCTTGGTTTTAGCAATGTAATTAGCTATGAGTCTTTGGCCAACTAAGTTAATCTCTCTGATCCTCAGCTCTCTCATTTAGAGAATAGGAAGCAATCAATTACATATTCTCTGAAGTATCAGCTCAGCTCTAAGTCTCCTCAATTCACTTCCACTTTCAAGTTCAGTTAATAATAATATAAAGATCATACATTTTCAGAATAGCCTAAACAGGTGGTTCAAAACAAGTTAATGAATTTTCTATACCCTTATCACTAGTCCCTGACTGTTTCTCCTATCTTTAGGGCCTTTATGATTCTAATACTGTCTTTAATTAAAATAATGTCGAATAATAACATGAAAGATTCACAGTGGATCCCCTGAGTATCTTGAGAATTTTTAAAAGTTAGAATAAAATGTAATACCCACATATTTAAAACAGGGTTTTGGGACTTGTGTTCTGTGGTAAGTATCAGGTAATCCACAATTTCCAGACTGTATGTGAATTTTGTGTGTACAGGCAGAAGCACATATATGTAATTTTAAGGGAAACTTTTCCATAGTTTCCATCTGGTTATCAAAGAGGTCAAAAACCACTGATTTAAAGGTTTTATATCTAGTTGTCTACCATAGGTAAAGGCAATTATTGATCACTGCCTAACAGTTCACCTTAAATCAGCATTTCAAATTATATATACAGCTTTATTCAGTGCAAACCAATATATCTATCAGATATAAAATGCTAAAAACAAATATAAATAAGTCTTAAATTCTGGAAAGGTCACAGACCGAGAAGTTTAACCTAATATTGGTAGTCAACACTGTACTTGAACTAAGAGTAGTTTGCCCCTCCCCCTACCCCCAACAAATGACTTAAACTAGAGAAAGACTGCCATCTAGTGATGGCCTGTTTCTAACATTCCTTGAAATTCAAATTTGATGTGGCCAAGTCAGAAGGACTGCTCAAAAATCAAAAAACTATATTCTATACCACCTGCTGGCTAAAGACTGGTAACTAGTTACTTATATTTTATATAAAGTACTCTAATGTTACACTTCCATTTCAAATAGAAAGCAGGATTTTGAAAACAAGGTCATGTGCTTTGACATGTCCAGGTGTGCCAGAGTTAAACAAGACTATGAAATAAACTGCACCACTGGTTTAATTATTTGTGATAATCCAAAGAATATCCTAGTACCTAGTAAGACAATCAAGAAGAAATGTTTGGAAATTAACAACTTTTTATAGGCTATATTTTGACTCAACGACATAAATGCTGCCTTGTAAAGTCTATTTTCTAAAAACCATCAAATAAACTACAGATTTTTGAAAAATGCAAAATGTTTTATCCTAGTGTCTATATCTGATGAATACCTCTGAACATCCCACCTAGATTTCATGCACATATTGAGAGATTTTAACTTATAAAATGGCACTTCAGGCATTCTATTCAACAAATATTTATCACCCTCTTGTAGTAAACCATTACAAGACTATATCGCTTATTAGAGCCGATATCAGCTCAAATCTGTTTGCCCTAAGAGAAAAATAAATAATATTATAAGCACATGGAATCTCATTTAAATCCTATGCATCTTATAAATTAGACATTATTTCCATTTTATAAGTAAGAAACCTAAAACCCAAGAAGATGAAGTAGCCTGCCAAATTCACACAGCTAGGAAGTGTCCTCTGGAGTACATCAGTCTGTCTCCTTTTAGAACAAGTAAAGCAAAAAAGTCAGATGGACCCCTAAAACGTTAGAATTGAAAGAGGTCTTAAAGATGGAATACAAAGCTCTTACTGTACAATGGAGGAAACTGAGGCCAAGAAAAGTTAAATGTCTTAATCAAAATTACATTGCTTGTTACTGATACATCTGGACCTGACTCCCAAAAAAAACACAATTAGGAAAAGCTAATGCAATATGAAGCCTGACCCAAAGCTAAGTGGTTGAGAGAGGGAGATGGGGGGGTGAGGGGGGCTGACTTCTACTTCAAGATGAGTCAGTTGCCTATTAGTTATGTCTGTCTTCACAACAGCTATTCCATTCTTCCTGTTGGAAGGGTCCCAATTTGCTCTGGTAATCTCCTTATGGGGAGACACAGTGTCCTGCCCATTTTATCTCCAGCATCAAACACAGAGCCTGGCACAAAGGAGATCCTCCATGGATGTGAAAAAGAAGGAAGGGCAGGAGTTTCTGGCTGCATTCTCAAAGATGGATGCAAAAGAGAATCACATCAAAAAAAGCTTATCTGTTGCAATGTTTTTAGAACCAAGAACTTCAAGACACAAAAGAATGAACAATTTGCTTTTTGGTTTTGATTAATTGAAGAAAAAAAATTCACAGTTTACTGTGGTCTTTTTCACATGTATGTTTTTTAACTTCTGTCACGGTTTTAGTCCTGAAACATTTTCTTCTCATTAAGCTCCATAAAAGTATCATCAGTATTTTTGTTTATTCCAAAAGTTAAAAATAAAGTGGAAAAACAGACTTGAACATGATGTCGAAAGAGAAACTGCAGGAGGTCAATAAAAGTTTAAAGCCCCTTCCCTTCTTTACTGCAGTTTGTCTACCAATGTAATTCAGACTTTACTATGATAATATGGATGCTCTACGTGCATAAAAGTAAAAATAGATCACTGTATATCACCATCAATGATATTTATATAATGCACTAGTTAATGAAATCTAAGCTGTAGACTATAGCCAAATGTTTTTGTATTGCTACAGGTCACCAAATACATCTAAATTCTTTTTTGCCCTTGCAGATACCAAAGTATCCAACTGATTTCACCAAGATAGCCCATGCAACCAAAATAATGCTGTGATGGAGATCTCCCTCAAAGCAGAAAGGGAACCCCACAATTCCAGGATGGCTATTTTCAGAGGGACAAAAGCAAAGTGGGGAAGTTTCAACTGGCATCTAGCCAAAGAGCCTACTAAAAGTCTGGTATTGGTTACACCCAAAGGAAAGTAGAGATGGGAACTTGTCACAAAATATCACTCACATCAATAACAAACTACTAGGAAATAAACTAATGAAAGCAAGGAAACTTCTAATTAAGGACATAGAGACTGCCATAACTACTACCATGATAATGTCACCTGGTTAGAACAATTACTCACCCTAAGTAACTGAAGACACAAAGGCACCACAGGCTATGTTAGTGGCTTCATTTTGGCCTCTGTATCAATTTAGATTAAAGTGAAATAAGATTTATCCCATGCAGCTTTGAGTGGTGGTCATGAAATCCAGCAACTAAGAGTTAGATTATGGATACTGCTGCAAAATAAAAATAATCCATCTACGGCCTGATGATTCTCATTGATCTAACCTGAGAAACTGCTGAAAGCAGATAGCTGGTATATACAGGGTCATAATTAACATTGGTAGACTAGCTCCAGTTTCAATGCATGGAACTCAAAGTATCAAGTTTAACACTAAAACGTGCAAAGTTGGGGCTAAATGAAACTATGGATTCACTTAATACCTACCACCATCATAATGAGTCTGAACCAGAGTATATGGGTAAAACTTCAAGATCCTTTACAAAAGACATTAAGTATTTAATTAAATACTCTGAAGAGATATGTAAATATTTTTTAAAGCTACACACTAACTGAAGAAATGTTTCAGCCTCTACACTTAAAATTATTATTATGGTTCTAATGACAGAAATCATAAAGCTATTAATACAGAAAAACAAACCAGTCGGGGTGGGTATTGGGAACACTTAAATGAACAGTCCTGGTTTCCTTACGTATGTAGATTTAATGTGGGCTTAACAAAATTAGAATGACCAAGTTTCCCAGAGTCACTAAATCAAACTATAACAAATATAAGTGAAGTCATTTATAGATGTGTATGTTGTGTATATAAATATGTGCATATATATATTATGTGTACATCATATGCACACATATGCACAAAATATGCACACACACATATTTCTGATTTTCTGAAAAAGAACCAGACTTGTAAACATCCCATTCAATTCCTGGTCCAATTTCATCCACTAGTGATTGTTCACTGACACTTCATGACCAAAAGTAACCACAACCTTTAAGACTATAAGCAATGAGGAGCCTCAAAGGAGGATGGATAACAGGTATCACAATCATTTCTATCCTAAAAAATGATGGAGAACAAAGCAGGCAAAACAGAAGTTTCATGGACAATAAGGAAGATCAGATATAACATAAAAAACCATCCTACTACTAAACTCCTAAAACTGCTGGATTACCATAAAACACACAAGAAATAAGACATATTAAATAAGAATCAGCAGAAACACAGTAACAAAAATCAAGACTTGCAAAGGCTTAAAAATAAATGTGTAAATTAAAAATAAATGTGTAATATGTTTAAAGAAATATGAGAGAATTTTAAAAAACAGACTAGATAAGATGTATAGAGCTTTTAGAATAAAAACTATAATAATCTATATTTAAAATTTAACAAACTGGTAGAGAAAATATTTAATTGGGTGGTACATATAAAACTTATATAAAATGCATCAAAGAGAAAAAAATGGAAAATGTCTTAGTTCTTCAGGCTGCTGTTAACAAAATACCACAAATTGGGTAGCTTATAAACCACAGAAGTTTATGTCTCACGGTTCTGGAAGCTGGAAGTCTGAGATCAGGGTGCTGGCATGGTCAAGTGACAGCCCTCTTCTGTGTCACAGACTAGTACCCTCACATGGCAGAGGGGCAAGCAAGCTCTCTGGGGCTTCTTTATAAGGGCACTATTGGTGTACATGAAGGCTCTGCTCTTGTGACCTCATCACCTCCAAAAGGTCCCACCTCCTAATACCATCACCTTGGAGGTTAGCATTCCAATATATGAATTTTGAGGGGACATAAACATTCAACCTATAGCAGAAAACATTTTAAAAGAGTTAAGAACATGGAGAACAGGATGAGTTTAGTGGGAGCTTTAATAAGGAATAATAAACAGGTAATATTCAAAGAAATAGCTAAGAATTTCCCAGAACTGATAAGATACAAGAAAGTTATTATCCTCAAAATAAAAGGAAAGAACTAAAAGCCTTATCAAAAGCAGTCCCCCAACACAGGAACAGCACTGTTCAGTTACACAGTGTGGGGCAAAGGTAGGTTTACAGTTGTCTATATGGAAAATAATACAATAATTAATAAATAATATTACAATAATAAACTGTTTCATGTACTTACAACTGTAAACCTACTTTTGCCCTGCCCCGTATTTATCAATATTTAGAACTGCTACTTAGTTATCCATTCTCTTTATGGCTCAACTTCAGTAGCATATAGAACCTTATTCGGATGGAGCTAATTATACAAATACACGGACTCTTAGCACCATCTAAACATTTGGTGTGTCTTTTATCAACTCATTCTTCCTCGACCTATAGTGTCTATTCAAACTGTGGTCACTGTCCAACCTTCACCCTGCAGCTTTCTTTCACAAACAAATGACTTTGCCACCTATTTCATAAAGAAAATGTCATAGGCTTTTTGGCATGAATCTTCTTAATTTCCTGCATTCCAATATACAAATCTATCTATATCTCTGACTACCCTTACACTTGTGCCTTGCTATTTCAATGAAATGGATATCCCACCTCAATTGAAGATTAATTCTATGTCCTAAACATCTCACTTCTCTATTCAGGAATGTTGCTACTCTATCAATACTTTTTAAATTTCTGTACTTTCAAATGCTTCATCTCTATTAACTTATTAAAAAATCAACAAGCCCTTTCTTTTTCCTTTCTTTTTAAAAGGTATTATTAAATTAAAATCTTCTGATAATTTTCCCTCTGGTATCATTTCTCTGTCTCTCTTTTCTCCTTTCATAGTTAAGATTCTTAAAAGAGCAGTCTATACTCACTGCCTCCATTTCCTCAAATTCGACTTACTATTCAATCCAGTGTAACCTATTTCTTACCCACACCACCCCAATGAACCTATTTTTGCTAAAGTCAATAAAAGCCTACTAACTGTCAAATCAAATATTCATTCTTCCGCTCATCATTTACTTGACTCCTCTTTTTTATGTGCCACTGCTAACCAGCTCCTTTCTCAAATCTCTACTCCCAGAGCTTCCATTACATTCCTTCTCAGTCTCCAACAGTTTTTTTTCCTTCTGGCCCTCAATACATGCTTGGCCTTCATATCCTATCACTCCTCATATATGCTCACTCGGATATCATCAATACTTGAGCTTTCATTATTAATTAGACATCTTTGGTTCCCAAAACAATAACGCCAGGGCATATCACTGTCAAATCCTATAAACCTCAATATCTAGCCACCATTCATCTCAAAAACATCTCAAACTGTGCATGTCAAAAGTTGAAATCGCCAACTTTCTACCCAAACCTACACTTCCCTCCTATATTCACCATCTCAAATAAAGGTACTGCTAGCCATCCAGTTATTCAAACTATATAAGAGTTTGTAAGAAATATGTAAGTTAACCTTCACTCCTCACTCCACACCTCACATCTCCCTCCAACTAATCACCAATTCTAATTCCATAACATCTCTTCTGGGCTTTTTCCCCTATCCTCCCCTGCCTTGGCTCAGTATCTCTCTTCTGTACAACTCTTTTCACATCTTTCTTCTTATTTCCCAAACAATCCATCTGGAACACTTCTTTCACAGTAATCTTCTTTAAATGAAATTGTGATCATGAAACACACACACACACACACCACTTTAGGATTAAGATCTGCCTCAGGATCAAGTCCACAGTCCCTAGCTAGTACAGAAGACCCTTACATGTACAGATTTATCTCTGAATACTCCCCATTCCCTCTACAACTCTACTTCAAGTTCCTTGAGTATATTATATCCCTCTGCCCAGAATCTCCTTACTATCACTTTATCTGTTAAATTCCTAATCATCCTTCAATATTCAACTCAAAACTCACTCCTTCTATAAAACCTCCCTTCTTAGTACAACTACTGTAAACTGGTAGAGAAGCTTCCCCTTCTTACCAACAAGATAGAACCTAAGAAACTGTTCGTAAAACCTTAGAAAGTTAAAGTTGACACTCTCTGGAGGCATTTACAGCAAACAGGGTCGTAAGTCCATTCTTTAAATACTCATATTGAAGGTTACTTTTCCTCTACTTACTGATATACTGATATTAGGCATCTTTTCCCAAAAGAGGCCAATTTCAACTGTAATAAAAATCTTTTGCAGTTTGTAATAGTCTAGTTTTGTTAACCCAAATATTAAGTTTTATTAAACAAACAATACTTATGTACATAATTTTTCCATTTTCTAGGGAAATAAGAGGAATTTAATTTGACTTGTAAACCCATGAAGAAGCTGAAGGACACTAAAATCCCACATGCCCCACAGACATTTCTCTGGTTGGCCACAGGAATTCTTTTTTCTTTTCTTTTTTTGTTCAAAATATTACAGATGTCCCTTTTTCTCTCCAATGGCCCATTCCACCCTGTCCCACCCCCCTCCCCAGTCCCTCTCCACACTACTGTCCATGTCCTGGGGTTGTGCATATGTAATAGTCTAGTTTTTTAAGGAGTATATTTTTAAATTTTTTTTTTTTTTAATGAAGAAACAAAATCGGTTGAAGCACCTAGCCCTGTTTTGATAAGGAGTGATACAAGGTAACTAGTGCTCCTCAATAGCCAGGGTATTCTCATTTACCACCTGGCCTCACTTTGACACTGCAAAAATTTCAGCTGGCCTTGAACCTATGAAACCATGTGTGGTTTGAAGTAAATTTCACCAGCAATACTATCATCCTGTTTTGGCATAAAGTTCATGAACAAATGCTTAGTATTAACCTAGAAATGAATGGGCACCACCACTAATGACTTTCACTGGAAAGCTGAGTTGATATTCTTTTGTTTTGAAATGTTTATTTGTTCATATTTTTGAAAGGGTACTACACTGAGCACCCTACACTGTAAAGACTTATTTCCATGTCTATCTCCCCTACAGGGCCATGAGTTCCTTGAGGGTTCCTGGAACAACGCCTATATCTCACAGAGAAGGCATTATGAAGTGACCAAAAATGTTTCAACATTTACATTTTCTCCAAAGACAAGCACTAGAGTTAATATTAAACATTCTTACTTAAAAAGTAAATTCAAGTTCTAGCAGTGCAAAAAATTGGTACTTCAGCTAAAATAGAAAAAGAATAAGAGGAACAAAAGGTAGAACTTAAAAGGTTCAAGGAAATCTATTGTAGAAGAGAAGTGTCTGGGAATAATTTATTTCCCTAGCTCTCCCCTAACCTCCTCTGGAAGCTAGAAGAAAGAAGACGATTAAACTGCAACAAGACCTGGCTCTGAAGGGAATGGGTGTTTCTGGCCCTTGTTGCCAATAGAGGGGGGAGGGTGACAGCAGTCCCTAAGGGCTTTTAGAAAAAATTACTTCCAGGTGGAAATTTTTTATGGCATTGTGGAAGCCTGGAGCCTTTTTTGCTTTCCTTCTTAACCACTGATGATTAAACCATGGGCAATCAGGCTGCAACAGTGGAAACAGATAACTCCCAAACATCATGGTTACATGCTCTAAATTACCAACCTAACTCACAAAGGAGAGAAAAAATTTGTTGAGAAAGTCTTTTTTTTTAAGGGGGAGGGTGAGATAGTCTGTTAAAGACTTGTATTTGGTGAAACATAAAAGTAGTCAAGAACTCTGTATCATATGGATAGAACATCAGTCTCATACTAAGACTAGACACTGTAATATACAGTCATGGAGAGCCAAGCAATGCTAAATGTCCTGTTATTTACTAAATTTTCATTGTTTTGACCTGGATTAAGTGTTCTGTTAAATAGTTATAATAGGGGTATACAGAGAAATCCTTCCACACATCATGTGAGACAGCTAAGTTGATTTATAACTGATCATTGTTCTGAAAAAAGTTGGGGGTGTATGTCTGAGTTTGCAATTATGGCTCAAGAACATGGGGGGGAGTTACTTACAATATCATCTCATAAAAAAGCATAGAAGCAAAAACTATAAGCATTTTGCTTAAAAACAGGAACAAGACAGGGATGTCCGCTTTCACCACTCTTACTTAACATAGTACTGGAAGTCCCAGCCACTTCAATTAGACAAGATGAAAAAATAAAAGGCATCCAAATTGGAAAGGAGGAAGTAAAACTGTCATTATTCGCAGATGAGATGATATTGTACATAGGAAACCCTAAAGACTACACCAAAAAACTATTAGATCTAATTCAGCAAAGTAGCAGGATACAAAATTAATACCCAGAAATCTGTGGTATTTTTATACACCAATAATGAACTATCAGAAAGAGAAACTAAGAAAACAGTCTCATTTACTATTGCAACAAACAAACAAAAACATAAGATACCTAGGAATAAACTTAACCAAGGAGGTAAAAGACCTGTACTTGGAAAACTATGGAACACTGAAGAAAGAAATAGAAGAAGATACAAACAAGTGGAAACATACACTGTGTTTAGGGATTGGAAGAATTAACATCATAAAAAATATCCATACCACCCAAAGCGATCTATAGATTCAACATGATTTGTATAAAAATACCAATGGCATATATCATAGATCTAGAAAAAATATTGCAAAACTTTATATGGAACCAAAAGAGAGCCTGAATAGTCTCAGCAATCTTGAGAAAGAAGAACAAAGATGGGGGGCAAGGGGGTGGAAGAGGGCATAGAGGGGATAAATAGTGATAAAAAAATAAAATAAAATAATAAAAGAAGAAAAGAAGAACAAAGTGGAGGGATCACAATACTGAATATCGAACTACACTACAAAGCTATTGTAATAAAAACAGCCTGGTACTGGCACAAGAACAGGCATATAGATCAATGGAACAGAACAGAGAGCCCAGAAATCAACCCATGCTATATGGCCAATCAATATTTGACAAAGGAGGCAAGAGCATATAATGGAGTAAAAACAGTCTCCTTAATAAATGGTGTTGGGAAAATTGAACAGGTACATGTAAAAAAATGAAACTAGACCACCAACTTACACCATACACAAGAATACACTCAAAAATGGATAAAAGACTTAAATGTAAGTCATGAAACCATAAAAATCCTAGAAGAAAACACAGGCAAAAAAATCTGAGACATCTTGGATAGCAATATTTTTAGCAATATATTTCCTAGGGCAAGGGAAACAAAGGAAAAAAATAAATAAGTGGGATTACATAAAACTAAAAAACCTCTGCACAATAAAAGAAACTATCTACAAAGTGAAAAGGGAACCCACTGTATGGGAGAACATATTTGCCAATGATACATCTGATAAGGAGTTAATTTCCAAAATATTTAAAGAACTTATACAACTCAACACCAGGAAGACAAACAATCCAATTAAAAAATGAGCAAAGGACCTGAACAAGCACTTCTCTAAAGAAGACATACAGATGGCCAATAGACCTAAACCATCAGAGAGATGCAAATTAAAACTACAAACAACAAGTGCTGGTGGGGATGAGTAGAAAAGAAACTCTCGTACACTGTGGTGGGAATGCAGACTGGTACAGCCACTATGGAAAACAGTATGGAATTTCCTCAAAAAACTAAAAATGGAACTGCCTTTTGACCCAGAGATTCCACTTCTGGAAATATATCCTAAGAATACCAAAACATCAATCAGAAAGAATATATGGACCCCTATGTTCATAGCCAAGATATGGAAACAGCAGAGGTGCCCAACAGTAGATGAGTGGATAAAAAAGCTGTGGTACATTTACACAATGGAATACTATGCAGATGTAAAAAAGAAGGAACTCTTACCCTTTGCAACAGCATGGATGGACCTGGAGATTATTATACTAAGCGAAATAAGCCAGTCGGAGAAAGACAAAAGGAAGACAAACAATCCAATTAAAAAATGGGCAAAGGACCCAAATAGACACTTCTCCAAAGAGGACATACAAATGGCTAAGAGATATATGAAAAAATGCTCAACATTGCTAATTACCAGAGAGATGCAAATTAAAACCACAATGAGTTATCACTTCATACCTGTCAGAATGGCTCCATCAACAAATCAATGAACTATAAGTGCTGGCGAGGGTGTGGAAAAAAGGGCACCCTAGTACACTGCTGGTGGAAATGCAGACTGTGGAAGCCACTATGGAAGGCAGCATGGAGTTTCCTCAAAAGATTAAAAATTGACCTGCCATTTGACCCAGTGATCCCACTTCTAGGAATATATCCTAAGGAACCCAAAATACCAATCACAAAGAACTTATGCACCCCTATGTTCAGAGCAGCATAATTTACAATAGCTAAGATATGGAAACAGCCCAAGTACCCATCAGTAGATGAGTGGATAAAAAAGCTGTGGCACATTTATACCATGGAATACTATGCAGCTGTAAAAAAGGATCTTTTATCCTTTGGAACGACATAGAGGGAACTAGAAAGTATTATGCTAAGTGAAATAAGCCAGTCAGAGAAAGACAAGTACCACATGAACTCACTTATATGTGGAATATAATAAACAAAATAAACTGATGAACAAAGTGGACCCAGAGACATAGAAGCATGGAACAACCTGAGGGATCTCAGAGGGAAGGCGTGGAGGGGTGAGTGGGTGGGGAGAGATTAATCAAAAAACTTATACGCTTATAAGCATAACCCATGGACATAGACATTGGTATGGGGAAAGTCTGGGGGTGGGATGGATGTGAGGTGGAGGGGACCAAGGGGGATAAAAAGGGGACATCTGTAATATTCTCAACAATGAAAGATAAAGAAACTTTTTAAAAAATAATAAAAATAAAATAAATAAATTTTTAAAAAGCTGTGGTACATTTACACAATGGAATACTATGCAGATGTAAAAATGGAACTCTTACCCTTTGCAACAGCATGGATGGACCTGGAGATTATTATACTAAGCGAAATAAGCCAGTCAGAGAAAGACAAATGCCATATGATTTCACTTATATGTGGAATCTAATGAACAAAATAAACTGATGAACAAAATAGAACCAGAGGCATATATACATGAAACAGTCTGACAGAGGTCAAGGGGAGGGTGGTGGGGGTACTGAATAAAAAAAAGTAAAGATCAATGGGGCAAAAAGGGGGATATCTGAAATACTTTCAGCAATAAAGATAAATTTTTTTTAAAAAAGTGAAGAGAGTAGCCAAAAAACATATATACATAGCCCATGGACACAGAGTGGTAAAGGCTGGGGTGGGTGGGTGGCAGGGGTGGGTGGAGGTGGCAAAGGGGGGATAGGGTTGGGGGACATCTGTAATAGTGTCTACAATAAAATAAATAAATACAACATATTCAATATTTTAAACGTGGGAAAAACCAGCAACAAAAAAGAAAAGCATAGAAAACTAGAGGCCAATCATTCAATTACCCAGTAATTTAATCTAGGAAATCTTACTATACTAACATCAAATTACAGGATAAATCCAGCTCAAAATTATAAAATAATACTAAAAGTAATAAACATTTTAAAAATATGTACCAAGTCCTCTCTGTTGAACAATCTGCATACATTTGCTCACTTATTGTTCAAAAATAATCGTACTGGAGTAGTTTTCATTATTATTGTCATTATCATTTTACACATGAAGCAACTTTCTGATATTACCATTGTGCAGAAACACTTACCTTCCCAAGGGTGCTAGAATTCTATCAAGGATAAGGTGAAATAAAAAGAAAGAGGGGGTAAAAAAGGAAGATGCGAACAAGAGAGAAGAGAGAAAGACCAAAGTAATACAAATGACCATGTTTAGGTAATGTAATTGTGACTTTTTTCTTTCTACTTTTCCATAACTTTATATTTTACTTAAATAAACATGTATTGCTTTCATAATTGAAAAAAGAAATGTATCTAAAAGAGTCTACGATCCTGCCTGGTTTGTAGTAGATGCTTAATAAAATATTAATTGAAATAAAAACCAAAGAAGAACAAACATTTCAGGGTAACTTGGGGTATAATTTTTTAATATTTAGCAGAAAATCAAATAAATATGAAAAAGTAGATGAGAAGGTTTTCTCACAATCTATCACCTACAAATCCAAGAGGCAATCACCACTGGTCAGACTTTAATTCAGTATTTTTTATGTATGATAACCTTTTCTTGTTATTAGTCATAATCTCAAAATGAGTTGAAAACATACATATATTTGATACCCTGAAATTCTTCTTTTTTTCTTTTTTTATTAAATTTACCGGGGTGACAATGGTTAATAAGATCATATAGGCTTCAAGTGTATATTTTGATGATACATAACCTGTATATTGCATTGTTAATTTGAAATTCTTAATTTCAAAATTGATGTAGCAGCTTCCTAGAGCTATTCCACTGCAACTATGAAGCCCACCAATTAATGTTCTTTCATTATCTTTCAAACAGGAGGGGAAGAGAGTTGCCTCAATGGTTATTATGATGAAACCTCAGAGCTATTACTAAATAACTTGACTTATGAACTGGAAATGGCGCCCATTTTCTGTTGTTTCCTATTCCACTACCATGATATCCAAAGAATTCTCTACCCATAGCATAAAGCTATTTACAAAAAAAAGGTTCATGTTTTAGACAAAAATAAATCAGGACACACCCCTCCTCCCACATTATGATGTCAAGTTTCCATTAGGAATCAATATTGTGTCTTATTTTTCATAGAAACACTTGTTTACAAACAGTAATAGACTAGACCATTTTAAAGATCTCTCTTCAATATAAAAATGTACAGAAAAAAAGAAACCTCAGAGATGATCCAGCCCAAACTCACAGACACATGTTCAATTTTTTTCTAGATATCACCATCTATTATCCAGCTTCTGCTGAAAAATCTGTAGTAAAAGGAAGTTCATTACAAAGCAAGCAATCCCATTTCAACAGCTGTTACAAAGTTCTTATACAAAAATGAAATTTGCCTTCCTATAATTTTCACCATTTATCTTATTTGTGCCCTCAGAGGATAACGGAGAACAAGACCTTGATCCCTTGTTCCCTTCTCCAGACTAAACAAGCTCAAATTATTCAACTATTCCATATATAAACAGCCTTTCAATTCAGGTTTTTACCCTCTGGACATGTTCCAGTAGTCAACATTCTTCTCAGTGTAACAAGACAGGCAGTAGAGCACAGTGGTCAAGAGCACAGTTTTCAAAGCCAGACTTCCTAGATTCAAGTCTTGGTTCTGCTACTTACTGTGTTACCTCGGGCAAGTTATTAAACTTCTATATGGATACTCCAGTTTCCATATCTGTAAAATGCAGGTAATAACAGCAACCACTTCATACACTTGTTGTGTAACGATTAGACAGCACAATATAAGTAAGCATTCAAAACAATGCCTGGCACATGAAAGTATGCTGTGTTAGCAATTTTAAAATCAAGCATGGTCAAACTGGGAAAATAAAGATATATCTCCTTTAACCCTGTTACTCAGCTTCTACTAAAAAAGCCTAACGATAATGCTCTAGTACTTTGGGCAGTCACAACGTGCTGTATATTGAGCTTAAAGTCACATAAAATCTTCTAATTTGATTTTATATATTGCTATAGTCATTCAGTTGATATTCTGAATCTGCAACTTAGTACCTACTACAGATATAGTCCATTTTTCCAGGCTTCTGAGATCTTTTGAGACAATGATTTTTGTCATTCAACCTTCCATTTCCAGGTTTCCCTTTGTCAGGTACAAGAATATTTTCAGAAAAGAAAATATGGGGAAGGACAGAAACCCAAGCAACTCTCTAGGATCTAAGAAAGGAGAATCCTAGAAAACACCAACATACAAAACTGTGAGATTTTCTGTTCCATTTTAAGGGGGAAGGAAGGACTGTTAATCACATAAAGTCCAGTAGAGAGCTTGAAAAAGTTAATGTTCGGTCTTTTTTTTAAAAAGTCCAGGATATAGTAGTAGTCACCAACCCTACTTCCTTCTTTCAGCCAACAGTCAGCCCCCCAACTGTGTCCAACTTGGAAAGAACTTGCCATGAGCCAAAGCTTTTAAGGTCCTTCCTTTTTGAAGGCACAGTGGAAACAATTCCCCAGAACAAAGAAGTTGCGTCAGCAAGCTCTCTGCTCTTTCAAGCTGGAAGGACAGTTGATTCACACCATGTGTCAGAGAGAAACACCAGTTAGAACCAAGTGAGATAAATGTTAGGCCTCCTAAGCTGTTTAATATTATACTGTAATAAGTCATCTTTACAGCAAATTATAAAAATATTATGTTTACCCTCCCTCTCACATGCTCCTTCCCTTGAAAAGAAATTCTAAGACAATTCATAATTCCAAGCTCACATATGCTCCATCAAGAAATCATTTTCAAATGTTAGAATCTAGAACCAATGATCTGGATCAAACTCCCAGAACAATGGCCTGGCATTTCACAATCAGCCTTACTATACAGTCCTTTGTGTTCCAAGACAGGATAACTTTAGTAATGGTCATGGTCTTTGATTAAATTAAAACCTCACTTCTGCCATTGGCTGTCTCTACGAGTCATCTTAGTGTCCACTCTAGTCAATAATTTTACTTTACACCTATACCAAGAAATTGAATGTATGTTCAACTAACTACATAACTGATACTAAAGTGATTTTATTTTTAATACTCTGGAAGACAAAAATAAAATTCGACACAACTTTGACCTATATGGATTTATTTGGAAAAATCGTCCTAAAACAATCAAAATAAAATTTAACAAAATAAGTGATACCTAAACTCAAACCATAAAATTAAAATTGGGAAACGACTAGCTTAACATGTAAAGAGACATCTTTCTGAAAAGAGAGATTATTAAAACTGCATGATTATTTCAATATACAAATTAAGGAATCATAATGGGTAACTCTGATGAGAGTAAATTGCCTTTCTTTCAGAAATGACTCTATGATTAAAATATGTTAGATATCTAGTACATATTTTCAGGTAGTCTTGGGGTATGAAGGAAATAAAGATTAGAATTCAGTATCCACCTCAGAGAAGGGGCCCCAATCATCACTCCAGGATCTTTGGAATATGTGGAGGACTACACCATAAAGCAGTACTGAACCACAGACAACCACAGCCCTGCCAAAGCCAAACTCTAATTTAGCCAGCTCTGTCCTGACTGGATAAAGAAGATCACTGCCACTCTATCTGCCTCACAAAAGTATGTGTCGGGGGGAGGGGAGGGGGATAAACCTTTTTTTTTTTTTTAAAGGAAGAAGCTGAGGAAGCATGCAGGTACATGTGAGCAATGGTAGAAATGGTAGACTTATTGTGGTGATCATTTCACAATATATACAAATATCGAAATGCTGTATTATACACCTGAAACTAGTATCATGCTATTAGTCAATTATACCTCAATTTTAAAAAAAGAAGAAAATCCAGCAGGCATCACTTATCCACAATATCATTGAACACCTGAAGACAAGATACTCAAGGATATAAAAGGCAAGAATGTGAAGCTCAACCAAGCTACCTTTGAGTATAAAGTCTACAGAGCAGCCATTTTGCATGTACAGTGACTCAAAGATTATTGTTCATACAAGTCCTCCTTAAGACAAATGCTAGAGAAGGAACTCCATCCAAAGTAGATAAGAGAAACCTCTATAATAAAGCTCAGAAGTAACAAGTGAACATGTTTAACTGCAACTCTAAGACAAAAACAAGATCAGATTAAGAGTGACACAATATGGAATATAAAAATAGTGTGTAAAATTATACAACTAATAAAAATGAGAGGGAAAAGATAGCAGGTGAGATAAGCTGGTGGAATGCCTCCTACCTAATACCCGGGAGTCAAAGCTAAGCAAATCAAGCACAAGTCTATAATCCCTAATCTACAATCCCTAGAGCAGAAATGTTTCATAATTCAGAATTTTTCAGATTTGAAGAAAATAAATATAATGCATATATCCTGCATTATATGTGAGGTCTTAAGAAACATTTCACAATCAATCACATTAGTGTTTCTGCAACAAAATGTAGGACTATTCACACAAGTGGTAAATACGCAGAATATCACTATCTCATGTCATCTCACATCAGGCTTTGTTGCCAAATGAGTTTAGGCAGGTTTTGACAGCAAATGGTTTTCAGAGCCTTTGGGATTTTCAAATTGCAAATCACAGATAATGGGCTAGCAGGGTTCTAAGCATATTAAGACTATAAAGTAAAACACTAAGACAATATTATTGACTAATATTTAGTGGTAAAGAAAAAGGGACAGGAAAGAGTATAAATAAATTTTACTGTTGCTGTCAGATGAGGAACCAATAAATACTGTCTTTAAAGGAGGGGGGGGGGAATAAAAGGGAACTGAGGATATAGTACAAAGGAATCACAAAAACAAAAAATACAATTTTTTAATTCAAAGAATAAGAGACCATGAGGTATGACATCATAGTAGTTTCCTCCTTCACCCTCAAAAAAAATTCTTTTACTTGATACTGTTATCGTTAAATGACCTAAAATCCCAGGTTATTGTACTTGCATATTGTACTTGCATATTGCAGTTATATGAATTGCTGATCAGCACAAAAGTCACTAGGGGGCAGCAGAACACAAAGAGTCAAGCACAATTAATATGTAAAATGTTTCTAAGAGATTCATTATATTACTTTATAATTTTTTAATTTCTATTTTGAAACGTCACATTACACAAATAATATAAAGAACTCCTGTATAGCCTTCATGCAGAATTCAGCAATTTATAACATTTTAGCCATGTTTTATCATTCTTTCTATATATACATACATGTATATTTTTCTAAACCATTTAAAAATTTGTGGTATAGATTATATCTTAAAACTGCAGTGTATTTCCTCTCTTACCTAACTACAGTACATTTATCAAAATCAAGAAATTTATATTGATACAATTATAATCTAATTCACAGTCCATATTCCAATTTTGTCAACATTCCCAATAATGTTCTTTAGAGCATTTTCATTTCACGTATCATATTCAGTTGTCATGTCTCTTCAGTTTCCTTTCATTTAAACTAGCAATTCTCAAATTTTTTAGATACAGAACCCCTTTACATTATTAAAAATTATTGGGAGACCCTAAAAACTTTTGTTTATTTGGATTATATATGCCAATATTTCCTGTATTAAAAATTAAAACTGAGAAATTAGAAAACATTAATTGAAATATTTTAAATTAACAAATATGTCTGATATATTTTAAATTAACAATAAACATGTCAATGAATATATTTTGTGAAAAATAATTTTATATTTTTCAAAACAAAAAACAAGAGTCTGTTTTACATTTGTGCAAATCTCTTTGTCTAGCTTAACAGAAGACATCTGGATTCTGTAACTGCTCCTGCATGCAGTCTATTGCAATGTGTGGTTTTGCTTGCAGCATATGAAGAAAACACAGCCTCACACATATGTAGCTGAAAAAGTAGTTTTTAAAGCGTTTTCAGATAATTACATATATAAATGTTTTATAGAACCTCAAAACTCCACAAGTTTTCATCAAAATCCATTGGCCTATCTTGTATCTTAAATGAATTTTTTACCCATGTATGATCTTGTAAAAAAGGCATTGGTCATTTGAAAAATACTGGTTCACTGGGTTAGGCAAGTCTTCTAAATGTTGACATATAACATTATACAATATCAAAAAATTACATTCATACCCAGCAGGTGTGGCTCAGTGGTTGAGCATTGACCCAGGATCCAGGAGATCGCAGTTCGATTCCTGTTCAGGGGACATGCCTGGGTTGCAGGCTTGATCCCCAATCAGGGCATGCAGGAGGCAGCTGATCAATGACTCATCATCGATGTTTCAACTTTCTCTCTCCCTCTCCTTTCCTCTCTCTAAAATCAATAAAGATTTTTTTTTTTAATTACACTCATCAATATCACCACCCAGTCTACTAGACTTACCAGGTGATCACTTCATAAGGTATATAAATGTCAAAGTACTATGTTGTACACCTGAAACTATTTAATACAATATTGTATGTCAATTGTAATTGAAAAATAAATTTTAAAAAACATATCACCACCCAGTCTCATAAGAAAAGTTTATAAATACTGGTGATCTTTAGAAGGGCAAAAGGCCACATCTGCAAAAATATAAATAGGCAGCAATAGTAAATCCCACATAAGTAGTGCAAATAATAAATTGGTCATTCTGTAAAACACAATAATATAGCTGGGTATAAAATATAATCATAATACACAATATTACAATACCACTATACATCAGAATGGCTAAAGTAAGAAATAATGACAACACCAAATGCTGGCAAGGAAGCAGAGAAACTGGATCTTTCATATATTATTGGAGAGAATTTAACACTCAGGAAAATAGTTTGGCACTTTCTTAAAAAGTTAAATATACATTTACCATACAATCCAGCAACGGTACTCTTGGGCACTTATTCTAGAGAAATAACCAATTATGTTGACCAAAAAATACAAAAATCTGCATATGAATGTTTGCAGCAGCTTTATCCATAATAGCCAATGAAAGGTTCTTTCTCTTCTTGACACCAAATATTTGTTGTCTTTACCAACACCAATTCTCTGATACTCTTGACACCAAGGAGTGTCCTACAATTCAATTCAATTCTGACACTAACTACTGGAGTTAATATCAAACCCTACAAGTTAAGGGCCCTGTCCCACAAGACTGTCCCCACCTCAGACATCAACCACAATTGGGTTTATCCAGGCTACCCACACTTCTGCTGGACAACTACAAATGCCCAGGTTGCGATGCTCACTCCAACCCCCACTAGTCAGGTTCATATATATCTTAACACAATATGAGTATATACAGTGCATATGTATAGAAATAGTATAATATAAATATTACAGTATTTATAATAACATTTATTCCATGTTTACTACTTAAAAAGAACTGTTCTAAATACTTTTATGTATTATCTTGCTTAACCTCAAAACCACCCCATGATATAGGGTGATAGTACTACCTTCATTTTACGTACAGAGAAATTCAGTCACAGATAAGATAAATTATTTGCCAAGACACAGAGCTGTGACTGAGACTGACAGAGAATTCTACACTCATCTATTTCTCTATCTGCCTATTTTTAAAAGTATAAATACTACTGCCCGGCCGGGCGTGGCTCAGCGGTTGAGCATCGACCTGGGATCCAGGTGATCAGGGTTCGATTCCCGGTCAGGGCACATGCCCGGGAATTGTGGGCTCTATCAATGGCTCTCTCATCATTGATGTTCCTATCTCTCTCTCCCTCTGCTTTCCTCTCTCTGAAAACAATAAAGATATGTTTTAAAAAAATAAATAAATAAAAGTATAAATACTATACATAGAACAGAAATGTACATATTATAAATACACTGCCCCTATACATAAAATACATAAAATTATGTAACATAAAAATACATTTTATATATATACAAAACTTTTTATATGCATATTTGTGTACATGTGTATATTTTTGAATTACATAGAAAACATTTGTTATAAATGTAAAATACGCAACACGTCATGAGTTCCATGTTGCTGTCTTACCTAACAGCAGCTTGACCTAGGTCTTCAGATACTTGCTCATGGTTAGCTAATAAACTGTTTTCCTTAAGTTAATTCATGTTGAGTTTGTCACTTGCAACCAGAATCTTAAGCAACATAAACATGTATTATTTTCATAATCAAGAAAAAACAAAACCAACTTCTGCTTATTTCTTTTTAAAATACAGTGTATATGCAACATGTTGTATTATTAAATATAAACTCTAAGAGAACTTAAATTATAGCTTCATAAACAATAAAAGTATGCTTGTAATACACAGTTTTCCAAATTTCCAAATACCCCTATGCCAATAAAATCAAAACAAGCAAAAAAATCATTACTTTCACTAGAGCTAAACAGGCTTAGAAGAACAAGTTCTATCACTTTACATAGTAGCCTGATTATACAGGGATTTTCGACAGCACGCTTTGCTGTAGTTACTTTTTTTTTTTTTCCTTCTATGTATCTTTAGAACAGCCCATGTAGGATAACACTGCTTTCGGGAACCTGAAGGATTTGGTCTTCTGAAATATTATATCTTGGAGACAGACTAGGCTGTGTGGTTCCAGGAAGGGGAAAATTTTTCCCTCACATGCCCTCCCTCCAAACAACTAAATCTTGATCTGTTTGGACTTGATAAGCTCCTCTGGCCTCACCCTGACGACTCCCTGAGACCCCACCACAAAAGTATGCAAGCACTCAGAGGGAGGCAGCAAGACTTGGTACACCCTGGAAATTTGCTGAGTGGCCTCAGACTATGCACTGGCACTGCATTTGAACCTTCATAGATCTGGTGAATACCTAGCAACTCGCTAAGAACCTACCTCATGCAACTTAAGTACTGCCGGAGGCTCTTTCAGTGACTAAGACTAACAGGCAGCGGGCAGACAAAGGCAGGCAGAGGTGAATCTCGGAGCTCCTAGAAACTTTTGTTGACCTTCCCCCGGGGCCCAGTGTTGGTAAAAGCCAGCCTTGGTGCACAGCTTGATCCTTCCCATGTATACCAGGACCAGCAGAGGCAGCCACAAACTGTGGATCTCTTTGTAGCTCCAAACAGGTTGCCCAAAGCCAGTCACAGGCAGCTTATGACACTGGACAGCACTAGAATCCCTCTCAAGAGACCCTAGAACCAACATACCAAGTGGCCAGCTTCAGACAACATCAGAGCAGGATCCAATTAGCTTCACAAGTGGCATATGGAAAGGGAGAAATAAAAAGATACCTTGAGACAAATGATAATGAGAACATAACAACCCAAGATCTATGGGACACAGCAAAAGCAGTCCTAAAAGGGAAATTCATAGCAATACAGGCCTACCTCAAGAAACAAGAAAACTCCCAAATAAAGATCAGAGCAGAAAGAAACAAAACAGAGTCCAAAAAGAAATACAAAAGATCAATGAAACCAAAAGCTGGTTCTTTGAAAAGATAAAAAAGATTGACAAACCTTTAATCAGATTCATCAAGAAAAATGAAAGATGACCCAAATAAATAAAATCAGAAGTGAAAAAGGAGAAGCAACAACTGACACCAAAGAAATACAAAGGATTTTGAGAAAATACTACAAACAACTATATGCCAACAAATTGAACAATCTGGAAGAAACGGATAAATTCCTAGAAACATACAATCTTCCAAAACTGAATCAGAAGAATCAGAGAATCTGAATAGACAGACTACAACTAGTGAAACTGAAGCAGTAATCAAAAACCTCCCAACAAACGAAAGTCCTGGGCCGGATGGCTTCACAGATAAATTTTACCAAACATTCAAAGAAGAACTAATACCTATCCTTCTCAAACTATTTCAAAAAATTTAAGAGGAAGGAAGACTCTCAAGCTCATTTTACAAGGCCAGCATTATCCTAATTCCAAAACCAGATAAATACACTACAAAGAAAGAAAATTATAGGCCAATATCCATAATGAACATAGATATTTAAATCCTCAACAAAATATTAGCAAACCAGATCCAGCAATACATTACAAAGATCATACACCATGATCAAGTGGGATTTATTCCAAGGATGCAAAGTTGGTATAATATTCACAAATCAATAAATGTGATACACCACAGAAACAAAATAAAGAATAAAAATCATATGATCATATCAATAGATGTAGGAAAAACATCTGATAAAATCCAGCACCCATTTATGATAAAAACTCTCAGCAAAGTGGGAATAGAGGGAACATACCTCTATGTAATAAAGGCCATATATGACAAACCCATAGCCAGCAGCATATCAATGGGAGAAAACTAAAAGCATTTCCCTTAAGATCATGAACAAGACAGGAATGTCTGCTTTCCCCACTCTTATTCAACCTTGTACTAGAAGTCCTAGCCTCAGCAATCAGACAAAAAGAAGAAATAAAAGGCATCCAAACTGGAAAGGAAGAAATAAAACTGTCATTAGTTGCTGATGACTTGATACTGTATACAGAGAACCCTAAAAATTCCACCAAAAGGCTACTAGGACTGATAAATGAATTCTGTAAAATAAATATCCAGAAATCAGTTGCATTTCTATATACCAATAATGAACTATCAGAAAGGGAAACTAAGAAAACAATCCCATTTACAACTGCATTAAAAAGAATAAAATACCTAGAAATAAATTTAACCAAAGACCTATACTTGAAAAATTATAAGACACTGAACAAAGAAACTGAAGAAAATACAAGTGGAAGCATATATCATGTTCATGGATAGAAAGAGTCAACATCATTAAAATGTCCATACAACCCAAAGCTATCTATAGATTCAAAGCAATTCCTATCAAGATACCAATAGCATATTTTAAAGAACTAGAATAAATATTTCAAAAGTTTATATGGAATCACAAAGACCCCATATTGTTATATAGCCATAACAATCCTGAAAAAGGAGAACAAAGGTGGAGGAATCATTCTACCTGATATCAAACTATACTACAAGGCCATAGTAATCAAAACAGCATGGTACTGGCATAAAAACAGACATATAGATCAATGAAACAGGACAGAGAGCCAGGAAATAAACACATGCCATTATGGTCAATTAATATTTGACAAAGGAGTCAAGAACATACAATGGGGTAAAGAGAGTCTATTCAATAAATGGTGCTGGGAACATTGGACAGATACGTGCAAAAAAATGAAACTAGACCACCTTCTTATACCATACACAAGGATAAACTCAAAATGGAGTAAAGACTTAAATGTTAGGTTCAAACCCATAAAAATCCTAGAAGAAAGCATAGGCAGTAAAATTTCAGACATTTCTCATAGCAATGTTTTTCCTGATATTTCTCCTTGGGCAAGGGAAACAAAAGATAAAGTAAACAAATGGGACTACATCACACTAAAAAGTTTTTGCACAGCAAAGGAAACCATCAACAAAATGAAAAGACAACCCACTGAATGGGAGTACACATTTGTCAATGATACATTTGATAAGGGGTTAACATCCAAAGTTCATAAAGAACTTATACAACACCACCAAAAAAAAACAAAGAGGACATACAGGTGGCCAACAGACTTATGAAAAGATGCTCAACCTCATTAATCATCAGAAAAATGCAATTAAAACCACAGTGAGATATTACCTCACACCTGTCAGAATGGCTATCACCAATAAATCAACAAACAAGTGTTGATGATGATGTGGAGAAAAGGGAATTCTTGTGCACTGTTGGTGGGAATGAAGGTGCACTATTGGTGGGAACACCTGAGCTTAACAGCCACTGTGGAAAGCAGTATGGAGTTACCTTAAAAATTAAAAAGAGAACTGCCTCATGACCCAGAGATTCCGCTTCTGGGAATATACCCAAAGAAACCCAAAACACTAATTCAAAAGAATGTATGCACCCCTATGTTTATTGCAGTGTTATTTACAATAGCCAAGATCTGGAAGCAGCCCTAGTGCCCATCAGATGAGCAGATTTTAAAAAAAAACCTGTGGTATATGGAATACTACTCGACTGTAAAAAAAGAAGAAAATCTTAATTTTTGCAATAGCATGGATGGACCTGAAGAGTATTATGCTAACTGAAATAAGTCAATCAGAGAAAGACAAATATCATATAATTTCACTTATATGTGGACTCTAACAAAGAAAATAAACTAACAAACAAAAATAGAAACAGACTCATAGATACAGAGAACAGACTGACAGCTGTCAGAGGGGAGGGGGTTGGAGGACTGGGTGAAAAAGGTGACAGTATTAAGGAAAAAAAAACTCACAGACAACAGTATGGTGATTACCAGAGGGAAAGGGGGGTGGGGAGAGGTTGAAGAAGGTACAGGGGAGATAAATGGTAATGAAAGGAGACTTGACTTGGGGCGGTGAACACACGATACAATATACAGATGATGTATTATACAATTACACATCTGAAACCTATATAATTTTATTAACCAATGTCACCTGTATTAACCAATGTCACATGTATATGATATATATATGTGTGTGTGTGTATATATATATATATATATATATATATATATATATATAAAACATAAAATATCTTAACCTTGAGGAGCTGATATATACTCTTAGTTGCATTCACATAATTTGACAAGCTAGCAAAAGTGTCCTTCAGCAGATACATAGCAGAATAAGTAACAGGAAACAGAATAAAACTTAATTCTAAAGTGATTGGGTCTCACTTTAAAACACTAGATTTTGTTGAGTTGATGACAGTATTTGATGTGTTCGCTTTACCTACAAAAAGAGGAACTCAAAGGAAGAAAGAAGTAAAAACTGGCCCTCAGCATTCCTTCACAATGATGTTTCCCCACCTGTGTAAAAGCTCAAATTACAGAACATCTGAAGTTGCTATTAAGCATTACACGGGAAAAGGAACTAATACTACTTGGTAAATATTTTTAAATACTCCATTTAAGTCACTATCAGGTTTATGGGGATCTTTTGCTTTGTTTTACAGAGATCAAATTCCTGACTCAATTACTGCTCCCAGCCCTTCTATAACTATTGGCAGATTAATCTTTTTATCGCTAACAGTATGGCTATCGACATATACTATTCTGTCCCTTGAAAAAAATCCCAAATCCTGATTCCATATTTAGGATTCTAAATAAAATCTAAACACCTGAGCTTAACAGCCTAGTACTTCCACAATATTGCCCTAACATTCCTATCCGTCTTTCCTTCACAGTACTGCTCTCCATAAGGTTTCCTTCTCTCCAAGCAAACTGAATTTTTTTTATCCTGTAAAAAGCCTGACTACTGGGGTGGGCTAGATTATGCTACTGTAACAAACAACCCCAAAATATCACTGACTTAAAACAACAAAGATTTATTTCTTGCTGATGGTATATGTCCATTGTGGGTCAGCAGAAGGATCTGCTCTACAATATCCTCACTCTAAGAAACAGCCAACATTTAGAGCAGTTGTCACCAAGATTTTTCCATAAATGGCCAAAGAGTAAATATTTTCAGCTTTGTGGGCCATATGGTCTTTGTCACAACTATTCAACTGTGCTGTTGCAGTGCAAAAGCAGCAGCAGACAATACATAAACAAGTGAGTACGGCTATGTTTCAATAAAACTTTACTTACAAATACAGGCAGCAGACCATATTTGGCCCACGTGACAATCAGAGCACTGCAGGTCATTGTGGTAAAGAAAGCATACAGAATACATGGACTAAAAACTTCCATTTGAAGTGACTCATGTCACTTCAGCTCAAAGCAACTCATATGGCCAAACTAACTTCCAAGGGGCAAGGATATAGCATGTGCCTGGGAGGCAAAAAAATATATTGGGTGGATAAACCTAATGAATACCACAAAGTATATATTCTTGGTCTCTTATTTCCACTTACTGGAATGCCCATCTCTCCTTTCCTTACAAATTCAAATTCTAGCCATTTCTCAAGATTCAGTTCAAATGTCACCTTCTCCAGAAACTCCCTGAGTCTCCTAAGACTATGCTTCTCATCATCTCCCAAAGCCCTTTTGTCTAAACTTTCTTATATTGTTTCCTACATTAATAAAGTCAATCGTCTTGGGGCCATATATTATGTTTTATTGATCTTTGTGTGTTCCATAGGACTTAGTAGTATGACCTAAGAGGAGTTCAATCAATACTTACAGGGTAAATTAAAGTATCGTTGGTTTCTCTGTTTTTTGTTTAAGGATTTAAAGTGGCATATAAAGATACAAACTATATAACATTAAATAAAATTAAAAATAGGAGAGCAATCAGTACAAAGGGCAGCAACCTAACACCAGAAGTGAAGATGATACACAGGTGCATATATCTTTTTTGAAGGTGAGACACAAATTTAGCAGTAAGTATTATAGCAGCCAAATAGGAGAAGGAAAGATCCATCTTATCAATCACAGTATCAATAAGATAAACAGCTGTTCAGGACAGGCATAATATTAAATAAGGATCCTTTAAATAAAATATTTGGATATTTTTTAAATGAAGTAAGACATTCTGTAAAACAAGGGACCAATAAATGCTTTTTTAAACAATAGGGCTAGCATGCAGAAGATGCTGAAAGAATAATAATAACCAGGAAATATTTATTTAAGGATATGTTATGTCCTCTGCACCAGCCTGGATGTCAGGAGAAACACAAAGAAATTATAAGACAATCTTTAACCTAGTAGTTGGGGAAATAAGACAAACATACATGCAATGACAGTAAGTACTAAGACTATGCCATAACTGAAACAAGTATGCAGCACTTACATTCCAGATACTATATTCGACACTGATGATAAAACAATAATGAATAAAATATCATCCCTGTTTTCAAGAAACACTCAAACTATCAGAGGAGATTGATACAAACAGCTATATACAACATAATGAACACTCTGATAAAGATTTTTATAAAGTGCTATGAGACCCAGGGTAAGAAAATAATTGTTTCTGATTCTAAGGAGAGATCAAGGACAACTTCACTGGAGAAGTCAACTTGACTATGAAGAGCCTACGGTAGGCAAAAGATAACCAGTAAAGATGTGATCAGAATTTTAGAAAAAGTTTATGGCAATGGTATGGAAGATGGACTGACCAGTAGACTATACACTCAGCTAGGGAAAGACCATACCTGTCTGGTTTATGCTGATACACTCAGTGCTTAGCATAGTATCTCACACATAGACCTTAAGTGAGTATATATTTATTTAAAAAATTGAAAAGAATGAAGTATAAACACCAGCAAGGAAACTGTTATCCAAGTAAAACATAAGGGCCTGAATTAGGTCATTGTCAGGGGGAAGTGGAGATGACATCAACACTGAGTTAAGTCTTTATTTAAATGCTAAGTTTTATGGCTTATGAACTGTATAGGAACTTAGAGAAAACAACTACAGAGACTAGAACAGCAATCTGATCACAAAGAAACCTCACAAAGAACTCTAAGTCAGAATGACTATCTGACAACCTTTAATTTATTACATATTATTAGAAAGTAATTCTCAGAAGATCTTTAAAAAGCCTATGTGCCTCAACCTCCAGGGTTTTCTTTTTTCTTTTTCTTTTTCATAAGAGGTAGTTTTAAGGAAAATTTAAGCTTATAATTTAGTTTTAAATATAACAGAAACTTCAAAAAGATTCTAGTTAAGATCAGAAAGAGATTTCTGAGGCAGCACTATAAATTCAAAAAACTAAAAGACCCATTAAGTCATCTGTGCTAGATAAGCAAGACATGACTAAAAGTTTTTAATACTTGATATTCATATTTTTCCCAAGTTCGAGCAAGACCTTAAAAAAATAATTTATGAAAAGATGAGATAATACCTACCATACAGTATTTTTCTAATGCAGCATAATGGTTTTGATATAGCATAGCAGTCTAAGAGTAAAGTTTGAAGACTCCCTGAGCTTAAATTCCAATTCCTTTGCCTAGCCTGCATTATTCAACCTCTCTGAGCCTGTTTCCTCATCTACCTCATAGGATTGCTATATTAAATAAGTTAATATGTGTAAAACTGCATTGAATAGGGCCTAGCACAAAGTAAATGCTCAATAAATGTTAACTGCTATTATTATTAAAAATATCTAGTACAAATACAGGTGATAAGTTGAACATGAAGGCTAGTCATTCAGCCTGTAGTTGAGCCAAGCAAACTACTTAGTATCAACATTTCAATTAGCAACATTCTGGAACTGGACATTCCTAACAACATATGGTCCTACAGGAATATCAAGAATCTCCCATATTGCACTGGATAAGCAAGTTATGATCCCATTTTTAACTGGAGTTTACTCCTTAAATCTTCACCTCAGCTTTTTCTACAGGATCCTGGGATGAGTCACAACCTCTCCATTGAATTCCTGACTTAACCTCTTTTAAGGGCGTGCCTGGCTTATTCTGGGTACAGTACCATGTGTGGCACTATCTCCTCTGAAAATGCTGATGTGATGGAATTCAGCTGTATTTAGGATGGTTTACCTTGTAATTTTCCACTGTCTCTTTATGAGGATGAACATAAGCACAAAACATGACTGTAAGTTCTGTACTTAGTGCTATCAAGCTCCCTAAAATCCCAAAAGAACTAAGACAGACCTTTGTCATCTACCTTCTAAGAAGCAGTATTGACAAGTCCCACCCAGACTGCCAATCATGTGAGACTTAAATAATTTATTCAACAATAAAAGTGCTGAAAGCACCACTTTTCACCTGAGATCCTTAATTCAAATGTACCTGACATACTGTCATCACAGTACACTGAAAATAACATAATTTTTTTAATTCAAAATTACTCCTCTCTACTTACTACCAATATGTGACTTAGGCAAATTATTTAACTTATCTGAACCTCAGTATCCTCTGCTATAAAAGGAGGATACTAATATCTATAATAGCAATGTTATTATTTTTTTTTAATATATCTTTATTAATTTCAGAGAGAGGAAAGACGAGGGAGAAAGAAAGATAGAAACATCAATGATGAAAGAGTCATTGATCGAGCCCACAACCCGGGCATGTGCCCTGACCTGGAATCGAACCCTGATCACCTGGATCCTAGGTCGACGCTCAACCCCTGAGCCACGCCCGGCCGGGCAGCAATGTCATTATTATTAAATGAGCTAACATGCAATAAATCAAGCTCCAATCAACAAATGCTACTGCCCGGCTGGGCGTGGCTCAACGGTTGAGCGTCGACCTAGGATCCAGGCGATCAGGGTTCAATTCCCGGTCAGGGCACATGCCAAGGTTGCAGGCTCCATCCCCGGTTGGGGGCCTGCAGGAGGCAGCCGATCAATGACTCTCTCATCATTGACGTTTCTCTCTCTCTCTCTCCCTCTCCCTTCCTCTCTCTGAAATCAATAAAGATACATTAAAAAAAAAATGCTACTTTCTTTATACCCTTCCTCTCCCTACCTTATCCCCACCTCTAGGGAATAGATGATGAAAAAGTATGGGAGAGAGACTAGGATAGGTATGTGTGGGTAGCTTGTTGGGGCACAGCTTGCAAGCATGAGGGTTCTTGAAAACACCTCAACATCCTCTGAGGTGAATGTGAGTTAATGATATCAGTCTCCTACTTCTTAATTTTAGCTATGCCTCCCAAGTTCCTAAAAGGTGGGTGTGATTACATGTTTAATGTTTGTATCATGATTAACATTATCGGAAAGAAAAATGCTTTACTCATAACTAAGAAGTCAAAATGTTCTACCTTTCAGGCAGGATGTAAAGATCAAAACCAGTGACTAATGACATCAAACTTAATTTTCTCCCAACCATAGAAGAAAAAGCCAATGTGCCTGTTTTCACTTTTCAGCTCAAAGGAAGCCTAGGTGCAACCTTCTTTGGTCATCTCAATTCCGGGTCCATCAGACACCAGCCACCTCTACCATGCCACCAAAGTTCAACCCCAACAAAATCAAACTTGTATACCTGAGGTGCACCAGTGGGGCAGTCAATGCCAAGTCTTCCCTGGCCCCCAAAATTTGGTCCCCTGGGCGTCTCCAAAAAAGGCTAGTGATATCACCAAAGAAACCATGATTGGAAGGGTCTGAGGATTACAGTGAAACTGATCATTCAGAACAGACAGGCCAAATTGAGGTATTACCATCAACCTCAGCCCTGATCATCAAAACCTTCAAAGAACCACCAACAGACAGAAAAAAGAAAAAAACATTAAGCTCACTGGAAATATCACTTTTGATGGGATTGTCACCATTGCCGGACAGATACAGCACCAATCTTTAGCTAAAAAACTCTCTGGAACCATAAAAGAGATCCTGGGGACTGCCCAGTCTGTGGGTTGCATGTTGATGGCCACCACCCTCATGACATCAACATTGGTGCAGAGGAATGCCTGGTTAGTTAAGAGCTACAAAGGAAAATATTTCAATTAAAGATGATTTGATAACCAAAAAAAAAAAAAGAAAGAAAGAAAATGCCAATTTGATGCCCAAAGAGGAAATAACAGCACAGTGAAAAAATATTGATTCAAATCCCAGCTCTATCTCTTATCAGCTGTAGAACCCTGGAAAAGTTACCTAACCAATATAATGTAAAATGGTGATAATGGCATTAAGCCATAAGACATGAGTTAACTCTGGCTGGTATAACTGAATCTGGTCTCAGGGTTATTTTGAAGATTAAATACAATAATACGCCCAAATAGCAAGGCACATTAGACACCGCAGTGATGGCACCAAAATGCAGTTTGCTTGTCCTATCATGACGTCCACATAGTCCTTTTCTAATTCCACCCACTTGTTTTGAACTTTATCTCCCTACCAAAAGCCTCCCTACAGCAGCTGGTGAAAAAAACACAATATTATAAGGACAGACAACTGAGCTAACTGCTCTATACGGTTTATCGCACTTAATCCTTACAACTTTCATAAGGTGGTTATATAATTCCAGCTTACAGTCAAAGAAACTGAGGTTAGATAATTTGCTCAAAGTAGGTTGGCTACCAGAATCACAGTTACTTTTGACCCACCAGGTATCTCTCCCCAGTCACTACCAGGTTCCTTCCAGCAGTAACCATTACCATGAATTGTGATAACCACTTCCTTGCTCTTCTTTGTATCTGAGCATATACATATGCATCTATGCACAGTATTGGTCAATTTTGCCTATTCCTGAATATAATACAAAGAGAATACAGGACTGTACGCTTTGGTGCCCTTTTTCTTTCAATATTATACAAATATTGAGATGACTCCAAGTTGTTCTACCATACTTATAGCTCACCCACTTTCACTATAGTATAATGTCCTACCATATGAACATACAATAATTTATTTATCAATCCTATTGTTTTTGGAAATCTGCATTGTTTCCATGTTTTAGCTTATTATGTACATTGGTGTTGTAACTATTTTCTTTACATGTAACCTGATGCAAATGCACAGAAGTTTCTTTAGAGCAGTGACCTTCAAAGAGACACAAACCTACATATAAAGGGTACACAAAGAATACAGAGACTTCCCAAATGGTAAGTGGGCATATAGTTTCTCAAGAATCCAATTTCAGACCCATAATTTTCATATATACTCCTTCCTAAATCCAATCTGCCTAAGAACAGGCTACATTTATAATACAGTAATTTAGAAAATAATATTGGTTAGTTCTGCCTATTTCCCTACTCCCTGCCCATCCCAAATCCTAAATATTACTATGATACATTGGTCCTGAATATAAAACTCGTAGAAGGGTAAAATGCTTAGCCGTGAGGGGAGGAAAAATTAACAAGTCAATTCTATAATAATGTGATAAATTCTGTAACAGCGTTACGAACATTGTTCCTTAGAAGCAAAGAAAATGAACTACTTAACTACCTGCGTTAGGAAAAAAGAGATGACAGGCATTTAAAGTGGGCCTTAAAGAGTGGGTATGGTTGTCAGATGAAAAATGATGGAACAGACAATCCTTGCAAATAGTCAGTGAGACAAAAGTGGGCGTCATTAGGTGTAGCTTGAGGAAAAACTATTGAAGGGGGATAATTCAACTGGCAGATGAGCCCCTTCTGTCACTGGGAAGATAAAGATTTGCACTAGAAAGAAGAGGGTATATAAGAAAAGAAGATACTAGAATAATTAGTACCTATAATAACAAACGGGATGTAGACAAAAAGTTGGTAGATATTAGGTAAGACAGTAATAAAACAGAAGAGAAGGGAATGCTGAGGAGCTGAAGCTCAGCCTGTCTCTCCACTGGAGCCATGGTGTGCCAGCCGAAGCTGCTCTAAATCTTACTCCAAAAGGAAGGTGTCCACTGGTAAAAGACTGCTCCTCGGTATTAGGGATAAGAGATGAATACAAATTTATGAACAACTAATTGTCCTCCCACTAACCACTGCCCACATGGCTCAGTAAACTCATTAATCATCATATAAATAGAGAAATCCTGTCATAGGCTATATAGAGCTGCCCTTGTTAGAAGCAGATCAATTTTTATCAAACAGATAACCTGCCACTTGACTTCTGATTCACAGCTCCCATTGAAATGACTGTTTCTCTGTCTGTGGCATCTTAAGTATGCAAGGAATGACTCGCCAAACTGGCAGTCAAACGCCTCTTAACCTAGCTCAGTATCAGCTGCTCTGGAATGATAACTGCCTCCCTCCAGAGCTCCCCAAGTCAATGTCAAACAACCATAAATGTAATCTTGAAATCTGGTGAATATCACCCAGATATTTTGGTGAAATGTGGAGCAACAGAAAAAATTTTCTTTTCATGTAAAGTCTACTAATAATCAAAAACACTTTAATCAGTCAACTTTATAAATTTCTATTTCCTTTGTTCAATTCCCAGAGAAGGTGCTGATAGATTATGACATACACATCAGCATTTGAATGAGTTCATTGACTGTTATTTGATAAATCATAAAAATAAACAGAGTACCCACCATGACTCATTTACTATAGATGGGTGTGGAAACAAGGCTCTTAACTACTACACTATACTGAAATTTAGGTAATAAAGAGAATGAGACAAGGTAATTTCTCTACAATACCTTTTATAAACTCAATGGTTCTGAAAGGATCTAAAACCAAAGTAATAGCCCTGGACAGTGTCGCTTAGTGGTTAGAGCGTCATTTCCCCACCACCACCACCACCACCACCAAAGGGTCAAGGGTTCGATTCCCAGTCAACGGCACAAACCTGGGTTGCGTGTTCAAACCCCACTCAGGTCAGGGCATATACAATAGGCAACCAATCGATGTGTGTCTCTCTCACATCGATGTTTCTCTCTCTCTCTCCCCCCACCCCACCCCTCCCTTCCACTCTCTCTAAAAATCAATGGAAAAAATATCCTCAGTGAGGATTAACAAAACAAAACAAACAAACAAAATCAAAGTAATATACACTCTATCAATGATGTTAAATAGTAGAACTTCTCCATCTACCTAAAGGAACAAATAATACCCTTTTCCTTCTCGTTCTACACGGTGGTGATTACAAGTAATCAGTTTTTCAGAGTTGCTAAAGAAACATAAAGTGCATTATACAGTTCAAATATCTAAATAGCTATCTGGGCTTGGCAGGGCTGTGATAGGTATGAAAGTTCAGTTCAGGTATATGCCTCAAATCAGGAAGCCCCTTGTTCTCTGTAGAAAATAATGATTCAGAAACAAACCCTTCATTGAACAACAGTTTCTCTTGAGGCACAGAAAGAAAACATTAGCATCTCTACTATCAATATCTCACTATCATCCTTTTCAATTTCTATTTGTGTGCATATATATATTTATAATATATATTTTTAAATATATTTTTAGTACTTGCATATAACTTATAAATAAATATACATAAAGAGGACAAGTGTGCTCATTGTTACTGATAGGAATACATGGCAAAAAACAGATGCGGAGCAAAAAAAAAAAAAAAATCACTAAAAAGATTATTTGAGCTCTGGCCAGTGTGGCACAGTGATTAGAGCGTAGGCCGGTACACTGAAGGCCCCAGGTTCGATTCCCAGTCAAGGGCACACACCTGGGTTGGAGGTTCGATCCCTAGCCCCGGTCAGGGAGCATGCAGGAGGCAACCAATCAATGTGTCTCTCTCACTGATGATGTCTGTCTCTCTCTCTCCCTCCCTTCCACTCTCTCTAAAAATAAAAATAAGTATCAATGGAAAAATATCCCCTGGTGAGGATTAACAGCAAAAAACAAGATGATTTGACTTTTATTTTAAAGGTTTCCTTTTACACCCTAAAGTTTCAGGATATTTTTAGTTACTTAACTGGTTACCAGATGATTCCTAAAGCACTATGTTGACTGTCTGTTCCCTGAAATAGAGACCATTTTCAGAAACTTTCAACAAAACTTGAATGAAGGATAAATAATGCATTTGTCATCTGAGAAGTTCCTTTCTGTAAAATGAATATAAGGCTATGTCCAGGAGAGTGCTTTGAGGCTCACCACGTTTAAATAATCTCATCAGAACTATGATGAAATTTGAGGGTAAAGCTAAGGGCTCTCTATCAATCCCAGAACTATTAAAATTTGTATTTGCTCCAAGGAGAGTCACTGTTCTTCTCTAGAGAAAACATTTTCTACCATTACATTGGAGTAAAAAAAGTTACTATCTTTAAATCAGTTCAGTTTACAGGCAAAGCTTAGGCACTTAGTAGAAGTGTTAATTCATACAACCCACCTTGCTGGAGGACAATTGGGTAATATGTATCAAAATGTTAAATGTACACCTCCTTTGACCTAGCAATACCATTTCTTGGAATTCATAATAATGTACAAAGATGCAGTATAAGAACTTGTAGCTGCTAGAAAACTAGAAACAACCTAAATGTTTATCACTATCATTAGTTAAATAAATTATGCAAGCTACATAATGAAAGACTAATTTGATATATATGTCTATTATATACTGTTGAATTTTAGAAGTAGGTTACAAAATATCAGGTATAAATGGACACATTTTAATGGGATTATAAATTCATACAAACACACAGAAAACATCTCAATGAAGTTTACCAAAATTAGTTTCTGTATTGATGATGGGATTTTAAGTAAATTCTATCTTTAAACTTTTCTTTATGGTTTGAATTTTTACTATATACACATATTATTTCCAATCAGAAAGAAAAATATATCCCTTTTCATCTTGGGGAAAAAATTCTGATCATTTTCTCAAAGACCTGAACCTACTTTCTTTCATGCCAGATTGCTAAATACTATAAATTTAGAGAATAAGATAATTTTATTAGAGCAATGATTCTCTCAGCATGACCCAAACCAGCAGAATCAGCATCACCTAAAACTAGTTAGAAATGCAAATCTCGGGTCCCACTCCAAACCTAGTGAATTAGAAACTCTGGGGGTGGAGCCCACAATCTGTATTAACAAGCCATCCAGGTAATTCTGATCCGCTCAAGTGCGAGAACCACTGTTTTAGATGAACTCAAAACCTGGTGACCTGAAAGGCCAATTTAAACTCTTCTTGGAATTGTTAGTGCCACATAAATCCAAAGGTAGGTGATGTCTCCACCAGGAGAGCCTGCTTACTGATAAACTTTAGGAATACAACCCTCAAAAATATTCAAAGTATCAGAAATACAGCAGCAGCCCCACCAGAACTGTGACTAATCTTGATGCAAAAAGAACAAATAACCAAACTTCCAAATCCAACTTTAGAAACAACAGCTCTAGATTGTGAATACTATCAAAAGCCTGCCGCTACCCAGGGCAACCTTCTGGAAACTCTGAGCAATGACAAATGAACTTGAAATCCCAGCTGACCACATACTGATAGAATCACAACTAATACCCAACTCTCTGACAAAGATGTAAGGTTTATTCAACATACAATGAATCTATTAACAGAATACAAGCATTAAGTCATCTATCTCAACACGGCAAGAGCATCCACATTAGGCCTCAGGGTTGCTAAACTGTGAACAAACTAAACACATCAAAAATAAAAGTCCAAAACACCCCCATAGCAAATTCACTTCAGAGCTCTTTTCTCCAGGAAAAGAAAAAATAATGCTATCAGTATTAAAATAAGGAAAATGTAGGAGAAATAATAAATACAGGAAAGAGAGGGTAAGTACATTAACAGTGAACTTAAAATTATTGCTTCTACAAATACAACTTTAAAAAGAGTTCTCACAGTTTTGTAAAAAATTGTTAATACTTAAAAATAGGGTCTACACTTACCTGTGTGGTATCTTTCCTCTCTTCAAGATACTTGCCTGCCACCTGCTGGAAAACTGTCCTAATAAATATATAAATCTACATTATCTACACTATAAATGGCCCAGCTGTCCACTATACAACCTGCACAACTGTACAAAGCAACCACACTTAAGAATTAATCTAATAAAGACTATACCTGAACCTCCACAATAAATTAGAAATCTTTAGGACTTCTCACTATAATAAAGTTCATACAAGTTAGGCTGACAGGAGCCTCCCAACTATGTACATAACCTATAACTTCATCTTTCCAAGTAACTAATGATTAGGCTATACAGCTCTGGGGTTCTAGCTTCAAACAGACAAAGAACAGCAAGTAATCTCATCCTTGGCCTCCCATCAAAAAGGATGCTGCTGCTTTGACTATGAATTCTAGTCACAGAGAATTTTGCTACAGACTCATTCACCTCATTTACTTCTGAGCCAAATTAATTTTACTAACTTGTTTTTAATAGGTCTTGTTGCCTATTTTATCTGTTACAGCCCTGAGAACAGGAACACTACAACAGACATCTGATGCAGCCCATCCTACAGCCACAGAGAAATGAGTGGCCTGATTACTAGCAAAGTCAGTGACAACATGCTGACTTGAATGAAGTAGTCTTTAAATGTTTTATTTGATGAACAAAGCCTGCCAGTGCAAAATGTTAGCACCAGAAATAAATCTGCTCAGGTATACAGCAACCGATGTTGCAGCCCTCTTCACTTCTGGACCAAAGCGATGATCACTTCTCCTTCATTTAGTTCGGAAGAGAGCTAGTGCAGAGGTCATCCCCGTGCATGGCTGGCCTTAGAAGACTAGCGAACTGAATAAAGCAAGGAGGGTCAGGGGAATTTCAAAGTCTTTCTAGTAACTTGCTGTAATGAAATGAAACCTTTACATCTCTGCCTCAAGTATGTTGAGAAATTTCTCTCTGCTTCTCCTATCAATAAACTGCTGTAATTTAAAACTGATTCTAAGCAACATGGGACTTGTCCTCCTAGTTTGTCAGACTGCCAGGTAGCAAAAAATAAAACTCCTGACCAAGTTTGTGCAATAGCATGGGAAATAAACTTGCAAAAAGGACACCTGAATTTTTTTAGAATGTATTATAAACTTCTGACTTTTTTAAATAAGTGTGGTTAACAAGGGCAAATTCTGGGTCATGCTGTCCAAATTCGATAATTGAGACCAATGACAGTTTAAATCTGGCATACCTTCGGGAGGCTGTTTTCCCAGCTTAAGAAACTGCCCCCATACTGTACAAATGACTTAAAAATTCAAGCTAAATAAAGCCCTTAGAAAGATTTTCTTCCTCCAGAATTATTCAAGAACCACTTTGCCAATTTATGTACTCCACATGAATGGTCTTTTCTGACTGGAGTAGAGCCTGAATCATTATTTTAAAGGACAACATTTTGCTAATCCTTAGTAAAAAATGTAAAATCCATTACAATTAGATGGAATCATCCTCAACAAATGCAATCTTGGGCTTCTCCAGTCAACATTATGCAAGGAGGGGGCAACTTGAGGCATAGTCGTTCTAATACTGACCATATGAAAGAAAAAGAAAGAATATTAATTTCATGAGGCTTTTTTTTATTTTACCCTTACTCAGCTTAAGATTCTGGGTAAAACTTTTAGGAGCTCAAACAAAAAAATCCTTTTGATACTTAGAACCTATTCCTTAAATGTGGCACAAGAGTTGGAGACTGCAGGCAGTCTTCTGAAAAATCAGATGATAATTTTCAGTGAGACAAGCAAGGATTTTTGTTGCTGTTGTTTAGTCTTCTACTCTAAGGATTTGATTACTCAAACGGGCTGAGCTAAATGTATGCCTTTTTCTTCTCCTTTTCCCCTTCCTACCACTAGCCCCAGAGAGAAGAAAAAGAAAAGCTGTATCTTATGTGCTGATTATATGGTTATAGGTATGACCTTGGAAAACTGGACCTGATGCCTAATTATTGCCAAAAAGAATAATTTCAGACCAACTATAGGCAGTCCTTGATTCACTCAAATAACTTCCAGGGAGCCTATGTATTGAAGCAAATATTGGTAAATCAATGCAGAATTTCCCAAAAGTAAGACACTGATACTGAAGTGTTTAAGGATGAAATGATATGACATCTAGGACATACTTCAAAATTAGCCAAGGTAGGCACTGGGGGAAGGGGTAGGTAGTGAGAGAATCAGATGAAACAAGATTTGTTGTGTGTTTAACTGTTAAGACTGTAAGAAAGGTACATAGAGATTTACTATATTACTCTCTAGAGTTTTGTAGGTTTTAGATTTTCCACAGTAAACTTAATTTGGAAACAAAAAAGAATGGAGCAGTAATTGGCTCTATCTATCAAACTTTTAAAATTACAAAGTCTAAACTTAGCAATCCCACATTTAAGAATCTATCTTATAGAAATATCACTACCAATATGTAAAGAGATATTTATAAGATTACACGATTGTTTATTAGAACAATGTAGGGAGGGAAAAGAAGACACTCTAAGTGTCCATCAGCAGAGGAGTGTATAATTCCATGCAACAGAAATTCTGCAGTCATTAAAAAGAATGAAGAAGAGCTAGAAGTTGCAACTTATAGAGATATCTGACATATATTGTTCAGTAGAAAAAATAATTGTGTATCAAATGTATATGATAACTCCCACTTAAAAAGAAAGACTGCAAGACTATATGTATATAGGACTGTGTACACATACACATGCTTATATAAGCAAACAAAAAAGTCTAGAAACTACAGATCAAACTACTAATAATGCTTTGAAGGGGTGAGTTTTGAGTAGAGAAGAGAGGGAATTTTACTTATATGCTTCTAAATTGTTTCTGTTTTTTACAATAAACTTCTAAAACTTTAAAATATTTAAAAATCCATTACAGTTTAAAAATAAAGTACCTGGTACATAAAGGTTACTCAATTAACAAAAGAAAATTTTAAATGAATCAGCTAAGGATGTCACACACCCGTGATATGACATAAAATAATTTCATATAGAATAGAAAATAATAAAGTTTAAAGGAAAATCATGTAAACTAATACACTTTTTATAAAACATGAACAAAAAAGAAGAACTAAAAACATTGGGACACATGAGTAAGTTTGTAGGATAGTCATGGATAGAACTGAAGCAGATTGGGTGACAAATGACTGGCAGTGTAAAACAAAAGAAAGGAGAAAAAGACTGAGAGAAAATATGTGAAAGAAAAATCAGAAAAAAGTGAGAGTTACATAAATGGGAGAGGCTCATCATATTGTATGAAAATAGTATTGAAAATGGGATGGAGGTAGGACAGGGCAGTTAGTGGCTATGGAAAATCTCTAGAGTTTTCCTTCATTTTAAAAAATCTAGTGAATATCTACTATTTAATTCTTTACTGGCTTCACCCTAGAGGATAACAACTTGAGCCAGCAGGAGTAACTCTGGCTTCCAAGCCTCCATTTCAATGTGATGAGACAACCACATGCATTTACCTTCCTTTCTCCTGAAACTCCCTTACAGAAAAAGCTATAAACCCATTACTCCAAAAGAAACAAGAAAAGAGCCTGCAGCCAACAAGAAATAGCAACAAATTTCTGGAAGACAAAAGCTGATCAACAGCTGTAAGGATGAAGCACAGCAGTACAAAAAGGCAGTACAAGGTAACTGAATCACATCTCAATGAAGCTATTTTGAAAAAAGAAAAAGCACCAATTTTTCTTCTCTTCCACAGTGGGAAATCAATTAATGCTGCCTAAAACTGAATGTGAGGTTTTTTCATTACAAAGATAGAAAATGACTTTTTACCTTCTTAAGTTTAAGAAATCTTTTAAAAATAAACATCATTTGTGGTGAAAAAACATTACCTGAAATTCAGTAATTCCATGTTTCATTTCAGTTTCCTCTTCAAGTAAAATTAAATGTGGTATTTTTTAATAGAAATAGCATGACAGTATGTCCAATACCCAATGTCCATGAAAATTATTTTCTTCTACTCACCCTCCTATTTCTATTTTGTGTGAAGTGATGTTGATCTGGAATGATGATCACCTAAAGTGAATAATGGCCAATTCTCAAAAACAGAGTTTTACCTGATATGTATTTGAGTCATCTTTACAGTTTTTTATTCTGCTTGGTTTTATTTTTACAAATTAGCATGCATCATACTTATAAAAAGAAAAATGAATTAAAAATTCAAAGACATATAGTAGGTCACCCATTCTAAGAAGGTGAAGCAGACATAGTTTTTCCTATTCTTCCTACTAAATATAACTAAAAACTAGACATCATACATAAAACAAACACAAGAAGATCTGAAAGGTGGAAGAAGAAGGCAGACAGGCTTGGGACCTTGGGACCAAAGGAACAACACTGTGTTGAGTTTCCTGGATTTTCTTTTTACCTCATATCCCAGCTTGGAACTAAAGGGACATAAACAGGTGCAAACAAACAAGCCCCAACAAAAGCCTGCTCTCTCTAGCCAAAGATGACAAAAGGGGTGGCCTACGAAAACAGAAAACATTTACACAATCACTGTTGTATTCCAGACAAACACTACAGAAAAAAAACTGTGGCCCCACCCACACTCACACAAGCACGGGCAGAGAGGGAGCCAAGATTTCCACCCTCAGGAGGTAATACCAAAGCACCCAACACCCCAGTCAGGGTGCCAGAAAAGGCCAAGAAGGGAGCTGGGACTTTCACTCCCACCAAATGGTTACAATCCCCTCTCCCACACGGAGACCATATATGGAGCAGGACTCTCATCTGTAGCAGTAATGAGGAGCCCCTCTCAAGTGTCAACAGAGTTCAAGTGGGGAACATGGACATCTACCTCCACCTAGCAGTAACAGAAAGCTAGCTAAAAGAGTAAGTTTAAATGAGAGCCAGAGTCTCATAACATAATATGAAACTGTACAGGTTTCAATTAAAAATCATTCTTCATACCAAGAACCAGAGAGTTGTCAAAGAAATGAAAAAAGAAAATCACTAGATGCCAAAACTGAGACAACAGAGATGTTAGAATTATCTGATGAAGATTTTAAAGTCATCATAACAAAAGTGGTTCAACAATTATGAACACACTTGAAACAAAAAAATTTAGAGCAAAAACAGAACAAAGTATTACTAAATGGAGAGTTTAGAACTGAAAAATAAAATACAATAACTGAAATAAAAAAGATATAACAATAAAAATTATATTATCTGAATATGAGAAAATAAACTGAAAGAAATAAACAACAACTCAGGAGCTGTTGGACAATAACAAAAGATCTAACATTCATGCCACCAGAGTCCCAAAAAGAGAGTGGAAAGAGGATGGAGTGGGAAACTACTTGAAGAAATAATGAATTAAAACTTCCCAAATTTGGCAAGGGTCATAAACCTACAGACTCTTCAGCAAATCCCAAACAGGATAAACCCAAAGAAATACATGCCAGGGTACACTGTAATTAAACTCCTGAAAATCTTGTAAGTAGCCAGAGAAAAATGACACCTTTTCTATAGGGGAAAAATAACTTGAATGACAGCAAATTTCTCATCAGAAACCATGGAGGCCAGAAAGAAGTGGCACAACACTTTTCAAGTACTGAAAGAAAAGAACTGCCAATCCAGACTCCTACATGGAGCAGAAATAATCATTTATTCCTTCGCATATGAAGTAAAACTAAGCCAGTCTCATATAAAGAGACTTTACTGCCTACTCTTTTTTAAAAAAAAATGGCTACAGGAACTTCTTTAAACAGAAAGGAAATGATTTTTTTTTAACAGGAATCTTGGAACATAAGAAAGGAAAAACGAACACAGTAAGCAAAAATATGGGTGAATACAATAGGTTTTACTTCTCTTGAGTTTTCTAAATTAAGTTTGCTGCTTAAAGCAAAAATTAAAACAGTTTGATGTGGTTCTAAATGTCTGTAGAGAAAATATTTAAGACAGTTATAAATAGGAGAGGGTAAAAAGACAAAGGGAAATAAAGTTTCGATACTTCACTCAAATTGGTAAAATGATGACACCCGTAAACTGTGATAAGTTATATGTTAAATAATGTTGGAAACTAGAGAAACCACCAAAAAACTATACAAAAAGGTACACTCAAAACCACTATATATAAAGCAAAATGGAATTTTTTTAAAAGAGAGAAACAAAAAAGGAGAGAATAAACATAAAACAACAAATAAAAAGCAGAGTTGAGCCTTAGCATATCAATACTTACATTTAAAGTAGAATTTCTAAATATGCCAGAGACTGACACAGCAGATTTAAAAGCACAACATAACTATATGCTATGAATAAGAAATTCACTTCAAATATAATGACATAGGCAGGCTAAAAATAAAAGGACGGAAAATGATAAATCATGCAAACATTAATTGAAGGAAAGCAGGAGTAACTATATTATCATCAGATAAAGTAGACCTCAGAGCAAAGAAAATTAGGAGACAGAGAATGAAATGTTCAACCCATGACGGAGATACAGCAATACAAACTGTATATACCAAACAAGAGAGCTGCTAAATATCTTAAGTAAAAACAGACAGATCTCAAAGGAGAAACGGACAATTCCACAATTATACTTAAGAGATTTCAACAGCCCTCTCCCAACAATTGATAGAAACAGACAGAAAATCAGCTAGCATACAGAAGACCACACCACCATCAACCAAAGAGATCTAATCAATATTTGTAAAATACTCTACCCAATAGCAGCAGAATACACATTCTCTTCAAGTGTCCAGAGAATATATACCAAGAGGAATATATTGTGAGCCATAAAACAAACCTCAACAAATTCAAAAGAACTGAAATCATACACAGTATGCTCTCCAACCACAATGGTATTAATCCAGAAATCAGTAACACAATAACAAGAAATGTTCAAACCCTTGGAAACTAACAACACACTTCTAAATAAGATTAATGGGTTAAATAGGAAGTCTAAAGGAAAATAAAAGAATACACTAAACTGAGTGAAAGTTAAAATGCAACATATCAAAATTTATGGGACACAGGTAAAGCAGTGTTGGAAGGGAAATTTATAGCACTAAATGTACACATTAGGAAAAAGGAGGGGATAGATGGTAATGGAAGGAGACTTGACTTGGGAAGGTGAACACACAATACAATATACAAAAGATGTATTATAGAATTGTACACCTGATTTTATTAACCAATGTCATCCCAATAAATTCAATTTTAAAAAAGAAAAGAGGTGGTCTGCTGCAGCAGTAGGAAGAGCTCAGTGTCGGGAGAAAGACGAGGCTGTAGCAACAGAGGGGAAATGGCTGCAGAAAAGAAGCTGGAAGAACATTTCCCAAAGTGCATTCTCCAGACCTAGCACCTACTGTGTTCTCAACACCATGCCACCTCTAGAGATAATCAAGGGAAGAGCAATAGTCATATAAAGCTGCTTGAATGTCAGCCAAACTGTTCAAGTTTACCCAAAGAGAGGCACTGTTGGAACACTAATGAGAGATCATGATGCAGCCCTCTTGGATTTTTTTAATAATGTGTGACCCTTCACCTCTGATCCCCTGACCTGCATTATCTTGGTAACCATTTCATTTTTTAATTTCGATGTGCAAGCTGTAATATTTCATCTCTCGAAGTGTAACAACACACTGATTTCCTTAAATAAAGATAACCCTTTGAGTGATAAATTTGCAAAATGCTGTCTTCATGTTCTGTATTAAAATTCATTTCATTTTTCAAAATAAAGTGTAATCTGTGTTTTCATCCTCTTAAAGAAAAAAGAAAAGAGGAAAACTCTCAAGTAAATAATCCAAGTTCCTATACCTCAAGAACCTAAAGACAAAAATAAAAAACAAGCAGCATGAAGGAAATGATAAAGACAAGGGCATAAATAAATTTGAAAACAGAAACACAATACAGAAAAATTAATGAAAATAAGTCTGGTTCTTTAAAATGATCAATAAAATAGATAAATAAGTAACAAAGAAATATATATATACAAATTACCAATACAAGGCATACAACCAGGAATATCACAACATACCCTGTAGCCATCAAAAGGATAATAACAGAGAACTATAAACTCTTGACATAAATTTGACAACTTAGATGAAATAAAGCTATTCCTAGAAAAATCACAAACTATCACAACTTACCCAATAAAAAATAATAAATTTATAGCCCTAGAACTAAGAAGGAAATTGAATTTGTAATTAAAAATCTCCCCCCAAAAACTATATCTTTAGGCCTCAATGGTTTCATTGGAGTATCCTACAAAATGTTTAAAGCAGAATTAACAACAATTCTAAAATATTTTCCAGAAAATAGAAAAGAAGGGAGGGAACACTTTCAAAATCATTTTATGAAGCCAACACTACCCTAATCACAACCAGATAATCACAGTAAAAATAAAACATAAAACTACAGACCAATACCCCTCACAAATATAAACACAAAAATCCCTAATAAACTATTGGCAAATAGAATTCAAAAGTATATAAAGAGAAATATACACAATGACTAAGCTACAGTTATTCCAGGGACACAAGCTCATTCAATATTCAAAAATCAATCAATATAATTCACCATGCTAAAGAAGAAAAATCCCATGGTCATATCAATCAATGCAGTAAAAGCACTGGAGAAAATTCAACACTCTTTCCTGAAAAAAAACTCTCAGAAAATAGGAACAGAAGAGAACTTCCTCAACTTGATAACGAGCATCTGCAAAAAACCTATAACTAACATTTACTTAATGGGGAAAGACTGCTTTCTCCCTAAGACCGGAAACAAGGCAAAGATGTCCGCTTTTACCAGTCTTATTCAACATATTCCTGGAAGTTCTAGCCAGTGAAAGAAAATGAAAGAAACGGCACAGAGATTGGAAAAAAAGAACTAAAACTCTTCCCTATTTGCAGATGACAGTACTATCTACATAGAAAACTCCAAGGGATCTACACACACACACACACACACACACACACACACACACACAAAAACACTCCTAGATTAATGAGTTCAGCAAAGTCACAATGATCCAAGATATACAAAAATTAATTGTATTTCTATATACTAGCAATAAATACACTGACACCAAAATTAAAAATACAATACCATTTGTAATCACTTTAAAAACACTGGAAATATCTAAACTCAAAAAAATTATAGAACTCCTCTAAAAAAAACGGTTGTTGTTAATGTCGTTTTGCTATTACCTAATGATCAATCTGATCATCAAACCATAGTAGTAACTGCGGTGCAATGTGCATGTCAATGTGATATATTCAAGACTGAATAGTAGGTAGGTCCATATGTATCACCACAAATCACATTAAGGTAATCTAATTGCACTATGATAGTTCTTTCTCATAGATGTTTCACTGGGTAATATGTTTTAAAGTTCCAAATTACAATTATGCAAACATATATTATATGCTTTAACATCTTTTTTTTTAAATATATCTTTATTGATTTCAGAGAGAGGAAGGGAGAGGGAGAGAGAGAGAGAGAGAAACATCATTGATAAGAGTCACTGATCGACTGCCTCCTGCACACCCCCGACTGGGGATGGAACCCGCAACCCAGGCACGTGCCACAACCAGGAGTTGAACTATGATCTCCTGGATCCTAGGTGAACGCTCAACCGCTGAGCTACGTCCAGCTGGGCGCTTCAACTTCTTTTAACAATCATTGTGCTCTTGAGAGTTACATCTCAACTTTTTAAAATTATAAAGCAGGCATTCCAAGTAAATAACCTCCTTAATAAGACACACATTTTCCAGCTAGTACATTCTAAATTATATAGCTTAAAGCAAAACATCTATGGTTATTTTACTTGTTGGCAATTTTTTAAATGGTCAACATGGGTTGGGTGTGGGTTTTTTTAACAGCAAATTTAAGATTGTTCACCCTGGCCAGTGTGGCTCAGTTGGTTGGTCATCGTTCCATGCTGGTTCGATTCCCAATCGGGGCATATGCGCGGATTGAAGGCTCGATCCCCCTTAGGGGGCATGCAGGAGGCAGCCAATTGACGTATCACTCTAACATCAATGTTTCTCTCTTTCTCTCCCCCCTTCCTCTCTCTCTAAAAAAACAAAAAAATCAATTAAAAAATTTTAACTTAAAATGGGTCACAGACCTTAATGTAAGAGATAAAATTATAAAACTCAGGGGAAACAAAAAAAAAGGAGGAATCGTGATCTTGGGTTAAGCAAAGGCTTCCTCAATACATCATAAGCACAAGAAAAAAATTTAAAAGAACCAATAATCACATGAAAAGTTTAGCCAATAGGAAAATGTAAATCAAAGCTACAGGGAGTGGCCACTTTACACTTAGAATGGATAAAATAAAAAGACAATGACAATTGCTGACAAGGATATGGAGAAACTGGAACCCTCATACATTGCTGGCTGGAATGTAAAATGACACAGACATTGTAGAAAACAGTCTGACAGTTTCTCAAAATGTTAAACACAGAGTTACCACATGACCTAGAAATTCCATTCCTAGGTATACACACAAGAGAAATGAAAACATGTGTCCATAAAACAACTAGTACACAAATGTTCATAGAAGCACTGTTCATAATAGTCCCAAAATGGAAACAACCCAAATGTCCATCACCTGGTGAATAAATAAAATATGGTATATCCATAGAACAAAATATGTATTCAGCAATAAAAAGAAATGAAGTACCGGTAAAATCTACCACATGGATGAACCCAGAAAACATTATGCTTGGTCACAAAGAAACAAATACTGTATGATTCCATTTACACGAAATGTCCAGAATATGCAAAGCCATAAATACAGAAAGTAGTGATTGCCTGGGGAGGGAAGGGAGACAGAATCAAAAGCGACTGCTAATGGGATTAGGGTTTCTTTTTGGAGTGATGGAAATGTTCCAAAATTAGATGATGGTGATTTTTGCACAACTGTGAGTATACCAAAAACCACTAAACTGTATATTTTAAATGGGTGAACTATATGTTATATGAATTGTATTTCAATAAAACTATTTTTAAAAGTGTTGTAGTTCACTGTTAAATTAAAAAGACACACATTTTCCAGCTAGTATATTCTAAATTATATAGCTTAAAGCAAAACATCTATGCCAGAATGGCTACCATCAACAAATCAACGAACTACAAGTGCTGGTGAGGGTGTGGAGAAAAGGACACCCTAGTACACTGCTGGTGGGAATGCAGACTGGTGCAGCCACTATGGAAAGTAGCATGGAGTTTCCTCAAAAGATTAAAAATTTGACCCAGTGATCCCACTTCTAGGAATATATCCTAAGGAACTCGAAACAGCAATCACAAAGAACTTATGCACCCCTATGTTCAGAGCAGCATAATTTACAATAGCTAAGATCTGGAAACAGCCCAAGTGCCCATCAGTAGATGAGTGGATAAAAAAGCTGTGGCACATTTATACCATGGAATACTATGCAGCTATAAAGAAGAAGGATCCTTTAGCCTTTGGCACAGCATGGAGGGAACTAGAAAGTATTATGCTAAGTGAAATAAGCCAGTCAGAGAAAGACAAGTACCACATGACCTCACTTATATGTGGAATATAATAAACAAAATAAACTGATGAACAAAGTGGACCCAGAGACATAGAAGCATGGAACAAAACTGAGGGATCTCAGAGGGAAGGCGTGGAGGGGGGTGTGGGTGGGGAGAGATTAATCAAAGAACTTATATGTTTGTAAGCATAACCCATGGACACAGACATTGGTATGGGGAAAGCCTGGGGGTGGGATGGATGTGGGGTGGAGGGGATCAGTGAGGATAAAAAGGGGACATCTGTAATATTCTCAACAATAAAGATAAAGAAACTTTAAAAAAAAAGTTATATGGTAATGGAAGGAAACTAGACTTTGGAGGGTAAACACACAATCGAGTACACAGATATCAAATTATAACACTGTACATCTGAAATTTATATAATGTTGTTAACCAATGTTACCGCAATAAATTTATTTTTTTAAGTTTAAAAATAAAATCTGAAATAGCAATTAAGAGTGAATGTTAAGCCCTAGCCGGTTTGGCTCAGTGGTTAGAGCATCAGTCCTTGGACTTAAGGATCCCACGTTTGATTCCAGCCAAGGGCACATACCTCGGTTGCAGGCTCGATCCCTAGCCCCAGTCAGGGCGCATGCAGGAGGCAACCAATGTCAACCAATGTGTCTGACTCACATCAATGTTTCTCTCTCTACCTCTCTCTCCCATTTCCTCTCTCTGTGAAAAGCAATGGAAAAAATATCCTCCCATGAGGATTTAAGAAAAAAAAGAGTGAATGTTAATTGCTAGTATCCAGAGAGCAAACTGAGGAAATGACCTACTGAATAAGTGATACGAGAGAAAACTAGAGATACAGTGATGGGATTTGAAAACTGAAAATATGGAGCCATTGTGCATGAGTGATTTGCAATCAATATTTTAGCATTAGTGCTACAAAGCTGGAATCAATATTACTTTAAAAACAAGACAGGCCCCCAACATCTTATGGGCCTCTTTCCTCATCTGCAAAATCAAGACTTGCAACTAACAAAATAATTTTTAAGATGAAGACAGAGAAGAAAGAGATGGCTGCTTTCCCAAAAAAATTTTCTGGGCAAAAGCCTCTATATGCGTGATATGCTTGGGCCTTTCAGAATTACAATGAAAAAGGAGAGGCACTCCCTTATGATATATGGGAGTCGACTAACATTTCATGATTGTTCAAGATTAAAATAAGGAGTTATATAATGAAAGAGTCAAGCCACTGTGGCTCTTCAAACAAAAAGGAATAAGATTAGAAGAATAAGTTAGTATACCAGGGAAAGAAAGCGAATAATGATTCACAAATAATAGTTGGCAAAGGAGAGTCTGTCTGGTTAGGGAAATGTAGCTAGATGGCTTTTTGTGAAGAGCAGGAATTTTAGGGATGGGCATACTAACCTTATATCTGCTATCAATTTACTGTTACTTTCTGTTCTCTCATTTCTCTTCAGTTACAAAACCTAACGCAGGAACAGCTAAGAATGTGGTGCCTTAAAAATGCTACCTCAAAAGATGAAAGAAAGGAAAGCCCATGAAGACGGATAGAGGAGTTTGAGATTTACAGTTAAGAGTCAAGTTAGGGAAGAGAGCCTACTGCCTTAATCAAACATGGATAATGATTGTGATGAAAAAACAAGGTATAATGATGATGGAGGTGCATCGAAGGAAAAACATGGGATCTAAAACATCAAGTCTGTGCATGCTGCTGCCTCTGAATGGGATAAGATAAAGGTGAGATCATCCCCTGTGAATCTGGGCAGGGAAAAGCTAGACTAAAGACAAAGACAGTGGGTACTACTTGTATTTTTTTTAATCCTCACCAGAGGATATTTTTTTCCTTTGCTCTTTCAGAGAGAGTGGAAGGGGGAGAGAGAGAGACATTGATGTGAGAGAGAGACATCAGTTAGTTGCCTCCCACACAAGCCGTCAGGGCCAGGGATCGAGCCTGCAACCAAGATACATGCCTTGGCCAGAATCTAACCTAGGACCCTTCAGTCCACAGGCCGACAATAGCCACTGAGCCAAACCGGCAAGGGCTTACTTGTATTTTTGGGTGTTCAAGTGACTGAATCTTGAGTCTGATAGTAAGATTTAGGGGTATCAGCCAAAGGCAGGATAAGGCCAAAAATGAAAAGCCCCTAATAATGATACAGGGAGTTAGGAAAAACAACTAAAACTGATAGGATAGTGCGGACGTTCTCAAACCCTTATTTTACCATGTGCACTTAGGGCAAAAGATCCCTTAATTCATCTACCCCTATAAAACCCCAATTTCCAGTGAGAAAAGGACTCAGTGATAACAATGAAGCAAATTTTAGGAAGAATGGGTAACTCGCATTCGAACCATAATGCGTATATTCTTATGTCAAGATACTAGAAAGTTACAGGCCAAAATTCAGCTGATACAAATATGCACTACTATTCAGTGGAGGGTTAACATAATAAATCACAACAAGCTAAAATTATAGCACTAAATTAAAGTCATTTATCATATAAGCCAAGAACTACAGCAATGGAAAACCACAACCAACTCAAGACAACACTGAGGGTGTCTGAGAAAGAATTCTTCCTAAAAACTCTGGTAAATCCAACTGTTCCGGTGGGAGCTTTGCTTGGCTGCCTACTGCAGCTCAGCAGCCAAATTTCTCAGAATACTGAAACAGCATCCTCTGTAACTCTAATAACATCCAGTTTTATGAAAACCAAATATTAATAACCTTTAATAATTCACTGATAATACTAGTATGTAGCCTTTGGTCTTTATAAAAGATAATGAATGAGGATCATTTACCCTTAACAGTTCAAGAAAATGGATAAAGAGAGGAACAATATGATCACGATCATAATGCAATACGGGACTAGCAAACTACTAGGGATGGTCCCGTTGAAGGATGGCACTTAGAGAACTGTGCTAGCAGTGTGCCCTGGAAGACGGAAGCTGTGCAGGTGGAGATGGGGAGCAAAGCCTCCAGTCCGCCCCTCCTTCAAACACTCATGAGGCACCTTTCCCCATGAAAAAAACAGTGAGTAATAACTTTTTTGAAGGGAGACAAGGTGACCCAAGACTGTACAAGGCGGGTAGGACAATGATCTATCTCTTGGCTACATAGAGATCAGAAGGTACCAGCAGAAGGATAAAGATGAGTTAGTTCTAGGGCACTAGTAAACTGAGGGGAAAGGGAAAGGTAGCTTGAAATTGGGCTGGTAAGTAATTAACAAGTACAGGTGGACGGTAATCCGCAATTGAGACAGAACAGAGGTGAAGAATGCAGACTCTGTATCCAGGCTCCTGAGGAGGAATCTCAACTCCCCCACTTTATTTTCCCAGTAACCTTGAGCAAGTCACTTAACCTCTTTGTGCCTCATCTGTAAAATGAAGGTAATAATAGTACCTAACCGGATTGTTTTTCGATTGGATTCAGTTATATTTGTAAATCGCTTAATACAATGTCTGGCACTGTATATAGTAAACGATACCTAAGTTTTGTTAAATAAATTGTGGTGGGTGGGGGTTTCTTTTGACATCTCCAAATAAAATGGAGTATGGGGGCAAAGTAATGGTAACGGGGGCGAGTGGGGGGTAACTTTTTCTCGCGATGAGACTACCACAGGCTGCACCTTTGGGAGAGGCCTTCCTCCTGACAGGGTTAAGGGAACACTGGCTCCCAGGAGAGGGGCACAGGTTGAGGGAAACTTCCTTCCAGGCCTAGAATTTTTCAGGAACTCATTTCTGAGAAGTGGTTGTGATCTGAAGGAGGCAAGAGTTTAATTTCCGTGCAACAGACCATGGGGGAAAATTCTACTTTGTCTGAAGAGCAGGACTTCTGTCTAGGGCAGGACGGAGGGAAAGGGGTGATGTCCTCAGGGGAAGATGTGATAAAAGCCACTATCTGTCCGGCGCGCTCCAGCTGCCCGGCGCCGGGGTAGCCTCGGAGGGAGAACGAAAGCTGCCCAGCCCGGGGGGAGGCAGGAGGCGCCTTCGGGGTAACGGGGCTGTGGAAGACGGCGATCGCGAAGGGGACCCACTTCGGGGCTGCGGAGGGAGACCCGCCCCGCCAAGGGTGGAGATCGCTCGCACAGCTCTCCGAAGGGCGGGGCCGGCGCTGGCCGTGCGGACGGCTGGCCAGACACACAGCCCCGAAGGAGCCCGCCCCCTGTCCCGCTCGTGCCCGCCCGTGGGTAGCCCCGGCACCCGGGATACCTGAGCGTGGGCCCGATGCAGGCCGTGTCGGTGCTCTCGATCTCCCGCAGGATCCGCTCGTGTTCCGCCGCTGTCTCCAGGCTCTCCGCCTCCGCCATCTTTCCCCGCTCCATAGACTGGGGCGCCCCGCAGCGTGTCCCCTCCTTCAGCTCCACTCACCTCACGTTCCCACTCTCACCCCAGGTTCCACAGCCTCCTCAGCCTCCGGCTACCCGCAGGAGGACCCCTCCCTCAGGCTCGGCACGCCCCCTGCGTCAGCGCGCCGCCGACGTTCCACGCAATGCCCTCTGGGATTCGTAGTTCTCTGGGCGATGTGAGGCAGGATCCCGCTTGTCTTTTCATTAAATCCACAGATATCTGTGGAAAGCCGCAGTTTCAGCCGGGAACCAGGGGCCACGGCATCTGCAACGGTGATCTAGTCGGGCAGTGGCCCTAATCCTGCAAATTCTTGTTTAGCACCCTTGCCACAACACTGAAAAGGCTCCACGGGTTCGAATCATAAGAAAGGACTAATCTTACAAGCTGGGAAGTTGTGGGTGGGGAGGGAGAAAGCTAAAGAAATCCGAACTAAGAGATAGAGGTAGAATGTAAAAAAAGAGATAAGGTAGAATGTGACTGTAAGCCAGTTCAGAGAATCAAGCCCAGAGATCACTTGCCAGTGCAAAGGATTCATAGACTGGGCCTAGAGGTTTAAAAGGTGTGACGGAAAGGTATGAGGAGATCTCAGAAAGCCAGCAAGAACTTTATTTGCACAATGTGGGAGAAGTCGTCGTAAGGGGTGGGGCTGGAAAAGTACCTTGGAGAGAAATAATGGGCTGAGAAATTTGTACTTTATTCTAATGGCTCCACCGATCCAATGACCAACTGTATCAGACACACCTAGAAACTTTTGTTTTTAAAGCAGGTGAACGGTCCCACAGCAGGACATTCTGGTCCACACATCTACATTTCATAAAATCCTCAGATTAGAATTTAAAAATCATATTTATTGATCAGTGCTTGAATTTTTGCATAACATGATACATGGGAATCCACTGAAAGTTTTTGAGAAGAGGGACACAATCAGAACCTTGGCGTTAAGAAATTAGATCAAAAGCAAATGCGCAAGGTGAGCAGAAATAGAAAATCTGAAGACAGGGAAATGCTATAGAAAATTTTAAGGCCTAAACCAGGAAAATGACAATGAAAAAGAAAAAGAATAGACAAATACATTCAAAAGCAGAATTGGCATGATTTATTAGATATGGGAAAGGAGGACCTTGGGTATTACTCCAAGGTTGGAGCAGAATGACTGGGCGAATTGTATTGCATCAACAACAACAACACAAAGGAATATAAGAACTAAACTAGAAATTGAGGCTAAGTAATTTGTACTACAACAATACCATGGATTATTATGCAATCACTGAAGAGGAAGAGAAAAGATTCTATATTCAGATAAGAAAGTGTTTTCAAGGTGTGTTGAGTGAAGAAGGAAGGCATGAAACAGTATATACCACATGTCTTCATTTGTTTTATTAAAAGAATAAATATTTATATGCTTATATATACATAAAATATTACATACATAGAATATTTATGAAAGGATACCCAGGAGTCTGTTAACAGTAGTGGCAGCCAGAAGAGAGATTGGAAGCAAGGGGCCTGAAGTAGGAGGAAGGTAATTTTAAGTGATGTATGTACTTTTGGAATTCTTTCTCTTGTGCACGTATTACTTTCTCAATAAAAATAGTATTAACGAAAAATAATTTTTTAAAAAATAAACAAACCAATAGTGAGGAGAATGGGTTACAAGTACTGGTTTGCCGGGAAGTGAGCAAGTTGCTAAACCTGTCTGTGTCTAGATAATCTCTGGCTGTCCTCATTTTATTTCAACACTTGTGTTTAAACCATTCCAGATGGATATAGGAAGGGTGCAGACAGTATGGAGCCTTTCATATATATAAAGATCTCTTCAGATACATGACAGAGGGTCCCTTCAATTACCCATTTTAGCATCTCACTCAGCAAAAAACATTTTGTCCATGTCAGGAAGCAGACTGGTGTGTAGACCAGATATGTATAGAAGTGGTTAAACTAGCTTCTGCTACTTTCAGCAGTTTTTTTGAGCCCCACAGAGGCCAGAGTCTCACATGTTACCAGCAAGTGTGTGTGAATCTGGAGTGATTCCAGTAGGAAAGCTCCAGTGAAGCTGGCCTGCCCTCTAAATACAGAGAATAGAAAGTCAGTGTGGAATGACCAAAAAAGCTAAGAGTCAGGGGGCCTTTGATTCTGTTCCAGCATGAGTAGTTAAAATGTTGAGCACTTTCCTTGTGCCAGGCACAATACACAAAGTAAGCGCTTCACAAAAGTTCTTGAATCCTTACAACAATCCTTCACAGTAGATACACTGTATCTCATTTTACAGATGAGAACATTGAGAGAATTGGTAATACCTCAGGTCTCACAGCTATTAAATGATGAAGCTGGTATTCAAACCTGGGTCCATCTGATTCCAAGGCCCATTTCCTGACCATTGGGCCATACTGTCCCACCCATTCCCTCCATTGCCAATTTATTGTGTGAGCTTAAGCTAATCATTCTGCCTCTAACCATCTGTTTCTACATTAGTATAGTTTATTATATCACTTCTCAGACCCTTTCCAAATTGCGCTGAAGACCTCATTTCAGAGCTACCTCTTTCCACTTACTTTAAATGAACTGGGTTTCTCTTCTCCTGCGTCTGTAGATTTGCAGTGTCAACATACTCACTACTCCCCCTTGCAACTTCTAAACTGTTATTCCAATACCCTAATTCCTCAACTCCCCTTTGAAACCTAGGGCATCAGGTTGTGTAGTCATTCGCTAATGCTCACATTCCTCAGAAATTTCACCACTTGGCTCACAGTTTTTTCCTCTCCACCTCATTCTCTGCCATCATCCTGAGGCACTTCAACATCAACTTGGATAACCCACCCAACGCCCTGACCTCATGTATCTCCACTGTCCCAGCCACATTCCTCATGCCACATGGGCTATACGTTCATTCATGGCCACACTTTTCCCCTAGCATTCTGTAAACACTGCTTTACCCTGAAGACTATAAACTCTGAAATTCCCCTCTCTGCCTTTTTTCCATACATCTCTTCTGCCTAATTTCTCTGGAACACACACATTATTCTAATTCCAATCTATTGGCACCTTTTCCCTTTTATCCTGGATTTTTTTTTCTATCCAAGCTTCCAATTCAGAGAAATCTGAGTTTGGCTTCTCCATTAATCAGCAGGTGAATTTAAGCGTTATGTGGCTTCCATTGGCTGTAGTTTTCTCATATATAAAATAATGGTTTATAATATAGACCTTAGGCAGTTGTAAGAATTAGAAATAAGTAATGTAAGGGGCCTAGCACAGAACTTGGCAGAATAAATGTTAGCTGCTACGCAGCACATGTACTCCCGTGAGTCACCAATATGACTAAGACTTCTCTAACTCTCTAGCTTCCTTTTACATCTTGATTCTCACCACACCTACATTGCCAACTTCTCCCCCTTCTACTGTGATGGAGAAAGAAGACTGTGACCATGGCAACTAGCACCACGGCACATTTGTATTGCTCAATATCATCTGGGCCCTGAGGGCTGCTGACCCATCTTTGACTTCTAGTCCTGTTCATAGCACCCATTTGTAATCCTTTGCTCTCTACTTAGGATCCCAGCCCGGCTCCCCTCCTTCTCACTCCTAGAAAATACCTTTGCATTGGAAGGACCACCATCTATTATTAAAACCTTATTTTCCCTCCCCTTTACCATCTTTTCATCCAACTGCTCATCTCCTATGTAAGAGGAATGGGGATCCCTATTACTTTCTGAAGTCCAATTCTCCTCTGGTTCCTCAAGTATTTCCTACTCTTTTGTTTGGGTCTTCTCTTTGTTTTTTGGTCAGCCTACCTAAAAGTTTTTCCATTTTGTTGATCTTTTCAAAGAACCAACTTTTGGTTTGTTGGCTGTGGCAATTGTTTTTCTATTATCTTTGTTATTTATTTCTTCCCTAATCGTTATTATTTCCTCCTTTCTGCTTGTTTTAGGTTTAGTTTACTCTTTTTTTTTTTTTCTTCTAGTTTCTTAAGATGGAAGTTTAGGTTATGGATTTGAGAACTTTCTTCATTTTTAATATAGGCATTTATAGCTAGAAATTTCCCTGTTAGTGCTATTTTAAACTTTCTTTTAAAATATATTTTTATTGACTTCAGAGAGAGGAAGGGAAGGGGAGAGAGAGAGAAACATCAGTGAGAGTCATTGATCAGCTGCGTCCTGCACGCCCCCTGCTGGGGACTGAGCCCGAAACTGGGGAAAGTGCCCTGACCCGGAATTCGTGGATGAGCAACTGCTGAGCCACACTGGCCTGGCTGTTAGTGCTATTTTATCTGCAGCCCATAAGTTTTGGCAAGTTGTGCTTTCCTTTCATCTTGAAATATTTTCTAACTTCCCTTATGACTTTTGACTTACTGATTATTAAGAATAATTTAATTTTCACATATTTGTGAATCCCCAAATTTCTTTCTCTATTGATTTCTAATTTAATTCCATTGTGGTACAGAAAACATACTTTATTGCAATCCTTTTAAATTTATGGACATGACCTACCATAGAGTGTGTTCCTTGTGCCCTCGGGAAGAGTATGTATTCTGCGCTGCCCAAGTCTTCTGTTCCCTGGTTCCTAGTTGTTCTAGCTGTTATTGAAAGTAAGATAATGAAGTCTCCAACTATTATTGCTGAATGGATATCTGCTCTTAAATATCTCCCAGGTGCTTTAGACTCATTAGGTTCAAAATTGATTTTATGCTCTCTCCCTTCCCAAACCCATCTCAGTTTATTGCACTAGATGCTCACACCACAAACTCAGGAATCATTCTAGATTCCTCCTTTTCCCTCCCACCCCACACCCACCCAGCCCTGCTAATTTTACTCACCTGTCCACTCTGTTATCCCATCTCTCCCTGCCCTGCCTAATTCGGGCCCTTGAACCTCATACCAGGAATATTATAACCAATCTATTTGTCTTCATTCTTGCCAATAGTGTTTGTTCCCCGTAGAACAACACTCATGTTCTTTAGGGCTTAACTCCAGAGTCACCCTCTCCCGCGGGTGAGGTCTTTGCCGCATGAGCTCATTCTCCCACCTAAGCTCTCAGCCTCCTGTGTACACGTCTGTCCCAAGAGTCACCACATGCGTTTACCACTGTCCTCCCCTCGGGATAGTTCAGTCTCTTCCAGCAGAGTGATTAGGACACTCTAGAGTCAGGCACTATAGATCAAACCTTGACTCTAGTAGTTTCTAGCTGTGTGATTGGCAAATCATTCATTTCTCTGTCTCAGTTTCTTTATCCATAATATGGGACAATAATAGTACTACCTCATAGAGTTAAATTAAATTAATAGATACAAAGTACTTAAAATAAGTGTTAATGTTAATACCCTTATTCACCTCCGGGCCCCTTGCAGTTTAGCAAAGGGCTTGGAATAGAAAGCTTTTCGTTCATGCAGCTTGAGCTGAAATGAACTGAACTTAGCTGCTCGACCCTTTTAGTCTTTAGTTATGTGACTCTCTTCCTTCAGTATAAATGCTCTTCCTCCTTCCTCTGCCTTGCTTGCTTTGTGAAATCATTCTGCAAGATCGATTGTGGGCCCTTCCTTTGTGACAACAAGCCTTCCCTTCCTAACACAGGCAGCCGATCAATGGATCTTTTGTCAACATCTCTATCTTGAATTAATACATGACTCTACATTGCCCCTGTCATGCTGTGTGACTTTGAGTAGTAGCATTAATAACAACTACCATTTATTAAATACCTGCTAGGGTTCCAGGAACCTAACACGATTTCTGTCATTTAATCTTCACCATCATCCTGCCATGAGACAAAAATTGTTGTCCCCATTTCATTGATGAGAAAACTGAAGCCCAGTGTGGTTGAATAGCTTGCTCACGGTCAGATGGCTAGTAGCTAAGTGACAAACTGAGGTTAGTAGCCAGGCCTAACCTCAAAGATCATACACTTTCTTTCATCGCTTTTATTAGTTGTCAAGTCGATTTCTCCACTTACACCATGAGCAACTTAGGGACAGGGGCCTGTGCCAGCAGCTGGCTCTCGGAGGGGAAGAACTACATCTCCTGGAAGGCCTAAAGCTTCTGGGTGCGGAGCACTGTGCCCCTTTCTCCTGTCTCTCTGCACAGTGCTGAGGGAGGATTCTGTGCTGGCAAAAGGGTGGAAGAAAAGAACAATAATGGAAGAGCAAGTGAAAGCAGCTGAGCCCCCAGGACTCTTGGTCACGTTTGCTGCTCCAGCATCTTTGGAGGCTGTAAGGAGGCCTCCCAGGAGTCTGAGCTCACTGAGTCCCCTGGAAGGTGATGTCAGCCTCCTGCCCTGCCAGGCCCCTGAGACCGCAATCACACTGACATCACCCTTGTTTCCATGGGGCTTAGTGAGGAACTCAGACCTTGTCCACATGTCCCTGCCTGAGACAAATTCTGTAATCATGATTTTGGGGGTCCTTTCCTTTGCCCAGAAGTCTCTTCCTATGTGTGGGCACCTTTCCTTCCTGTCTCATCCTAACTTACCTGTCCCCAAGATCGTAAGCTATATTCAGTGTTTCGCTCTATACAGACACTGCCTGGAATCTCTGACACACCCATACAAATCAGGAAACATGAGGAATTAAAAAAAGAAAAAAAAAGCTCCCCAGTGATCTTGTCAGACTGGAAAAGGGAGAAGCTAAGCAAGAGGAAATTAGGACAACTTGTCAACCTTTCCAGGATCTGACTGTCACAGGGCTGTTCCTCTTTAAAATGATTGGAAACTTGAAATGGCTTCAACCTTAAAGTTTTTAGACTTTCCAGTCTTTGTTAGTTACAAGAAAGCATCTCCATAGTGGGGTTCTCCCCTCCATCCACCAACCCCTCGTTTAATTCAATTTGGCAAGTAATTATCAAACAACCGAACAGGCAGTCATATACCTGAATATTGGCACCATGAATGTGGTTTAAAACAAAAATTAGACAGGTATTCCTCCTCTTACGGTGCTCACATGGTTCCCATTACACTTAGAAGAAAATCCAAATCCGAACTTAAACCGCGGCCTTGTGCACCTTCCTCCGGCCACCCCGAGCCGCATCTGGCTGGGCTCCTGTGTTCACCCTCAGCTCATGGGCCATCTCAGTCCCTCGAGCACGCCAGCTCCTGACCGCTTCTGGCTTCGAGTTCATGTTTATGTTGGGAGCTGCAGAATGAGTTGGAGTTAGCAGTTTTTAGGTTAGTTGCCTCCTCCTCAGAGACAGTGACAAACAGAATGTGGCTGGCCACTCCAGCCTGGTGTTTGAAGTAGTAAAAGTCCAAATGGCAAAGATCTGGCAGGTCTGGTCACTATAGAAAAGTGTCAGGCCCGGACTTGAGGTTCGGTCTAGATACTGCTCCAGCAGAGGAGCTGAGGCGCAGGCTGCGTCAGCCCATGGACTTCCTCTCGCTCTGACAGAATGGCTGTGGGACCGGCTCCTGAGTTACACACTTGGCTGCTAAAAAGACCCCAGTCTTTTCCTTTATAGCACTTGTCCCGATTTATAATTATATACTTATTTGTTTGGCTTTTTGTTTATTTTCTTTCTCCTTCACTACACTGTAAATCCAAGGGGGAAGGACCCTGTCTGATTTGTTTAATGTATACCTAGTGCCTAGATCAGTGCCCAGCACATAGTAGGGGCTTAATAAATCTTTGTTGATCAAATAAGTAATAAGAAGTGATCCCCTCATTTAGAGAGTGTCTCATCTATTTGGGAAGCCAACTCGCTCACATGAAACATGTATAAATTTTTCTTTACAAACTGAATATGCAAGAAAATGGTGCAGCCCAGCCGGGCGTGGCTCAGCGGTTGAGCATCGACCTGGGATCCAGGAGATCGCGGTTCGATTCCCGGTCAGGGCACATGCCCGGGTTGCGGGCTCGATCCCCAGTCGGGGGTGTGCAGGAGGCAGCGGGTCAATGACTCTCTTTCACCATTGATATTTCAACTCTCTCACTCCCTCTCCCTTCCTCTCCCTGAAATCAATAAAGATATATTTTTTAAAAAATGATGCATTACTTTAATTCCCTTTAATTGAGTTAAATCTGCCTCCAAACCCTCACCCTTCTGGTTAGCAGAAATCCAGGCTTAAGCAAAGGCCCAGCAGATACCCTGGAGCAGAACATTCAGGGGGGCTGTCAACCGAGATGCTCATTGTCCCAGCCCTGGGGGCCCTATGAAGTAGCTCTACAGCCTTCAGATAACCCTTTCTCTTAGAAAGCATTGAGGGGTTGGTAACCCTGGTGTCTGGGGTACACTGGGGGCCATTCCTCTCTACTGTCTCACCACCTCTGCACTGGGCCTCAACGGGACAGGCCAGGGTTCGCACATGCTTGGGAACCCCTAAGTCATCCCCCAAAATTTAGAGCACTCTTCCCTCCATCCTGCCTTCTTCACTTCAGCTTCATCCCTTCAGACACTAGCATGCTCCCTCTCTCCGTAGCCTAGTATCAGCTCATCGCAGAGCTTAGACTTCCCTCTGACTTATTCCATTTGTCTTGCCATGCAAATGGCTCTGAGGCCATGGTAACCAGACCCCCTCCTTAGAATAGAAGGAAATCAGAGGGTGAAAGACAAAGTAGAAGCTCAGCTCATTACCCTGCTCTACACCAAATGGAACACTTCACAAAGACAGAATACAATAACAGCTAAGTTAAAAATAACCAAGTACCAAAATGCATGGCGTGATCAGGAGTGTTTGGGGTTAGTTTTCCTTCACCTCCTCAAGTCCGTCTCTAAGGCCTCTCTCACAACCTATATGCCCATCCTAGGCAATCTAATTTCTTGTACATTAAAGAAACATTCCTGAATGTAAATGTGTATTTACACCACGAAATCTTGACAATGATTCCACTTCTGCAGCGGCTTGGATCCCCTCACCCTTTGTCTAGCACCGCTGCTACTACCAGAAGTCAAGAGTCAACGTTTAACATCTTGCGCCAGGGCTTTTATAATAGTCTACCAATTCATTTTCCTAAAATCCTCCTTCCCCATCACTCATTTCTTTGCTCTTCTATTCGAGAAAATGTTTTTTGAACAACTCCAGTGACACACTTATGTGACCTTGGGCAAGTTGCTCAATTCCCTGCGAGTCAATTTTGCTATCTGTAAAATCAGAATAATAGTAATAATAAAACCTCTCCTGTAAGATTGTTGTGTTGTTATACAACAGTGCCTGGCACATAAGGGCTGGATCAATTTTGGTTATCGGATTTGTTGTAGCTGTTGTCATCATTGTTGTTGTCGGTATTGTTTGCCAGGCACTCTGTGGTGTTGGAGATAAAGTGGTAAACAAGAAAGACAAGATCCCTGTTCCTATGGAGCTTGCAACATAGTTGGGGAGAAAAAAAACTCTGTGTGTGTGTGTGTGTGTGTGTGTGTGTGTGTGTGTGTGTGTGTGTAAAATCTCACCTAGTGTGGGGAGGAACAAACTTCCCTTTGCCCTCAAGGTTCTTCTGGCTGCTCTAGTAATCAAATAGACATAAGACAGATTAGCAAGAGAAAATAACCAAATTTCACTAGCCTAAGAAAATAGTTTCACAAATATTTTCTCTTGCCAATCTAAATTTAGAAGAGGAAAAGATTCTCACCGATTTCGCTTCCATGGGATCCTCCAGACAGAGATCCGGGGAGGTGCTGACCTGGTAGGAATCCTTACCTTCTGCCGGCCTGGGTCAGACACCCCAGGATCTCCTCATCTGCAGCAACCTTGAGGGGAAGTGAGCCACACCGGGCTGCTGTCAGCTCAATGGAAAGTCAGAGAAAAAGGAGCCTTGAAGACAGGTTCAGGGGCTTAGCCCGGGACTATGGGCCACTGCCTGTTGCTCCCCTGGTTGCAGGTCTCATGAGTTTAAGAGAAAAAAAGTAAGAAGTCCACACCCAAGATAAAGCATGAGCATGCTCCAGAGAGAGCCCTGCTGTCTTCTTTGTCTTGAGGGATTTTATCTGCTTTAGAAAGGTGGGGATTTTAGAGGAAGACTCAGGAGAGGATCTCCATAGAGTATTTATCAGTTTTCCAGGTGTGCTTTTTCAGGGTTCTGGCTCCAGTGATTGGTCAGTGCCAGGACAAGGAGTCATCAGTCATTGCATCTGGTCCTGGAGTCACCCATCTGGTTTTGCTGCTTTTTTGGGCCAGGAGCTGAAATACAACTGAGGCCTAGATGTTACCTCTAGGGTGGAAAGGTCAGAAGGTCTAAACTGCATGACCAGGGATATGCCAGGGGAGGAAAGGCCACCCTGGGGGCGAGGTCCGGCACCAGTGTTGCCCATTGCTAGGCACCCAGGGCTTTGCTGCCCTAGTGACCTTCTGTATCTGGCTGTAAATTGTTTGGCCAGTTTGTTCAGCTGTCTCAGTTTCCCCCATTCTACTTGCCGAGGGATTTTCCTAGATTCCTACTATTGTGCATCAGATGGACATTGTGTTTAACCCATTTATCTGTTTTTATATATACATTATATATATAAATATTATCAAGCCTTAAAAAAATGTAATTCTGACATATACTACAACATGGTTGAAACTCGGAGACATTATGCTAACTGAAACAAGCTAGACACAAAAGGACAATAATTGCATGATTTCATTTATAGAACCTAGAATAGGCAAATTTATAGAAACAGAAATTAAATAGTGGTTGCATGGGTTGGGAGTACGAGAGAAATGGTGAGCTATTGTTTAATAGATGCAAAGTGTTAACTTGGATGCACAGAAACAATGGACAGAGCTTGCTTAAAAAAAGATAAACCTTTTAGGAAAGAAGTTATGTTTGGGGGCATATAACTACCTACCATGACCTGCCCAGTTAGAAATTTCTGATCAGATCACCCTGTGAGGTTACTTTCCATAGAACCCCTTTTTCCATGCACAAACCTTTATGAAAGGCAATTTGGCAGTATCGACCAAAATGACAAGTGCGATATTTTTAATCTAACAATTGCACCTCTAGGAATTTATTCTACAGATGTTCTCACACATGTAAATGACATATCTCTCATGTATCATTGTAATAGCAAAAAGATCGGAAACAACCTAAATGTCCATCAGTAGAGAAATGGTTAAATATATGACAGTAAATCCATACACTGGAGTACTACAGAACAGTAAGAACAAACAAGGAAGCTCTCTATGTACTGAATCAATAACACCCTGGGTATATATTTTTAATAAACTTTTAACTTTAAATAATTTTAGATTTACAGAAAAATGGTGAAAATAGTATACAGAGTTCCTGCATACCCCTCACCGAATTTCATTTCCCCTTGTTTTCTTATATTACACGATACATTGTCAAAACTAAAAAACCAATATTGGGACATTTTTACTAACTAAACTCCAGACTTTATTCAGATTTCACTGGGTTTTTCATTCATGTCCTTTATGTACTTCAGGATCCAATCTAGAATACCACACTGCATTTAGCATCAAGTCTCCTAGTTTGCTGCAGTCTGTGGCCATTTTTCAAGCTTCCCTTGTTATCATGACCTTGGTGATTTTGAGGAACAATACTAGTCAAGTATTGTATCAGATTTCACTCAATTTGACTTTGGCGGCTGTTTTTCTCATGACTAGACTGGAGTTATGAGTTTCTGGAAAAGGACACCACAGAGGTGAAATGGCTTCTGGGTGCCTCAAGGTAGGGGCACGTAAACCCACTGAGCATCGCTGGTGACGCTCGCCCGGATCGCATGGTCAAGGCAATGCTTGCCAGGCTTCTGCACTGCAATGGTACTGTTTTCCCCTTTGCAAACCCTTTGAAATCCAGACACTAAGTCAAGTTCACCTTCATGTGTGGAAGGGAGGCTAAACTCTGTCCCCTAGAAGAGGAAACATCTATGTATGTTTAATGAAACTCTTGGGAAAGGAAGATCCCCTCCCCCCATTTATTTATTTATTCAAACATGTATTTTTGTCAGTATGGACACATGGACATTTACTTTCTGTTTTGGGTAACAGTCTAACACTACATTATTTACTTTATTGCTCAGATTGTCCCAGCGTTGACCACCGGCAGCTCCCTTAGGTCGGCTCCTGTGTTCTTTTACTATATTCCCGTCCTGCTGGGCTTTGCTCTGTTGCCTGGAGGCCAGCCCTACTCTCCCTCTCCTTCTTCAGTGGTCTCCGGCATTTTCTCCCTTTTAGCCTGGTGGCCCCTTCCCTTGGGCAGGGCTGGACTGGCTCTTTGCGGAGGGCTGAAGTCAGAAAACATTGCACCTCTGTTGTGTCTGTCCCCAAGGCAATTAAGAGGCCCTGCGTGAAAGCCCAGCGGTCTTGCTCCCAAACCTCCTTCCAACTGTGGTGCGCTGGGTCCTCAGAGCTGGGAAGTGGGGGCCTATACCTGTCACGTGACCACCGTAGCCAAGGCACTCGGTGGCAGCTTCTCCAGGGACCAGCCCCCAGGGAGCTGGTCTACAGGGGAACAGCTGGCTAGCTTTTCTCCAGGGTTTTCAGAGAGCCTGGCTGGATGAAGTCATAGATTTGTTGAGCTAGACCCACACCTTGGATCTCACTCTTCTTATATCACCTATTTACAGGAGTCCCCCCTTATCCATGGGGGATATGTTCCAAGACCCCCAGTGGATGCCTGAAACCGTGGATAGCACCAAACTCTATATACACTATGTTTTTTCCTATGCATACACACCTATGCTAAAGCTTAATTTATAAATTAAGCACATTAAGACATTAACAACAGTAATAATAATAAAATAAAATAATTATAACAATATATTATAATAAAAGTGATGTGAATGTGGTCTCTCTCTCTCTCTCTCTCTCTCTCTCTCAAATATCTTACTGTTGTTCCGTGAGGGATGAAGAAACTTTCCGTTGTCCTCCTAGGTTCTTCTGGCTGGTCTAACATTCAAATAGACATGAGACAGACTAACACGAGAGAATATGGCAACATTCAATAACATATGTACACATGGAAATCCTCCGTATATGAGAGAATCAGAGGCAGAAAGAGAAAATGCTGTACATGTGACATTCTGAGCCAAGGATAAGGTATGGCGCCTGGGGCTGCAGAGGGGAGGAAGGTCATTTACAGGATAAGAAGAGCAGATGTTCAGTAATTAGAAGTTTGTTCTGCCCTATAGATAGGTCATAAAAAGTTATTTCTGGTGGTAACTATTATTATGGGCAAGGCCCCTACTTTAAATTCTTTAAGGGAGAGGTAAAAGTTTCTCATGAGCCTGCAGAGTCACAGTTGAATTCAGCTCAAACTAATTCCCATGCCACAGCGGCACATCTGGGGAGGCGTGTGCTGGACCCTTCAGTACTGTGCGCACAGCGCGGCTACACTGAACAAAGGGATGATTCATGTCCTGGGAGGGATGGAGCAGGACAGTGAGAGACTTCACCATTCTACTCAGAACAATGTACAATTTAAAATTTATGAATTATTTATGCCTGAAATTTTCCACTTAATTTTTTAAAATATATTTTTATTGATTTCGGAGAGAGAGAGGAAGGGAGGGGGAGAGAAAGAGATAAAAACATCAGTGATGAGAGAGTCATTGATCACCTGCCTCCTGCACGGCCCCCACTGGGGATTAAGCCTGCAACCCGGGCATGTGCCCTGACCAGGAATTGAAACAAAATCTCTTGGATCTTAAGTTGATGCTCAACCACTGAGCCACGCTGGCCAGGCTCCACTCAATATATTTGACTACAATTGACCCTGGGTAACTGAAACCATGGAAAGCAAAATCACAAATAATAGAGGAATTCTACACATTTATCTCCTTACCCAAAGCCACTCAGCTCCTGGGTTCTCCCTCTGAGATGACTGACAGAGAAAACATTTCCCCCAAGGATCAGCAGAGGAAGAACAGCAGGGATGTGGATAGCTTTTGGAATCCATACATTTATGCAAGTAGCAGAGCACCAAGTGAACGGGGAAGGCGGAGTGAAGGTGTAATGCTGGTGTGAGTGTGCACAGTGTGAGCATGTTCACAGGAGCCTTCCCTTATCCTTGTATTGTAAAGACATCTGTCATTCCTCTCCCCCGGATTCTAAACAGGTCTTCTCTCCATCTTCGCTGCCACCACGGTCTCTCACTTAGGTCAGAGCTATATCCTCTAATATGCTTATCCCACTCCAAATCACTTTACAGATGGGTTATCTTTTAAAACACAAATTGGATTATATCACTAATCTGTTTAATCCCTTGAATTACTCTTTATGGCTGCCATGATAAAGACCAAGGATTTTAACCCTATAGACCCCTTACCTTACCTTGCACCACTCACTCCTCGCTGTCCACGTTTCAGCCACCTCACCTGCCCCACACGCTGGCCCTTACCCTGGGGTGCTCCTCCCTCCCCTCCAACCCCATTTCTAAACTCCCATTCTCCTTCACCGTTCAGACCTACTAAGGGTCTGTTAGATGAATGGAAGACTTTGGAGTCATTTCCCTCAACCGCCAAATACAGAGGGGGAAAGGCCCTAGAAGCTTGAGAGGAGCTGGGACAGCTGGCTATGGAGGGATGACGGTGGAAGGAGGGGCTGCAACAGTGGTGGCCCCAACTTCACAGCAGGGTCTCCAGGAGCTGAGGCAGGGCATGCCCTCTCTGCCCAGCCCACACTGCAAGAGCGAAAGTTCCCAACGGTCTGTCCGAGCCCTGCTGCGTGGGCAGCTGATGGACAGCAAGGGCCTTCGGGAGATGAAGCCCAGCAGCAGTGGCGTTGCATTGCGAGCTCAGCTGTGAGAAGCACTGCGACAAAATCACGGTAAGCAAACTGAAGCCAGACTAGAGCCCAGAGGATCAGACCGAGGAAGGCCCCTCTAGATGCCCAGATCCTTGAGGAGCACGAAGGGGTCTGGAAAGAGCTTCAGATTCTTCTGCCACCTTATGGCTTTATACCACAACACTGTGTCCTATGGTCTGGTTAAGCTGTGGCTCCTGATTCAGGTCAAATCTAGGCCCAAAAGAATGAGATGTGCATACATATTCATTTTTACACCCATACAATAATGGCAAAAGGCGCTTTTATTATAAAATAGTTATAATACTTTTAATAGCATAATGAAAAGACCAGTATCTTGGGAGCCATACAAACCTCGTCGGGCTCGGCGGGGGGCTGGCTGGGTGACGCAGGGCAAGTCGCTTTAGCCCCTCTGTGAGCCCTCGCCCTCGAGTGGGAGTAACAGTACTTCCACACGAAGAGAGGTTAACTGAGATAATGATTGTTTGGCACTGAGTCCCTGGTCTATGGTGCTCAGTTATTGCAGATGGTTGATAAAGATAGACAAGAAAATCAGGGTAGTTCTTTTCTGGGAGATTTTTTTCTTCTTTTTTAAAAAAATTGGGTGCACAATTTGAATGAATCAAAACCCTTGGTTTATAATGCATGTTCATCACTGATTGTGTGGCACATAAAAAATTGTACTTGTGTGTTGGGTTGGATGCTTAGAGACTATCTGGATTCAACAGTTCAGATAGAATAATTCTAAGATTGAAAGAAAACACCCTTAATGTGTGCCCACAGGTATAAGTTCTTTCCAATTGGCCATAGAAACTCATATTATCCTGCTGTTATCTTTAAGGAGGACTGTCCCCTATTTCATCTGGGCTATGTAGGTGTGAGAACTTCAGGATTTTAAAGATTACTTCAGACTTTGTGGGAGTAAGCTCTGATCTACAAGGAAAGGTGCCTTGTGACTTTCCTTAGAGGGCCACAGTGAGCAAACTGAAGGGAACCAAGAGCCCTCTGCTGGGACAGATGCCTAAGTGCTTTCTGAAGGACAAGTTAAGAGGTGTATACTTCGCATTTTCTCTTAGTGTAATTTCTAGTTTTTGAAAAAGAACTCTGTTCTTTTTTCTAATTAGTTTATTTCCATAGTTATTTCTTTATTCCTTATACGGACTTTTTGTTTTCCTAAAATTCTAAAATATTCAGTTGATCAATTCTCTCTTTCAGCTAACAAAAGAATTTAAAAGCTATGATTTTATATGTGAAAACGCAGCTTGGTCCACATGTCTTAGACTTGACATGTTGTGTTTTCTTTTCTTTAAAGAATCTGATACTGTCATCTTGATTTCTCTGCGACTCTGGTGCTATTTAGGGTCACCCCTCCCTGCTCCTCTTATGACTTCTAAGTGACTGTGTTTTCTTGTTTGTTTTCATATATTTACTGGTTACAATGTGTCTACAGAATGTAGCCTATACCATTTCTGCTTTTTAGAGTTTATTAAGGTTTCTTATATGCAATCAATTTTTATCAATATTTGTAGCTGACAAGCATTTCACAGGTTTGGTAAAACAAAATGTAACTGTTTCTGTTACAAATTTTCCCCTCTATTTGGAGTATCTATTACTCCTAATGGCTATTAAAAAATAAAACCCATCAACCATACACAAATATTAGTCACTTCCAGGTCAACTCAGCTATTCCTGGTATTCCAGGATTTTCCCAGGCAATTACAGTTCCCCTTTCCCACCTTCTGGCAGGAGGTTGCACCTACGTCAGGGGGAACTTCTGTAGCTTAAGGGAGGGTCAACTACATGTTCTGTGGTCATGGCCTGCCCCGTTGGCATCCCTTCAGATGTGCATCTTCTTCCCCTCCCAGGCCTGTCACCTGCCACAGACCATTAGCTTAGTGGTCTTTTCCCCGCACTTGGCAGTTTCGGAACATGCCCAACTGGCCCAGACCTCAAGGCCGCTTCGGCTCTGCGGGCCCTCTCCCCGCCGCCTTTGGGAAACCTTCGCCTGCACTGTTCCTCTCGTCCTTTGACAATCCTGGTGCTCGCTGGGCTGCCGTGCGCTGACTTTTGCAAGGCTTGCTACCTCCCCGTTCTCCACTTCGGGATTTTACTGAGGGGTGTCCATCACCGCTTCGGGGGAGTTTCACCCTGGGGGGAGGGGGGATAGGAGAGGCAGAGAGCAAGGCCCCTTCTGCAGAGCCCCACACAGCGTCTGACATCTGCCGGCTGAGGCTGTGGGATTTGGATCCGCCGGGTCGTGGCTGCTCTTGGGCGCCACCTGGTGGTGATTTGGCGGCACGGGGGGAAATCGGCTCGCAAGAGAGCTCCTGTGCCCCCAGGATCCGCCGGCTTAGACGGCGATGATTTGCTGGGTGAACTGGGGTTACGGGCCAGCCAGCGTCCGGAGCATACCGAGGACACCACCTCCCGCTTCCCAGTTCCAAAAAATAAGGCGGCTTGCCCTGGCCGGTGTGGTTCAGCGGTTGGAGCGTCAGCCCACAAACTGAAGGGTGGCGGGTTCGATCCCGGCCAAGGACACCTACCTGGGTTAAAGGCCGGATCCGGCCCTGCTCTGGGGTGGGTGCGGGACGCAACCAATCGATGTACGACGTTTCCCTCTCCCTCCCTCTCTCCCTTCCACTCTCTCTGAAAAGCAATGGAAAAAATATCCTCTGGTCAAGGTGGCCTGCTTTTAACTACTGGGCCTTCTCCCCCAAAACCCACCCCCTCCCTGCCAACAAAGAGGGTAATTTTAACTCCCCCTCAGCACTCAGTGAACAGAAGCGGTGACCACGCTGGAATTCAGGGGGGGTGGGGGGGTGGGGGGGAGTGTGGGCCAGACGGGAGCTCCGGCGTTCAGGGCCGCGAACAGGACGCGAGGCTGGAGGGCGGCCCTGAGCCGCAGCGGCTGGTGTTCTCATCAGGAATCGCCGTGAGAATACAGCCACATTTAATTTTTTTGCTTAAATTTTTTTGTGTCTGGCATTAAATTTACTAGCCTTCTTTATACCCACGTTCTAAAACAATATACTGTATTGTGGAAAAAATATGGAAATTTGGGGGAAATATGTTTTATATATTTTCTCTACCAATCTATCTTCTGTACAGAGATTACTGTTATTTGTGTGTATGTATATTCGTTTCCTAGGGCTGCTGGAACAAATGACCACAAATTGGGTCGCTTGAAACAACAGAAATTTATGCTCTCAGTAATGGTGGGCAAAAATCTGACATCGAAGCGTCAGCAAGGCTGCACTCCCTTCAGTCTCCAGGAGGGAATCCTTCCTTGCCGCTTACAGCTTCCGGTGGCCCCAGGCATTCCTTGGCTTGTGGCTGCATCACTCTATTCTCTGACGTCACATGGCCATGGCCTTCTCTGTGTCTGTGTCTTCTCTTCTGTCCTCTGTAACGTTATTGGATTTAGGGCACATGGGGATAATCCAGGATGATTGCATCTCAAGATCATTCATTTAATTACTGTTTTATCTACAAATACCCTTTTGCCAAATAAGGTCATATTCATAGGTCCAAGTGTTAGGATGTGAACACACACACACACACACACACACACACACACACTGTGGAGGGAGAGAGAGGGGAGGCAGGGAAGGGGGAGGAAGAGAGAAGGAGGGAGAGGGAGAGGGAGAGGGAGAGGGAGAAAGCACTCACGCATAACTTCTTGGTACTGTAATTATTGCTATAGTGAACATTCTAACAAAAATCTAAAGGTGTTTAATGGACATTTTGTTGTCCCCCACATCCATTGCCCTTTCTTCTGAAGACACTACCGCAGCTTTTCTCGGGGAACTAACCTTTCCTTATTGGAAACTGTTTGGTGAAGCCATCAACAAAGATGCTCTGAACTTTCCTAGATTAAAAAATAGACATGACACCCAACCTAGGCTAATTTTATGCTCGCTCCATGGCAACTAAATTTTAAGCAAAATTATAAGACTGAAAACAGCTGCAGCTGATTCATCTAGTAGCTGATTCATCCTGTAGCTGATTCACTGCTTTCCGGGACCTGATTCAGCAAGCAACCGACCCCAGAGCCACCTGGGGTTAATGCCCTTTTGGGACCTGGTTTTCCTTTTCTTTTTTAATATATCTTTATTGATTTCAGAGAGAGGAGAGGAGAGGGAGAGAGAGAGAGCTAGAAACATCAGTGATGAGAAAGTCATTGATCGGCTGCCCAGCCAGCAACCTGGGCATGGGCCCTGACCGGGAATCAAACCCCGATGGCCTGGGTCCTAGGTCGAAGCTCAACCACTGAGCCACGCCTGGCTGGGCGAGACCTGGTTTTCCATCTTTCTCTTTTTTCAGTGCTTTGACTTGAGCCAAAAAGGTATTTTTGTTGTTTTGTTTTGCCTGAGTTGATTTCTGTTGTTTTGCAAAGATGCTCAACTCACACAAGGCAGATAATTGATTCATTTCTTTTCTGTTTTTTTCTTGCTTTCTAATAAAATATATTTAGTAATATCTCTCACTCTGAGAAGAATTTTATTGCTATACAAAGTAATGTTCTCGCTGTTACAGTTTTCTGAATAGATTTTTATTTCTTCTTTGAATTGAGTTGCTTGGGAAGGTGGTTTTAGAATGTCAAGTCAGTTTTTGAAAAAAATTATTTTATTGCTATTTTTCATTTTGTTACATTGTATTAAGAAAATTTGGGGAATTTATAGAGATCTTTACATGCATGATGGATTTCTGTAAATGTTCTTTGGATAATTAAAGAATAGGTATTCTGCCCAGCCGGCATGGCTCAGCGGTTGAGCATCGACCTATGATCCAGGAAATGGAGGTTCGATTCCCTGTCAGGGCCAGTGTCCCGGTTTCGGGCTCCATCCCCAGCAGGGGGCGTGCAGGAGGCAGCCGATCAATGACTCTGTCATAATTGATGTTTCTATCTCTCTCTGTCTCCTTTCCTCTCTCTGAAATAAACAAAAATATATTTTTTAAAAAGAATAGGTATTCTCTATTTGTGGATAGAAAAATTCTCTGTGTGTGTGTGTCTATATACACACACACCCCATATATATATATCTCCAAACTTGTAACTGTGTTGTTCAAATCTCTTTTACTATTACACTGATACCATAGCCAGACAAAGAGACTACAAGGAAAGAAAACTACAGATCAATATCCCTTATGAATATAGATGCAAAAATCCTCAACAACATACTAGCAACCTGAATTCACTGAAAGGATTATAACCATTGCCAAGTGGGATTTATCCCAGGAATAAAAGTTTGGTTCAACATACGAAAATTAATCAATGTATACACAACATTAATAGAATGAAGGGGGAAACCCACATCATCATTTCAAACGGTGCAGAAAAATTATTTGACACAATCCAACATTCTTTCATGAGAAAAATATGCAACAAGATGGAACGGAAGGAGACTTCAACATGCTAAAGAACATATACAAAAAGCCACAGCTAACATCGTCCTGAATGATAAAAGACTGAAAGCTTTTCCCTTAACATTGGGAAAAAGAAAATGATGCTGTTTTCAACATTGCACTGCAAGTTCTAGCTAGAGAAATTAGGCAAAAAAATGAAATAAAAGGCATCCAAATTTAAAAAGAAGAAGTAAATTTACCTCTATACACAGATGACATGAATTTACCTGTAGGAAACATGAAAAATACACACACATACATGCAAATGTTAGAGCTCATAAATTCAGTGAAGTTGCAGGATACAAAATCAACACATAAAAACCAGTTACATTTCTATATACTAGCAATGAACAATCCATAAAGGAAGTTAAGAAAACAATTTAATTTAAAATAGCATCAAAAAGAAAATATTTATGAACAAATTTAACTAAGGAGGCACAAAATTTATATAGGGAAAACTACAAAACACCATCAAAAGAAATTAAAGAAGACCTAAGTAAATGGAAAACATCCCATGTTCATGGGTTGGAAAACTGATATACAGATTCGGTATAATTCCTATCAAAATCTCAATGTTATTTTTTTGGTCTTTTTTTTCTTTCAAAAATGGAAAAGTGCATCCTAAAACTCATATGGAATTTCAAAGGACCCTGAAGAGCCACAACAATTTTGAAAAAGAAGAATAAAGTTGAAGGACTCACAAAAGTTATTACAAAGCCACAGTCATCAAAACAGTGTGGTACTAGCACAAGGATAGACATATAATCCAATGTAATAAAATGGAGATCCAAGAAATAAATCCTTGGATAAAACAGCTATGGTACATTTACAGAATGAAATACTACTTGGCCGTAAAAAGGAAAAAATTTACCCTTTGTGACAGCATAGGTGGACCTGAAGAGTATTGTGCTAAGTGAAAAAGGCCAGTCGGAGAAAGACAAGTACCATACGATTTCATATGTGGAATTTAATGAACAAACTGAACTAACAAGCAAAATAGAGACAGACTCATAGAGAGCGGGCGGACAGCTCTGGTGGTGGTGGTGTGTTGGGGGATGGAGAGATTGAGCAAAAAAGAAATAAAGAGAGAAAGAACTTATGGACACAAACAACAGTGTGGTGATTGTGGGTGTGGAGGAGGTGGAAGAGGGTATAAGGGGGATAAATGGTGATGGAAAATAAAATAAAATAAAATAATAAAATAAAATAAAATAATAAAATGAAAACAAAGGGAAGAAATAAAAAAGAAAGAAGTCTTCACATTTATGGTCAATTGATTTTTGACAAAGGTACCAAGACCCTTCAATGGATAAAAAGTTAGTTTCTTCAACAAAGTATTTTGTGAAAATAGGATATCCACAGGCAAAAAAAAAGAAGAAGAAGAAGAAGTTGGACCTTTACCTCACATCATATACAAAATTAATTCAAAATGGATCAAAAGCTTAACTTTAAGAACTAAAACCATAAAACTCTCACAGTTGTGCAACCATCACCACAAACCACAATCCAGTTTCAGAACACTTCTATTGCCTCCAAAAGTTCCCTCAGGCTGACTTGCAACTAATTCTTGCTTCCACCCTCAGTCTTAGATAACCTTTGATTTGCTTTCTCTCTCTACTGTTTTGATTTTTCTAGAAATTTTATGTAAATGGAATCATATAATATGTAGTTATTTGTGTCTGGCTTTTTTCAGCTATGTTGTAGCTTGTAGCAGGACTTTGCTTCCTTTTTTTTTTTTAATCCTCACCCAAGGATATATATTTTTTCCATTGCTTTTCAGAGAGAGAGAGAGAGAAGCATCATTGATTGGTTGCCTCCTGCACACATCTGGGTGGGGGACAGGGATGGAGCCCGCAACAGAGGTATGCGCCCTTGGCCAGAATGGAACCCGGGACCCTTCAGTCCATGGGCCGACGCTATAACCACTGAGCCAAACCGGCCAGTGCAGGACTTTGTTTCCTTTTACTGCTTGGTAGTATTCCATTGTATATACCACATTTATTTATTCACTCATGAACCTTCAGGCTGCTTCCAGTTTGGGGCTGTTGGGAATAATGCTATTGTGAACATTTGCATACAAGGTGTTTTTTTTCTCTCAGGTAGAAACCTAGGAGTGGAATTGCCAGTCAACCACCTAGATTTTACTATGAGCAATTTACTGCCTTGGCCGGGAAGCTCAGTTGGTTAAAGCATCGTCTCCATACACCAAGGTTGCAGGTTTGGTCCTCAGTCAGGGAACATACAAAAATCAACGAACAGATAAATGCATAAATAAGTGGAACAACAAATCTCTTTCTCCCTCTCCCTCCCCCCCTTTCTCAAATCAATAAATAAAAAAATTTAAAAAGAGCCCGGCCAGCATGGTTCAGCAGTTGACCTATGATCAAGGAAATTGAGGTTCGATTCCCAATCAGGGCACAAGCCAGGTTGTGGGCTCGATCCCCAGTCAGGGGTGTGCAGGAGGCAGCCAATCAATGACTCTCTCTCATCATTGATGTTTCTATCTCTCCCTCTCTCTTCCTCTCTCTGAAATCGATAAAAATATATTTTTTAAAAATTAAAAAATAACTTACTATAGTCATTGTATCACATACCTATCCACCCAGTCATCCCTCTACTCTTCCATTAATCAATTTAATGTTTGGATGCATTTTAAATTACAGACATAAAAACATACCTACCTAAATTCAAGTAATTTTTTAAAGAAAAGAAAGAGTAATGAGTGGGTCATTATTATTTTTAGAATAGTTTTAGATTTACATAAAAATCATGACGATATGCCCACATCTAACTTTCCCTATTATTATTTTACATTAGTGCAGTACATTTGTTCCCAACTAATGAACCGATATTGATATTATTAGCTAAAGTCAACACTTTATTCAGATTTCTTTAGTTTTTTTTTAAAGTATGCTTTTATTGATTTTTAGAGAGAGAGAAAGGAAAGGGAGAGAGAGAGAGAAACATCAATGAGAGAGAAACATCAATTGGCCGCATCCTGAACGCCCTCTACTGGGGATTGGGCACGAAACCCCAGGCATGTGCCCCAACCGGGAATCAAACCAGCGACCTCTTGGTGCATGGGTAAATGCTCAACTACTGAACCACACCAGCTGGGCCAGATTTCTTTAGTTTTCACTTAATATTCTTTTTCTGTTCCAGGATACCACATTACATCTAGTCACCATATCTCCTTAGTGTCCTTCTGACAATAACACTCAGGCTTTCTTTGTTTTTGATAACCTTGCCATTTTTGAGGAGTACTGGCCATGTATTTTGTAAAATGTTCCTCAATTTGAGTTCCTTTGATGTCTTTCTCTTGATTATACTGGGATTTCAGGTTTGGAGGAGGAAGACCACAGTGGTAAAGTGATAGTTTCATCATATATCAAGGCTACATGCTATCAACATGACTCATCGCTGTTGGTACTGAACTTGATGTCCAGGCTGAGGTAGCTTTTGTTAGGTTTCTCCACCGTAATGTTACTTTTCTCCCCATTACATACTGTGCAATTTGGAAAGAGCTCACTATGTGTAGCTCATGCTTAAGAAGTGGGGAGTTATGACCCACCTTCTTGAGCAGGTGATATCTACATATGTTCTTTGGAACTGTTCTGTATATTTGTCTTCTCTTTTCTTTCCTCCCTCCCTCCCTCCCTCCCTCCCTCCCTCCCTCCCTCCCTCCCTCCCTCCCTCCCTCCCTCCCTCCCTCCCTCCCTCCCTCCCTCCCTTCCTTCCTTCCTTTCTTTCTTTTTTAAAATTTATTTATAGCATGTGTACCCATGGATAATTATTTTATATTTTGGGTTATAATCCAATGCTACTCGACTTTGTTGCTCAATTTATTTTGTTTTGGCCACTGCAAGTACTTTCAGTTGCCTCCCATGTCTCTCTTTGACATACCCCTATCATTGTGGGTGCTTTTATTTTTTAAGCACTTTATTTTTTTTTAAATTTTCCGGCACTACTAAGTGCTTCAGGCTATTTCCTTTACCAGTTTTAGAATCAGCCATTTCTTCAAGGAGCCCTGGTTCTTTTTATTGGAGAATGGTATTAGAAACCAAGATCTGGGCACTGGGTGTGCTTGTGGCTACTGAGGTGTCTTTGCTTCTTGACCCTCTCAGAGGGCAGGGCTTGGAAATACTTGTGTATACACACATATCTATAATTATTTGTCTATTTGTCCTTCTGTGTCTCTATTAAGCTAAATATGAGTTCATATTAATGTCTCCAATGCTAATTGATTATCGCACGATTAATTCTAGCCTTCCCCCTGCCCTTGTTTATTTGTAAATTCCCACTCCAATAGCAGGTTTCACACAGTAAAGACACATTGCTGTTACAAGACAACTGAGTTGATTACTTCTTCAGAAGTTTCTAGCAAATAAACTAATTTATCTTCAATCTACGGTGAGTTGTTAGAAAGGCCTGCCCTGTTGCCACTGAAAAGTAAAATGTCGCCCAGCCGCGTGGCTCAGCAGTTGAGTATCGACCTAGGATCCAGGAGATCATGGTTTGATTCCCGATCAGGGCCCATGCCCGGGTTGCAGGCTCAATCCCGGGTGAGGGGCGGGCAGGAGGCAGCCGATCAATGACTCTCTCATCACTGATGTTTCTATCGCTTTCTCTCCCTCTCCCTTCCTCTCTCTGAAGTCAATAAAGACATATTTTAAAACAAAGAAAAAGAAAAGTAAAATGTCAAGGCTTTCTTTTGGTTAAATGGCCTTTCTTAATGGGTAATAACTATTACTTACCTTGTTTGAATGTCTTGTGTAATTACATGACAAAGCAGTTCCAAAGTATCTTGTATATTACATAGATTGCTTTGGCTGTTTATTTTCAGCAATCCAGGGCACTATCTTATTTTTTTAAAAGGCTCTGGTTGTTTCTGCATATGCAAGTGTCTGATGTACAGGATACAGAAGTAGCACATTTAATAATATCATTAACCTTTTTATACACAGTAGACCTTAATTCTAAAAACTGTTTTTTAGTAACACATTTTATGGAAGCAGTTTTGTATCTTCATCAAATGCCAAAAATCCTTCATCTTCTACCAGTAAAAATAGCAGTCTAGAGCAATATTTTTATCAAGCTTTCTGTTTAAATTTTTGCATGGATTCTAAAAGTAGAAGAAAGTATCTTCTTGAAATATTTTTTATAAAGTCTGCTGTTTTGGAATTTGGTTAGTAAGAACAGAACGGGTTTGGGATATCTAATTTTTCTCTGACATACTCTCCTTTTATTCATAGTCTATATTCTTTGTTAGATCTAGGTCAAAATTGTTTCAGCATGGATGCTGTTTTACATGATTGTAGGGTTTTCTTCCTCGTAAAACTTGACTGCAACATAATGCTCCATACCTACAGTTGGTAGACACCTGGAGCCCTTTATTCAAGTAGGTAAACCTATGGAGGCAATGACTGCAAATTAAAGCTACGGTGATTTAAAAGACTGCTCAGATACTTATGTGATTCATATAAAAAGGAGAAAGATATTAATATGATAGCACATGAAAACATAAAAGTCTTGGAAGTAGATCCTAATCAAATGAATTATTTGTGGAAATTCTACTTGAAGAGACTAAAATGGGTAAAATTACAGAAAGATGTCCCTAAACTGAAGAAAGATGTGAGTCTTCATAATAAAAGGGCTCACTCAATTATCATGAAAACATGGTAGATTCTCAATAAATCTTTGTGTAATAAATGATAAAAATAAGACCTACACTTAAACATATCAAGTAGACCCAGTCAGAAAAAAAAATGAGTTATCTACAAAATCAAAAACAGAGCAACATCAGACTTCTTTTGGGATAACACTAAATATTAGAAAGGTGACAGAACATCACTTCAGAGAATCAAATTTAAAATATCATGAGTCAATAATCCTATGCTCTAGTAGAGTCTTGTTCATCAGAGAGGGCAATAGAAAGATACAAATCTCTCATCATATAGAGACATAATAATAATAATAATGTATTTATTGAATTATAAGGCAAGGCACTATGTACTTTATATTTAGCTGCTTTATTCCACCCTCTATGAACATAGGCATTAAATTAGCTGCTTTCCAGAGCCCAGCCCATTTCTTGGTTCATGTTAGGTGCTCAACAAATATTTGTGCAATGTTGGATAAACAAGCCTGTAAAATAACCAAGGTCAAAAATGTTACATCACCTGGCCAAGGTTATACAAGTTAAAGGCAGAGCCAGGATTCCAAAGAGCCTGTTTGCCTCCAAAATCCAGAGTCATATTGTTTCCCTCAAAATGTAATGTTTTATTTTTAATACTGATAAAAAATAAAAGTTCATATATTTATAATTTTATTTCAAAAGTAACCATTGGTAGGCTAAAATAAACCATTTGGTAGGTGTAACTTCCAAATCAATGGGGGGGAAAAGTAAGTATAACAAAAAAACTTAGGTTAAAAGAAAAGAAACAAACCCCCCAAAAGCCTAGAAATAGGAGGCCTAATAGAAATGGGCAAAGAGCATGAGCAAACAACTAACAAAAGAAATAAATATACACAACCTTACTAAAACCTAAAGATATAAAAGAAAATTAATTTAGTGAAATGGACATGCTCATATGCTATTAGTTGGAGTATAGAATTATCCTAACCTTTTCAGAGGTCTTTTGGGCAGTATCTATTAAATAGTAGAATGTTCCAGTACTTTTATCAGTTCCCAGGGCTTACATTTTTTCATTATAGAAATATTCACGTACACACAAAAGAAATAGAATAACATAATGGACCACAACACACCTATCAAGAAAAGAAAGTTCAAAACTATAGACAATTTTAATAAGAGTTTATTAGAGTTTACTATTTGAGCCAAACTGAGGATATTCCCAGAAGCAATATCTCAACAGATTGGGGAAAAAAAGCTCTGGAGAATAGCAGTTTTGCAGTTTATCTTATATATTACGTCAGGAATGTGCAAGGAAGGTACATGAAACCCACTGATGATAGATTAAAGAGCAGGGAGAAAGCAAAGTGGTCACATCTCCAGGACCAGATAAAGAGCAAAATAGAGAGATACATGCTTTTACGTTGCTGGGCACAGAATAGTTAACATTTACAGTGCACAGAGTTAATCATTAACATTTACAGTGCACAGAGATAGTTAACATTTAACATTTACAGTATATGGGGAGTTCTGGTACATGTGCTCCTGTGAGGGTGGTTAGGCCTTGAGGGGTCTGGAAAAGAAAATTACTGTGGCATTTCAAAGGTATGTTATCCTAGATTTATAAGAACAATGAACGGGGCTCCTTTATGGTAAAGATTAACCTTTTATTAAGAAAGTTATAGGCCTGGGGTGCGACTACCACCGTGACTGCTCAGTTAGAAATCTGTGATCAGATCATCCCATGTTGTTACTTCTGTGGCCTTTGAGTTTGTCGGGTTTCCTACATAGCTACGCACAATCTAGATTTCAATAATTCAGTAATTATCAAGGTTTTATCACCATTGCTTTATCTATCCCTGTGTTCTTCCCCTCCTCCCTTCTTCATTTCCGTCTTCTTCTTTGTTACTTAAGTACCCTAAAGCATATCCCTGACTTCATATCACTTTACTTTGTCTAAAAAAATTAATCATTTTCTTACATAACCATATCCCATTATTTCACCTAAAAGTTAACCTTAAATCTTTGACATAATCTAATAGCCAATCGATATTGAAATTTCCTCAATTATCTAAAAAATGTGGGGTTTTTTACATTGGTTTGTTAGAATCAGAACCCAAACATAATATTAATTGAGTTGTCACGTCTTTTTAATATAAAGCAGTTCCTCCCACCTTTTTTTTCATGCACTGGCTCAAAGGATCTAATCAATGTTCTGCAGGAGTCTCACATTCTGGATTCCTCCGCTTTACACCCAGGCCAGGGTTCGAACCCAAAACCTGGGTATGTGCTCTGACTGGGAATCAAATCCTTGACTTTTTGGTGTACAGGACAATGCTCCAACCAACTGAGCTACACCAGCATGGGCTGGATTTTTCTTAATTTATTATTCAATGTAATTTGTCTTTTTAGTATTGGGTTGTAAATATGGTTATTTTTTTAATTTGCTAGTTAGAAATCATTTCAGATTTTTAAATAGATGCAAAAAGAGTGTTAAGAATGCCTACACACCTGTAACCCAGATTTCCTCGATGTTAACATTTTACCACACTTGCTTTATTCATTCTATTTTTGTTCTGAAACGTTTGAGAGTAAGTTGCAGATAACATGTCCTTTATCTCTAAACACCTCAGTGTATTTCCAAAAACAAGGACATTGTCTTATCTAACAACAGTTGAAGGGTCAAAATCAGGAAATGATACAAGGCCAGAAACTAATCTACAGATCTTATTCAAATTTTCCTATTTTTCTTCTAATGTCCTTTATCAGATTTAGGCTTTTAAATCTATTTTAATATACTTTTTACCTTTCAGGGATTTGTACCTTTTTAAAACAATGTCACTGCCAATAGCTATTACAGTAGTCCCCAAACTTGTTTGCACATCACAAACAAGAATGACCTGGAGATCATTTAAAAATTCCTAGAGAAAACTCCTACGAAAACAAAGCTGAAGACATCACAATTCCTGAACTCAGACTATATTACAAAGCTATAGTAATTAAAATAGTATGGTATCGGCATAAAACAGACACATAGATCAATGGAACAGAATAGAGATCCCAGAAATAAACCCATGCATATATCATCAATTAACTTATGACAAAGGAGTCAAGAATACACAGTGGAGAAAAGACAGTCTCTTCAATCACTGGTGTTGAGAAAATTTGACAGCCACATGCAAAAGGATGAAACTGGACCATTATGTTACACTATACACAAAAATTAACCTAAAATGGATTTAAGAGTTGAACTCAAGACTGGAAACCATAAAACTCCTAGAAGAAAACATCAGCAGTAAGCTCCTTGACATAGGTCCTGGTCATGATTTTGTGAATCTGACTCCCAAAACAAAAGCAAAAATAAAGAAGTGGGACTACATCAAACTAAAAGCTTCTGTACAGTAAAGGAAACCATCCACAAAATGAAAAGGCAGCCCGGCAGGGTGTGGCACAGCGGTTGAGGACCCACCATCCAGGAGATGGCAGTTAGATTCCCCCTCAGGGCACAAGCGGAGGTTGTGGGCTCCCTTCCCAGCAGGGGGCGTGCAGGAGGCAGCTGGTCAATGTCTCTCATCATCGATGTTTCTCTCTCTCCCTCTCCCTTCCTCTCTCTGAAATCAACAGATATATTAAAAAAAAGAAAAAGAAAAGAAAAGAAAGCTTTCCTTAAAAAGGAAAAACAGAAAAGGCAACCTACTGAATGGGAGAAAATATTTGCAAATCATGTATCTGACAAGGGGTTAATATTCAAAATATATAAAGACATCATACAACTCAACAGCAAAAACAACAACAAACACAAAATAACCCTATTAAAAAATGGGCAGAAGATATGAGGTACAAGATGGAAATGTGGGTTTTCTGAATGTGGACCGGGCTTAGGTGACCATCTCTGTAAACCTGAAGCTGGGGATAGACACAATCGCCCACTAGGAAGGGTGCAACAAGAGTGGGTGCAGAATCCCGGGGTACACAGGCCTTCAGGGATCGGAGGAGTCAGAAATCTGGCGCCAGCACCCAGTTGCTGAGAGCCTGGAAAGGAAGGAGAGGTTTTTACATCACTTGGAGGAGCGACGGTGGTTCTCCGGGAGGTAGCTCCTGTAACTCACAGGGCGGTGAGCTCCCCAAGTCCAGTAGGGACCCCAAGCCCTAATCTGGCGTGGGCTTCATTCAGGGCTTTTGCTAAAAAAAGATGTTAGCCGCGGAGCTCGGCGGCCCGACCACGAGGAAGTCCCTTGGGCCAGGGAGCTGGGTCTGCACTCGGGAGGAGAAGGCGTCGCGGGGGGAGCTGACCGCGCCGCAGGCCCAGCTCCGCGCTGGGCGAGGATTTCCCGTGGGGGGCGCGCCCCGCCCTTTCGGTTCAGCCGGGTCGCTGCGTGGACTCTTCCGGAGCAGATGCTTCCACCTCGGCCACCAGCGGCGGAGGAAACCGGACCCGGGCGGAAGCTGCGGGAAGCGCCGGGTTCCCGCCCCCGCCGGGCGGGGTCTCCGCCTCCTCCCACGGGGCCCGCCCACCGGGGGAGCCGGGTACCTGCGCGAGCCCGAGGAGGTCCTGGGCATGGAGGGCGGCGGCGGTGCCGAAGGCTGCCTGGGGCGCACCGTGTGCGTGCTGACCGGGGCCTCCCGCGGCTTCGGCCGGGTGCTGGCCCAGCTCCTGGCCCCGATGCTCTCTCCGGGCTCCGTGCTGGTCCTCAGCGCCCGTGACGACGATGCCCTGCGGCAGCTGGAGGCCGAGCTGGGCGCCGGGCGGCCCGGGCTGCAGACGGTGCGCGCGCCCGCCGACCTGGGCGCCGAGGCCGGCTTGCAGCGGCTTCTCCACGCGCTGCGCGAGCTCCCCAGGCCCGAAGGGCTGCGGCGGGTGCTGCTGATCAACAACGCAGGTAAGATGCCCGCCGGGGGGCCCGACGGCCCGTGGGAGCGCTGGGAATACCCTGCGTCCCACTCCGTCCCCCAGCGCTCGGAACTCTCAAGGCGACTGCTGGGAGTCAGAAAAGACGCCGGAGGGTCCTAGTTGCTTCAGCGAGGTGTGGAGGGAGACCCGGTGCTCATTCCACCCCCCGCCCCCATTCGCCCTCGGCCCTTCCCCTGGAAAGGCCAGATTTTCCAGAACCCCCGTGGAACTTTCCCGATTGTCTTGCTCGGCGCCCTCTGGCGGAGGCCTGGGTCAGTTCAGGGGGTCTCCCTGCAGAAGTTAATTTCCGGGCTGAAGTTCTTCCCCAGTCCCAGACCAGGGCCTTCTCAGTCTGCAACTTGGGGTGAGTGGGTGCCCCGGTGAGTGTCTTCAGAGCTGGGTAAAGAGAGACGCCTTCAGAAGCACTGGGGAGACTCCTCCTATAGGTCTGGATGGGAAGGGGGTGCCTGGAGGAATTTGGAGAGGGCTGGGGGAAGAGAAAGCCCTGCTTGCACTGGGTGATTCTTAAGGTCTGGTTTTTCAGGCACTCTTGGGGATGTGTCCAAAGGCTTCGTTAACCTGGGCGATGCAGCAGAAGTGAACAGCTACTGGGCTCTGAACTTGACCTCTATGCTCTGCCTGACTTCCGCCTTCCTGAAGGCTTTCCCAGACAGTCCTGGCCTCAGCAGGACTGTGGTTAACATCTCGTCCCTGTGTGCTCTGCAGCCCTTCAAGGGCTGGACACTGTACTGTGCGGGGAAGGCTGCCCGTGACATGATGTTCAAGGTGCTGGCCGCAGAGGACCCTAGTGTGAGGGTTCTGAGCTATGCCCCAGGTAAGTGGAACATTACTGCCATCCCTGTCCCCCAGAACCAGCTGGTTCCCCTCTGGGGGATGGGCAAGAGGCCTAGTTTGTCCCCTCCAAATATTTTGGCCCTAAATCATGACCCATCACTCCTTAAGGGGAATACAGGATCCAAGGAGGTTAGAGCTGGCAGGGGCAGGGAGCCGCGGCTAGGGGGTACTGAGAGTGGGGAGCCACCAGAACTGGAGGATAGGCCAGAAAGTCTGAGCTGTTAGAGTTTGAGAGACAATTAGGGTTTGAATTCCAGGCCTGTATCCCATTTCCTCATGTAAAATGGAAGATTCCACTTATCTCACAGGGCAGTTAGGAGGACTGAATGAGGCAAAATATGTGAAGATAATCCCTAACTGTGAAGTGCTATCTAATTGTTAGCACTTTGAGTTGTTAGATAGGACTTACCACACTATAACTTCATATGTATACTTCTCTGTCTTGATAGGAAAGCCTTGACGGCAGGGACTATGCCTGTATGTCCCCAGCACCTAGCGAAGTGCCCCATTGAGTCAGTCTGCAGAAAATGTTGGTTGAATGAAGAGCACACAGATGTTGAATGCTGACCGTCTCAGGCTGAACTGTGCTGGACCACTGGGGGTGGGGGGATGCTAGGGTAAATAAGATAGGGCCCTCACAGAAGTTAAAGGGTAGGGGTTCTTTTGATGGTTGGTCTGGTTTCTCACGACCCTACCATGATGCCACTGTGCCTCTTTCTTAAAAGTGAGGCTTCTGTTCTAGGCTTGAAGTTGCTGCAATTAGAAGGTGGTGACAGCTGTTATATAATGTCTGAGCAACTTAGAGATCCAATAGTCTATTCCTCTTGGCACCCAGGGGGCAAAGAGGTAGAATGATCTGACCAAAGCCCAGATGTGGCAGAGCCAGGATCAAACCTCACCTCCAAATTCATACTCAGTGCCATTTCTACTTCCTCATGCTCTCAGTACCCAGTTCTCCCTCCCTAACACATACACAGTTATTCTTCCAGCCAACACTCAACTCAGCACCCAATCTGAGCTCAGCCTAGGACTTGTTCAATCAACAGTGAGCAAATGAAAACCACAGCCAGGAGTGGAGCAGACTCCGTTCCGTGTGACTGGGTTAGATCCCAGGGGACTGCCTGGGAATTAGGAGGAAGTTGAACTTTTTGCAAGGCTGCCAGGGCCTGAATGAGGCTGAGACCAGTCACGGTTTCATTTCAGTCTCGGAAAGAATGCTCTAACAGGTGTCCAAAGAGGGGATGGGCTGTTTGGAAAGGTAGCAAGTCCCCACTTACCAGAGATGCACAGGTGGTTGAAAGACATTCAAGGATCGAGAGGCTAGATTTTCCAGCCCTATGATTCCTTTATTTTCTGTCCCTGAGGCCCATTAACTCCTAATTCTGGGGTGCTGTGGTTCCTATATGAAAAATAGAAGGTGCCTATAAGAGTTCACTGACATCTCAGGAGGAGATGCTGGTTGACAGGAGGTGATAAGCTTGGTTATATATGTGGTGGTCTGGATCCCTCCAGACCACCACATATGCCCATGTTCCTGGGCATTGGAATTTGAGTGAGTCTGGAGCTTAATAGTGACAGAATGGAGCCTTCAGTGACTCTGACCACACATGTTAGCCAAGATAAGGTGTTGTCTCTGGCGAGACTTGACTCTGCGCCACTTCGCACACACAGCAGAGGCCCTTGCCTCAGCTGTGTCGCTCATCTGCTCTTTACCCCCTAGGGCCCCTGGACACAGACATGCAGCAGTTGGCCCGGGAGACCTCTATGGACCTAGACTTGCGAAAAAGGCTGCAGGAGCTGAAGACCAAGGGGGAGCTGGTGGATTGTAGGACGTCAGCCCAGAAACTGCTAAGCTTGCTGCAAAAGGATATGTTCAAGTCTGGAGCCCATGTTGACTTCTATGATAAATAAGCCCATATCCTTGGCTTCCTGGGGCTCTCTTCCCCCTCTTTCAGGCACACCCAGAAGCCCTGTGCCTCCTCACATCCTGCCACAGTGGCACCACCAACCCTGCTTTACACAGATAAGCACTCATGCCTACTGTCCTGCTCTCAGACCCAGCCAACTGTGAGGTTCCTGGGGTGCCCAGTTCTCAGGAGTCTGTATTGAGCACCCTGAGTTAGGAGGAGACTTGGGAGAGAGCAGTTATGGGTATTGGTGTTCTCTCTCTAGGAATAGAATTTTAAGGATGGGAAAAGCAGGACAGGAAGCTGAAACACTGAAGATGGGATTGGGTCTCCTGTCCATGCCCAGTCCATGGGGAAAGGGAGGTAAGCTGCTTCAAATAGGAGGGCCCAATAGATTCACAGTTGGCCTGGCTGGGAGGAAGGACAACACAAGTTTTTGTCTATAGGGATGCCCTTTACTCAGGGAAGCTGGACCTTCTGTTGAATTTCAAGACCTCATTCTAATGCCTTCTCCCTCCAGAACCTACTCTTTGTTTCCCAGATTGGGGATGGGGGGTCTGAGAGTTTTTGTACACGTCAAAGGCAGATACAAATAAAATGCGCATTGTCCTTTATTACTGCCTGGAGTACAGTAATGCTTCTGATACAGGGCCCATGACTAACTCCCTGGTTTGCTGGGCCTAGGGGTGTTCCTGAGGCAATGAACCCAAATGAGGGTTGCTGCCCTTATTTCCAGGGGAGTTGTCTTGGCCTCTGTGCCTCTTCTCACTGAGTCCTACCCGGTGGCAAGTCTAGGTTCAAACAAAGTTGGCCACAGTGGGCATGCCCAGATGCCTGTAGTGACCCCAGTGTTTACTCACCCTTGATTTGTTCAAGAGGATCCAGCCTTTAGGGAGGGTTCATTGCCCTGGCTCTCTTGGATCCCCATTTCTACCCCTTGCCCACATGGCAATGCTCTAAATGGATCCCACCTCCTCAGGGGCCTGTTGCAGGCCCTCCTGGTAATACCCATCTTGCCCATGGTCCTGGTCTTTAGTGGGGTGGGCCTAGAACCAACATGCCTTAGGGGAAGGTGGGCAAGATTCCAAGAGGGAGGCCCTAAGAAACCAGGGATAGGACCAAACCCATCCTGCAAGTGAGTAGATGTGGGCAAGCTGGGGCCTCTGCAGTGGTGGTCAGCCAGCCCCTTCCTGGCCCATATTTGGGAGGAGAGAGCGTGATCCCTGCCAGCCATCTCCAGGACTCAGCCAGAGGTCTAATCGCGCAGGAGGGAACTCTCTTTGTTCCTCCCTGTGCACAGCAGAGGGCGCACTGAGGCCGCGCCTCCTCAGAACTCCAGGCAGCTCCTCTAGCTGGAGGGAGGCCCTGGCCTGGAGCTGGCAGTGCCCTGCTGGGTTTCCTAGGAGGGAGCAAGCAGTTCACCCTCTTTTTTCACTCAGCAGAGCCTGTTTACTCACTGGAGTTAAAACCACTACGCACAGATCCCTACTCTGCAGCTTACCACCTGTGACCCAGGACAAGTTGTTTCTCTGTGCTTCAATTTCCTTGTCTAAAAAATGTGGATTATCAGGGTGCCTTCCTTAAAGGGTCATTGTATTAAATAACCCAGTGTTTGTAATGTTAAGCACAGTATTTTCCCCACAGATGCTAATATTATTTACTGCCTTTTAATACCAAGATCCAGATCATCCTGGAGCCCCACTTGCAGCCTCATCCCTTCCACATGGCCCAGATACCCTCCCCTTGCTCACCCGAGGCAAGAATTCTCACTGTGCTGCTCCTGTTCTGGGGCCTCAGTAGGCCTGGGCTTCAGAGTGGAAAGCTTGTTCTGGACTCGTGGGAAAATGCATGAACCTTGGAGTCAACAACACTTGGTCTAACTCTCCTCTGTGATGGAGATGCTGTGGGGTCTGGGACAGGGCCCCCTCCCTTTCTGGGCTTTCCTTAGAGCAGATGAGCTCTAACATTCCTTCCAGCAAACCTTTCTCCAAGTTGTTTCAAACATTGTCAGACTTCATCTGAAGACATCAGGTTTGCCTTTGCAGGTGGGGCTGGGCCAGCCTGGGTGGGTGGTGGGTGGATTTCCCCACCCAGCCCTTTGTTCCCATGGAAGTGTGAGGGCAGTCAGCACCGCCCAGCCCCTAGTGGCTTTCCAGCAGCTTTTCCCCTCTCCCCACCAGGCTGGTTGTCAGGACTTAGCAGTACCACATGTGCCCACAAGGTGGCGAGAACCGCTCACACCTGACACTTGTCATCTTTGAGCCCAGGGATTTAAGAGCCTTGGAAATGACCCTAGTCTTTCTTCCTGTCCTCTAGGATTCTGGGCTCTCAGGGTCCTTCAGGAAACTGGGGAAGCAGAAAAGGCCAGGATTGCTTTCCTTGGCAGACCCCAAAGCCTCCTTAGTGACCCACAGGCTCTGGCCACGGGGATTTCCCAGGCCTTGCTCCTTGGCCTGGACTCAGCCTCCCCAGGCCCTCCACCGCTGGGGCAGGGAGACTTTCTTGCCAGCCTCTGGGCCACAGGCAGCCACCCACCAGAGGGTTAACAATCTGTGTTCCCAGAATACACACAAGGGCACATGCAAGCACACACAATACATGCCTGCACATGCCCAGAGCCCAGCTGCCGGGTCGAGCAGGGCCTCAGATTAGCCAAAAGACAAACAAGGTTTCTCTTTGTCTTTGGCATGCACGAGCTGAGCATTTTTTGGTTTTGTGTTTAATACCCCCGAGCTGGGGGCTAGCAGCTGGCCTGTGAGGAGCAGGGAAGTGAGGGGAATATTCCAAGCCCACCCCAGGGACCTCTAGCACCTCTGTCCATGAGCATAACCAGCTGGGACTAGGCTGGTCAGATGCCCCCGCCTCGCCCGAGTTCCCGTCCTTTGCCTCTCAAATACAGTGTTGGCTGGTGCCTGAGCCCACTGTTAGCCAAGCCAGGAGGTACCCAGCTGCTCCTTCCTCCCCACTCAGAACCACACCTCCAGGTCGTGCTCCGTCCTAGCATCTCCCCATGTTTCACCTCCGGGAGCTGGGGCTCTGGGAAACTGCCTTCTGACCTCCTTTACGTGAACCACAGCCTCTCCCCTCAGAGTGTGGCCTCCTATGCTGACATGTGTCCGTATTAATTCGCAGTCATGCAGCACATGTGCACAACCCTGTGTAACATGCCCAAGACTGCCCAGCTGTGCTCCCTCACCACTGGGGTCCCATGTGGTGATAACGAGGTTGCCAGAGTGGGGACCCCACAGGATGGCACCTCTCTGGTCGCCATAGCATCTCAGTGATCTGGGATGCGGGGGAGGAGGGGAATGGGCCAGGCCACTAGGTAGCTTGCAGGGGAGCTAAGTGAGGAATCAGGGCCTCAGGCCAGTTGGGGAAGGGTTAAATGGAGTGAGCCATCTTGCTCCCACCCCAATCCTGACGTCTGCCTTCTGCCTGCAGTGTCCGAGGGACGCTGTCTCAGTTTTGAAGTAGAGTCCACCTCCCCATCCCATCCAAGAACTATTGTCGCTTCCCAGCAAGACCTCCCTACCTTGCTCTCTGTCTCCCGTTTCGCCCATCCTCATGCATCCCCCTCAACCCTACTTGCCTTTAGTGTTGAAAAGGAGAGCCCTGCACCTCTATTTTCAGGGAGGGGTTGGTTAAAAGGAGAAAGGGAGGGAGAAGGGGGTTCCTTTTTAACTTTGGGGGCGCCGCTTCTCAGGCCGAAGTCCTCCATCACCCACCCAGCTGACCCCAGAGGCTCAGAAAGATTCCTGAGCTGACTAACCTGTGTGCTGGTTTCTTAGTCCAGCGGCCCATGCTCCATCCCTTACCCTGACCCCAGAGCAAGGGAAGAGAGGGGCCCACTCCTCAGACCCAGTACCTTCTCTTGGAGCTGCAAGAGCCTTGTCTGGCCCATACTCTGGTTCACGTTTTGTCCACTGCAGCAGAGATGTTTTCTGCCTGGGCCCTGCCCTTTCAAGCCCCAGCTTGATGCCAGGGATCCACGGTCTCAGCTCAGGAGGCTGTGTGTATCCCACAGACCTTACCCAGTGAATGTTTGATGAATGAATGAATGAATGAATGAATGAATGAATGTGGGAGTGAGAGCAAGTGGGGGAGTGAATGCCACCGTGGCCCACTGCTGGCCCAGCTGTATGGGCCCCCACCCAGACCAGGCATCCCTATGTTGGGGTTCAAGCCTCCCCTTGGAATCCCTAAAGGAAATCCCACATGTGGGTACTGTGGAAGTGGGTGGGGCTGACCTATGTCAGAATCACCTGGAGAGTTTTTTTTTAAAAATTGCTGTCCCATTGCTCCTCCTTCACCCAGATGCCAACCCAGTGGGCCTAGCTGTGTTCCCACTTTGCACTAGAGCATTAAAAAGTGAGCTGTGAAAAATAAGTGATTAATTTTAAAAGTGAGCTGTGAACCTTTTGAATGCAAGTGGTATTGGCAGTGATGAAAGGAGGCAGCCCCTCAGAAAAGGGAAGTTCAGGGGACAGAGTCAGAGTTAGGGGTTGAGTTTAGTCTGAGGTCAGAATTAAATATATGGCCAGGGTCGGAGCCACTGTGAGGCCAGATTTGGGGTCAGCACAGGGCGTTGGCTAGGCTCAGTCTGTGCTGAGGTGAAAGAAGCCAGCAGTACTGGCTTTTAAATTGCTAATTTACACATAAATGATGAGCATCCCATTAAGAGAAAAAGGCCAGGCCTGAAGGCAGTGACTGAGGCTGGGGGGCTGCCGTCTCAGCACCAGGACAGCTCCAGATTCCCCTGTCCCCTGTGCCCCCTGGGCAGCGGCATCATTATATGGAACAAAATGGGCTTTCTCTAATAGTCTGTCCCCATGGCCTGCCTGGGTGAGACAGGAAAGGGACCTGGGGGCAAAGCAAGGGATTTGAGAGGAGGCAATTCTCCTCTTCTTTCTGGAGCATCCAGGCCAAGACAAAAACAGGCATGAGGCTGACAGGGTGAGCAGGACAGCGAGAGGAAGATGGGAAAACACAGAGAAAACACAGGAAGGAAGACAGAAAGATTAGAAAATATATTAAGACAGATTTTGATGGAGGGAGAGAGATCGCGGGAGAAGCCACACACACTCACACACTCATACACTCTCTTTTCCTCACACACACATACACACTCACACACACCCGGGTGTGTGCTCACGCTGCCTCCCTGAGCCTCGCTGGAAATAATCCCGCTCTTGATGCGGGGCCTCAGCTGCACAGGCGGTGCTGAGCTGTTACCTTGCACATCTGTCAGCTCCAAATGTAGAAGCTGTCATAGGGTTCTGTGTGTGTGAGTGTGAGTGTGTGTGTGTGCCTGTTTCTCCCAGAGAATTTTGGGGCCTTAGCTGGGCAGGGGGAGATCCCTGAGGGCCTGGAGGGTCTCCAGGAGGTCCACACCCTGGGAAGCGGGTGCTGCTCCTTCCTGTCCCGCACAAGGAGAAGCCTGGGGGCCTCCCAGTATCAGGAGCTAGCCCTCTGGATTTGGCTTCTAGGGCCTGGCTTGGCCACTTACAGCCATGCGGCTCTGGGCAATCAGAGCAGCTGGTCTCCTCATTGTCAGGTGGGGATGTAAAGCGGCCAGGCCACCTGGATCCCAGAGGGGTGGTGATAAGCACCTGGTCTCATACACGCTGGCCACTCCTGGGACATGAGGGATTCTTAGCATCCTGCTTATTATAACTAGGAATTCCTTCTGTGTCTGACTCCTGACAGGTCCCCTGGTGGCCCTGAGGACATTGCCCTCCTCTGGCCTGCTGTTCTCCAGCTGCTTTTCCTGCCGGACCCGAGGATGTGCCTTGGGCACTGACTCTGGGCTGCAGAGATCTCAGAACCTCAGATCCTGAGCCTCCAAGAGCAGAGACGTCTGGCGCAAAGCCCAGGGATCCGGGAATGCTTAATAACCCTCTTATAAGGCTCCTTGGGTAGGACCCTGTGCCCTTTCTCTCCGGTGACCCTTCCAGGTTCTCACCCTCTATGTGTCAGGAAGTTTTGTGTGTTTGCACCTCCTCCTGCTTTAATCTACACTATGAATCATAATGAGATTTTACAGCAATGAGGAACAGGCCCCTGAAACCATCCAGAAAGCCCCCCGCTTTTCACCCTAAGAGAAAATAGGGACCCTGGCTGAAGGGACCCAACACCTGTCAGGGCTCTTCCCACAATGCCGTGTCCACCTGTGTCAAGCCTCCCCCGACCCATAGAACTGACCCTTTCCAGATACAGAGGATACAGAGGCGCCGCCACCCATCCCACAGGCTGGCAGCCTCACCCCGACCCCCAGGCTTCTCTCATGGGCCCCTCAGATCCACCATCCTTCCTGCCTAGAGCTGGCCAGGATATTCTAGGCAGGTTGGGTGCTCGTGCCGCTCAAAGCAGGATGTTCCGAGGGAGGAGCGAGGCCGAGGCCCTTAGACCTGGGACTTGACCTCTGTCCTTTCAGGAAGGTGAGAGGCCATCACTGGGGCATGTTTCCTCCTGGGACTGGGGTCTCTGTGTACACACATTTGGATGTAAACGCACCATGCATGGGCCTGCTCTAGGCCCCAGCCGTGTGTGTGTGTGTGTGTGTGTGTGTGTGTGTGTGTGTGTGTGTAACTCTTTGCCACCTTAGTATTAATATGAGTCAAACAGGTGCTTTAACTTTGCTTATGCCTAGAGGGGGAGCTTGTGTAATGGTGTGTGTACCTATGTGTAAGCACTTTGATGTAAAACTGCCAGGTAACAGTATGTGCATGCAAATGTGGGTTTGGGTGTGCAACTACATGTACGTACCGTGAGACTATCGTGTGAATGCCAGTGCAAGTATAAACTACTATGAGTGCACACCCGCATCTACATTTGAATTACAGTGGGGTTTTGTGTTTAAGCCATGAATGCATGCAGTAGTGTGCATACATGTGATTGCGTGTGTAACAGGTTGTGTGCCTTGGTTGCTCTCAGTTTATAACTGGGTGTGTGTGTGTGTACACATGCCACAGGGCATTGCCTTGTAAGGATGAACCCGTACAAAGCTGTGCATGGGATTTAATCAGTATACGTGTGTGTGTATGTGTGTGTGTGTGTCTGTCTGTCTGTCTGGTGCGATTTTGACATGGTGCAGTTGTTCCTGGGTAAATAGGTGTATTCAGGTTTGTGACTGAGGGACAACAATTGTGTGTTGACAAATTCCAGCCACCCTTTAAGACATGTCCAGTAAGAAGGAAATGTGTAAATGTGTTTGTTAAACATAAAACAGAACAGCTACAAAATGCCAGGTCCTACATTGGTAAAAGTTCATCAAGGAAGTCTCTCTCTGTCTCTGTCTCTCCCTCTCTCTGTCTCTCTCTGTCCCTCTGTCTCTCTCTGTATCTGTCTCTCCCTCTCTCTATCTCTCTCTGTCTCTGTCTCTCTGTCTCTCTCTGTCTCTCCCTCTCTCTGTCTCTATCTCTCTCTGTCTCTCCCTCTCTCTGCCTCTGTCTTTGTCTCTCTCTGTCTCTGTCTCTCCTTTTCTCTGTCTCTCTCTGTCTCTCCCCCTCTCTGTCTCTGCCCCTCTGTCTCTCCCTCTCTCTGTCTCTGTCTCTCCCTCTCTCTGTCTCTGTCTCTCCCCCTCTCTGTCTCTCTCTGTCTCTGTCCCTCTCTGTCTCTGTCTCTCTCTGTCTCTGTCTCTCCCTGTCTCTCTCTGTCTCTCTCCCCCTCCCTCTCCAGCATCTCGGCCCCTCTCTGGCATTGTTCCCTCACACCTAAGCCCAATGGTGTTTTGTAGTCTTTCAGCTGTTACCTCAGTCCCTCCTCGCCTCATTCCCGATTCACTCCGTTGCTATAGGTATGTTTGAAACCCCAGCGTGGTAGATTTTAATTAGTCTTCCTACAGATGGCCAATTAACATTCATTACTTTTGCCTTGAGCGATTAATTATGAGTTTGGATAGAAAGGGAGAAGAGGAGAGGAAGATGGGCAGGTGAATGGAAGGAGTAAAGAGAAGGGGGTTTGATTGGGAGTTTGGAATTTTTACACAGAGCTGGCTGGTGGGGGAGAGGGTGGGAAAGAACCGTTTGAATCCCCTGCTCCCAGAGGCCTCCCTCGGCCCACAGCTGCTCGGGGCCCCTAATCGGCTTGGCTGGCCCGGCCGCCAGGAAAATAAAGCTCACACCCTCTTTTGGGCGTCCCTAAGCCTTTGGTGTTCCCTGACCCCAGCTTCTTTCATCATCCCAGCCCTGTGTGTTTTCTGCCAGAGCTGGGTGGGAACTGTGTCAGGAATCGTCCAAATGCAGCAGACAACCCAGAAATGAAGCTCCGCAGAATTGTGGTAGCTCATTGTACAGATGAAGAAACTGAGGCCGAGGCAGGAAATGACTTCCCCAGCTCAGGCATCTCAGGCGGAGAGTCCAGCTTTGTTGATCCCTGGCCCAGTTCTCTTTCCACTGCAACCCAGGCGTTTATAAAGACTTTGTGTGGCGTGCACCACTGCCTTCTGAACGTACTCGCCTGCACCAGACAGAAGCGGCCCTCAAGGTTTCAAACATAGTCCACATCCTCCAGCGTGCGCCCGACTGCGGGATGTCCACGCGGTTTCCCGGCTCATTGAAAGACTCCGGGTGACGTTGTCCTGTTGGGGAACCGGAGCTCTCTCTGGTCCTCAGCCTAAATCATTCCAGGAACAGAGGATAGGCTCCAAATGTGAACAGTGGTCTTGTGGGTGGGAGGATTACAAATGATTTTTGTTTTCTTCTTTCGAATCATCTGTATTGTTTACTTTCTCTAGCACAAATACATTACTTGAGCAATATAAAATATGACTTGAAAGTATGACCTGAAAGTATGCTACTTGAAATTTTTTCAAAATATATTTGTACTAAGAAACAGAAAAGGAGTCCGTGTTAATTTATGATCTGTAAAAAAGACCATAAATATATGCATCAAAAATTTAACACTGTCTAGTGCTTGGGTTGGTTATCGCCTGCCCAGATTCAAGTCCAAGCTCTGCCACCTACTTCAACTGTGGCTCAGTTTCCTCATCAGTTAGGTGGAGTTAAAAAGAGCATCCGTCTCACAGGGTCAAGAAGTTTAAGTAAAATAACACATGGAAACTCTTAGAATAGTGCCTTGTATCTAGAAAAGGCTCAATAAATGTTAGCTGTCATTCATGTTAATAACAGTAGGATTTTAAAATAATGATATCTGAGAGGCAGGATTTTGAAGAATATTTATGTAGCTCCTTTTGCTTTCCTGTATTTTGAAAAATTCCTGTAGTGAACGTGCATTTCCTTGGTAATAAGAAGAAAGTGTAATGGAAGGAAGGAAGGGAGGGAGGGAGGGAGGGAGGGAGGGAGGGAGGGAGGGAGGGAGGGAGGGGAAGGACAGATGCCTCAAAGAAAATGTAGTTCTACTGTTTTAAGTTTCTACTAAATTTCTACTGTTTTACTCCTGCTGTGGTGAGTGCAGCTCTATGGCCTGTGTCCCCTGGAGGTCTTATTCATACAATGACAAACATTCTTACCTCCAGTAGAATCATTTGTGAGCTTCAGACTTCTTAGGAGAGAACTAGAAGATCCAAGTGCATTGGAGTAGTTGGCTTCCTGGAGGAAGAGCAGATTGAGCTGAAGGAAGCAAGATGGGGCTTCCACCGCAGCAAGAGGGAGCTTGGCTTAGCATGACCTGGCCTTTTCTGTCCTTCACATGTGAGCAACCAGAAATTCCACCAACCACGGCATCAGCGTTGAGGACGGGGATGAGGACAGCAAGACTGAGGCCTGAGCTTCAGTGAGAGCAGGGTGAGAAGGGCAGGGCTGATCCAGTGGTGCAGCCAAGGGGACAAAGTCTGTGGTCCCTGGAGAAAGGAGGGTCTCCAGAAGAGCCGCCAGCCGGCTCATTAGGGTAACGAGAAGCTCACCCCAGCTTATGAAGAATCCTGGGCTGGCCACACCTGAGCACTAATGTGCTCATTAAAGGACGGTTGGCTGCCAGGTGCTGGGGCTGGGGCCCCGGCTGCTGCTGCTGCCTGACGCAGAGACAGGGGTGTCCCCAGGGCTGGGGGAGGTGGGTGGGTGGGCGGCAGCCTGGGAGAAGCATCCCGTGCCTTTGTGGAGGCAGAAAGAGAGAGAACAGCTGAAACCAGAGGCTCCCTGGATGGGGATCAGGAGTATGAGAAACTCAGACATGGATGTGGAAGAAAGGAATCTCTTCTGACTCTCCTTTCTCTTGGGGGCAGTGGGCCATGGAATGAGGCAAAAAGGGGGTGAGGAAGGCCTGAATTTCTGGTGTGGGAATTAAGGGCAGTGGCTGCTGTCTTGTTCTTTTTATGTCATGGTCTCAGGGAGTCCCAGGTCCCTGCCACATACCTTTCCTAAGTTATACAAATGTTAGTGGCCTGAAGGCTCCAAAGGGCAACCTTTAGGGGAGGGAGGGTGGCAAGGGCTGCCCAGAACAAGTGAGGCTAGAACAGGCCTTGAAGTTTGAGTATTGGCATTGGTGAGGAAGAGGGAAGCAGGCTAGGTGTCAGAAACCTTGTGAGCAAAAGCACTGAGAGGAGAATGGGCATGATGTGGGGGGACAGGACACGGGGTAGCCGGGTGGCTCATGGTCTGTTAGAGAGGAGTGGATGAGGCCAGATGACAGATGTCTCTAAGGCACCAGGACAGAGGGACTGGGCCTTATGAGCTACTTTCCTGGGGATGCGTGTCTACATTTTCAGTCCCCTGTCCTCAATACCAACCTCCTGAGGCCTCTGCCCAGACACTGATGTCACCAATACTCTCAGGATCCAGTAGGAGTCCTCTCTTGCAGTGTCTTCCACACTCATCCCAACCTTCACCTGGTCAGACCAGGAGCCTGGTGAACATCTACAGGGGGTCATGAGATAACAAGACATAAGAATCATAAAAGTCTCAAGGACTTAAATGCTGCCCAGGGGAAGAGCAGTGCCATGATAAAGGCTGTGCTCCTGACCTTAATTAAGTACAATAGACCTTCAGATTGAAGCCAGGATGGCCTCTCTGCAGGGGCTGCTGCCCTAGGCTCGCCTAGAAGTTCAGTGGTCAGGGTACCCAGGCACTGGCCCTGCCTCCCTGGTTTGCTGCACTCTCTGCTCCTCTGCCCACTACCAAGCGTCATTTCCCTCTGAGTCACTTAGCTCAAGTGCCTAAGAAAGAATCTCATTGTTTGAGCCCAGCCCCAAATCAAGGCCACCAGCAAACTCAGTCCAATTAGTTGTGGCCAGTAGGAGGGCTACGTGTTCACCCAGGACAGAACGGGGTGTGTGGAGGTGTGGGCACAGTGGGCAGGCACGTTGAAAATCTTGCACACGTTTAGCTGTTTCTTCATTTCATATGCTGTTCCACGAAATAGTGTTTCTGAAATTTTTTTCATTTTGCTGTCACTGCTTTTGGAAAAGACAAATTTAGTTATATGGCTACTATTTACTGGAAATAAAAATTTATTATAAAATGTTTTTCTGATGTGATATGGAAAATGTACTACCTGAATTACTATGAAAATTTTTTCCCTTAAAATAATTTTTTTTTTTTTACTTTGATCCTTTGGGTATAACTTTTTGGCATAAATTTCTCTAGTCTATCCCAAATGATTTTGAAATATTTATCACTTCTCTCAGCTGATAAACCAGGAACTCCTGCTTGTAAACTTTGATGGCAAAGAGGAAAATGTCTAAGTTTCCGTTAGAAGCTCTTTAGAAAAAAATTGCCTGCAGTGCTGAACCCATTGTTTAAAATTTGTAAACAACAGGTAAATTCAAATTTGGAAACCAAAATCAGCCAAGACCTCCCCGCGCCAGCCACCTGTGCATTTCCAGAATAGCTTGATACGACTTCCCATGTTGGAGTCATCTGCACAAGTCCCTCAGTCTCAACCATCAATCCAACATGTTTTCAACAACCTTGAGCTTCCTGTACGTTACGTTTTCACTCTACTTACAAATGTTTTGAAAATTTGCCAGCTTTTCAGAGATGCATGGTGTCATACGAAGAATTGACAGTGCTGAGATCACTGTGGAATTCTTTCCTATCCCGACAAACCTCAACACCATTAAATCCCCAAGATGTGCATGACAATGTGTGTATAAAGCTCTTGGCTCATCCTCCGTCAACGTTGTAGCAACAACATTAAATCTTTCACTTGTGTCAGCAGCTCCCATGTAGACATAGCCGTGCATTTTATTAAATTCAGCTTCCATGATAATCTGGTGTAAGAGCCTCCCAGTGATCTTATCCACACCCGTGGCATCCACAAGCGTCTGCTTAATTAAGACAGTCTTGGACATTTTCTGCAGGAATCTTGCACAGGTTAAGAGTTTGGCATCGTTACACTATTGGTTGTTTTATTGTTAACTCATGAGTAATTTATGAAAACAATGTCTATTTTAATTATTTCATTAATAATTCTAAATGCTTGCTATGTGCCAGATGCTATTCGAAATGCTTTACGTATATATTCTCACTAAATTCTCCCAACTGGCTATAAGGCAGGTTCTGTGACTTAGTTCCATTTTTCAGAAAAGGAAACTGGCACTGAAAGGTTAAGTAATTTGCCCAAGTTTCACAGTAAGTTGCACAGTTTGTAGAAACCAACTTAAATTAGCTGTAAGTTCTCTTTATATTTCTCTTTAGTTTCCAACTCAAAATACTTGCCTTTGCATTTGTCCTTTCACTTTAAGTCAACAATGAAAAGTCACCGAATGTGTTTGGGAAGAAAAGGAGCATAAGAGTGTGAGGAAAACTTTAATTTCTAATTAATTACTAAGTTGAAAAAATCATGAATACATTGTACATCTCACTTCTTTTTTTAGGATAAACAGTACAACAAACTGGACAGGTCAGAAAAACTGTTTTATAATTGAGGTACTAATAAGTAAGCTGGTTTATTAGTTAATAATTTACACCATTTAGAAAAAAATACTTGCCTTTGTTCACAAGTTAGATTCCCTATGGCTTTGATAGACACAATTTTCTCAGAAATAAAATATTTTCAACTTTAGATACATCCTACTTTCCTCATTAGGTTTCAGTTAATCAGTGTAGTTTACAAAAGGCAATGTCACCAAAAAGTAGATGTTTAGTACCAGACTATACTAATATAAATGCATTTCACTTTTTTTTTTTCTGGTTTTATGAAATTTTCCAGGAATTTTTCCCAAAGAATTAATTGCTCTTTCATTCCTGACTTTTTCTTAGCGGAACAACTAGACTGGGAACCCAATAACATATCTTTAACAATGCTTTGTTCCATCCCTCAACAATCTGATTACAAAGGTTTTAAAAGAATATTTAAATTCACCTTGAAGGTTTTATACTTTGAAGGTAGGTTTGAACTGATAAGGCCTGTTACTTTCTTTCATAAATTTCAAACCATGTGCAGAATCTTGGCTTGAAATGTGTTACTCGACACCAGCCCTCATGTCAGTTCTGATTAACTCTTGATGGTGAAATACTTGACTACTCCTCACAATATTATTGGCATCGTAATTTGATGGCAAACTCTTGGGAATTTGAGTGAAAAATAGAAACTCAAATTTTTGTTTTGACATCACTTTTTAAATTCCTGTGATTTAAGTATTTATTTAGAATTGCTCAGTGATTGTGTTCCATCTCCAAGAAGAGAATGCCAATGACAGATTCTCTAACACTTCTTGTTATGACACTTTCCATGTTTTCTCAGTTATTTTCTAACCAGATTAATGTCCCAAAGCAGGGCTCTTTCAGCCTAGTGGCATACTACTGTTATAGCCTAGAAACCTTGGATTTTAAGATTTCCCCACCGTCTATAGTTTTTATTAAGAAGCTGTTTTATTGTTATTTAATTATCACTCAGCCTAGATTTTTAAGAGTCTGTTTTTTCTCTTTTACTAATTTGTAAGTAATACCCTGTTCCTATTCCTTTGATGGTTACACCAGACATTTTATCGGGCATATTTTAACTTCCAAAAAATCTAAACTCTATCTTTATCTTCCTTCAGAAAAAAGTGTGTGATCCAAATATGCTTTAACTTTGGTCACCATTCTGCCCCAACTTATGTACTATTGTTGTTCAATATTTACTATTTTTTTTTAGTCCTATAAATTATACAGAAACATTAAGGTTTTATACAATCAATATTCATATTTGAGAGACTCTTGGGGTGATACTTAGGAGTGAAACATCATGATGGCTGTAATTTACTTTAAAATACTTCAGAGAAAAAGGGATGAAGCAAAATGAAAACAAAAAGTTAATTGTAAACTCTAGGGAACAGGGTATATGGGTGTTTGTTATAGTATTTTGTCTACTTTTAAGAATGTTTGGAAATTTTTATAATTAAAAAGTCAAAATGTAATAAAAAAGATTCTTAGGTGCTGTACTGGGAAGGCTTTCTGGACATCTAGTCTACTGTAGTACAGTGGCACCTCGGTTTTCGAATGTCATCTGTTCTGGAAGACTGCTCGAGTTCTGAAACGTTCAAAAACCGAGGGATCCACAGCTGACAGCGAGGCCTCAGGATCTTTCACTCAGCGGAAGCTACGTGGCATGTTTGACTTCGGAGGCGAGTTCGAAAACTGAAGCATTTCCTTCCGGGTTTCCGGCGTTCATAAACCAAAATGTTCGCCAATGGGGACGTTTGAAAACTGAGGTACCACTGTATTAGAAACAAATGTGACATCATATTCAATTATTGCACTTACAAAGAAACGATCCATAAATGACCCTGGCCAGATTGTTGGACAACTGAAGGAGAGTAAGAAATGTATGTATTGAGTGATGCGAAGCTATTCAGATGCAGATACGAACAAACAAATTTGTGTGAGTGGACAGTTGGAAAGGCAGGCAGCTGAGCAGGTTGGCAGAATACCAAGTCAGGTAGAGATGGGCCTACTGAAGTGTCTTAATACTGAGCTATCCCGAAGGGCTTAGTTTTTCATTGCATGACCCATGACCCATGACCCATGTAACAGTAGGATCTAGTTTCTCTCTTTCATAGGTCCAGCCTCTCTAGTTTTAGGGAGCAAAAATTGTCTCCTAGCTCCAGCCCAAATCTCACCTGCTCTCTAAGTACACCCATTCTAGCCCCTTCTGTTGCCTCACAGGATGCTTGCAAGTTACGTCCATCAGAGAACTCCCAAGGGCTGGCCTTGCTTAGAGTCCCATTGGGCCAATCCACCTCTGAGCTCCAGAGCTGAGCCACAGCTTGAAAGGAACCTGGGACATTTGGGGAGAAACTAACTTGCCTGAAATTGGGGCGAGAGCTGGAGGGGCAGCTTCCTCCCAGACAGAAGAGCTGGTGGAGGCCATGGCTCCTTTGTCAAGCCCTCATCCCATAGAGCTGGCAGGCAGGCGCCATATTTGAATCTCCAGCACCTGACTCATATCTTTCACCCAGCTCAGGTGACTGGGGAGACTGAGCCACTGGACCCTACAGGACACCTACTACATAAAGCCACTCTACAAATCCCAGGAGACATAGCAGCTCTAACTAATACATAGAAACAAACACCTAGAAGCAGCCAAAATGAGGAGGCAAAGAAACATGTCACAAAGGAAAGAACAGAAGAAAGCTCCAGAAAAGGAACTAAATGAAATAGAGCCAAGCAAGCTAACAGATACAGAATTCAGAATTATGGTTATAAGGATGCTCAAGGACTGTTAAGGAAACTAGTGAGATCATCAATGACATAATAAAGTACCAATCAGAAATGAAGGCTACATGAACTGAAATGAAGAATAACTTACAGGGAATCAACAGTAGAGTAGGGGACGCTGAGAATCAAATCAGCAATTTGGAACATGAGGAAACAAAAAACACTCAACCAGAAGAGCAAAAAGAAGGAATCCAGAAATATGAAAATAGTATAAGGAGTCTCTGGGACAACTTCAAGCAGCCCAACATTTGTATTATTGGCTTACCAGAAGGTGAAGAAAGAGAATAAGAAATTGAAAACCTATTTGAAAAAATAATGACATAAAACTTCCCCTCCCTGGGGAAAGAAATAGACTTACAAGTCCAGGAAGCACAGAGGGTCCCAAACAAGAGGAACCCAAAGAGGCCCACACCAAGACACATCGTAATTAAAATGCCAAAGGTTAAAGACAAAGAGAGAATCTCAAAAGCAGCAGGAGAAAAGCAGTTAGTTACCTACAAGGGAGCACCTATAAGACTGTCAGCTGATTTCTCAACAGAAACTCTGCAGGCCAGAAGGGAGTGGCAAGAAATATTCAAAGTGATGAAAAGCAAGAACCTACAACCAAGATTACTCTACCCAGCAAAGCTATCATTTAGAACTGAAGGTCAGATAAAGAGCTTCTCAGACAAGAAAAAGCTAAAGGAGTTCATCACCACCAAACCAGTACTACATGAAATGTTGAAGGTCTTCTTTAAGAAGAAGTTAATGAACAAAAGAAACTTACAAACAATATGGACCCAGAGACATTGAAGCACACAACAGACTATTGTATCTCAGAGTGAAGGGGGGAGGGGTGGGAAGAGATTAACCAAAGAAGTTATATGAATCTATGCATAAGCCATGGACATAGACAATAATGGGGTGAATGCCTGGGGAGGGTATGGGAGTGAGGTGGAGGAGGTCAATGGGGGGGGGGGGGAAATGGGATATGTGTAATACTTTCAACAATAAGTTTTTAAAAAGAAAAAAAAAGAGAAGAAAAAAATAAGTCTATAGCCCGGTCAGTGTGGCTCAGTGGTTGAGTGTCAGCCTATGAACTAGGAGGTCTCAGTTCAATTCCAGGTCAGGGCACATATCCACCTTGTGGCCTCTATCCCCAGTAGGGGGTGTGCAGGAGGCAGCCAATCAATGACATCATTGATGTTTCTATCTCTCTCTCCCTCTCCATTCCTCACTTTGAAATCAATAAAAAGAAAATTTTAAAAAAGAACAAGTCTGTAGTAATCAAAACAGCATGATATTACCATAAAAACACATATAGATCAATGGAAGAGAACAGTGAGCCTAGAAATAAGCCCAGGCCTATATGGTCAATTAATATTTGACAAAGGAGGCAAGAACATAAATGGGGTAAAGACAGTCTATTGAATAAATGGTGTTGGAAAAATTGGACAAATACATGCAAAAAAAAAAAAAAAATGAAACTAGACCACTTTCTTAACATCATATACAAGAATAAACTAAAAATGGACCAAAAACTTAAATGTAAGACTTGAAGCCATAAAATTCCTAGAAGAAATATAGACAGTAAAATCTTTGACATTTCTCTTAGCAATATTTTCCCTGACATGTCTCCTAGGGCAAGGAAAACAAAAAATAAATAAGTAAACAAATGGGACTACATCCAACTAAAAAGACTGTGCACAGCAAAGGAAACCATCAACAAAACAAAACACAACCTACTGAATGGTTGAAGATATTTGCCAGTGATACATCCAATGAGGGGTTAATATCCAAAATGTATAAAGAACTCATACAACACAACACCAAAACAAACAAACAATCCAATTAAAAAGTGGGAAGAGGACCTGAATAGACACTTCTCTGAAGAGGACATACAGAAGGCCAATAGACATATGAAAAGATGCTCAAGGTCACTAATCATTAGAGAAAGTCAAATTAAAACTATACTGAGATATTACCTCACACCTGTCAAAATGACTATCATCAGAAAATCAACAAACAACAAGTGTTGGTGAGGGTGTGGAGAAAAGGGAACCCTGGTGCACTGTTGGTGGGACTGCAGATTGGTGCTGTCACTATGAAAAACAGTATGGAGGGTCCTCAAAAAATTAAAAATGGAACTGCCTATGACCCAGCAATTCCACTTCTGGGTATATATCCAAAGCCCCAAACACTAATTTGAAAGACTATATGCACCCCTATGTTCACTGCAGCGTTATTTACAATAGCCAAGTTATGGAAGCAACCCAAGTACCCATCAATAGACAAGTGGGTAAAAAGTAGTGGTACATATAAATAATGGACTATTAGCTGGCCACAAAAAATGAAATCTTACCATTTGCGACAGCACGGATGGACCTAGAGGGTATTATGCTGAGTGAAATAAGTCTGACAGAGACAAACCAATACCATATGATTTCACTTATATGTAAAATCTAAAGAACAAAATAAATGAACAAACAAAATAGAAACAGACTCATAGATACAGAGAACAGAATGATGGTTGTCAAAGGGATGGGGGTTGGGGGCTGGATGAAAAGGGTGAAGGGGTTAACAAATACAGATTGGTAGTTACAAAATAGTTATAGGGATGTAAAGTACAGCATCAGGAATATAATCAATAATTTGTAATAACTATGTATAGTGCTAGGTGGGTACTGGAAATATCAGGGGGATCACTTGGTAAAGTATATGATTGTCTAACCACTGTACTATACACCTGAAACTAATACAAAATAATATTGAATATAAACTGTAATTGAAAAATAAAATTTTTAAAATCACTGGAAATTTTTAATCTGTAGTACTCCTCACCCAAAATTTTAGCCAATTACTGGGCAAGTTCAAAATGTCTGGGTTTCTTTTCCCATCAGTTAGAGGCTCTGCAGAAGAAATCTTCCAAGATGAAGCCTGTGTCCAACTCTTTTCATGGCAAATCTCACAGGGCATACACAGTCTCTTCTTTATGTTCTATTGTGATGAAAATATACATTTCTACACTGTCTTGCAACCAACAGTCTTTATATATATATATATATATTTAACCCTCACCCAAGGATATTTTTTCCATTGATTTTTAGAGAGTGGAGCGGGGGAAGAAACATCGATGTGAGATGTTCAGTCAACAAATCTTTAATGAACATCTATTATATGCCAGAAAACTATACTGGTTATTAGGAACACAGCAATAACAAAGTAAATGAAGTTGTTATTCTATATATAGTTGATTCCATGTACTTTTGACAATCTTCTCTCAGAAGTTGGACTGACACATGATCTGTAGCAACATTTTCAAGCAGGGTTGGAAGGAGAAGTATAGGGCAGGCACAGAGAGGCACAGAGAGGCACAGAGAGCAAGGAGTCCCTAGATGCTGCTGCAGTGCAGGCTACCCATAGAGCATGAGGCTAGGAAGGTAGGGACTTGCTCATGGAGGGCCTCGAATGCCAAGCTAAGGTGTTTGAACTGTAATGGAAATGATGACACTAATAGTTCATGCTTATTGAATGCTTACTATGTGCTAAGAGCTATACACGAATTACCTCATTTTAATTCTCTCAACAACTCTCCATTACTATTATTATCTCCAGGATGCAGATGAAAAACTGAGTCACAGAGAGAAAAAGAAACTGCTCTGGGTTCCACAGTTGTGTCGAAATATTTTAGCAGGATAGAGTTGTGTTGTAGAAATCTGGTAGCCACGTGTGAGATGAATTGTAACAAGGAGAGACCACAAATGGTGGTCCTAAGAGAATCACCAGGGAAAGGTAACAAGAGCCTGAAGCAGGCCAGTGGCAAGGGGAACAGAAAGAAATGGATGCAAAGACCAACTGGACATGCAGGGCAGTGACTGAGGGGAAGATATCACAGACACCTCTTAGCTGCTGAGGCTGGGCATCCTGGAACAGAAGGTAGGCCCATTATCAGAAGAGATAGAGCCAAGGAGAGAAACAGATTTGGTGAAGAAGATGTTGAGCTCAGGTTTGGGGTATAGAGAGTGTCTAAGGAGCCTGTGGGAACCTCATGAAGACATCTTACAAGCATTTGAAAAATCAGTGACTTGATCTGGGGAAAATATACCAGGTCTGCATCAAGGTATTGGTTGAAGCTATTGAAGTGAGCAATGATCGACAGATAAGATAGCCAAGGACAGCTAGTGGATGCCCACAGTTAAGAGAAAGAGAAGCCCATGAAGGAGCAGATCCAGGCAAGTACCTTGTTAGGAAAATGAAAGGAAGAGAGAATTTCCAAAAGAAATGGGAGTTGAAGATAGTCAAACGCTGAAGAGCCCACAGATAATTATGACTTAAAAAAACCCACACTACCTGGAATTTGGAACTAAGGAGTCCTGCTGAATGTTTCAGAGGATGAAGAGAAGCCCTTAAACTCTACTTGTGAGAGAATAAATGGGCACAATATTTCTGGAGGCCAAAGGGGTGATATGCATCAAAATAATTAAAATTTTGCAGATCTGGAAATTATACTTCTAGAAGTTATACTGCTAGACATTTATATAGAAAAGCAATATGGCTATAAGACTATTGGTCAAAATTTTGTTGAAAATAGTGAAAATTTGTAAACAGCATAAATGTCCAATAGAGAATATTTGATGAGCCATGAAGATACTTGTGATTGGTTATAAAGACAAAGAAGCGGGTTACAAAACTGTGTACCGTATGATACCCCTCCCTCTTTTAAGGGAGGAATATATAGAGAAAAAGAACTGAAAGGATACACTGCAAACATTTTATGATGGTTGTTGTTGGGTGGTAGGATTTGATAATTACAAAATCTCCGTTTTCCCTTCCCCACATGCATTTACCGTCCCTCACCCATTTGGATTACCTGTATTTTCTATAACAACTCTGTCAAAATAAATATAATATGCAATGCAAATGTAATTTTAAGTATTCTAGTAGCCACACTTAAAAACTGAAAAGAAACAGAGAAAAATAATCTTAATATATTTTATTTAACACCAATATATCCCAAATACAGGGGTGGGCAAAAGTAGGTTTACAGTTGTGAGTACAGAAAACTGTTGTATTATTTATTTATTTATGTATGTATATATGTATGTATTTATTTATTTATTTATTATTGTATTATTTATTATTACTAACCTTCTTTTGCCCACTCCTGTATTATCATTATAACATACAGATTATATAACAAATAATCAATACAGAAAATATTAATGCTATTTTACATGTTTTTAGCACTCAGCCTTCCACATCAGGTGTGCATTTAACATTTACAGAATCTCTCAATTTGGGCCATCCACATTTCAAGCCACCATGGCCGCAGGGCTTCCACATTATACAGCACGATTCTATAACACAATGTCTAACATTTATCAAGGACTAACTATGTGCTAGACAATGTTCTAAACCCTTTGAGTGGGGATTATAACTCATTCGATCTCACAATAGCTCCATAAAGTTGTGCCTATTATTGTCTCCGTAAGCACAGGATGCTGCAGGAAGAACATCACGCTACAAGTTGTGGTGCTTTTACAAGCCGCTTTCCTAATGTGATAGTGTGGAGGCCAGGCTGCAAAGGCTTATTGACTCAAGGGGAAATGAGGGAGTTGAGAGAGGCTAAAACATTCCAGAAGCATGGCAGCGAAGAAGTTAACGGAGTGAGGGAAACATGAGGACAGAAGACGCTTTGTAGGGCAGGGACACATGAAGATGAATGTAGGCTGGAGGGAAGCGGGAGATGGAAAGTAAGAAGGAGACTGCTGGGGGTGTTGTTGGACCAAGCTCTCCGTGAGAATGAGGTTCTGCCTGGGCTCTGGCGGGGTCATGATATACAACACAGATTTCCAACTTGGGGGTGGGGTGGGACGGGGGCTATCATAGCCTAGTGAGGGGACAGACTGCAGACACCCGACAACTCCATCCTGCAGGTGAATGTAAACAGGGTGGAGACTGGTGGTGGTGGAAGGGACTTCCTGCGGAGTTGTCGAACTGAGTTGTGAGGAATGGAGCTAGCCAGCAAAGAAGCAAAAAGGGAGCAGATCAGACTTGAGAAGTACTTAACTACCAGGCCTGGTGACTGACTGGAGGTAGATGATGCGAGACAGTGAAGATCTGAGGATGACACCCAAGTTTCCCGCATGGGCAAAAGGCAGAGACTCACATTTACCTAGTGCTCTCTGGGGTCAGGCATTCATCCTGCCGGCCACATATGCATCTCATTTAATTCCTGCAGAGCTCCCATACCACACTGGGCGTTTCACAGATGTGTAAGCTTACTGACCCCGGGTGTCACCATTAGTAAGTGGAAGAGTCAGGATTTGAACCCAGGGTATTATAGAGATGGAGGAAGGGAGAAAAGGTGATAAGGGGCCAGAGCCAGGATGCGTGGTCCAGGAGGTGAGCAGGTGTGGTGAAAGTTAAGCTGCCCACAGATGTGTGGGAAGGTAAGGCACTCCAGCAGGAGGGCGGCAAGACCAGCCTCTGGTCAGGAACAGAACTGGCAGCCTGGGAGGGAGGACAGGAAAGATAGAGAGGAAGGGGTCAGGAACAGAGATGGGGGAAGGAGCAGCAGGTTTTGGTTAAGGTGGCAGCTGTCAGCTCCTGAGGACGGGAGGCATTTGTGTACCTAATCAGAGGGGGCAAGGGGGTAGAGGAAGCGGTGTGATCTTGGCAGAGAACAAGGAGGGGGAGGCCCAGAAAGAGAGATTGGGGTCCGGTGGGGGCATTGATGCTGGGTCCAGAACACAGTGGCAGGCTTAGAGACTCCCCCACCGAAGGTGACAAGTTCTTCTCTTAACCAACTTCAGGGGAAGTGACCACAGATGGAGGGGCCCTAAGAAAAACAGAAATAGAGGAAACCCGGTTAGGGATAAAGATCTGCAAAGGGATGGAAAAGGAGGGAAATTAGGAAACTACAGGAGAGGGAAACATGAGGAAGGTGCGTCAGGAAAGGAAAAGGAGAGGGAGGTTGAAGTAGAACCCCCAAAATCCAGCACACCCCAGCACCCTACGGGTACCACTGTGGACGCCTGCAGCCATGGGGGTGGGTGGAATGGGGGTAGAACCTGAGCCGGGGCAAGACCCCTAGCTGTCCCAGCTGAAACCAGACCATGACAGACTCAAGTGGCTGGTCTTGTGTAGTCTGTTTCTTCACCTGTAAAATGGGGTTCTTGACAGGTGGCTGGATGTCAAAGTATTTGGAAAGCACCACAACAGGGGAAAGTGTTACTTTGAAGGTCTATCGAATTAAATAGGATCATGTTTATCCAGAACCATACGAATGAGCTGTGGGCGGTCCGCAGATGCAAGTCTAGGAATGGCCTGGTGGATTCCCAGCTCCCCTACTTGTCCAATTTAGGGAGTTGGAAGTCAATGCCCAGCCTCACAGTGGTGTAGGAGGTGAGGACCTGCGGCTGGACAGGTGAGGCTCATCTCCGGCTAGAAGCGCAAGGCAACTAGTGCCTTTTCCTTCGCAGCCCCGGGCGCCTGGTCTGTCTCCGCGCACAGGCCCCGGCAGTGCTTACCCAGCTGAACGCGCGTCCCTGCGGGGACCTCGATCCCCTGTCGTTTCTTTCCACAGAGAACGAAACTCTCGTCTTCTGCGCCTCTGCCCAGCTCCGCACCCTCGCCTTCTTAGTGATATGGCCTGTGAGGTCCTGGTGCCCATTTGGGGGAGCATCCCCCTGTCCAGAACTGAGGATGCGGCAAAGGGGAAGGGGGAAGAAACGGGGGAAAGTCGGGGTGGGGGAGCAGGGAAGCAGGAGAGGGGGGAAATGGAAAGCCCGAGACAGGAATGCGAGAGGGAAAGACCGGCACAGAGGGCCAGAAAGAGACGCAAGAGCTCGCCACGGATTCCGCGAGGATTCCTGCCGCAGACGGTCTGGGCGCCTCCGCGGGCTCCGCCCCGGGTTTCCCCGGACTCGAAGGGCTGCGGGGTGCGACGGCCTCACATCCCCCTCTCTCGCCCCTCCCTCCCCACCTCGCCCGCGGGGGCCCGGCCGGTGCGGCGTTGGCGCGCGGGGGCTTTTCGGGGCAGTGGAGTGGAAAATAGACTTTAACCCGCTTTGTGGCGACCGAGGCGCCCGGAGCGCTCTTCGGGACTAGGGCTCCGGGCGCTCCGACGGCCACTCCTAAGACCCGGCCTGGAGTCCCCGCAGATTCTCGCGGCACGCGGCCCCCTGGCCTCCGGGCGCCCGGAGACCCGGCGCGGATCTGCGCACCCGGGCGGCGGCCCAGCCGCTCTGACTGACCCCGACGGCGGCCCGGAGGTGGGGAGCGCTGCGGTCCCCACCTCGCACTGTGCTTGGCGAGGTCCGGGTCTCAGCCTCCCCACCTCCTCCAGCGCCCTCTTAGGCCTTGGTGCGGCGTTTTCCCGCGGCCTGGAAGGCCTGGGAAAAAGTTTCCAGAGTCCTGGGTCTCCCTTGCCAACAGCCCTCTCACCCCCCAGGAATTATTGCACGAAACGGGACATGGCCAGAGCAGAGTCGTCGCTGTTCTGCGGTCGTGGGTTTACGGTGACAGTCGGGAGGCCAGACTCGGTCTGTCGGTGCGTCTTCTTGGGGACGCAGCCGACTGCTCCGCCAGCTCCAATTTAAGACAATGTGCTCGAGGCCCCGGCCTCGCCCGGGCGGCCTGCGCCCGACCCCCACGACCAGGGACCGCGAGGGAAGCAGACGCGCGGGCTGAGGCCGGCGGCCCAGGTGCGAGACGCCTCGGTGGCCGTGGCTGGGCCCAGGGGATGCTTCGGAGACCCGCGAACTTCGGCTCGAGGGCTGCAGGGCGACCGCTCTGGCGGCTCCTCTCGCTCTGCCCTCGGCTTGGCCTCTTGTGAAAAGAATCGAGAGACCCCTTTCTGGAGCTCTCCCCCCATGACACCCAGAAAACGCGAAACTTCACGAACAAGGCCGCGGCCCAGGACACAGACGGTGGATGAGCGGGAGGGTCCCGGACGCGGGGGAGCGGGGAGCTGGTTCTTGGGAGAACCTATGTGTTGGACCTTAAACACCCACTTTCCACTCGTTTCCAAGTTGCCTAAGAACTGAACATCCCGGGACGCACTGGAGAAGGCTCAGCTGAGTGACAACGGGGAGTGGGGTTGGAGTTTCTCCCAAGCCCCCGGCCCCGCGGACGCCTTCTTCGGCTCCCGAGTGGGTGGAGACGGTGGTGGCGGCCGCCGAACTCAGCTAAAGGGCGGAGGCCAGAGAAGCCAGCCGCCAAGGGGCGGGAGGGGAGGGGAGGGGAGGCCTGGATCGCCCCGCTAACGCTCCAGTCCGGTTTTTGCCTCCGACTACTGGCTCCTTTCCCCACCCGCGGTCCCTCGCCCCGCCCCGCCCCGCCCCCCACCTTGGGGCAGGTGAGCAGCGGCCAATGGGCGAGCGCCGGGCAGGTGCCCGCTAACTCGCGCTTCTCAGCGCCACGGCGGAGGCCGAGCTGGGCACTGCTGGAGGACCGGGGGCGGGGGTCGGTCCCCGCTGGACTCGGGAGGGAGGGGGCCGAGCTCAGCCCCCAGGCCGTAGAGGCGGCTCGCAGCGTCGCACGGAGCCCGCGCCAGTGCAGGCGCCCGGAGCTGCCCGCTCGGCGGCAGAGGCCGGCGCGACTCGCTGCGCGCGGTGGCCCGACTCCGCGTTCGCTGGCTCGCCAGCCCCTCGCTACTCCGCGCCCGGCTCACCCGCAGGGGCTGAGCGCGGGCGGGCGGGGGAGGTGAGGGGTACTGGTGTGTGTGCATGTGCCTGGTTGGGTGCACACCCCGCACGGCGGCGGCGCAAGGACGCGGAGCGCTCCCCGGAGCCCCACTGCCTCTCTCGGCTCTGGCGCCCGCGACCATGTTCCAGCCCACGGCCAAGCGCGGCTTTACCATCGAGTCCTTGGTGGCCAAGGACGGCGGCACCGGCGGGGGCAATGGCGGCGGGGGCGCGGGCTCCCATCCCTTGGCGGCGGCCGCCTCGGAGGAGCCGCTCCGGCCCACGGCGCTGAATTACCCTCACCCCGGCGCGGCCGAGGCGGCCTTCGTGAGCGGTTTCCCTGCCGCCGCCGCTGCCGCCGCCGCCGCGGGCGCCAGCCGCTCGCTCTACGGTGGGCCCGAGCTCGTGTTCCCCGAGGCCATGAACCACCCGGCGCTGACCGTGCACCCGGCGCACCAGCTGGGCGCCTCCCCGCTGCAGCCCCCGCACTCCTTCTTCGGCGCCCAGCACCGGGACCCTCTGCACTTCTACCCCTGGGTTCTGCGGAACCGCTTCTTCGGCCACCGCTTCCAGGGTGAGTGCCCACGCTGTGCCCGCCCAGGCGGCCGGCCGGCGCCCGCGCTGAGGTGGCGCGGGGGAGGCTCGGGGGCGCGCGGGGCTGTTCGGAAGTTGTTTCGAGAAGGTTGCGGGTCCTCAGAGGCCGATTCCCAAGCCGAGAAGAGCCGCGCCAGATCCATCACGCTTCTGCCGCTTTGGGTTTCCTCCCAGAGAGCCAGGTTAGGATGTCCAGGCTTTCCTAGTTATGATGCCGACCCGGACGCCAAACCCGGGAGCATCTTTGGAGCCTCTCCCGGTCCTCCCGGCGGCCTGTCTTAATCTCTCCCGGCTGAGCCAGTCCCAGCCCAGGGAGCGCAGCGCCCGCCGCCCTCCCTTCGCCCCGGCCGGATCTGGGACCATACTTCACTCTCACGTCCGTCACCAACTCCCAGGGATCCGCCCTAGCGGGCACGTCCGAGCCGGGCAAAGTCCACCTGCGTGCCCCGGGTCTGTGGGAAGAAGGGGCAGCGGGCAGGGAGGCAAACTGGAGAGTTAATGTTCAGTATGGCGTTCTCCGCTGTCTTGAGATGTTTCTCAACAACCTGTGCGCGACTTCTCCAAATCTCACGCTTCTCTCGGACCCAGGGAGAGGAAGATTTGCAATAGCAAACCAGCTTCCTCTGGGAGCCCACCGGCGGCTGGGGGGCCGACCTCGGTCCTCCCAGGCAGGGGGCGGGGGCAACAAGCTTTTAAGGTCGTCGGGAGTCCGAGCCCCCTGGTCCGCTACGGGCGATGGGTTTGGTAATGAAGATTCCCCCACCGGCCGCACGCGCGCGCACACACACACACACACACACACACACACACACGCACGCACACACACACGCACACGTTTCAACGATCTGACTTTCCCCCAAGGAGAACTACATTTGTTGGAGTTCGTTTTCTTCCTTGAATTTGTTGGAGTTTGTTTTCCTCCCCCCCTCCTTTTTTTTTTTTTTTTTTTAAGAGTAGCTTTAATTTGTGCAGTAATTGCTTTCGTCTCCGGCTTTATTTTTGTTGCTCTACACCGGACCTCAGCCTTGTGAGGTTCCATGACTGAGAGCTAGGTACCCCGGCTTCCAGGGAAACAAATGAAAGGACACAGCTAGAGCCTAGGCTCCTGGAGCTAATCTGAAGGTAAACCCGTCTACACAAAGTAAACTGGATATTTGGTACATAATAGGAGAGAAAATTGAACTCTTGAAGCCTTAGCTATAGCTGCTTGTTTCCCGGGAAGCCGCTGTCCCGGTCCCAATTTGTCAGGCTGTTTTCTCAGTTCCTTCTGGCTGGTAGACGCTGACCCAACAGATCCCACAAAATAAGGAAATGTAATTACTTGAACAAGAATTTTTGTGGGCACACGTCTGCCCCCCGGGGAATTTCAAAGATTTGTCCAAATTATCCCGGGGGGGCGGGGAAGGCCTACGGTGTCAGGCAATTTGGGCGACGAATCTGTCCATTAAAATCAATGTTTACTGGAAAAATTAAGTTTTGTTCAAAATTGAGCAAACCACCTCGGTCCTCCTTGGGCTTGGTTCCCGGCCTGAGTCTTGAAACCCAGTGCCCGCGGACCGATTTGAGAGTCAGGCTGTCTGTGGACCTTTGCACCCCAGCTGGGTGAAGGGACTCGTGGAGGGTACTGAGGCTCGGACCAAAGGGCAGAGCCCGTCCTAAGCCCGGCGGTGTCCGCTCAGCCTGAGAAGGCCTCTCCCCCGGCGCCCTCGGCTTCTGACCCGCGCCCCATGCCCTCCCCGCCACTTTTCTCGCCTCTGGCCTCGCCCACCCTGGCTCGCGGCGCCTCTCGAGAGATCCGGCTCTGGCTCCGAGCATCCCCAGCCAGACGAGGCCGGATCAACCCTCCGCAAAACCCTTTAGGAAACTGCCGCTGCTCCTTGAGCAATCAGTCCCTGCGGGCACGTTGTCGAGTCGCAAAACGGTCGGATTTTTCGCTCACGAACCGTGTCTGGATGCGGAGATGGAGCCAAGTGTGGTCGCATTTTTAAACTCGAAAATTCGTTCGACACTGAAGGACTTTAGAGCCCTGAGACGTTTTGGTTTCGGGCGGGTCAGCGTCGAAGCAGACCCGTGCGCGCCCCGCGGCCGTGCGCCCTGAGGTCCCAGGGGGACCTCAGAACCGCGGGCCGAGCCGGCCCAGGTCTTCCGGCGCCGCGTTTTCTAGAGAACCGGGTCTCTGCGTTGCTCATTTCAGCCCTGTTTTAATACTAGAAACGAAACCCTACACGAACGAAAAGGAACGGGTCTGCGCTCGGTGCGCTGAGCTTTCTGGCAGCCGGATCCCGGTGCGCAGGGAAGCAGCTTCTCCGCAGAGCAAGGCGGTGGAAGAGATGCCGGCGCGGGATGGTCAGAACTGGGCTGCGGAATCCTGAAGCGGGGGATGGGGGGGTGCTTCCGAGGCCTGGAGGGGAGGTGCCGGTGGAGACCAGGTGTTGGCTGCACTTCGGAGTTATTTCCAGGACCTCAGGAACTTTCCAAGCCAGGGAGCAGCTCCGGGAGGGGGCCTTGGGAGACCCAACCCTCTGGGACTGGAGTGGGTAATGGGCCGGTGCTTCAAAGGGCGCCTTTGTTCCGGCAGAAGGAGGGGAAGCGAGGTTATCTCCGCCGCGCAGCCAGCTTCTCCCTCTCGTAGCCCCAGGCCCCTCAGCCGCGCCATCAGGCCTAGAGCCCGTGGCCCGCCCGGGCCTCTGCAGAAGGGACCGCAGCTCCAGCCCTGGGCCCTTCAGATCCCTAGCTCCCACCTCTAGCCGCCTGGTTCTTGCGAGTCTCTATTGCTAGTTGCTAGCCGGTGCCTTGAAGTGGCCCACAGAGAGAGGCTGGAGGAAAATGGGATTTGGTGTCCTTGTCTGAAACTGACAGCCTACTCTCACAGCCCAGAATTACTGGATAAAAACAAGCCACACTGCACCCCAAGCTTGTTCTACTCTTGTGCTCCAGTTAAGGGAAACTGAAGCCTGGTAGGAACTGACACAAACCACAAAATTATAAAACAGCCATCAAGTCACACACTGAGGCCAGTCCTGCTTCCTCTGCTCCATGCTTCCTTTCATACCTCTTCACTTACACCTATAAGATCTCTCTGCTCCCACCTCTTCTGACCAGCCTGGGCCAGTCCAACTGCTGGAGCCAAACCCTGCAAATGCTGGGGATGAGCTAGGCTTTCTCTCTTCCTCTCCATGATCATTTGTCCAGAGAAAACCCCTGTGGGGACTTCACCTGGGCTCACAATGATGTTGTTTTTTGAAGCAACTTATTTTAACACCAACATGAAGTATCTGCTTCCCACCCACCTCTCCCACCTTTCTCTTGCCCACACTTGAGACTTTAATCCATATCATTCCCACCTGGATCAGGCTCCTCCTTTCTCTCCCTCTTACACCTTTCTGTCAGACCACCTCTCTGATCATCTGTCCCCTCCACTACCACAAGTTAAACTTCTCTTCCTTCAGTCAGGCCTGAGAGTCCTGGGCCTGCCCCATCTTGAAGGGCCCAATGGGCAGAGTGTCCCTCCCTCTGTCTTCCTACAATGTAACCCCCCCCCTTTTGGTAGCGGCGCAGATCCAGCCACTTGAAATGGACAAGGTGGCTGGAAATTACTGACTTCTCCCAGTCAGGGGACTTGGTCTCCCCCCAGGTACTAGCCCCTCATTCCTAGGCAATGCTTTTCTACAGAAAACCCCAACAATAAAGTTTGCCTATGTTGGGTGTCCGAAGCCCAGAGACTTGGAGAAAGTAATGTCAGGCAATTTCCACCAGCAGAGGGACATGAACCTGGAGAGTTTTAGCAACAGTATCTCAGTTATGTTCATTTAAAGACCTATTTCAAGAGATGGGAGATCTCAATGGAATAATCTAAACAATTGTTTTAAGAACGAAACAACGGGTCGAATTAAGTCAAACCAGAAGGCCAGTTCTGAAGAAATTCATTGGATCAGTCAATCTTGACAGTTAACTTTGTCAAAACATCCTATCTACTGCTCTGCATTATTGGTGGGTCAGGGGGACTGTTAGGTGCCACTGAATGAGAATCCAGGGGTGATTTCAGGGCGTTTTCGAGTCTGCTGGCATGTGCAACCAAGCCAGAGGGGGCCTACTGGGGCTGGGCATGGGGTTGGGGATTCACAGAGACTGGGGCTGTGGGTGAAAGCTTGTTTAGCTTTTGTAGTTCCTGGCCCCACCACCCCAGCCTCATCCAGTCCAATATCATCCCCTCCTCCCGCATGTGGGAGCCGAGTCGCCCTGATGACCAACATTTGCCAAGGGACAGTCACACTCTTTGAAAATCCTGTGTGGTAGATGAGAGAAAAAGACAGTAGGGAGGCTGGAGCATATATTTACACACACCCATGCAGAAACCAATATACCTATATCTATATATATATTAGAGAGAAAGATGATATCAAGATATTTATAAACATGTTTCTTTAGCATGAGACTATTTGGGGATGAAGCAAAGTCTTTTCCCACCAGAGAGCAGCATTAAGAGTCTCCTGTGGGGAGAGGATTTTTCCGGAGGGGAAAGGGGAGAGAGGTGGGGAAGGGCAGAAGAAGAGCCCGACCTTAGACCTGCAGGTGCTGTCTGGCCATTGACCTAGCCGCTGGCCTGCCTGTATTTACCACTTGCGGGGTAGAGCCTGGGCATTTTCAAAGGGCTAGTAGCCTGAGCAAGGCTGGGTTAAGCAGGTGTGAGGGAGCGCGCCTCCGGTATTCTCTAGTTCTTGAATCTGTGTTTAGCCTGGGGATGCCTAACAGTTTAGCTGTCTCCCTTATCACCTGACAGCCCTTTCTCTCCTCTTGGTCCACTTTGAGGGAGATATGATGGGACAAGCAGACAAATAGAGCTAAGGGACTTTACTCATGGCCTTGGCCTCTTGGGTTGCTGCAGGCACGCTGGGTTTGGGCCGAAAGGCGCCTCCCCAGGCCCGGGTCCACCCCCTGGCCTAACGGCAGCGCTCTGTGTCTGCGCGTCTCCTAACCCGGGTAGCTCTGGGGGTTTAGGGGTATTGGGGAAGAGAGTGGACTTAAGGAGGGAGAGGCAGAGGGAGAGAGGAGAAAAGGGGGGCTCTCCAGGGCGTCTGCGCTCGGGCGGAGGTGCCCGGGCTGCGCTCACCGCGCCCCTTCTCTCTGTCTGTGCTCGCGCGGGGGACCGTCGGCGGCGCGGCGGCAGCGAGCGACGTGCCCCAGGACGGGCTGCTTCTGCACGGCCCCTTCGCCCGCAAGCCCAAGCGGATCCGCACGGCCTTCTCGCCCTCGCAGCTGCTGCGGCTGGAGCGCGCCTTCGAGAAGAACCACTACGTGGTGGGCGCCGAGCGCAAGCAGCTGGCCGGCAGCCTCAGCCTCTCGGAGACGCAGGTAAGCGCCCCGCCGGCGGGCGCCCCGCGCTCCCGCAGGAGCCCCGAGGGAGGCGGGAGCGGGCGGGCGCGGGGAGCGGCCCCAGTCCTTCCCCTGCCTTCCCCCGGGCGCCTCTGCCCGGCTTAGAAAACCACCCCGCAGCGCAGCGCTTCCGCAAAGCCTGTCTTTAGACGCCTGGACCTTCAAAGGTGTTTAAGCCTCGCAGAGGCCGCAGGGTTTTAATCCAGCCCCAAGGACTCACCAGAGGGGGGATCAAACCTTATACCGAGTCTGCTCCCAAAGCCAACAGGAGGGACCGGTTATCTGTCACTCCCGGGCCGCACCGGTGGACACCCGCAAGCCATCTCAGCGCTGTGATTACTGCTCCCCTTCTCCCTCCACTCTTTTGGGGTGCTCACGGTTTCGTGGGGCGTCCAGGCCTTCCCCGCACTGGCTTTGCTGCCCTTCATGGGCAGAGCTGGCAGAGGCCTCGACTGCCCACCAAGGGATGCGGTAGGGGGGAGAAAGCCGACGTGTCCTCAGGGTAGAAACATCAGAAACAGAGGGGATAAGCTGGGGAGCAGCCAGCCTTGCTTGGGGTCGGAGGGTGGCCCTGATCTCCGCCCAGGCTGGTTGGCAGGGAACCGTGGAAATGGCTCTGGAAATGCGCGGGCATTTCTGAGGAATGGTGGGAAAGTAGATTCTGGGTACTCAGGGGCTGTTTTCGGCCACCTGAAGGGCTGTTGAGTTAGGGAGAGAAAATACTTCGGTGTTGGAGGGAGTTGAACTGGTTGAAATGACAACCACCACGTATTTTTGTAACTGATAATTTTTTTAAAAATTTTTAAAGAAGTAGATGGGAGCCCGGTCGGTGTGGCTCAGCGGCTGAGCATCAACCTATGATCCAGGAGGTCGGGGTTGATTCCCGATCAGGGCCCATCGCTGGACTGCAGGCTCCATCCCCAGCCAGGGGGCACGCAGGAGGCAGCCAATCAGTGACTCTCATCATTGATGTTTCTCTCTCTCTCCCTTCTTCTCTCTGAAATCAATAAAAATATATATTTTTTTAAAAAGTAGATGGGAGTTATAGGGAAGCAGATTTGGGTTTATTGTAAGAAAAGGCTGCCATAAACAAATGCTGCCTGGAAGCACCGCCTAAGCTTTTGGTCTGCCTGAGTACGACTTGCTAGAGGGGCCGGCTCTTGCCCTGGAGGCAGATTTCAGTGTCTGGATGGGCCTCTGAAGACCTTGCTCCCTTTGGTCCTGGTCAGCTCCCAGATTTGCAAATAAGAGGTCTGCAAGCTGGCCTAGCATTTCGGCATCTGCTCCCTTTTCTTGTACCCCTCGCCCCCTATCCTCCACCACCCTCCACCTTAGTCCCAGACCTGGAGAAGGCGCTAGGCTGGGGGTTGCAGGGGCAGCCTGGGTCTCCCGGGTAGCAGTGAGGATAGGAAGGGGATCTAGTGGGAGAGTCCAAACCCTAACTGCGCCCTCAGCTCCCTGCGGCCCACCACCGACCTCACCCACTCATCCTCACGTCCCGTTTTGGTATCTACTAACGTCCTATCTGTCTGATGCTCCATTTATTCAATGCATCGCTCCGTCTCTGCTAAGAGACCTGCGTTTTTTCAGATTTGCTATCTGGGCTGTTCTAACCACAGAGATAAAGCATACAAAACAACAGAGTTAATTCTAAAAACATTTTAAAGAAAGATATGTTTAAAAAACCCCACGTTGATAAAATAATACCCCCTTTCCCTTCTGGCAAACAGCATTTTAAATTTGTCTAAAACAAGGTGCCAATTTAAGAATGGTGTTTACAGTTAACTTCATTTAAAAAGTACTAGTTATTAAATTTTAATTGCAGGAGTGTAAGAAAACAAAAGGGCTTATAATTCCACCACCCACAGATTAACACTTGTTGAAATAATGTTATTGTTGTAAACTTTCAATTTTTTAGCTCAGTGAGAGCATTTTTAACGAACTTTCTTTAACTGAATCTAGCTTTCTTTAACTGAATCTGCCTGTCAGTATTTGCTCCTAACAATGCCAGTTAGTAAACGTGATTGTTTCTTTCATTTTTATTGTAAGATGGTTTAAACTTATATTTAAAACAAACATTTTAAACAGCTTCACTATCAAAACTCATGTCTGATCTCATTCCATCTGTATAGGTGAGCTGGTTTTAGCATATTATAGAACAAAAAATAATAATAAAACTATAGGAGGTTTGCACCTGAGAAACCTGCTCATCTATATTCTTGTAGGGAGAGGCTTTCTTTCCAGGTGAGGACTCTGAGGTGGAGAGAGCGGGCAGAGCTCCCCAGGCAGGCGGATGGGATTTCACTATCTGCCTTCCTGCTAACTGACTTTGTCACCTTTGGGCGAGGTACTCAACCTCCCTGAGATCTGGTTTGCACCCCCAGAAAATAGGTTGTTTGAAGATTAAAGGCACTTAATATTCACTCAAGTAATATTAATTCTCATCCCCAGCCCTTCCCTTTATTTAAAGTAATGTGTCAAGTGAATATTATTTATTAAGATTCAAATCTAGGCTGCCTGACTCAGTCCAGTGTTCTTTCTGCTATGTCCAGTCTCCTTTATCATCAAAGCTGTCTTTCTGTCCCTCTTCTAACTTATCACTTGGACCTAGGTTATATCATGAACTAATTACGTATTCATTTTTTAGTATTTACCAGGCAAGCTTACCTATCATTTCCAATTATCAGCTATTTGTCAAGCATCATTCGCTCCCATCAGCCCCCTGCCATTTGTTTCTACTGTCAATATCTATATTTGTCTCTCGGAGCTCTCTAATCTGTCCCTCACAGATAGCTGTTTTATATCTAGCCATTACTTATGCCTGCTCTCATTGAACTGCCTCCCAAAGCTGATTAATTTGTATTTTGTCTTTTCTATTAATTATGATATTCGTCCTAACAATTACTCCTATTTACCCAACTGTTGGTTATCTCTCTATAATCTGTTTTATCTACTGTATATCCACCATCCACGTCAAATTTTCCATCTCTATAGATCTATTTAGCGACTGACAGATAGTACATTCCTACATCTGCTAATGGTTATCTATCATCTTTTTGGGCCTCAGTTGCTGTATCTGTAAGACTGAATGAAATTAACTCCAGGGTTCTTTCCAGCCCTAAGTTTCTGCTCATCTATATTCTACTTCTCTGTTTCTGTATAATTCCTCCTCTAAGTTCTCAGAGCGCACAGTATACCTCCAACATCAAAATATGCACAGGACTTTGTTGTTTAATTATCTGCCATGTCCAAATGTCAGTCTGTAGACAGGCTGTATCTATTTCACAAAGAAATCTTAAAATACAGATTCCTAGGCTCCATTCAGGAGATTCTCAGGAGTTTCAGGATGGGACCCAGGAAAAGTTTTTAAACCCACTCTCTGAGTGATTTTGATGAACAGCTGGACTGAGCATCTCAGCTCTGGGAGGCAGAGGCCAAGCTTTCCTATTTCTCGCTGTACCCCAGGCCCCAGCTCAGTGACCAGCAAAGAGTAAATGCTCCATAAACATGTAATGAATGGACAAACTTCTGTTGATTGTACACATATCCATATGTTAATTTGGTCAGTTCTTTCCCTCGCTCTCTGCTGTCACTGCTCCCTGTCCCTCTGTTTTCTATCTTTCCTTTGCACTTTCTACTAGATTGTTGATCTAGACCAAGGGTAGGGGATGTTCAGCCCTTGGGCCGAAGTAATTTGGTCTGGCCCTGCCAAGGCAACCGCAGGCAGGACTCTAAATTCAATATATCTAGGAGGTTTTTTCATAGTTAATTTTTAAGTTGATAATTTTGTATGGCCCACAAATGTTACAAATATCCAAATGGCCCTTGGCAGAAAAAAGGTTCCCCACCCCTGATCTAGACAATCTAGTTTTATCTGTGGATAAAGCTTCTGGGAAGGTTAGGCAAATCAGTGAGTGGATCTTACTCCAGAGCTCAGGGGTCTTTATACACCCAAAGCTTTAGCATGGAGTGTGGGGAGGTGGGCACCCTGAGCTTCTTTGTTGGGGCAGGGCTGTCTGTGTGCTTGAGAGTAGGGTATTTGTGCTGGGATGATGGTGGGTTTTTCCAGGAGATGGAGGGAGGGGCCCCAGGCTCTTCTTCCTTCTGGCTCTAATCACTTGCTCCTCACTGCTGCGGTGCAGCCCTGGAGACTCCATAAACTTATAATGAATCAATGGACAAACTTCTCTTGATTGTACACACATCCATATGTTGCCCATCTAAGTTCAGTCCTAGTCACTAGGTCAGATCAGAGCCATGAGTGCAAGTGAGTGAGTGAGTGAGTGTGTGTGTGTGTGCATATGTGTAATGGGTGTGTGGTAACATTGTGTGCCACAATATAGGGCACATATAGGCTTAGTGTTATTGATGCCCAAGCCAGGTGATAACATGTGTGTGAGGGGGCACATTAGTTTTAGGGGGAGTGTGAGAAAGCATTTGTTTGCTCCAGGCTGATAGATTGGTCAATGTTTCCAGCTGCCCCTCCTGCTCTGAATAGTTCAGCAGGTGTTTCTTTACCTTCCCTGGCTTTAAGTTTAGCTGAGCTGTGAGGGGGAAATGTGCAGAAACGTGGTCCTTGGCCTTGGAGATTCCTCATTTAGTGGTGGGACCTAAAAACAAAGTGTACACGCTTGTGGGACATGCACAGGATGAGCACCTGAGTCCCCTTGAAGTCACGGTGTGGGCTGAGGGAGGTCAGGGAGACCCACCTGAGAGTGAGGGCAAGCATCCAGGATGGTCTGAGAGAGGAGATAAGAAGGCTTAGGAAAGCTAGGGCTATGGTTGATGGGGGGTCATAGGTGACCTCAGCTGCATGGGGTGAGAGCTGATCTTAACATGGCGTTGGACTTGACCTTGAGAGTGGGAGAAGCTCACATGATCAAATGATAGGAAACGGATCCCTGATTCTGTGCATGTCCCTCAAGGTGAGAGGGCAGGGAGGAGAGCAGGCTGAGGGGTGGCTTGTGTCTCCAAGCCTCTATCTAGTCTGAGGACTTTCTCTGTGTTTGAGATGACAGAATAGGAGGACACAAAATTAAAGCAGAAGATAGAACAGTAGGACATACGGAGGAACTTTCTGAATCAGAGTTACAAAACTCAATACCCCTTACTAGGCATATTTGAACTCCTTGAGGAGAGGTCAGGTATTCACCTGAAGGTATGCAGGGGCCAGGAACCTCAGGCACTTCCGTTTGGGATGAGCTAAGGCTGGGGAGTGGTGGAAAAGAAGGGATCCAGACCTGATTCATTCAAACAGCAGATTATTTAAAAGTTAAGTCTGAAATATTGGCTGGAGCTGTGGTTTGCTTGTTTGGTAGTCCATTTGTCCATTCATGCACTCATTAATACATGCATGCCTTTATTCATTAATGTATAATCGATCGATCCACTGATGCATTGATTGATCGATTGACTCATTGATTCCTGCATTCATCCACAGAAGCTTCACCATCTTCATCCTGCCTGACTCAAGCTGACCCTTGTTCCCCCCAACAACGAGTCCCCCTCCCCGAGCTTCCCCCTACAAGTGGTTGTTAATACACTCCAGAACATGGAGAATTAAGAATTGACCGTCTTGTAGAAGTGTCCACTGAACTAAGCCAAAAGAGAACCCCATCTCTTCAGCAATTAGCACTTTCCAAACCCCTTTTTTGATTAGACCTCAATCCCTCTGCCGTCTGGCCCAGAGCAAAGGGCTGGGTCACCTCATCTCTCTCTCCACTTGTCTGAACAGACCTGGAACGTGTTCACTAGGACTTCAAAGTGGACTAACTCATTGCTTTGGTTCTTCAGGTTCCCATAGTCCAGGGAGGAGATAGGTTTGAGCAAATAAATTAGTGCACTGCTGGGGTCACTGTTACTGAGAGAGGGAAAAGTGCTAAGGAAGTACAGATGGGTGATAGGACTGGTCCAGTCTCAGAACATCTGAGCAGGGTCTTGAAGGCTGAGATTATTTCAGGTGGGATAACTTGGGTAAAAGCAGGGACTCCTGGAAGGGTCTGGCTTATCTAAAAAACTGAGAGATGTTCAATGAGGTAGGGACTTGGGAGACCATGAGGAACCTCTCCCCAAACCCCAAGGGGTCAGAGAGGGTGAGGGCTTCCTCCAGCCAACATCCCAGCTATGCCTTTGGGGCTTAGAGAGAGGTGTGTGGGTGTTGAGGGTGTGGGGGATAGGCACTGCCTCCTAAGGCTGGTAGCCACACTAGGTGACCTGGTTCCTTTCTAGGTCCTCTGTCCTCCAGGGAAGGGGCTCTGGGGTGAGGCTGGGTTGGAGAGATCATGGGAGTCACTCTTATTTCCTACTACAGTCAGGGCCCAGTTCCTTTTCCAGTAAAAATTAACTATTAATTGTTATCAGTAACACATTAAAGAAAATTCAGAAAAGTGGAAAGAAAGAAAAGTTACCCATCCCTTGGGTATATTTCCTTCTAGTCTCCCCCCCCCCCCGCCCCATGCATAGATCTTGTTTTTCCACGGTTGTGATCACACTGTGCCCAAACTGTGCATCCTGCCTTTTTCACTAATATTACTAAGTCATAAGCATCCCCTTGTTAGCTCAGTCTTTGTAAACAGCATCTGGACACTCAGCCCAAGGCTGTTCTCCAGAAGATAGCCAGGCTGCCTGGGGAGAGGGTTTATGGCCCTGTTTCTAGACAGCTGCCTCCTTGACTCTGGTTGTTTTCATGGAGAAAATATTCAGAATCAACGTTCATTTGGGTGTGCCAGGAAGCTGCCCTATGCCTGAAGTTCCACCACTGAAGCCTTCCTTCTTGGGGCCAGTGATTCTAGGCAAGGGTAGCAGGATGGGTCCATCCCACTATAGGCATGTCCCCTCCCTGGAAGGGGACATGGGAGTGTGTGAGGAGAAGGTGCAGAAAGGGGCCCTCTGTCCCTGGTGCTGCCCAGGGCTGCCCTGGATCGCCCCATTGTCAGGCTGGCCATGCCCAACCCTCGGCCAGCCCCTTGGGCTCTTAGGAATGCCACCCCAGTCCAGCATCCTGACATGCCTCATGTACACGCCTTACATAGGAGGCAGGTCAATCTCACCCACCTATTAGATGGCAGTCACAAAAGGCTCCAGGATGGGTGGGGGGGTGGGGGGCATGGGCCAGGCTGGCTGCCAAATGGTTATGTTGAGAGCTCTTCAGGGCCCAACTAGCCCTGTGCCCAAGGAAAGGTGGGCATGGAATCCAGAAGCCCTGTGCCTAGAGCATCTGCCATCCTCCCTGTCTCCCTGAGGTGAGACACTCAGGGAGAGGTTTGAGCCCTGCCCTGGAAATGAGGGAAGAAAGCCCTCTCCTCATTTTATTTATTGCCTGAAACCAGGCCCCTCATCTCTTCCTGTCCCTGGTTGGCTGCTCTGTGTAGCACTGAACACTGGTTGTCCCCACCCCCGTCCTAGTGCTCTAAAATCAAGGGCAGGGCAGATGGTGCTGTGGAAACCCTGGGGGGGGGGGGGCAGCTAGGGGGAGCCCTGGGTTGGGTGGGATCCGTGGAAGGGACAGAGGGGAGTGCCTGGGAATTGTGAAGGTGGAGCATCCTGGGCAGGAAACTGCTCCCTAGGCCTGGATGCTAGGCCTGCTTTTGGCTGCCGTTGCCTGGCTTTATGGCAAAGGCCTGTGACTTTCACCCATCCTCAGGGGCTGGACTGGATAGTCTTTCTGAGGACTGCCCTCGGCCCTGCCCAGGATTCAAGGATCTCCCCTCAGCAGTCACTGCTACTGCCGAAACCAAGGTGCTCGACATCATCCCACACACACACGACTTACCACTCACCATCCACATGGGCACCATGGATTGCCTTAGCTGCGGCTGGCACTACCTACTTTCAAATGTGCTGTCATTTCCAGGAAAGCATCCATGACTTGTAACCCTGCCCACTCTGTCACCTTCCCCAGAGACCCTCTGGAGCAAAAGCCTAGGAGGTGCCTTGGAGCCACAAGGACCATGGAAAGCATTTCTCCTGTAGGTGAGGGATTTAAGCCCAGAGAGGGGAAGGAACTCAGCAGAGGATCAGCACCCAGGCTCCTGGTCTGGCCTGGCTCTGCAAGGCCTGGCTCTGCAAGGCCAAGTGAAAACTGCATGGTCAGGAGGAGCTGACAGACGGAGCGCTCGGTGGCTTCATATGTTCCCTCATTTATGTTCCCACCAACCCTGTGGAGGAGTGATTAGTATCTCCTCCCTAGAAACTGGTAGAGACCCAGGTCTGCCAGGCTTCAGAGCCTGGGCCTCCACTGTGTGCTGTGGCTACGGGATGTGTGGCAGCTCCATGACCCCTCCCTTCCCCCTGTTGAGAGGGACAGGAAAACTGCCCCTTTCTGTCCCATTGTGTCCTCTCCAGGTCTGAAGGCCTCCAAACCCAAGGTGGCAGCTGGCCAGAGGAAAGAACTCTGGCCTCGGTTTCCCCATTTGGCTCCTAGCTTAGCCCGAGTGCTGCTCTGGGGCCTCCTGGGTGTTTCTCACCTGTGCCCCTCCCTCCCTGGCCCAGGTGAAGGTGTGGTTCCAGAACCGCAGGACAAAGTACAAGCGGCAGAAGCTGGAGGAGGAGGGGCCCGAGTCTGAGCAGAAGAAGAAGGGCTCCCACCACATCAACCGGTGGCGCATTGCCACCAAGCAGGCCAACGGGGAGGACATCGATGTCACCTCCAATGACTAGAGTGGGCAGCCACGAGCCCATGATGGCAGAGTACTGCTCACTGCTGGCCAGGCCCCCCGGTGGGCCCAGCTGGACTCTGGCCACTCCCCAGCCGGGCTGTGGGGAAGCCTCAAGTCACAGCCCCATAGGGCTTGGAGCCTGGGGCTACCACCGACAGAAGGACAAGAAATGGGCTGGCTGAGGCCTGGGACTGCTGGACCTTCTCCTTGGAGAGCCTGCCTGCCTGCCTGGGCAGGCTGACAGCCACTGCTGCCTCCCAGCCATTCTCCATTTCTCTTTTCTTTTTGTTTTGATGCATTTCTGTTTTAATTTATTTTCCAGGCACCCACTGTAGTTCTTAGTGACCCCTTGTGTTTCCCTTCCCTATGGGAACAATAAAAGTCTCTCTCTTAATGATGCGGGCATCCAGCTCCAACCCTAGAGCCCGTGAGCCTGGGGTGGTGGATTCGGGTTCTGGGCCAGTGGGGACTGGCAGAGCACACTTGTTCAGGACCTGAGAGCCTGGGGTGAGGCCTTGGAGACTCAACTTAACTCTTTTCCTTTGTTGGTCATTGACCTGGTCTCTAGCTCCAACTCCACAACAAGAGAAACTGAGGCTAGACATAGGAAGAGAGTAATATGAGGGAGGCTATGATCAGATCTGTCCAAACGTGTTGAACAATGAGACTCAGGCCCATGTGGATCGGGGAGAGAAAGCGTGCATACTTCCCCATGCTTAGAGACCCTGGTGGTTTCTCCAGTTGAGAAACCAGAGGAAAAGGGAAGCATTGGGTGCTGGGTGGAGGAGGCACCCTTCATAGAGGCTGACAGTCCCAGCCCCAAGAACTGGCCTGACCAGGATGGTCACCTGTCCCTGGAGAACCTCTCTGTGCAAATTAAAGCTTCAGAGACAGGGCTTGAGTATGAACCTGCAACCAGTGCCCAAGGACTCAGGGCCTCCCAGCCTGGGAAAGAGCTCCGAAGCAGGGCACACCGAGCTCTTTAGTTCACCTGCCCTTCAGTTTGTCTACTTGTCTTTCCTGCTTTTCACACACCAAGGTTTCCTTCATCCTAAAAAAGTAAAAACAGTGTTCCTAACAACCTTTCCCTTATGACATCCAGACCTGTCTCTACTTCTTCACCTCCCAAGTGGCCCCCAGCCCTGTGCTGATGCTGATGACAGTGTTACTGCCACCCCCTGTGGCCAAACTCAACTGCCTCTCATCTGGCTTCATCTGCACCCCAATCTTCTGGCCATTCCCCCCTGACTCCCCCACCCCTCCCTGCCTTCATCTAGGTACCTTTGACACCTTCTTTTGCAGCTCCAAGTCCTTCCCAGTCTTGTCCTTGCCTGGTCACCTCTGTTCACCCCAGGGTCAGTCCTTGTGCCCCTTAACCTGGGGCTTTGCATTCACTGCCAGGACTTGGCTCCCTGGTCCATACCTCCAGCCAACCTGCACTGAACTATGGACCCACTGAGCCAGCCACCAGCCGTTTGCTGTACACCATGCCCCTCAGCACCTCAAGCCCAATGCATCTCTTCACCCTTTGTGCAGGATTGCCCACCTTGGCAAAAGGCCAAGGTTTTATCTACCTCGGGAAACAGCATACAGGGCTCCTGGGGGGGAGGGGGTTGCAGGGGAGGAGAGGATTGGTAGGTATAATACGGTTTGTGTGGCTGTCAAGGATGAGACCCACTCCGTGCTACAGCTAGGGTTCTCTTCCTCAAGTCCAAATAGGACCTTGTCTTCCCCTTCCTAAGCCCCCCACTTTTCCTTCACTTCTTCCCCACCTATGGCCTCTCCTACCTTGCTCCTGGTACCCTCTGCTTCAGTGTCACTCATGTCATCCCTGTCCCTCAGTGAGCCATGGGTTATGCCTGGGCCGTGCCTTTACTTACGCTGTTCTTGGTCCCTGGAATGTCCTGGGGGTTTGATCAATGTTGAAGTCATTGGAAAGCTGTCAGAGGCCCAGCCTTGTTGCCTGGGGCACAGCTAGGGATCCAAACACAGAAGGTCCTGCAGCATTTCACTTGGGGCTAGAAACCAAAGGAGCTTGTCCCATCCCAACGCCCCTCCCCACCATCAGTCAGGAAAATGCACATCCTGAATAAATCCCACTTAAACATTAGGTGGACTCTTCCACTGTCAGGCAGGTGGGATGACCTCTGGGAAGCCTGTGTGCACAGGTTGGGTGACGGTAAGAAGAGGAGGCATCCTTTTGGCACGAGTAGGGGGCAGAAGAATGGGTGAGCGGTTCCTCACAAGATTCTCTCTGACTTGGTGGGGGAAGGGTGCAAAAAGATCAGAGCAGAGCACCCCCTGTCATCCAGATAAAGAGCTGGAAAGGGCCCAAGGAAACCTGCCAGTCTTCCTAGGCCAGGCCCGCTGAGGGCGGGGCGGGAGTCCCCGAGCACTCTCATCCGTCCCCCGTGTTGTGCCTCTCCCTGCAGACGGTAAATATTGGTGTTGTGACTTCATTAATAAAGGCTTCTGTGAGCCTGAAAAACATGGAATCAGGATGAACTATTTTCTGAGCTGCGGGCTTGCCAGGTTTGCTAATTTGGGAGTTTTTGGGCCCTCTCCAGGGAACAAACCAAAGTCTCTCTCAAAGATACACAGATGCAACCGGGAAGGGGAGAAGCAGCCTAGGAATGATGCTTCCTTCCCTCCCGGACCGCTTCTCCCCCGGAGGCCAGGGCCTGCAGGGGAGAGGAGCAGTGGACAGGAGCTGCTGGGTCGGGCCTTCCCTGAAGCAACCTGCCGCGTCGCAGCCCCTCAGCAGCGCTGGCCTCGGGTCCTGCAGAGTCCGATGGGCTGAGGTGTGATGAGCACCTGTGAGAACCCCAAGTTGCACGCAGCTGAAGAGAAGGGAATACAGGGGAGCTATTCTAACTCATATGGCCTAAGCCCTGTGGTCATTTAGGGAATGATCTTTACTCTCTCTCTTGTCCTCGAAACTTTCCAAGATTAGTTCCTCTGGCCTTCACAGCAGCATGGCTCGTGCTCTTAGCATCTCTGTACTTGGTTTATACCAGCTCCTCCTCACGGGTTCTGTGATTGCTGCCCGTGGCCCTCGCCTCGTGAACTGGGTTCTGGCCACGAGGGAGCCAGGCTAGGCCCACAGGCCTCTCCCAGGCCCTGCTCCAGGGCAGCCACGCAGGGGGAGGGGCAGGGAGGCCAGCAGGCTGAGCAGAGCAGGCCCAGCCAGCTTTCCTGTCAGACAGGCGCTGCCAATTCGGAGCCAGACATCAGAACAGGTTTAACCAATTACCCGAGCGCCCCATCTGCTGTCTGGGGGGTGTGTGAGGGTGAGTGCATGTGAGGGTGTCTGGGAGTGTCTGGTCTGGGAGGGCTGTGGGCATGTGTGCATGACTGTGACTGTGTGGGTGGGTGTGGGCGGTCGGCTGTGCACGTGGGCAGCGTGTGGCTGCGTGTCCCAGTTGAACCCCGTCATTTGTCAAAGACTGTGGCTACCAGCTTATGGTCTTCCTGTCTCCCAAGACCTGGGGATCTACATGGGCAACCCACCCAGCACCCCAGACTCTCGTTTCCTCATCACCACCTACTCTCAAACCTTATCAGACCCCAGAATTGCAGCCGCTCTCAAATCCCACATTCAGACATCCTTTCCTATCAGACCCATGTTCTTCCTGCTGGCTCGCTCAGTTTTCCTCTACATCTGTGCTTTGACTTCATGGGACCCTCCTGGCCACAGGCTCCTCTATTCTCTCTCCAACATCCTCTGTCCCACGTTTCTTAGTTGTACCAGCCTGGCAAAATCCCAAACTTGCTGTTTTCCTGCCTGCCCTTGCAGCTGAGTCTGTAAGGACATCAGGCAAGCTTTCTGGGTGGCACCACTGGAGGTCCGAGGTCCCACCCCTGTTGATAAGTCCACTCCCGTTCTCCGCAGGGGACGTCTCAAGCGGTCATCCTTCCCCCATACCTCTTCTCTCCCGCCCCCTCAGCAGAGGACTTTCATCTTCAGAGAGAAAAAAGCAGCACTAGACAAGAACACCTTCATATCAGTCAGGGGCCTGGCAGGAGGAGCCGATCCCTTCAAATGGGGCAGTTTGAGGAGAGTGAATAAAGGAATGATTAACGAATTTGGGGAAGCCAACAAGAGATGTTGCAGTACCCCAAGGCTAGCAACAACGGGGAGCCCATACAGCCCTTAGGCCTGAAGAAGAAGGGGCAGGAGCAGTTATCAGAACCTGAGAGGGCAGCTGGATGGAGAGGGCCCCAGATGGGACTGTGGCCTTCAGTAGCAGGAGGCCCACACTGCAGGGGAGACCAGGGGAGAGAAATCTCCCAGTCTCACTCTCCTCCAGTCCTCCAGTTTCCTGCTGGTGACCCAGCGGTGGGAGCCCAACGGAGAGCTGGTGGAGAGGAATGCAGCGCTGATCTGGAGGGGCCAGGGAAGCTGCCCTCTCACCCTTCAACTTCCCACCCCCAAACCCACGTGGCCTGCATCCAACCCATCCTCTCCACCCACCTCCTGTTACCACCCAAGTCTCCTCTCTTCTCAAGGAGGGTTCTCCCTGCACCCCGTGGGGACCTCACTCCTGGGTGGTTCTTCTTTCTCTTTTTTGCCTTTACAGGCTCTTCCACTCTCACCCATTAGAGTTTCGACAGGCCCAAGAGTCTCCCAGCGGTCTTGGCCCTGCAGCAGCTGGCCCACTTTCACCTCCAGTGTGCTGCCCCCTGTTCTCTAACAACTGAGCATCTGGCAGCTCAACCCTGGAGGGAGCCAGGGCCCTGCTGTACTGTCCCTCCCTCTGCCAGGCTTACCTGTGAAGACACCAGTTCAGGTGGCAGGGGACAGCCCCCTTCCCTCTCTCCCTTGCAGGATTTGCATGGGCTCTTCAAGGGCGGTGTCTGCCGCCTCTGCCCGCTTGCCCATTTGTTCACCTTCTCTTTCTTCTTTGTTCTTTCCCTCCTTCTCTCCACCCCTCCTCAAGGCCCAGGGAACTGGGGGGTGGGGAGGTGGGGGCCCAGGTTCTTGCTCTGGCTGCAGGGGTCTCCTTGTGGGGAAGGAGCCAGACTCTGATCTTAGACAAGGCTGCCAGCAGCTACCTCACCTCCGGGCAGGGCCTGGAGAAGGGACACTGTATTTGGAGGCAGACACCTGGTATTGCAGGGAAGCATAGGCATGTGGGGGGTTAGGTCTTTTGGGGAGTGGCTGAGAGGTTCCTGTTTTGCCGGCTAATCAGTGACACTGGGATGGGTGAGATGTCAGGAGCAGCAGCAGCTCTGGGAGACAGAGGGAATCTGCATTCTGAAATTGAGGCTGGGCTGCCTTGGGGAAGGGCCACTCATCACTGCCCTCATCCCCCAGCATTCTGACTCTCCTTCTAACCATGGCCTGAGTGGGAGGAGGGAGGCCCTAGGGGCCAACGGGTGCAAGCCACATTCCTGGAGTGTTAATGATCTCTGGGCCTGGCAGGAGCTGAGACCCCAGACCAGCTAAAAACAACAAACAGCTCCCAGGAGGGATTTGTGTCTGTCCTATGAGTCAAGGATTTCCGCCCACCAGGATGGGGGTTGTGGCCAGTGGGGCTCTTAGCAAAGAAATTCCCCAGAGACCAGAAGCCCCCTGACCTAGAAGCATCACTTTGGAAACAGACCCTTCCCCCATCCCTTTCCCTCCTCCACCCTCCTAGGGAGGCCCAGTGCCCCTGACACTGGGGAGGGTGAGAGGGGAGCCTGGGTGAATTCTCACCTGGTCTTTCTAATCTCCTTACACCAGTCCAGGGAGTGATGCTGCTCTTGGCATTTTCTAGTTAAGGACACCAAGGCTCTATTAGAGAACATGCTCCACAAATATCTGACCCAGTGAGTGGGCGAATGAAGGAAGTGATGTCTAGATTTCAGAGTCAAGCTGGGGCTGGAATCAGGCTGGCCTGACCCCAACCATAGACCCCACCTCTACTACATGGTCACCCTGCCATGAGAGGCCATTGGCTTCTTCCTGCAATGGTGGAAGATGCTTGGAGGTCCCAGAGAAGAGGCCAGGTCTCACTCCTTCAGGAACTCTGGGGCTGCCTGGAAAAGGAAGAGCCAGAGCTATCAGGAGGCAGCCAAGGCCTGGCGGCCTTAGGAAGGGGCAGAGTTCCCAGGGCTGGTGCTGGGCACACTGTGGACATCAGGTAACTTTCCACTTGGCTCAAACCTTTCCTCCCTATGTAGCCTCTCTTGGCCCCCGGGCAGCCCAGAATGACCCCCACCCCACCCACTCCCACCACCAGTCTCCCTTCTAGCCCATTGATAGAAATAATATGAGAATCTACCAAAATCCCTATCTACTCCAGTTCCTTGCAGTGGGGCCCTTAGCGCTCAGCAACTGCTCTGTAAAGGGGGTTCCTTTTGCAGAGTTGCATCATCCCGTTGTCCTGCTTCGTGCCCTCACGTGCTCTTTTGTCCTTTCTCTCCCCTTCCCTCTGGGTTTCCCAGAGGGCCTGACCCCTCCTGAGCCCGGGTCTTTCCATAAAGTCCTCAGCCAGCCCTTGGTTTGTTCCCACTGTATTTCCCTGCCCCTACCTCTCCCACCCATAATTCACAAAGCCAAGCCTTGATGCTTCAAATCCATCATTTATTGCCCACAGTTCATTAGTATTACATAAATCACAGAGAGTGAGACATTTTCTGAGAAGGTTAAAAAGACATTGCAAAGTAACCTGGGTATGACCAAGGCCCAGGGCTGGAATACCACCTTGCTTCTGTCCACTGGCCCATCTCCTCTCAGGACCCCACCCTATTGCCCTGGTAGAGGCCCAGGACAGGAACAGCCTCCCCCCCCCCAATCAGGACTCAAAAAGGAATGTTGGCCATCCTGACTCAGCAGCCATCCTGATATCTTGGGTTTTTGGTCCCTGCACATGTAGATTGTTCTCTGGAAATGGGAGAAGGGCATCCCCGAGCCTCCAGGAATGTTTAAGTGACCAGAGGAGGGTTGGGCAGATACGCCAGAGAATCAGCTGCAGGTATGCCCTGTATTCTGGCACTGCTGGGCCAGCCCTGCCCTGACTCGGCCTCTTCCCTAGACATGAAACCACCTTCCCATGAGGCCTCCCTCTGGTCTCAGTGGGGAGGGGGGGAGAGGGGGGGAGTGTATGTTAGCTGAAAGTTTCCCTTCGTGGTGTTTTCTGCAGCCAGACCAGGGCCTAGCAGCATGGCTCACTGAATCTCTGTCACCATCACCCTGAGCTATAAGGATCCTTTGCCACCAGCACCCCTGCCAGGACGAGCCCCCTTAAGTCACCTGAAATTGATTTCAGGAGCATGACCGGAAATCATCTGGGAGAAGTAAGTAGGCTATGAGATGCAGAGGCCACAGGGCTGGGCTGTGCGGGGTGGGGCTGGGCCAGGGCAGCCTGCACAGAGGGGAGTTGGAGAGATCGCATCTCTGCCAGGCCTCGGGAGGGGGTGGGAGTGGAGCTGGGGTGAGCAGTTTTGGTCCCAAGGTAAAGTGCACAAGAATAAGACCCGATGAGATGTTGGGCAGGGTGAGCTTGAAGTGAGGTTTGCAAAAGAGGGCCCAGGCATGTCCAGCCCCAGCCACCGGCACATTCACGTTATGGCTGGAGTAACTCAGAAATACCTGCCCCTCCAAACCGTGGCACCCCTTCCCTCTGCTGTTTTGTCTTCCATGCTGTCTCTGCTTTCTCCCTTTCCTGATGTACAGTGGGTGGGCTGCCCCTTGGGAGAGTGGGAGGCCCTCAGGGCAGCACCCCACAGAACTAGCTGGAGGCACCAGGGCCTGGCCAGGAGGTGAGGGAAGCAGGGACTTCCGGTGGGATGCATGGTGTCAGTGCCGGTAGAAAACCTCACCACAACTTCCCCACCCTAAGGAGAGCAGAGCTACCTGTGGCCAGGCCCTTGCTGCCCTGCGCTAGCCTTTTCCTGCACATATGTGTTCACCTACAGCCACGTCTCTCCCCAGGTGGCGTCGCCAGGGGAGGGGAGGCTCTGAAGCTGCATGTCGAAGGCTCACTCCAGTTAGGATCAGGTGAGGGGTACATTGAGACCCATGCTTCCTCTTTTGGGGGCCTTTTAGAAGAGGGATGACCCTGTTCACCCCACTCAGGCCCTGATTTCCTCAGCAGAGCGCTCCTCTTTTCTGGGCCACTGTGGAAGGGAGATGGCAACCAGCAGCAAGGGGCTTCAGTGGCCAGTGCGGGATGAGAGGTGGCATGTGGTGTGGCCCCCCACTCAGCCCAGCATCCACGCTCCCTCCTCCTTCAGAGCTGTAAAGTATCTAGTGAAGGCCAAGTGCTCCCAGGATGTGGGGTCATGTACAGAACAGCAAAGTCCAGGTTCTGAGGCCAACTGCTGGCCATGCCCAAAGGGACCTGCCCCATTCCCAGTCCAGTGTCTGTGTTGGGATGTGCCTGGGATGACCAGCATCTGAGCAGGACAGGCAAAGACGCGATTTAGCTGGAAGAGCAGGTGGGAACCCCTGGATCCAGTCCTGTGGTTCCAGACAGGGAGTGGAGGCTCAGAGAAGGGAGTGGGCTTATCCAAGGTCACATAGCCAGCCAGAGCCAGCCCTGCAGTTCCTGGGTTGATGCTTCCTCTCAGATAGTTGCCTAGAGATCCGGCCTTTGTACTCTCAGGCATGACACCCTCCTGCTCAGGAAGCGGTGGGATGAGACAGGCAGCCTCGGTGGCTGGAGAGGCTTCCCCGCCGGCAGTCAGCCTGGCTCCAGCCCCACAGTCGGCCCAAATGCCCAGCTTCCAACCTGGTGCCTGGACGGAGGATCTTCCTGCAAAGGTCAGACTGCATGTCCATGGTTCCTGCCCAAAATCATTCCTTCTTGGGGCTTCTTGCTTGAAGCTGAGGTCATCTCAGGGGCCTCAAATATATCAGGGCTCCGTGAAGAGTGACACCAGCCCCAGTGTGTCACTGGCTTCATATAGAGGAATTGGCTCTGCAGGTGTGGCATGGATCTTGAAGGCCAGCCACACTCAGAGCCAGCTGCCCATGGACTCTTCCAGAGGCCTCCAGTGCTCCTTGATTTCCTGGGTCACCTCCTGAGGACCTTAGTCATAGCTGGTTCATCCTGCGAGTTGTAGACTGCCTCCCTTCCCTTCCCCAACCCTGCCCAACCCAGGGAGACATGGGTCTTGGCCACAATAGTATCTTCAATCTACCAGCCTGGCCACCACACCAGCCAGCTCGCAGGCCTACTCTTACTCCCACCACCATTCCACCTGCTAGCAGCATCTGGGCAGCTGCAACCAAGGCTTGATTCTGATAAAAAATTAAAACAAACAAACAAAAACATATAAAAGGATCCTAATTCTACCCTGTGGGCACTCTACAGTGTTTCAGCTTCACACATAATTGTGCTGAGTAGAGTTTTGACAACCCCACGTAAGGCCCAGAAATGCACTTGATTATTTTTGTAGGAAATGTATCAGAACTTCTCTCCCTTATGTTAACATGTGAATAGATTAGTCTCCCCACCACTGTGGATGGAGACCCCCCTCCCCCAGGTAGCCCAGGACTGGTGGGGTCAGCTTGCCCCTCCCTGTGGGTGCTGCTCCTGAGACTCCTTTCCCACCCCCAACTCGCCAGGCTGGACAATGCTGCATCCCCAGGCCAGCTGGCCACCACTCACAGCCCCTTGTTGTACACCACTGTCCGGCTGCTGGTGGCCCGGGCAATCTCAGGCTCTAACTGGGATGTTTCAATCTGAGGAGAGAGTAAGAACAGAGGGGGGAAAGGCAAGGGGGATGAGAGGGAAGGGGTGAGTGGGGAGTCTGGGAGTAGCAGTTAGGACTATTCTGGGGCCCACAGTTCTCCCCCTCTGCCCCTGGTACCCCCGCCAGGGACCATGTGTGCCACCTAACATATCCTTAATTTTTTCTGCCCTCCTGCCAAGGGATTCACAGTATCTCTTCCCGCCCAGGTCTCGCTTTTTCCTCTGACAGTGTGTCCATGTGGGTGAACATCCTATACTCTGGCCTCTGAGTTCTGTATTTTTCTCTTAACCCAATGACCTTGTCCACCATGCTGCACAAATTCTCTCCCAGGGCCATACCCTGGACCTGGTCACCAACCAGGGCTGCTCTACTCAGATGCCTTAAATCCAAACCCTACTCTCTCAGACCCCGCTGTCCCCTATCATTCCAGCACCCCATTCACTCTCTCTGTTGGACTCCACAGACCTCTATCACTCCAGCACCCCATTCACTCTCCCTGTCTGTTTTTAGACCACCGAGACCTCAGGCCCCAGACTTCTTACAGTTCAGCTTCACATTCTCCCCCTCCAACCTGGACATGAGGGGCCATCACTTCAGCCACTCCTGAGCCCCAAGGTCCTCCCAACCCCAACTGGAAGAAGCTGTGCTTCGGAGGAAACTAATCATGCAGCCACCTTGTCTCCACTTGAACCTGACCACCTAATGGGGACCATTCAACATTCACTGTCCATAATTTTGGCTGGATTCTCACAGTGGCAACATCCCCACCTCCTGGCCACATTGCCGGTCACCTCCCTCTCCCATTCTCCAAAGAGGTCACCCCACCCTCAGCTCTCCACTCATCTCAAGCAGATGCGCCTTCTAACTACCTCAGGGGAAAAATAGAAGGCATCAGAAGGAACCCATCAGTGTCCCATCATCAAACCTGCAACCTACTTGTGTCCATACTCTGCTCCACACCTGCTACCCCGCAGCAACCAACTACCCCTCCCCTCAGAAGTGGTCTCACCCTGAGCTCTACCTCCCCTGCCCGCTCCAGAAGCCCACTCCTGCACTGTCCTCCCTCTTTCCCTTCTTTCCAGTTTGCTGACTCCTGCCCACCAGCATTTCAACACGGACAAGAACCTTCTGTCTTAGAAAATCTCCCCTTAGCCCCACGCCACACTGTAGCTTCCACCTGGTGTCTCTCCTCCCCAACAACCAAGTCTCTTTAGGGCATTGTCTAGAGTCGTAGTCATGGCACCTTCTTACCTCTCGCTGACTTGTCAACCCACCGGAAATCTGGCTTCTGCTCCCACATTCCACAAATAGCTTTTTCTCCAAGGTCACTGCTAACCCCCCCTTTTTTTGTGACACCCATTGGACACTTCTCTGGGTCCCTAGTTGGGCCTTCTTCCTTGCACACAGCCCCTGGGTGACCATGCCTTCCCGGTGACGCCCAGATTTGAGGAGTCTCCAGCCACATTTCTCCCCAGAGTCTTGGGCCCATAACTGACTGCTTACTAGACCTTTCTATGGACATCTCTTAGGCACCTTAACTCAACCCATCTAAAATGGAACTGAATCAGCTCCTGCCCCAATCCAGCTCCCCATGCTGCCACCCAATGATACTCTGGCCAGAGACCTTGGGGCCCAGGCTCAAGGTGCCACAGACCAGCGCTGCCTGCAAAGAACTCAGTCTCACCCAGGCTGTGCATGTCAGAGGCCAGGCAAGAGGGAGTTTGATGTGGACTAGAGTGGAGGGCACGGCAGAGTTTCTGGAGAACAGGGACCCTTCCCTTGTAGTCCCTGGTAGCCCAACACCCAGGCTCTGCCCATATGAGAGGGCCAAAGAGACTAGAACTAGGCTCAAGGCTGGGGCTCTTCCCCACCCCCTCTCCTCAAACTACCTCCTCCCTCCCCACCCCTGCCGGCCTTGAGTCCCCTCCACTCCACCCGCTCCCCTCGTCCCCACGCTGCCAGTGACACAATGCACAGCGCCCACGCTTAAAAATCTAAATGCTTTTGAAAATGTTTAACCTAGTTAGACAAATTAGCAAAAATTTGTGCAAAACAATTTAGGTATTTAAAATATTCAATGTTTTTAAAAAACTGGAAAACTGTTCTTAGCTTTCAGCTGCAAAAACCAACAAAATATAACATCCCAGCAATCTTACCATGAGGTGTAACATAACCCTTCGGGAAAGCTGTTAAACAGCTACTGAGGCATCCTGGGAAATAGCACTTCATTTATTCAAATGCACATATGTCAGGCTTTTGCACCATATGTCATTCCAAGCTATTTACAGTAATAATTAAATCTTAATCAACGTTTAACCTCTGTAAAATGTTTGAAGAATCCTAATCACCCTTCAGACTGCACTAATGAAGGAGAAATATATAAACATAAAAGGAAAATGATGCATAGATATCACACTGGAAAGAACAGTAATTGCAAAATTGTATTTCTTTTAAATATAATCAGTAAATGATGTAAAGTAAGCCAAGGAGTATTTTAAGTTAAGACATCTTGGATGTCAGAGGTGTGAGCAGCTAATTTTGTTCTGCTACCCATAACAGATGTAGCATATTTTATTTTAGTGCCATTATTAGCAACTTCCCATGCCGGCTTTCACTGAAGCACTGAGGCCCGCATGAAAATCGGAGAGACTGCTGCACACCACCACCGTGGAGGACCACGGGCCAGGGCCACGGCCACTCGGCTCACTCCCTGGAGAGGGCTGGCCCAGCTGGCCTTCCCAGTGGAGGCTGTCACAGGCCCAGGACCCCAAGCTCCCCAGGCTCCCCACTGTGCTGAGGGCAGCAGGTAGGAGGAAAGCATGGGGGAGATGCAAGCAGTGAGAAGGTTCTGGGGGGAGGTGACCGAGGCACTCAGGAGCAGGGGCTTGGGGACAGAGCAGGCATTCCAGGCTTTTTCTCTCATTTCAATTCCATCAGTCTTCAGGTCAGCAGTTGTTTATGGCTGCCAAGTCCATACACCAAGGTTGGGCACACAGAGATGGAGAAGACCAGCCCATGCCCTTGAGGAGCTCCAAGTTTAGGGGAAGAGTCAGATATAGAAGCAGATGGATCCCAGAGAGACAAAGTGCCATGGAAACGGGAGGGGGTGGAGTCAGCATGTACAAATGAAAGAACAAGGAAGGAAGACTTCTCAGAGGAGGTGGGCCAGGAAGGAAATGGAGGATTTTGATGAGAGGGCAAGAAAAGCTTGCTGGGTGAAGGAAAAGCATTAGCTGGCCAGCATGGCCTGTTTGCTGTGGGCAATGTTGGGCATGAGGGGCGTGTGGCAAGAAACGGAGGTGAGGCTGGGATAGGCAGGTCTTTGTAGGCCATGTGGAGGTGTCAGCATTTTAGCTGAGGGCAATAAAGAACCGTGGAAGAATTCTGAGCGGGGGTGGGCTCCATTTTAGAAAGGTCTCTCTGGTGGGGGTGGGGATGGAAGATGGACTGGAGGTGTGGGGCAGCGGCTGTGGGAATCAGAGAGAGGTGCCAGGTCCTGCCCTAGGATGCTGCCGCTGTGGCTTAGAGAGGGGTGCACGCTGCGGATCCTTTCTGAAGATGAAACCCATAGGAGTTGATGACCAATCCCACGTGGGGGTAAGAGGGAGGTGTCGGGAATGACTGTGCCTTGGATGATTCCTAATTCTAGCTCAGGAACTGGGGTGGCTGGTTGTGCCATTTTCAGAGGCAGGGAACATGGGTGGGGGCGGGTCAGTGTGGGAGGGTGATAGGCTCGGGTTTGGCCATGACGAGCCCCCAGTTGGAGAGGCCTGAGAAGCAGACAGGTCCCAGGCTCTGGGGCTCTGGCCAGGAGTCTGGGCAGGAGAACGAGCCTGGGGTGTGTGAGCAGAGCTGGAGCCCCCGGAGTGGAGGAGCTTGCCCAGGAGAGCAGATGGAAGGGGAGGGTGCCAGGCCTGGGGAACAGGCACATTTGAGGGGTGGGTGTAGGGAACAAGCCCACGATGGAGGCCTTAGGAGACCAGCCCAAGGAGTGGAAGCAACAGCAGGGGGTGCCACAGGCACCAGGCAGCATGGACACCAGTCAAGCTGAGTTTTCTGGGTGGTCCCAGTAAGGGCTGAGAGACTTTGGTCTTGGCATCGGGATTTGGTGACCTCTGGAATCCAGATTTCCTAACATTTATGCTGACCCCAGTCACAGCCTCTCACTTCTGTCCTAGGCCAATGCAACTGGCCATTGGTAAAGACACTTCCAGCACTCTGGCCACAGCTGGAGATGGATCAATGGCCCACCATCTTGAGGTTTCATGGGTGTCTGGACCACTAGGTTTCCTCACCACTGGGCTAGCAAGGGAGGCTGGGGCAGGGACATCTGGGCTGTACCCCCACTTGAAGATCACCTGCTTGGGGTATGGGGCCTGTGTCCTCCATGGAAATCACATCCAGGGCCTTGCTGGTGAATAAATGTGACTCAGGTACTGGGTGAGGGCAATGGAGGGCCCTCCTGCAGCCCTAACCACCTCCAGAGTCCCTGAAGTAGGGATAAAGGGTTGTGTTCTTCTTTTGGGATCCCCCTGCTGTTTGGGGGACTCATGGGTAAGAAGCAGAAGCGGCTGTATGTGCCATGTCGGAAGCAAAATAAGTGGCATGGTGGCTGCAGTGGCACACAGGCAGGTGTGGTGGGAGGGAGATGCCAAGGTCCAGTGGGAGCAGTGGGTGCAGCAATAGAGCCCCAGGGCAGGGGCTTGGTTCTGACCCCTGAAGAGCCCTGAGGGGCCACCTCTGGGAAGAAGGTGACAAGGGGAGAGTGAACTAAGAAAGAAGTGGCCACAGGGAGGAGGGCTGATCTAGCCCCAGGCTGCCAGCTGGGGGCAGGCAGGAACCTGTGGGCCCCTCTGTTCATCTGGTGGACTCTTCCCCATGCACTGATGGCCAGTCATCAGGGGCCCTTGAGGGAGGGAGTGTCTGGGATGGGGAGCCAGAGCTCTGGAGGGTGGGGGCTGCAGGCACCAGCGAGAAAGAGAAAGTTGGTACTGATGGTACCCCCCAGGCCCAGAACTGGGAGTGCCATGAAGACGTGGGCCTGCTGGGAACATGCCTACCCTGCCACCACGTAAGCAGTGTTGTCCTGCTAGCATTCCGTGACTCTGAGGCAGAACCTGAACCCTCACTCCGATTGCCGCCCCCCCAATATCAGAGCCCCAACCCCATCCTCCAGACCCAACCAGGCCCTGCTGCCCCTCACAGCAGCTGTCTCTAGACTTCTGATTGCACCTAAGGTCAGAGTCAGCAAACATGAAGCACCACGTCCTGTATCCCCCAGCCTCCCCTGAGAACCCCAAGGGCCAGCTGGCCCCAAAGTCCCCTAGAGCAGCCTGATGGCCTGCCTTTGTGGCAGGGGAAGGGTTAACCCTGAACTATTTGCCTCTGTCCCCTGGCTCATCTTGGGTGGGGGGCCAGAGTCAGGAATGCATTTGGGGCCACCTCTGCCTCTGCAGCCTAGGAGCACACACACCTGCAGCCAGCGGCCAGCGGATAGTTTACATATTTGAACCTGGAGCTAAGGTGCCGAGACATAAACAGGAAACTGGATCCCCAGCCTGTGCCCCATTCTCAGGGGCTTTTACCTACTACAAAGAACTTCCTCCTCCTTGCCTTTTTTCTGGTGGCTTTTCTGCCTCCTTTTCAAAGGCACAGGGCTGGGGGCTGGGGTGTTCAGCGTGACCCTGTGACACTGTTCAAAGCCTCCTCCTGTTCCTGGCCAAGGGTTTGGGCCTCTGAGGGTCCACAGGTGGCGACGACATTGACATGGGGTCCAATGCCCAGGCTGGGACCTGGCTGACCCTGGAGCCTGGCTGACCCTGGCACCTGGCTGACCCTGTGTGTGTGCCTGAGGCCTCTGCCAGGCATGGAACCAACTTGCCTCCTGGGCAGCCACATCCCACCCTCTCTCACCAGGGCTGGGCAGGCCTCGGGTCTTGCTCAGACACACACATTCAGGCCCCACCTTTGGGGAAGCTATCCTGTGGTGGGCGGGGGGGGGGGGGGGGGGGGGGGTTAGGCTGGGGCTGAGGAGCAGCTGAGGCCTGAGCCTGGACCCCTGGGTCAGGCCTCTGGTGCTGGCTCTAGGCTCCCATTACCTCCCCAATGAATCTCAGACTTCTTTGCTGGACATTTGAGGCCTTCTGGAACCTTCTCCAGGTTCCTCACCAGTGGCTGTTCTCTATTTCCAGTACATTGTATGTTTAGGCTTTGAGGCCTGAGTCCAGCTATATCCTAATCTTCTAAGGCTGCCTCCTCCAGGAAGCCTCCCCTAATGTCCTCAGACCAAATCCCTGCTGCCACCTCTCGTGATCTTGGCACTTATTTCCATCTCCATCATATCCCCAGTCATAGGCCAATTTGTACACTAATCATCTGTGAAGAGAGGTCCCTCACCTCACCCCAGTGTGAGCCACTTGAAACACCTCAGTATCCCTGTGCCTTGTCACTATAGATCCTCAATAAAAGTTGAATCAAATTGAACCAAGCTCTCCAAGTGCAGGAATCCTGTCTTATCCTTTCCCTCTTCTGCTGTGTGATGTGCACCCAGTGCACCCCATTTTGGAGCTTTGCACTGTTCCTGAGTGCCCTCTGGTGGACCAATTTCAGAATCATTCTCTGTCCTAGGGGCCTCAGTTTTCCCATATGTGCAGTGGGAAGATTTTCAACCTCCTGGGGTTGGGATGCCAATAAATCAAGAAACGGATGGGAGAGTCCTTTGGAGGCTTAGATAACCTATGTGATGCTACATAAGGAAAGCAGGACCCTGTGGTTATCCTTGTGCCCAGGCCCAGTCTTGCTCGCCTGTATCTCCTCATGGCTCACAAGGCTGAGCCCTTGCTGTGGGCCACACATGTTCTAAACACTTTGCACATATCGATGCTTTTAATCTTCTCAACAGAAGCTTTGTACAACCAAGCCCCCTCCTGCCCTGTGCTGAATTCGTCTAGGTGTTCTAGAAGGTCCTAGAAAGAACTAGGGAGGGGTAGGCTGAGAGGAGGCCCCGCTGAGGCCTGTCACAGGGGCATGTGTGCGCATGTTCGAGCGTGTGCTTGTGTGTGGGCCTGTATGCACGCGCAGGTGCGGGGTGGGGGTGTGGGGAACAGGCAATATGACAGGTGGCGTTGGCGTTCCTGGCCTCCAAGCGGCTTTGCCATTCCCATCTATCCCTCCTGGGGGGTCCTGTGAGCAAACTCCAAGAAAGCAGCGGGCGGGGAGGCAGCAGATTTCTGATGGCAAAAATAGCCCACTTTGGAGTTCAGTAGGGACTGATTAAACCAGTAAATGAGAAAAACCCCAAACAAACATCTCTAAGCAAAGTAGGAGATGGATTTGCAACTGGAAGGGAGGAGGCCCCTGCTCTGGGAGATGGTGAGCGCCTGTGGGCTCAGGAGAAACACCATGTCCCCTAGGCATTGCCTCTGGCCTCACATCAGCCCTGAAGAGCAGAAGCAGGAACCAGTAAAATCAAGGTGAGCCCAGATGATCCACACTCTGTATTAGATGTTGACAGAGTGCCAGTGCTCAGCCTTAGAGACACCCTATGTTTCGAGGGAAGGAGAAAGGAACTATTGTTCAGAAATGAGAGATGGGACATAGGAAACATACAGCACCAGAGTCTACACATGTGAGGCGAGACACATCCTAGTGGAGCTCATCAGGGAGGACTTCCTGGATGAGGGTCATTTATTGAACAGCTTGAATGAAGACCTGAGCTCATTCCCAACTCTTCCTAATTCTTGGTTGGGAGTTCAAATGCTTTTTCATAAAAGAGTGGCAAGTTGGAGAAGACATTTGCTTCTTTGTAGGTCACAGCTCCCAGCCAAGTTGGTTCATCAAAACCACCATTTTCCTCACGACTGGTGATGGGAAGAGAGATGGTAGAAGTTCTGGTACCTGCTGGGGGTACCATATTCTTTTCCTGTACAGGGATGCCATGCCTCTTTGTTTCTTAACTCTGAAAGCTGGAGGCAGAGAAGGGAGGGGTGGAAATAGGGAGGGAGAGGGGGTGGCTGAGCCTGACCCTCAGGTACCTCATGTACAGCATGGCCTGATCTCTAAGCCACCCTCTGGGGCCAGGGCAAAATGTGGCTTGTGAATAGTGGGAGGACATAAAGAGGCCTTAGGCTTCCTCAGAACATGCTTCTAGTGCCCTGGACCCTCCAGTGCTGAGGTGAGGAGGGGCTAGACTGAGAAGAGGGCTGGGGGGTTAACAGGGCTGCCATGGAGGCTCCAGAGCAAGAAGGCCTGAGGGCTCTGATGATGTCTTTTCTTTCACTCAAGGTTTTTGGTAGAAGCTAGAGGGGCAGAGTGAGAGTGGGGAGAGGGTCCCCAGCTGAGATATCAGCAAAGGTCAAAGGGTAGGAGCCAATAAACCCACAAACACAGGGCAAACAGGCCCAACAGGATAAGATTCTGGCTGCAAGTGAACCTGACTCCTTGGCCCACAGGGCCCTGCAGAGCTGATGTGGGGAAGAGAGAGAGACACACACCCTTGGCTAGCCCACAGCCCTACAGAAGCAGCCTAGGGTCCCTCCTCCACCTGCAGCCCAACCAGAGGCATGCAGCCCCATTTTTCCTGTGCCCCCACCCCAGCCCCTATTGCTGCTGAGAGGCCTGAAGAAGCCCAGTGAGTGATGTACAGAGGAAGGGTAGGCTCTGCCCATTCACAATTCGCATCATTCTCCAGCCAGGCCTCGCCCCGGAAAGGGACTCTCAGGGAGCACACCCATGCTGCAGACAAAACACCTGAGGGTCAGCATCTGACTTAAGGTCACACAGCCCTCTATTAGCAATCCCCACTCTAGGACCAGGGCCAGGTCTCCTGGTTTCACTTCCAGGATCCTAACGGGCAGAGCCAGGAAGAAACTGAGTTCCCACACCTTATCTTATGGCTGGGGAAACTGAGGTCTTGGAGGTCAAGACCAAGGTCATATGGATAGCTGAGGCTAAGGGATGCCAGCCCTAGGAGGGCTGGCCTGGGGGACATGGGGCAACCCTGACCTCGCCTAGGGACAGGACAGTCCACCAGTGGCCCACATTCCCCTGAGCCTCACTCATCCACAGAAGAGCCCCACCTTTTCCTGTGGACATATTTCAACCTCACCAAATCAGCTAATTATTGACAGTTGGTGAAGAGGAGATTTCACTTTTTCCTCCTGTTAAACTGCTCCTAATTAGTTCCCTGTCACCACGGCTGGCTCGGCTGCCCGCCGCTTGCCGTTTGCGCCGTAATCCCGCTGCACAGTGCCTCATTAACCTTTTGCTCCTCTCCTGCCGCCTGCCAACAAGATGAAGACAAAAACAGATTGTCGAACAATGGCTCCGGCTTGTATGTACAGCCCCATTCCCCAGCCCCCGAGCTCCCGGGGGGAGAGTGGGGGAAAAGAGAGGGGAATGGGGTTGGGGAAGAGCCCAAGAGGAATCAAGGAAGGGAGAAAGAGGCACAGACATATAGAAACAGAAATAGGCAGGGATGCGGGGAGGGGATCTTGGCCAAGGTACTGCTTCTTGCTCTGGGAAGACATGAGGTTCATTAAATGGGATTAGATGCACTCCCAGGTGGGAAACACTGGCTGTCAGAGTGGGAGGGACATTCACCATTCCCTAGTCCAGCCTCTTTTGCAGCCAACCCCACAGGCCTGGACATCTCCCTTGAGGGACCCAAGTTACCAGTGTGTGTGTGTGTGTGTGTGTGTGTGTGTGTGTGTGTGTGTGTGTGTGTGTGTGTGTGTGTGAAGCTATTCTAGAAATGATCCCTCCTCCAGGAAGTCCTCCTTGATGAGCCCACCAGGATCTGTCTTACCTCATATGTGTAGACTCTGGTGTTAAGTGTTTTCTGTGTCCCATCTTCCTCCTCTGGACAATAGTTCCTTTCTCCCTCCCTCAATACATAGGGTGTCCCTAAGGCTGAGAACTGGCACTCTTTATCAAAATGACCACATTTGCCTAGAACCCAGAGCCTCAATTCCCAGTGAGGGCAGGGCCAGAAGGGCCATCACAAAGCAGGACCTAGCATGTCATGGAGGCCTCCACAACCTGCCTCATCGGACATTTCTTATTTATTGGGCTTCTGTCCACCCCACCAGAACAGAGGCTCCCTGAGACTGCGGGCTTTGACATGGCCCTCCCAGTTGCAGGAAGAAAGGGAAAGCACTGCAGTGTCTATGTTGTAGGGAACAGATTCTTGCTGAGCCTGCTTTGGCCAATGCCCCATAGCCTTAACCTGCAGGTCACAGGGTCCACCAGGGCAGATCCCATGCTCCCTGCATGGTGATACAACTGGGGCCCAGAAGGGAGGCCAAACCTTGTGCCCATGTTCTTACACTCAAGTTCCTAAGGAGGTTCCCTGCCCCGCCTGCTGGCCTGCCAGGCAACCCCGCAGCTCTGGGACACAGAACAAAGGCACCAACACCTGCTCCAGAAGGTCCCTGTGGACATGGACATGGGTTCCCCATGAAGGGTACGAGGGCTGGGGAACGGGAGTCATCTGGGGCTCAGACTTGGGCCTTCTCTTTTTACAGTGAGGTGGGGGTGAGCAGGGGAGAGTGAAGGAATCCTTCCGTGGGTACAGAGGCCATTGCATTATTACCAACTTTAGACCCTGAGCAAAGAACTCAGCCTTGATATATATGCCTCGGTTTCTTCATTTGTAAACAGGCAATAATATTGGTACCTACTTCATAGAACTGTCACATCTAGACCCTTGTTTCTCCACCACAGCCAACCAGACCTCTCTACTTACTGGACCCCAGCACACCATCATGGTCCTCTCTCCAGGCTTCCAACCCCCAACTCACAGAACAACCAGCAAACGAAACTTTCTTCGCTGTTCTCCAATGGTTTCCCATCCCCTAGCCAACTTCCCTAAACAGAGAGAAACTGACTACCATTTCACCTCCTACTCTGCCTTGTCTAGCTACACCCCCCAGTTTCCAAGTCTCATGGACTTCTTCTAGTCCATTCTATAGCAGCTCACTTGCAGAGCCCCGTCCTCCTTGAAGTGCCCTTGTCCTCAGCATCCATGAAGCCACTCCAGCGGATTCTCCCTCTGCCTTGGCTGCTCTTGACACCTTTTCTGCCCACCAGTGACCTCACCCCTTCCTCGACTTCAATTCCCCCCATGCACCTAAGGTTCCATGTCTCCAGCCAAAATCTCTCCCCAGAGCCTGAGATGCATACACCTAACTGTCCAGGTAACATCCCTTGATGGTCAGAAATACCTGGGGCTTGAAGGACATTAGGAAGATTTAACGCAACAAGACATGCAGAGTTTCCCAGCATGCTGTCTGGCATAGTAGGTGCTTAGGAAATGGTATTTATTATTATTGTTTGCCATTTTAATTTTAAAATTAGCACCATTTCAATAGGCAGAAATACTGATTTGAAAGGACCAGACAAAACTCTTAGCAAGGGATTGAAGTTCTTTCCTCAGCCTCTGGGGTTAGTGGGTTGAAAGCCTCATGCCACACGCCAAGGCCAGCCAGGCTAGGAACCAGTTCCTAAGTGCAATTTCCAAGTTCCCTAATTAATTAATTAGTGTCCCAGCAATTATTCCTGTTGACAACCTTGGTGGCTCTTGGCAAGGTAGGGTTAGTCCAAGCAAGTCCAGACTTATCGTGGCAAATCCCACTGGCTTCTGGGATGTGAGACATGATCTCCCCATGGCAGAAGCAAAACCTTGTTAGAGAATTAATTGGGAGGATGAATGGGGAGAAATGAGGTCCTCTCAGCCAACTGACTGATGGCCTTGGTGCTGTAGGTCACAGGTCTCAAAATACCCCATAATGCCCAGGGTTACTTGCATCCTGTTGGAGTCAATGCAGGTGAGGAGGGGCCTCTGAAAATCACATCCCTACCCTCCTTTCTCAGGGAACAGCCAATCTAGAGAAAGAAGCCCAATGAGAAGGACTTGGTTTAGACACCCAGAAGAACTATGCCTATTTGAGGGAAGAGAGAAGCCTACACTTGGACACGAAACCTCTGTGAGGCCAGGGCTGCTCACTTAGACCACCTCCTGCCATCTCCCCATTATTTGCGCCGAAGACCCACAGCACTCCTCAACTCTTCCCCACTGCAGGGCAGCCCCCAGCTCGGCCTCTCTCCACTGCCCCCAGGTAGATCAGGAGGTTGAATGAGGAAAGAAAATCCCACAGGACAAGCAGATGCAGCATTTCCTGGGAGCTCTGGGCAGGGAGTGGCCTCTGGGGTTTCCTCCCATATCAGCATCTGGCTTCTGTGACATTGGGATGGTCCCTTGGCTACTCTGGGTCCCCATTTCCCCAGCAGAGCCAGCAGGATGGTAATTTGGATGACCTTTAACGTCCTTTCTACAGGGATGGTCTTGGATTCTGTACCTTGGGGTTTCTCAGCCCGGGTTCCCTCCACTATGCAGATAGACAGAGCCAATGAGAGCTGCTTGAGGCTTCTGAACACAGTGGTGCCTTCAAGCACGAGGGGCACTTGGACCCTCGTCTAGAACCGCAAACTCAGCCTGACTATACAGAGAGATGCAGTGGCTTCGGGGAGTACCAGGCCCAGCCCTTCCAGGAGGGGGGTGTCAGGACCACCGAGAAGTGCCCTGCCTCCCATCTTCAGAACTTCTAGCCATCCTGGAGCCCTGGACTCCATTTGGAAGCCCCAGGCATCAGGTAACAGCTACGCAGCTTTCACAGGGTGTGGGAAAGAGAGTCAGAGGGATGTCCCTGGCTCCATGACAAGGCTGGACCCTGTAGGCATAAGGATACTGCCAGCACAGATCACGCACCAGGCTTGCCATCCTGGTGTGGCTCCCTAAGACAGGGTCCCCATCACATCATGGCTTCCCCTTAAAACTCAGGTACTCAATGAAGGGAAGTGACTTTAAGTCTTCACGCTCCTAGGATTGCAGGGGCCTAGAAGCTGGATCACCAACTCCTACTCTAAGGCTCTGGGTCTCCAATCCTCATTGTCCAGGTCTAACACCCCAGGCCTCTTATTTTCACCATCCCTAACTTCCCTCCAGTACCCCTCCCATCGTTTCCAGAGGAGAGAGCAGGGTCAGCCTGCAACTGCAAATTCAGAAGTACCCATCTCCAGCCACAGATGCCACCTACCCATGAGCTCAGTGACTCCAAATACCAAGTTCACTCTCTGACCCCCAACACACCTTGCTTTCCCATCAGCTTGCTTGCCCATCTTCACCTCCACCAGCTGAGATTCCAGGGTCTGCTGCTTCTCCTGATCTATTACTAACCTCCCAAAGGCCCCACGCAGCCGGATGAAACCCGTGGTCCTGCCCAGAGCTGGTCCCCAGTACCTCTGGGTGGACAGGCCTTGCCCACAATCATAGGCCTGTGTCCTCCCCCAGCTTTCACCTCTGCTGAGCCCCCTGCACTACCATCAGGCTCTCTGACTTCCTTGGTCAGCTGTCTCTCTCACTTGCTCCTCTCAATGTCTAGAACCTTCTCCACAGTCCTCAAACCTCTGACCTTCCCTTTCCCCACCCTCTTGCTTCCTCTCTACTCAGTCCTGAGGACACAGACCAGAAACTATCAGAACAACTTCCTTAACCTCTCCACCCCAGACCCCCACCCCAACTGCATCTGCCTCCCCCTACGAAAGCGGGGAGGGCTTTCTCCCTGCCAAGGGGAGTCCCTGAATCCCTGTCCCCACTTCACGGGCTTTGCTCTCCAATGCTCTTCCTCCTACCGTCTTCCACCTCTCTTGTGTTTTCCTCTTGCATCATACAAGTGTCACTTTCTCCAGTTTATAAAAGGGGAAAATATCTATGAATCTGTTTCTATTTTGTTTGTTAGCTTCTTTTGTTTATTAACTTCCACATATGAATGAAATCATATGGTACTTGTTTTTCTCTGGCTTATTTCTCTTAGACTAATGCTCTCCAGGTCCACCCACGCTGTCGCAAAAGATAAGATTTCTTTTCTATGGCCAAGTAGTATTCCATTGTGTAAATGTCCCACAGCATTTTTATCCACTCATCTACTGATGGACACTTGGGCTGCTTCCAAAGCCTGGCTATCGTAAATAACACAGGGGTGCACATAGACTCGGACACCAGTATGGTGATTAGCGGAGGGAAAGGAGCGCGGGGGGAGGTAGAAGAAGGTAAAGGGGAGATAAATGGTGAGGGAAGGAGACTTGACTTGGGGCGGTGAACACAATATTGTGCAGATGATGTGTTGTAGAATTGTACACTCAAAACCTATATGATTTTATTAACTAATGTCACTCCGATAAATTCAATAAAAATGTTTTAAAATAAAAATAAAAGGGGGGAAAATAAATAAAAGCCTCTCTTGATCTCACACCTTGTTCCAGCTGTGGGTCTGTTTCTCCTGTTTCCCTTGGCACTGAGCATCCCGCCCTGCCACCCAGCTTCCTCACCCATCAGCGGGGCCTGCCCCTTGGGACAGGGTTTGCCTTCACTGCCTGAGACACCAACAGGCACTCTTCAACCTCCTGGAGCTTTACCTCTCAGTGACTGGCCCGCCATCCCCGAATCCCACATGGCTTTGTCTTTACCTCCCTGGTGACTCATCCTTAGATACCACCTCCTACCCGGGGACCTCTTTTTCCACAGGCTCGCTGGCTGATCCCACCATCCTCGATTCCATTACTGTTTTTTATATTGGTGGCCCTACTTCTGTCTCCCAGAGCCAGAGCCAACTTCCCCCAGGCCCTTCAAACTCCACGTGTCCATACAGCTCAACACGCTGTCCTCCCTCAAACCGGTCCCTCCTCATGCCTCCATCTCGTCACACGGTACTTACATCTGCCTGGCTGTTCAAAACCAGAAAGCCTGGCGCACATCCTGCAGTTCCCTTCCCCTCCCACCACATGCAGTTCCTCCATTCTCACGAAGCTGCCTCCTAACTCTCTCTGAAAGGACCCCCTTCTCTCAATGCCCACTGCCAACAGCCTGGTCCAAGCCGCCACCATCTCTCACTGGACGCCCGCCACAGCCTCCTGATGGCGCTTCTCCCCCAGAGCTCCAGCCCAGCCTCACAATGCAGCCACAGGGGCCGTTCAAAATCAGGAATCTGTGGTCCTGCTTTGCACAGCCCTTCCGATGACACTGACCCTCTCTGCATTGGCTCCCAAGTTCCCAGCACCAGCTGAGCCCACGCCCCCTTACCTGACCCACCTCACCTTGCTCCACTCTCTGCTCGAGACACAGACTTTGCTCAGCTCTGGAACGTACTATGTGCTCCCTCACCTCGGTCCCTTTACCCCAGGTGACTCAGCCAGTGTGTCCCATCACCCACTGTGCACCCAGCCAACTCTAGCCCATCCTCCAGGTCCTGGGAAATGCCACATCCCTCTAGGCTCAGCTTGGGCTCCCTACTGTCTCCTGCCACATCCAGCTGAGCTGGTCCCATCCTAACCTCATCTTTCATTTTTTGTTCCATTTCACTGCTGTGTTCACTGCTTCCCCCTCAGCTGTATGAGGTCAGTCTCATTCATGGTTCTAACCCCAACACCTAATGGCCTAACAGCATCCTCCCCGTCCTGCTCTTCACTGACCTCTGACATCTGTGGGAAGAGGCTGATGGCCAGAGGCAGGGCCAGGCCGAAGGCTGCCAGGCACACGAGACTTTGCACAGGGAGGAGCAGCCGGGGGCGCGCCTGCAGGAGAGCCGTCCTGTGGGGAGAGAAGGAGGCAGCCCCGTGAGACTCAAAGGCAGGGTGAGCCACTGGTCGCCACACTGGGTCCTACTCAGAATCCTGGGACCAGGGCAGCATGGTTCTGGGCCAGCGCCAGCCTGCAGCTAAAGAATTGTCTTTGGGTCTTCCCCAATTGGCACCCTGCCCCCCAAGCCCTGCCCTGAAGGACACTGCTGGTTGAGCTCTCAACCATAAATCATAAATGAGCACTTGTGGAGGCCCTTCCCACACCCCACTGTGTGTCCAGCCCTGTGCAAAGAAGACCACATGTGGGAGACACGAGAGAGGAGGCTGTCTGCCCCTGCTCCTGGAGACACACAGGAGGGCAAGATCACCTTTGAAGGGAGCACATGATGAAACAGCAAACACAGCAGAGTAGGTGCCAAGTGAGGGGAGGAGACAAACCACACATACACACACAGGCACATATATGTGCATACATATACACACATGCACACATATACCTTCACTGTGTTGTCCATCAGAGCCTTACACACCCACACAGGTGAGCATACGCATATACACACACATGCATGCACATATATGCATATATATATACACACACATACACACACACACACACACATATACATACACACAGCCAGGAGGGGATGACCCTCTTTTGCATGTGGGAACAAAACACACCCCACTCACTACTTCATCAACCTCAATCCAAGAGCCACAGAGAGGGGCAGTGACTTGCCCAAGGCCAGGGCTGAGACTGCAGGAGGCCAGCAAGGCTGCTGCCAGGACTCCTGACTCCCTGAGAATGTGTCACCCTGTGTTGCTACTGGCTCCTGCCCTCAGGACCCTTTGTCAGCTTCATCACCAGCATGTCACAACTGGCACCCACTCTCCATGACAAGCTTTGAAGGTGGGATTCCTGGTCAGGAGAAGGCTATGAAAATCCCCCTTCCATGCCCTGGGTCCCCTAGCTCCACGTCAACAAGGGCTGTCCAGACAGAGTGGGGGCCACACCAGCTGGCAGATATGCTTTCACCGTGTTGTCCATTGAAGCCTTACCTTTTGTATAACCCAGCAGGCCCGTTAGTGAAGACCACCAAGCATTCTGCTTGGGGAGGTCTAGGGTGGGATGCGCCAGCCGGGTGGATGACTGGACAATTTGCCAGGGGATGTCAGGTGGGCTAAGTTTTACCCCAGTCACTGCGTCAGCTTCCACAGGCCTGTGCCTGGCTTTGGTAGGAAGACAATATAATTGGGGTTCTTGCCCCGGCCCCACTGGAGCAGGGCTGCCTGCAGCCGCAGGCAGATGAGAGGCCCTCCCAGGGGCAGGGCCTCAGTGGCAGGGGCAGGTGCCACCTTCACCTCCTGGGATAGAAACTCCAGAAGCACCTGGCCTTGAGCAGACAGCAGCAGTTCTCAAACTTAGTGTCTAGGCAGCTGGTTAAAAACGCCGACTCCCAAGGGCCCCTTCCCCATGAAATCCTGATTCAGTTGGTACAACACCTGGGAACCTGCATTTCAAACAACCCTCCATGAGTCTAAAACAGGTGATCAATGATTCCCAGACCACACTTCTGAGAAACCATGGTCCAGGATGTTCCTGCTAAGGTAGCAGTAAGATCCAATTACATATAAATTCTATGCAAGTAAAAGGCCTGGAAAGAGTAAGTGCTGAGTGGCTGTGCATCACTATTGCCCTTGTATGTGCAGGAGACAGGGAGGATCCTGGTGGCTGCGCTGTCCTCCAGCCCTTCCCACCCACCCAGACCTCAAGATCTGTCCAGTTGTTAAATTCAGCATGAACTGAGTTGTTGGAGAGGGAAGTTTCCACAGCATTAAGAGCTGCAGGATGAAGGAGCCTGAACCAAACTCAAGCCCATCTAGCCTCCCCCTTGGCCTCGGTCCCGTGGCCCTATCCTCTCCCATCTTCCAGGCAAGCCTCACACCAGCCATGGACTCGGCCACGGCGTCTTGGGCTTCCATGGGAACCTTGGAGGGGCCAGGAGAAAAGGCTGAGATGGGCCCCGAGACCATTTTAACGAGGATGAACTTCGCCAGCAGGACAAGGAGGTGGGATACAGGCTCATCCCTCAGACTTGCACACAGGGCCTGGAGCCCCAGTGGCTCTCGGTTCTCGAGAGGCTTTGGAAGGCAGGGCTGCCTTCCTGTCCAAGTGGAGTGAACAGGGAGGGCCTCAGTCCCTGAGGGGGATTAGAGCAGGGGGAGTGGGACAGGAGGGTGCAAAGTCTCTGGAGGCATAGCCTAAGTGTCACTGAGGGCAAGGAAGGTGACAGGGAGAAAGAAGGTGGCAGGTGAGGGGCAGGCCCTGAACCCATTCCTTGGGAACTCCTAGCAGTGACATCAGACAGACCCCCTTCTATGTGGGGCTGTGATCTTGGCTTCTCTCTCAGGGGTGGCTGGCTGAAGTCCCCGCAGGGAAGGGGGTCCAGGAAGTCCCAGAAGGAGGCAGGCCTGAGACTGCAGCCAAACAGGAGCCTCCAAAGAAGTCCCAGCTCAGCGCAGGCAAAGGCTAGAGAGTGAACACAGCAGGACAGGGGGAGGGGAGGAGGAGAGGGAAATGGCAGGCCGGGATTGGAAAGGCAGCTGGGGGAGTTAAAATATGCAGATGGAGAGATGTGCGAATGACTGGGAGAAAGGAAAGACCCGGATCCCATGGAATTAGAGAGTCAGGAGCGGCCTCAAGAACCACCATGGAGGGTGTGGCCTGAACTCAGACCCAGCTGAAACCCGGGCTGGGAGTTGGGGGTGGGGGGGTAACACCAGGGCCACGGATGCAGGGCTGAGGGGAGAGAGCAGCTGCACTTGCCTCTGAGTTGGGGAGATTATGGGGGTGGAGGCTAATCTCGCAGGCTGAGGTCTAAAACCAGCTTCCTCCTCAGCACCAAGAAGCCGAGCAGGGTGAGAGGAGGTGTGTTGGGGGAAGGAGGCACACCCTCAGAGGGAGGCCCGAGCTCTGGGCTGAGAGCCAAGGCTCCTCTGCTTCTGACTTCAGACACTTTTCCTTCTAGTCTCAGAGCCAGGGACACCTGAACATCAGGCATCCACCTCTCTCCTCCTAGCAGGAAACCCAGGGACTGAGGGCTCCCCCCAGAGAGGAGAACCTGAGGCCAGAGGTGAAGTGAGCTGGGCCCCAGCCCCACACACAACAGCTTGTATCCCCACTACAGTGCGTTCCCTCAGCACTTGGAGCACTCAGAGTTTGCGCTCCATTAATTTGCAAGCAGGCTGCTTTGTAAGTGTTCTTTTGTCTTTTTCCCTGGCTGTCCTGACTCCCTCACCAAGCATGGGGCTGCCTCCTCCACCCGCCTCCTCAGCAGAGGCCCTGCCACTAGTGCCCCTGCATGGAAACGCTATGGGGTGCTCAGTGGGGCCCCTGCAAAGAGCCAAGGGCCTGCTGGATGCAAAGCTTTAGGGAACAAAGTGGAGAAGCAGACAGTCTTCATCTCCAGGTGGGAAACTGAGGCTGGGGAAGTCTCTTCGACCCGCCTGGCCCAAAGTGGCGGAGCAAGAAACCAGATTTCGTTTTCCTACCAGGAGTCTCAGCCAGTGCTGCTACACTGGCCCTCCCACTGCCCAGTCTTTTAGTTCCCCCGTTCACATGAATTAGTAAGTCTCCGAGGGCACAAACTGGGTTTTTTTCATTTTGATATTTCTGGAGGAACCCAGGCTGACTCTTTCTTCTCCCCAGAGACCCTCCAAGAGGCTACAGAGAAGGGCCAACCATGTACAAAGTCAACCTGTCTCTACATGCCCAAAGGGCTTCCTTCCTTGGACCTTGAGTTGAGCCAGACTCATGGCAGCCAAACTGAGCAGATCCCAGGCCAGGGAGGTTCAGAACGAGAACCATCCCACTCCACCTCCATGCCTCTCAAAGCCAAGTTTAAGCCCCCAAACAAATGGGACACTAACCATCACTCCACTTTCTGCAAACTCAACTCAGATGCCAACTGGAAGGCATCACAGACCACATTTCCTCCAGTAAACTCCGGGCTCAGGATTCGGCAGCCTAGAAGACAGAAGCCCTACCTTCCCCATTTGTCCCATGGTGTCCTCATGTGTACCTGCAGTGGCTGGTATTTGGCGACCGCCTCGGTTCATGAGGCAGCTCGTATATAATGGTCTGGGGCACAAAATCAATCGCTCTCCTAAGATCTGTTTAGTTTTGCAATTTCCATAACAAGATTAATTTTTTTATATCCCAGCGCTGCACGCACCGTGCCCTGATCAGGCACGCGCCCCTCCACACCTCCCCCGTCTCCTAGGGTGGGAAAGGGGTCCTCTCCCCCACTGGACTCAGGGCCCCTCATTGGCTAGCCCTGATGAGCACATTTTGCTTTGGTCGGACCAGGCTCCTTGATGTCTACACAACATGCTGCCCAGAAAGCCCTACATTCTGCCAAAATCCCATTTTGCTCTCATAGTCAACTGCAGCCCCTCTCCTTAGTGCTCCCTCCCCTCAAGGTCACCTAGGTCCTGTTCACACTGCTGCATCCCACCTGCAGCTGACCTGAGTGTGGGTCGTACCTATCTCCCTTATCATAATACAGATTTCCTGAGGCCAGGCCCCCCAATCTGCTCTTCCCGTCTTCATGCAGGACAGGGCCCAAAGACATGCTGATTACGTGATGTGATCTGAAGACCCAAGAGGCAGCCCATGTGGGAGGAAGAGCACAGCTTTGCAGCCACAGTCCTGGGCCACTCATGGTTGGGCCATTACCTAGTGTATGACTGTAAGCAGATGATAAAACCTTTGCCTTCCTTCCCTCATCTGTAAAATCCTATACTATATTTACCTTATTGCACTGGTGAGAAGGTTAATTGATTCATTTCATGTCATTCATTCAACAAACACTTATTGAGCATCTACTATGTGCTAAGAACTGTGCTAGATGCTTTGCAGGGCAGTAAATAAAAGGAATTTACTTGCCTCCATGGAGATTACATTCTAGTGGAGCAGACAGATAATAAGCAACTAGATAAAGAATCTCAGATATTACTAAGTACTGTGAATAGGGCGATGTAAGAGGAGAAGGGGTGTCTGTTATCTCCATGGGGTGGTCAGGGAGGGCCTCTTTGAGATGGAATTTGGGCAGAGGCCTGGCTGAGAGGACTGGGATGTAGTCAAGTGCTTAATAAATATTAGTTGTTATTATAATTTGTATTGTGGGAATAAGAAGGTCTCCAAACTGAGGAGAATGCCCCAGAACCCCAGATGGAGTGCCCCCAAACCTGTGCTTATCCTACTCTGCCTCCTAGCCCAACTGAGCTGCCTTGAGGTGCCCCCTCCCAGGCTGGGCCCCCAGGAGGGAGACAGAGATCACCTCCACATTTTTACCTGCATAAGCCAGGGGGCTGCACCTACAGGCTTTTATTCATCTTGTTCCCCCCCCCTCAGACCCTCCCCCACTCCTTTCCTCCTGGATTTACCCTAATCCTCAGGGCCTGCCCAAACTACATGAAGATGGGCCCTGGGCCCTCCCTCCCTGCTCAGCTTCTCCTTCGAGCAACATTTCAGTCTTCAAGATTCAGTTTCACACTCATTAATTAATACAGTCACTCTATCATTGTTTTTATTATTGTGTTCCCTTATTTCTTTACAGACATGACAAGTATGTGCTCTCAGAACATCCCTCTGAGGGAGGCAGGGAGGTTGGTACTATTCGTATTTTAGAAATGGAGAAACTGAGGCTCCATGGCAGTGACTTGCCTCATTGTAGGTGCCTGAAAAGGGTGGTGCTGGCTCCAAATTTAGTTTTTCCACCACAGTCTTCAGACTTTCCTTACAACTGGTCCTGCACTGTGCACCAATAGCGTGTGTACGCACACATACTTATGTATACACACATGCACACAGACACCCCCCCCCCCCCGAATCTCCAGTTCCTAGAGGCAAAGCCAGCCTTCCCAGCACCCAACACAGGGTCCTGCAGAATAAAAGTTCATGAATTCTCCCAGATTCCGGTAATACTGCCTGGGAGAGTCTGAACAAATTTGGCAGGCTTCCAGCTGCTCCCCTATCCCTTGTCCTGGGCCAGCTGATCTCCTTCCTTCCCTCCTCCTCCCCAGTGGTAGCCCCACTGTCCTGGCTACCCCAACTCACTTCTCCAGCATGGACATGACGATTGGAGGGAGCACCAGGATGGGCATGGGGAGGACCACTCGTGTCAGCGCCGTCTCCAGCAGGGCCTGAGGGGCAAGCAGAGGCATGGTGAGCAGGGTTCCCAGGTCAGGGGACAGCTGCCTGGCAGCACATCCCACCCCAGAGTCCCTAGGTGTGTGCATCACTGCTAAGCATCTGTCTGAGTGGAATAATTCATGGAATTGCTCACGAAGCAGTACTCTAAACAACAGAGAAAAGCTACCCCCCTCTTCTCACCACACACATTTGAAGAGCAGATCCCCATCACCTGCCACCTGTGGGGGAGGGGTGGCAACACAGAATCAGCCCAGGAAGGGGCCTGTGCCCAGGGAGGTGCCTCGGGTGGGTGGCAGGTGCAGGGCTTGGGAGGAAGCATCTGGAAAACTTGTCATGCTAAAACAAAGCAGGCCCTTGCAGGACCAGAGCAAACAGCAGGAGCCTGCTGCGCCATGGAGGCTCCAGTGCTGAGGGAAGACAGAGATTCCAGAATTTGCCTTTTTTTTTTACATCCCTTAAAGACAAAAATTCAAAAGACTTGTGTCTTCTGGCTCTGAGTGAGTCTTTCTTGGGGACCAGAGATTGACTTTGTAAGGGGAGTTGCTTCTGTTGAGTGTCTGTGGAGTCTCCAAATGGGCTCTGCCTGGGCCTGGCTCTGGGGGACTCCCTTGGGATTCCCGGGCGGGGGGCACAGTCAGGGCACAGTTCAGTGGCACTTCTGCACTCTGACAGTCATTGTGGGGAGTTCCTTTAACCTCACAGGCTCCAGGCCCTCCAGGAATGACTAGTAGTGCTCAGGTCCCTGAGTCTTCCCTTAGACAGCAAGGGGCTGACGAAGCCAGGCTGGGGAACACCCAGGGCTGCAGAAGAGCTTGGGGCTCCTGCTAATCCGCAAGGAGGAGCTATCACCGTGGGCCTCCCTCACAGCAAGTCAAGAAAGAGTACAGGGCTGGATAGGAGGTTGGTATCAGGTAGGAAATTGAGGCCAAATTTCGTCTGATGACAGGCTCAGGGCTGAAAATTTTTCCCAGGAACTTGGGTCCTTCATGACCATCCTCAGGAAGGCCTGGGAGAGGGTCGCTCCAGTCTCCCAAACAGGTGCAGGAACGACAGGGCGCAGAGCCAGCGTGCAGGAAGCACAGGACACAGAACAGGCAACCTGAGCCCTTCCCCTTACGAGCCTTGGATGGGCACTCACTCTCCCCAAAACAGTAGGGACGGGAGAACTGGATGAGAGAGGGGTCTTCCCACTCGGGAGGCTTATGGAGAAGGCCTCACCGACAGAGGTGACAGCTGACGGCTGGGGGACCGGGCGTGGGAGCTGAGGAGGAACCGTGCCTGGAGCAGAAGGAAATGCTCGGCTACCTCACAGCTGAACCCCGTCCTAGCACTTGGAAGCCAGAGCAGGAAAAGGCACTAATCACCATTAGGAAGAAGGCTGGGGAGCACAGGGAGATGTACAACATGCTGGAATTATAAAAATACTACAGTTGCTGGAGTGGGTGAGGCAGGTGAAACCAGAGGTGGAAAGGGCCTTCTAGTAACAAAACATTCTTTCCCAACCACCCCAGGGCCTCAGGCAAGCCTGAAATCCCTGTACCTTAGCCACACCTCCACCTCTTCCCCAAGAGGATATGAGGGAGGGGAGGGGTCCTAGGTCCTGGGAGGGAAGAGAAAGCTCTGGGGCCTAGTCTGCCCTCACCAATTAACAGATCAGAGAAGCTGGGTCCTGAGGGGCTGGGACAAGAGATCAGGACTTTTCACAGTGGCAAGGAGAGGACATTTGGAGAGAAACAGGGTTCTCCAGGGGATAGGCATGGCTGGGCCAGACCTGGAGGCTGGGGCTCATACAGATGGCAGGTGGGGGCGGTGAGGAGGAAAGGTTAAGAGGACAAAGCAAGGGTGCTGTAGACAACAGTCTTTGAAGAGTAAAAATATTTTGGGGAAACCAACACCTTCCCTATTGCTGCCCCCTCAGCCCCCTCAGCCCCCTCAGCCCCCTCAGTCCCCTCAGCCCCCTCAGCCCCCTCAGCCCTGGGAGGACCCACATGTCTGGCTGCAATCTTGGAGGAGCCCACCAGGTTGCCATCACCATCCAGGACATCGATCCCTTCTTCCAGCTCTCCATACCGCATCAGGACCACGTTGCAGATATTGGCGCTGGCTGGGGAGAGAGAGGGGAGCAGGGAGCAGGAGTGAGGGGGAGGGTGGCATTCCACCTGGGAGAGACCACTGGGCTCCACCCTCACCCAAGCCTCCCTAGCCCAAGCAACAAAGTTCTGAATAAATGCCAAGTTTGTGTTCAAGTGCAGTGGGCGAAGGTGTGGTTTGGTACTTATCAGCCTGGTGAGGGATTTGAGGGCCCTTGGGAACCTGGCGAGCAAAGGTGGAAAAGAACCAGTGTTAGGGAGGAAGGGGAAACTGTTCAGGACTTAGAGAGCAACCAGATATCAAGGAGACTGGCCCCTGCATGCAGGCCAAACGGATGCCCAGCAGGGGAGGCTCTCTGGCCTGAAGACACATCCCCCACTGATGCCTGAGGCTCCACCATCAGCAACCCAGGCCCCCCACATTCAGCCCCTTGCTTCTCAGAGTGAATCAGGTTCCCAGGGGTTTGCTTCCCTGACAGCAGGTGCCAGAACCAGCAGGAATCTCAGTGCTTACCCAAGCACCGCCCCCTCATCATGTGGATGAAAAACTGAGGCTCAGGGTGTGTGTGTCGGGGGGGCACATACAGATTTATCTGAGGTCACATAGCAAAGTGGGGCAGAGCTGAAAGGCCACAGCACCTGATCCTTTGGATACCCAGGAGATGGGGATGGGGGGGAGGGGGGTCAGGCAGAGCCACAGGGATACCTTCCATGCTCTTGCTTCAAATGGTTGGGTCTCCTCCTCTGGCCGTGCCCACCCATCTCAGCTGAGATCATGGGGACCTGGGCTGAAGGGAGGGCTCCTGGCTCTGTAGTTAAGCACTGGATGCTAGAGTTTTGGGGCCACCCATCAGCAGGTGATGAGAATAGGGAGACTCTTCTGGCTCCTCTCACCTGGGACTCACATGGCTAGGCCTGAGCCCAAGGCTGGGTGTGGGCGCTGACCTTGCCTGAACTCCTCCAGCCCTGCTCCAGGATGGAAGTGGGGGAGCTTGGGGGTGGTGGGCGGGTGGGGAGTGGGGGGTGACAAATATGGAGCCCGCCTGCTTCACTCCTCCCCCAAAAGCGCCTTGCTGTGTTTAAAGTTTTAATTTTTGCTAATTAATGTCAATTAATTTTGTATAATGAGTGTTTAATTTTGGGGAGTGTGTGAGCCTGGGAGCGACTGCAGTTCTGGGCTGTGAACGCTGATTAGCATCAACACCTGCTGCTTCCCCACTCCCTCCAGTGGGGGGGGCACCAGGGTTTGGGGAGCTGGAGGGTGGCAGGGCCTGGTGGGCAGGTGGAGTGGGAGGAGGACCACAGATGCTGCTGGTGCCTGAGCCAACGCAGGGAGCAGAGGGGTCCAGGGTGCTTGCAGCTGGGGGACAGGGTTCTGCAGGTGAGGGATGGTTTGAGACCCTGGGGGTCTCTGAGCCTCCGTCTCCCTTTTCAGTAAAGTGGAAGGTGGAATAAACAGAGGGAAGACCAAGAGGCTCTGCAGTCCTTGGAGAGAAAAGCAGGAGACCAAATACAGTTTTTAAATGTATTTACAGCACATATGCCATCTCCGAGTAGCTCTCGTGTTTCCACAAGACACTCAGCCGCAGTGGTAACCAGGGCAGACCTCCTCTGCACTGGGCCACTCCTGTCCACACAGCAGGCATGCTCACCTGTCTTATACAGTGGCTCTCAACTGGGGGCAATTTTGTGAGACATCTGACATTTTGAGACATTTTTGATTATCACAGCCTGGTGTGTAGGGGGTTGCTATAGGCATCTAGTGGGTAGAGACCAGAGATGCTACTAAACATCCCACAATGCACATCACAGCCCCCACAACAAAGAATTATCCAGCTCAAAATGTCAGTAGTGCTGATGTTGAAAACCCCCGTGTTACACACATCTAGAGACTGACAGAATTAGGAAAGTGAACCTGAGGTCAAGGAAGAGATGTTGGGAGCCCCGTTCAGGTCAGCTGGGCTTGAGTTCTAGTCCTAACACTGAATCTCCCCCTCTTCACCCTCAGAGGTAAGCTCCTGCCAGCCCCATGTCCTCGCAGGGCTCAGGGCCAGGAAACCCTGCAGTGGCCTTGGGGAGGGGGGCACTTAGCCTGTGTGTTAGTGACACACCCTTTAGCGGCTAAGGAATGCTCTGCATCCTTTCCCACCAGGGGCTGCCGAGCCTGCAGATCCCAGGAAGCCCAACAAAACCATGGGAGAGGATACTGGGGGTTTCTGCCCCAAAAGGCAGCAGTCTCTGCCTCTGAGAACAGCTTCCACCGCCACCCCTGTTCTAGGAAAGGAAAGGCTACAGGAATGTGGTCCAGGGGATGAGCATCTGCTTCAAGTCAGGAGCCGCCAGCTCACTCTGCAAACTCGACTCCCTTCGCCATTCCCTGGGTGTGAAAGGAGGGGCTGCAAGAAGCGTCGCCATAGGATCCCTGGGCTCAGCTTCTGCATCAGTGCTCATGCCAGGTTGCCAGGTCGCCAGGTCGAGGGAAGCCAGGAATGGCTGAGACATCTCTAGCCCTCAGTGTGTGTGTGTGTGTGTGTGTGTGTGTGTGTGTGTGTGTGTGTGTGAGCGTGTGTGTGTGTGTGTGTGTGTGTGTGTGTGTGTGTAGGAGGCAGGCAAAGAGAAGAGACAGTGTGGGTTTGGAGGTGATGGTCGACCAGCACTAGGCTAATGGTGGCATCTCGCTTGCTCTCTGCAATTTTCAAATATGTGATGTAACCACACCAGCACAGAGCAGGCCTTTGGTTCAAACACAAAATGACTTGATACGAAAGATAAGGTCTGAAAAGAAGTGAAAACCCAGCCTCCCTCCCCTCGGACAGCCCCTCTAGGACACTTTTTGGAATGACAAAGCTGCCCTCTCATCGCAGCTGTCTGGATGGAAAAAAAAGAGAGAAAACCACAAAAGCCACCTCAAAATGATGGCAACCCCCAGGCTCCTTCCTTGGAAACCCCCATTCTTACTGCCTCCTCAATGGCACATGCCCTTGTAATCTCTTCTGTTGACTGTGTACACTGGTTGTCATGTATTGGGCACCTGCTGTATGCACAGGTTACTTGCTATTGCCTTTGAGCAGTGAGATTCCTAGCCTGTTTCAGTCATTTCATTTCCACGATCTCTTCCAGAACAAGCAATTCTGCCATATTCCTTTCATATTCTCCCTGGTCCCTCCCATCCCATGCTTGGCAATTCCAGCTCCTGAGTCACAGACACTGAGAGCCTAAGTGAATGAAAAAGGAGAGAGAGAGAGAGAGAGAGAGAGAGAGAGAGAGAGAGAGATGGAGACCATTCACGGGCCACAGGTCTCCTTTCTAGCACACCAGCAAGATCTACTATTGACAGTATCAGCAGGTTAATTAAGCAGTCCGTTAGTGATCATGTTAAAAACGCTGGCACATTTTCAACTCAGATTGACACCATTCAAGACTCAGGCATCACTGGTGTTGGAGCAGCAACGCTGGGAGGTGTCACGGGAGGAGAGAGAATGAGAGAGATCGCTTTGTGCGGATGGCAAGCTCGGTGTCAAATCCCGAGGAAAGTATGGTCTTGAATGCTGCAGATGTTCTCACGTCAGACCCATCGTGATGCAAAAATCATGCGAGTGCAACAGCTAGCGACGTGCCCTGTGCAAAAGGGACAGCGTGGGAAGAAGGAAGAGCAGCAGACGGAAGACAAATGTGCAAGAAAGTTCTCAAAAATAAGGCCTCAGGAGAGCCTGCCCCTGAACTAGACAGACACATTGGAACAGACACATAGATCAGTAGAGTTAGCAGTCCAGAGACACACCCGCCTGTGGGGGAAATGGGTTTGTGGCAAAACAACCGTGTCACTCACAGGGGAAGGACAAAGGACGCTTCGCTATGGGAGTGAAGCAATAGGCCATTCATTTAGGGAAAATAAAACACCCTAATTCTTCTAACCTAAGATGCATTTTTCTCATATTTTAATGTTTGCAAAATCCTGACGTGCCTTCCAATGGGTGTTTGGGGGAGGAGGACCTTATCTGCGCCCCATAACAAGTGCCCGTGCACGGGTGGACTTGGCCACGTGGATCTGTTCATTCAAGTGTCACCTCAGTTGCTTACAGCAATCCACACAGAATTTGAACTTAAACTTAGATTCCTAATTGTTGCCTAGAACTTCTTTTTAAAACTTACACTATAATGGAGCACGGACATGAAAAGTTATTGTACATGCGGAAGATCGTCTGCCAGATACCAGGCAACGCAATTAAAGGCAGCAGAAATTGCCAAACCATAGATAGCTACCCTAAAGAAATGCTTGCCCATATGTACAAAGAGACATTTACAAGGATGTTAATTATAGCACTGTTTGTAAGAGCAAATAATTAGAAACAACCTAAATGTCCACCATTTAAGGAATCTACGCGGGAAGCTCTCCAAAACAAACTTATATGAAAAGAGCTACTGAGTATGTACAGGATGATTTACTGAATGCAAAACCTCATAATTGGTACACACACATCTGTGTGCACATAAATCCACAGTAAAGTTTTGGAAGCTTCGCACCGCACAGAGTGATCTCCTAGGGAGAGAAAACTAAATTTAGGAATTAGGGGGTGTTGAAGGACTTCCACTTTTTATCCTAAATTTTTCTACACTGTTTGCATTTTTACAATGAGAATATAATCATGCTTTACTTGTTTAAAAAATGAGAAGAAATAGCCAAACTTCTTGAAAATTTGAAAGCCAGCAGGGATTAGTGTGACCGAGTCATGCATCCTACACTTAGGCATCTATATGTCACAAACTACTTAAAGAAGCTGGTTAACTTCAGGAATATTTTTCCTGCAAGTAAAGAAAAAAAATGAAACCACAAGTATAACCAAATAGGAACCGTGGACAAAAATATTCCCTATATACATATATTTTAAACCTCACCCGAGGATATTTTTTCCATTGCTCTTCAGAGAGCGTGGAAGGGGGGGAGGGAGAGGGGGGGAGAGAGAGACACATCAATTGGTTGCCTCCAGCCGGGGATCGAGCCTGCGACCAAGGTACGTGCCTTGGCCGGAATCGAACCTGGGACTCTTCAGTCCGCAGGCCGACGTTCTAACCACTGAGCCAAACCGGCCAGGGCAAATATTCCCAATATTCTTTTGTTTGTTTTGAAATTATACTGTCGATTTTAAAGGGACTTAAAGGGTCAAGATTAGAGGTAGGGATTACAAAAAGCAATGGTAGTCATGACGCTGCTCAGCAGCCACTGACCAAAAGAGAACTGGACAATGTGGAGAGGGCTGAGATTCAAACTGTGGTGTTGAAGAAAGTGACTTGGATTGACTATGTAGTGAATGCTTATTTATTTCTTCAAATGAACATGGAATACAGTCCTCTCCTCTTCTGAACGGCTATTATATTAACGCCTCTCCTAACAAAGGCATCTTAGAATAGAGGAATGTGGCATTTGATATCTACTCATAAACTATATTATAAGAAATGGGAAAATATATTTATTATATGTGACAAAGAGCTACTAATATTACTCTATGGAGAGTCATGGTGACTGACTCAACAGCTATATTATCCCCAAAAGATAAGCCTAAACTAGTTGTAATAATCCCTCCCTTGCCAGTGATTAGTTTAGGAAGGAACATGTCACTCATCCTCGCCAATGAGGGTCTCCTTTTATTTAAGAAGGGGTAGCAGGCAGTGCCTCCTCTCCTCTAGACAGCGGTGGGTCTGGATGTGACCTTTGGAATTGCTGGTGCCAGCTTATGACCATGAAGGGAGCTACCCTGAAGAGGAAGCCCCTGGCAGAGAGGTGAAAGGAAGGGCCCTGGATGCTTCACCCAGGACTCGACCTTTATAAATTCCTTTATACAGATGTTCAATGCCATCACTAATCATCAGAGAAATGCAAATTAAAACCATGATGAGATATCACCTCACACCTGTCAGAATGGCTGCCATCAATAAATCAGCAAGTAAGTGCTGGTGAGGGTGTGGAGAAAGGGAACCCTCGTACACTACTGGTGGGAATGCAGACTGGTGCAGCCACTGTGGAAACAGTATGGAGTTACTTCAAAAAATTAAAAATGGAGCTGCCTTTTGACCCAACAATTTCACTTCTAAGAATATATCTAAAGAAACCTGAAACACTAATTCGAAAGGATATATGCCCCCCATGTTCATTGCAGCAATATTTACAATAGCCAAGATTTGGAAGCAGCCCAAATGTCCATCAATAGATGAGTGGATAAAAAAGCTGTGGTACATTTACAGAATGGAATACTACTTGGCCATAAAAAAGAAGGAAATCTTACCTTTTGGACAGCATGGATGGACCTGGAGAACATTAGGCTAAGTGAAATAAGCCAGTCAGAGAAGGACAAGTACCATATGATTTCACTCATATGTGGAATCTAATGAACAAAATAAACTATCAAACAAAATAGAAACAGACAGAGACAGAGAACAGACTAACAGCTGTTAGAGGGGAGGGGGGTTGGGGGCTGGGTGAAATAGGTGAAGGGATTAAGCAATAAATAAATAAATCCCTTTATTATTTAAGCTGATTTGAGTGAGGGTTTCTGATACTTGCAGCCAAAAATTCCATTAAAATGTATAAATAGCTTTAACAATTATTAAGAAAAAGATATAGTGATAGAAATTACTGAAAATATTTGAGTAGTAATTCATAAAAGAAATGTTAAAAAAATCAATGAACATGAACTCAATCTTACTAATAGTCAAAAATAGAATTTTTAATCTAAGGGAAAAAATCTATCTATAGGAGTTCTTATATGTTTGAGAAATTAATCCTCATTGGTTAAATGGTTTATAAATAGAGTGAGGCTGGTTTTCTCACTTTGTTGATGGTGTCTTCTGTCATAATAGTTTAATATGTAGTCAAATGAACAATCCTTTCCTCTCTGATATGTACTTTTTAAGGTGTCTTCAAGAAACTCTACCCCTGCTCCAATATTCGTCTATATTTTCTTCTAGAAGCTTTAACTTTTTTCCCAAAATATGTTTCTATTGATTTGAGAGAGAGAGAGAACAGGAGAGGGAAAGAGAGAATCATGGATGAGAGAGAAACATGGATCAGCTGCCTCCTGCATGCCCCCTACTGGGGATCGAACTCACAACCTGGGCACGTACCTCGATAGGGAACTGAACTGGCCACCTCTCAGAGCTGAGCCACACTGGCCAAGGCTAGAAGGTTTAACATTTTACTTTACACATTTCAGTCTTTAATCGATCTGGAATTTATTTTTGTGTGTGGTATGAAATAGGAATCTTCTCATCTCCCTCTCTCTCCCTCCTTCTCTTCATCCCTCCTTCCCTTCATCCCTCCCCGCTATTTGGAAATCCAAATGCCCAATACACTTAAGAAAAGGTTCTCAATCCTACTGGAAATTGGAAAAATGAAGAAAAAAAAAACACACCCTTTCACATGGACAAAATTTTTAAAAGTTCGATAATACCAAATGTTGAAGAAGATGTAGAGAAACAAATATTTGAACCTTGCAGGTAGAGTGAAAGCCAGAATGCTCATTTGGCAATACGTAGTAAAGCTGGAGATGTGCGTGCCCTCTGGTGCGGTCATTCCATTTCTAGGCGCAGACTCAACAGGTGATTCTCATCACTGGCTGCACAACTGAATCCAAATCTACGACCCAGGTCTCGGCATTTTTTAGAGCTCCCAAGGTGGTCGTTTGAAAACCTCTGCCCTGGAGAAGAAGCTCCTCCAGGTGTACCATGGACACATGCACAAGGTTGTGCAGTGCAGTGCTATGTATAATATTGAGAGACTGGAAACAACCTAAATGTCCCCAATTAACCAGCTGTGGACTAGTCCTACAGCAGAAGGCCTATAGCAGCTGACATGAAAGTAAATATATTAACATGGAGAAATCTCTAAACCACAATGAAAAGTAAGTTTTAAAAGGACATGTACAGTATGAGTTAATGTAAACTAAAAAGCACATAAACAATGCAGTTTCTGGTTTCTGGTACATACACACATGATATGATATAAAAATGGAGAGAATGAAAGCCAGCACCCTGCCCCTGGGAGAGAAAGAGGAAACCAGAATGAGAGGTGAAGGGCACAGAAGGCTTTGGGGGCATCTAACATTTTATTTCTCCATTTCCTATGATATTCTATGTGTTTGAAATAATATTTCATTATTTTTTTTTAAAAGCCACAGAATGAATTACTGTGGCTATTAAATTGACTGCCACGGAAAGACACTCAAAATGTATTGTGAGGTTAAAAGGCAGTTTACAGAATAGCATACACAGTAGGAACTCATTTGTATTAAATATGTATGTAGATTATATATAGATACAATAGAGAGGCAGAGAGTCTTACACTTTAGATGTTCACTAGAATTTGGAGGGATATATACCAAACTTATTGCCGAGGAGAGAAATAGGATTGTTTAACTTTATGTAGCAATTGTGTGTTATCAGAAAAAAGTAGAACCATTTTTATTAAAACAAAAACACTCTAATGGCAACTAAGAGACTTGAGCTCCCCTCGCGGCTTGAGACTGACACTGGCAAAGTTCTCCGGACTGCACTTTCTCCTCCGGCTCCCTCCCTCCCTCTCCTCTCTCCTTCTCTATAGGTAACACATGAACACGCTAAACAATTCAAATCATGTAAAAGTGTAAATAATAAAAAGTAAGTCTTCTTCTAACCTCTGACCCTTATCTTCATTTCCCTCCCCAGAGGCAACCACTATGGCCAGCTTCTCGGTCCCTGCCAGACATGGTCTATGGATTTCCAGGCAGACATGTACATCACCACCTTACACACACACGCACACACACACTCCTGAATCACACATGGGTGCAGCCCTATGCCTTTAGAGGGTGAGGACTGTCATTGAGGATGCACCCCTAGTATCTGCTTACTTGCATGACATTCTGCATTATCCTGCCTCTGAGGCAGTGCTACATGACACAGATTTTCTTTTAAATAGCTGGAGAATTTGAAGAGTTTCACATCCCATATTGAAGTGTCACAAACTCAGGGCTGGGGATTTCTGGATTGGAGAAAAAAAAAGCCTGTAAATTTAGGTGTAGGCTGACTCTGAAGTTCAGAATCTGTTAATAAAAGATTCCTGCTAACATGGTCAGCTTCTGGGACGCTCCCTTTTATCACGGCTGCTCCCTAGCTTGAGACCCTTCGATGGTTTTCCATTAACCATAAGATCAAACTCGAACCCTAAGCTAATATCCAAGGCTCCAACGTGCCCTCTCCTCTCCCCTACCCAACTAGCCCCCCACCCTCCTCCTGAATTCATAACTCTTCCTCCCCTGCCTTGTGCCTCCCCACCTCTGGACTTCTCTTCCCCCTGATTTCAGGGGTTATAAAATCTCTGAATTGGAAGGCCATCTGTAAGCATTCACTGAGCACCTACTGTATGGGAGGTCGTGGGCAAGCTGCCCAGAAACAGGTGACTTGGTCACATGCGGTTGCCTCTCACAGCTTTTTGGGCCAGGCTGCTACTTGGGCGTTTCCCTAACCAAGGAGTCAGGCAGTTCCTTCCAATAACAGACTGTCAGGTTTTCAGAAGACTCTGCTACTCTTATTGGGCCCCCACTTATCAGCTCTACTCTGGATGTGTGAAGTCCAGAACTAAATAGACTCCTTTGTTCTGGGCACTCGATCTCTAGTAATACAGCTCAAGTCCGAGAGAGCCCCATCAGAGCCACACTGCGGACCTGTTCTGAGCACACAGCCCGTGAAATCTCCCGGTCTTTATCCTAAGTACTCTGGCCAAGTCAGGTCTCGGCATCTCTATGCTTGTGGAGCTGCATTTTTTTGAATAGCAAGCGTTACATACAACCTTGTGAGGTCTTCCTGGATCCTGGTACTCTTGCCCATGAACTCATAATCCCTGCCAAGCTGCTGTTCCTGTTTCTTGCATGTGACCCATAGGCTTCCTCTGACCATGGCAGTTATGTAAATAACTGAAGGGGACGAGACTGAAGACAGAGTCCTAGGACACACCACCCGAGACTTCCCTTCAGCTGACAGGGCCCGACTGCCCATGTCCTCTTGGGGCCTGACACTCACCGAGGGCCCATTCCAGTACTGGGGCTGCCCCAATCCTGACACCCAGCCCAGCCTACCCAGCCTACCACATCCAATGTGCCCAGGGTGGCCTGGTAAGTGGTGAGTTCATGGGTCATCCACCCTGGCCTGCCTACTGTAAGCTGGATTACAGTGATAATGAAAACTTATATAAGAAAACAGAACATTCAAAACACAATTTTAAAAATGGAAAAACCCAGAATAAATGTCTAAGCAGCTACAGAACCTGGTCACTAATGTCATCGGGGTAGAGTTCCACTATGGGTGCCTAATTTCAAACCTTTTCTGCCAAGGCACTCATTTGGTCACTGAACACACATTGTAAACCAACTATGTGCCAGGCACATGGGAAGCCTGGGGTTGGTGATGAATGAGACCACTGAGGAGCTCACAGTCTGATGAGGGAGGCCAGCTTGGAAATAAAAACAGGCACTTCTGGGATAGACATAGGCACTCACAAGGGTGTCATGGTCTAACCCAGACTGGGGCTACCAGGGAGGGCTTCTTGAAAGAGGTTGTGTCTGGGCCAGGAAATAAAGGCCTGGCAGCCAAGAGAAGGCAGAGGGTGGGGCTAAGGTAGTAGGGAATCGTGGGGACTCCAGGCAAGCAGGGCCATGTGCAAAGGGCTGGGGCAGGGAGAGAGGGAGGAGGGAGGTCACAAGATTCACCCCGGCTATGATGGGGTATGAGCAGGGCCAAGCCCAGGGGCTCATAGGCCTCCAAAGGAACCTTGAGGCTGTGGATCCCACATTATCATTGACCTGGGTGGAGGGAGTGTAAGTTATGAGGCCCAGGACACAGCTGACATGGGTGCACCCTGTTGTCTACTAATCAAAGGGGAAGGGGAGGAGGGATGGGAGAGGCGAAGGCCTGGGACTGACCCTTGGGGCAGGCACACTGCCATGGCCACCTTCCAAGGAGGCAAGCGGGCTGGACTGAGCACCAAGGCAGGAGCAGTGATGTGAATGGGGGCTCAATGACACCAAGGCCCCTGTGGCCTAGGGGCAAGGGGAGCCAGGAGATAGGGCAGACGTGGGCACGATGCGTAAATGAACAGAAGACCTTCTCCCAAAGGCTGCCCAGAGATCCTGAGGAACGGACTCACTGGTGAACACCGAGGGTTTTTCATGGCGATGAAATAAGCTGTGACATTTAACACAAGGGACTGCTGTAGACAGCACAGGAAAAAGTCATTTCCTGGCAAAGGGATGACAAGGCTGGCATTTCCGGTCCACGAGGGAAGGTTACTCCGCGAGCAAGGAGGCGGCTGGTTGGTGCTGAGGCTCAGGCCTCCCCACTTGGGTGCGCAGAGCCCACACCGGGGTCTTTATGAGCACGTGACACTGCTTGTCCCCTGCTCGGTGTGGATTCAACCAGGCAGCCTGGGGGTGACCTTCAGAGCTTTCTGCCCTGCTCCTACACACACATACACAGAGCCTGGGTACACAGCCATGCTTGCCAGGTGACACCTGGGGTCATCTCAGCTCCTGGCTAAAGCCCCTGCCCCACCCACCCATCCTGACAAGGTATATCTACTCCTCTCGCCAGTGCCCCATCGTGGCACCCGGGACCAGACTTCCTCCTGCTGGCCACTGCTCCAGCCTCCAGCCCAAGGCCTCACGAGAAGGCTGTTTGTGGGGCTGCCTCCACTGGAATGGACTCTGCTCATGGAGACTGGTGGCTGGGCCTGGAGGTTTGTATTTTTCCAATGCTTCCTCAATTGACCTTTAATTACACTGTTTGCCCAGCTCCCCAAACCATTAACTTCCACCTCACAGCAACCGCACGTCAATTAATGTAGGGCCTGCTCCAAGCTTGAGCTCCTGAACACAATTAAGCGTGACAGTCCACAAATAAGAAAGAACTGGAGAATTAATTAAGGTCTAAACAAATTAATTACCAGTCCCCAATCGATTCTGATGCCAGCACACACCGTCTTTCCTAACATGTCCATGTATAAATAGAAACTGAGATTTCCCACGTGATTGCTGTTCTAGACCAGGGCACAGCAAGGCTCTGAAACCAGCTTGAGGGAGAGAAGCTGCAGCGAGTGTCCTTGCGGCTCCCCACATGCCCTGCACACACACACGCGCATAAAACCCTGGCTGGAAAACCAGAGCAAACCTAGAGGTGCTCCTGGTGGGACACCGAGCAGCCAGCTGCCTCTGGACCACATCTCTCAGTTTCTCAGCTACAGAAGTGAAGGATTATTCAAGTGGGCTTGAAGTAGCCTTGGGCTTCGCCTTCAAGGCCTGGGCTTTGGCCAGGTCAGGATAACTTTCAGTGAGTCCCAATCGGTTTATTCTTCTGTAAAATGGGATGGCTTCTTCTGCCCCAAGGCCTTCCAGAGAGAGGAGGAGAGTTGAGGGGAACAGAGGCCTGCTGGGGGGAATGAGGAGAGCTATGGAGCCCTGGGAATACTGGGCTCTGCAAACTTGGGGGGGCTGCAGGAACTGTCCCAGTGGTCCCAGCAGGAAAGGGCTGAAATAGGGCCTGGTCTGAGGCCTGAGAGGGGTGGGAGTAGCAGAATCAGGTACAAGAACGAGGTGTGCTGTGCCAGGAGTCTCAGGCCTCTCTCCTGGACAGCACCTGGGTCCCAGAGCAGACAGATGTCCTCTCACCTCCCAGACCTCAGGCTGGAACAGGAGCCCAGGGGGGAACTGGGCAGAGCAGTGGGAAGAAGGAACTGACTCTTGGAAGCCTCCTGGTTTCCCAGAGCCTAAGTTTCCAGCCTGCCCAGGAGGGACAGAGTGGGGATGTAGCCTCTGAGCACGTGCACACAAGCCCCTTCAGGACCCTCCCTCACCCTCAAGACCCCGTTTTGCTCTACCCTCTTACACATACATCCCAACAACCAGAGCTTAATCCAACCACTTCCCGTGTGCATTCCCAGCTTGCTGAGTCCTGTCTCCCCACTGGGCCAGGGCTCCAAAGAGGCAAAGTACCCTCTACCATGTAAAGCAAGTCCTGAGCAAGCTTCTCAGTAGCCTTACCAGTGGCCTGCCCAGTCTGACCCAGCCTGCGTGGAAAGCAGGGATGAATGCCTGGTGGGACAGCATGCAGTGGGGCTTAGAGATGCTCTGTCGTGGCCAGAGGCCCCTGGGGGGGTAGGGGGATAAGGTGGAGGCAGGCCAAGTGTACAGACTACATGGTGGCCTGAGAGGACCAAGGGACTTTTGAGCCCATGAGAGTGAGAGGCATGCCTGTTTATCTTGTACACCACTGTCAGCAATGACCAGGGGAGTCAGCAAGGGCCCATTTTCAGGTGGGCTTGGGATGGACATTGGGGGCCACAGAAATGGAAGCTTAAATGTGAGGGAGGAGAGGCCGGGGCAGGGGATGGAAGGCAGGTAGGCACAGCCAGGACTTGGGCAGTGGGCCTGAGGGAGCAGCCAGAAAGGGCCTGCTTCTCTTAGGATCCTGGCAAGCTGGACTCTCAGAGCTGCAACCACAGAGTGCAACCTGCGCAGCTGGCTAGGGATACACAGGAACACGAGACCCCTCAGTGGTGGCTGGACTTGTGTGAGGGGGCTGCAGGATCCTCCCCAACAAGAAGGCAGGAGAGGAATCAGGCTGGGGCCCAGAGACAGGTCACAAAGTCTCAGATGGAGTGGCAGAAAGGGTCAAACCCGAAAGCAGGGACCCTGCTCCTGAAGGAGCCTCACAGAGGTTAAGACCACCCTCAAGGTCACGCAACAAGTTGGCCAGTAGAGCAGGGCTGCAATGGGCCCTGGCGAAGTCCTTGTCTGAAGCTTGGCTCAAGGACAGATTACATCTCAGCTGAGTCCCAATCCAGTCCAGTGCGGCTGAGAGCTGCCCCCTTCTCAGGCTGCGCCTCACCCTCCAGCCCAGGATGGCAAGGACCGCAAGAATGGCAGCCGTGTTCATTCAATTAGGCCCCTTAACAAAGTCAGATCTAAAGAGTTATTCCATTAATGGCCCACACCAGAAATAGCTGAGGGTTCATTAAAAGTGTGGAGTTGCTATAGCAATTATCTGGGTCGGCTGAGGCTCATCGAGCAGGTTGGTCCTAGGAGTTCATTAGCCTCTGGGCCATCGAGGAGGTGGGGCTGCCCAGGAATGGTCTCCCGGGAGCTTTTCAGGTGCTTCAAAGCATTTTCCTGTTAATGGAATCTGGTCTGTGGTCTCATTTGATCCGCCCACAGCTCTAGGCTCTAGGAAGGTAAGTACTAGTGCCCCATTTTACAGATGGGGAAGCTGAACCCTGGAGAAGAATAGGGCCCGGACCATGAACTTGGGTCTACTCCCAGCTCTTCAGACTGCGCCTTGGGACCAAGGAGGTTGCGGGACTCTATGCCCTTCCTGGGCTGGCCCCCACCTTTGTCCTCTGGCCTCAGATAGGGAACTCAGCATCATAGTTCAAACACTGGTTCAGACTTCTCTTTTGATTACTAATCACAGACTGCCTCATGATTCTTTTGATGTTATTTCTTTTTAATTTTAAAAACACTTTCCATTGCGGTGCCCTCTTCCCAAACAAGGTGTAGGCTTCTTAAGAGCCAGGCTGGGCTTTGTGGGATCCCTAGGTCCAGGCCTGGAGCATCTTTTGTGAGCTCAGAGACTCCAAGACCAGGAAGGACTCGGCTAAAGGCAGGCCAGACCCCCTCCACACACACTTGTGAATGGGCGTGGGGGCTCCAACACCTAAAGGACCCATACCCAAGGGCTTGGAACACTAGATTAGTGGGCCTTCTTTTTTGTCAGGAAAACCTGGGACAGTCTGGTGAGGCCTATGCACCTTTTTTTGAATAATGTCTCTAAAGGCATAAAACAAAATACATAAGATTACAAAGGAATTAAATCAAAATAAGTTATCAAAATATTTGTAAAATTGTAACATAGTAATAGATTTGCTTTTTAACGAATGAATTGAAAATAAGATCTACCAGTGGATCTGTTAAATGTAAGTTTGACTTAGTATTAATTTTGAACAATATTTTAAGATCTCTGTAGCAACTGTAATGGGACATGAGAATATTTGTGATTTCTATGGGTGACAGTCACAGGACCTGCTTGTTACTGTGATTTGCTGCCTACATTCATAATGGAAGGAAATGCTAAATTTCAGTTAGAGGCTAGTATAAATTCTTTCCCAACCAAGTTCATGGGATCCCTGCATTCTATCTACTGACCCTTCAGGGGCCCTGGGGCCCAGGTTAAGAATCCCTGTGTAGAATTTTGGGCACAGAGCTAGTCAGCAGGGCCCCTGTCACCTTTTTCTCCATCTACACATGTTTTGCTCCAGTTGTCCCTGCCCAGAAACACCTCCGACCCCCATGTCAGGAGACTATAGAGGACCCGTCCAGCTCCCCGAGAGCCCCAAAGCCCCACAGGCCCATGTACGCATGTGTCCACGAGCACACGCACACATACACACACACACACACACACACACACACGCACACAGATGCTCAGCACTGCGCAGGTCTTACCTACGGCAGGGAAGGGAACAAATCTCTGGACAAGAAGGCGGGTGGCTGGGGTGAACTTGTTGGCTTTCTGAACCAGGACATTAAGGCCCACCTTGGAAAAAGAAAACAGAATAAGTGCTACAGCCGCCTGTGGGAGGAAGGGGTAGGCTGGGGCAGAGCAGAGAGTGAGGGGCACCATCTTCTCCAATTGAACCCCAGACCCCAGGTTGCAGAGCTCCAGTGTGACTGTTTAAAGCACCACAGCCCAGTCATCCCAGTTAACCAGCTCATAAGAAAGAGGGAGAGAGGTAAAGCATCAGCTACGTGTGCAAACGCACATGCGGCCTCTCTGGGGAGGGGAAAAGTGATGGTGGGGTAGTTGCTGTGGTAAGTAATTTAGCGTAGGACCCCCTCATTCCCAGTCTCTAAGCATCACTTTTCTGAGGCTCCGCTGTGAGCCCAGCCGTGGGCCTGGCCAGACCACAAGGTCTCAGAAGAGTGAGATCCATGCACCTGCCCACAGGTGCCTGCAGAGTTGAGCAGAGCTGCCAGAGCAGGACAGGGGTGAGGAGGGGGGGGTGCAGTGGACACCCAGGGCTCACTGCTCATCTTCACTGAGACTCCAGCTCCCCTCATCTGGCCCAGGACATCACAGCCCCCTCACCTTCACCTTGGGCTCTCCCCACTGTCCTCACCCCCATGCTGTCCTCCCCCCATGCTCTCCTCTGTCTTTCTAGAACACAGGTCCAATCATATTTACCACCACCAGCTCCTCCCCACGATCTGTGCAAGAAGGTACAATCTCCTCCTTGCAGCAGTCTTGGCCTCCATAACCTCAATTCCCTACTCTCCCAACAGCCCACGTTCTCCTTCTGTGAGTCCAGTTTACTGCTTATCAGATGCTACACGAGCTTTCCGGCCTTGGGGCCTTTGCCCATGCCGTTCCCTGTGCCCAGGATGCCTTTCCCCCTTCCTCTGCTCAGTCCACACCTGTTCTTTTAAGGCCCACCCCTGAGCTCCACCTCCAGTGTCACTTACTAGCAGTGGGAGTTATTTAACCTTAGTCATGAAGTCTTTTAACCTTTGCCTCAGTTTCCTTGTCTGTAAAAAGGGACAGTATCCACAGCATCCCAGGGCTGTCATAAGAATGTATGTAAGTGTTTAGCATAAGAGGCCTCAATAAATTCAGCTATATAAGAATGATGTCACCTCTCCCTGGCAGAAAGTCCCTGCCCTGCACATCACGAGTCCCTCCTTCCCAGCAGTCAGAACACCGCTCATGGGTGTGATGTCCCCCGCCAGACTGGGAGGGAGGGAGGGAACGTATCTTTTTCATCTTTGTATGCCCAGCATTTAGGCAGCGGGTGGCACGTAGCACACGCTGAATACACTGTGACTGAAGGATAAATGCGTAAACCAACACAGGGATGGCTGGAGGAGAGATCAGCAAAGGTAGGCAGAGCGCAGAAGGTGGGATTCGTCTGGGCAGAAGAAAAGGACCTTTGGGCGGGGAAAACAGCACAAGCACAGGCGTGGAGAGAGAAAAAACAAGACGCACGTGGCCAGACCAGAAGACAGGTGTGCAGGCGTCTCTGCTCCCCAACTGAGGCCAGAGCCAGCCCCTGCCCTGCGTATTATTCCTGGCCTGAGGGGCCTGGGGCTGCCTGGTCTGATCAGCAGACCATCAGGCCCTGGTTTCAACCTTCTGCATTGTTGGGGAAGATGCAGAGCCTTGAGGAGGCCTCCAGGGCTGCTGGGTGCCTGCAGCAGGAATGGCCCAGTGACCCAGGAAGACAGGAAGTGAAGTGCCAGCCGGCCAGCCCCTGGGTAGCCCAGGGCCCCACAGAGCCAGAGGGCTGCCAGGCAAAGACCCAGCCCGGGCTCTTGGGTGCCTGGCCTCCATTTGAAGAGTCAAGCTGATGCTGAGTCCAATGCTTGTCCTCTCTGCTTCTTCAAGGGAGGCTGGGACGCAGGGCAGCTTGAGCACGTTTTCGTGGTATGGCAGGGCAGGCTGGGGAACTGCCAGCCTACACGGGGCCCGGATGCCCTGCTTCAAGGCTCCCCCTGCCATGCAGATGGAACTCAAGTCCAGGTCTTCCCAGCTCTCCCCAGCCAGTGACTGTCTATTCTGTGACTCAGAAATGGTCCCCCCTCCCCCCCAAATACCAAGGAACATGTTCCCACAGAGTGCAGAGAGGGGAAATGTGGAGGGGCATGGGATGCCAGGCCACACACCTCACATGAAATATCTTAATCAAACCTACTACAAGGCTTTTAGATAGGGTGTTACCCCTTCTTACAGATTCAGAGAAGCTGAGAAGGTTCAGAGAGGTGAAGTAACTTTGTCCAAGGACAGACAGCTATTAGGAGGCAGGTAAAGCTAGGAGTGAACCCAAGGACGGCTAATTCCGAAGCTTTGTTCTTAACCACTGTGCTATTTAATTTCCAATTGTCTTCCTCTCAATGAGGAGCGCTTTAATGTCTCACATTCCATTTAAAACTGGCTGCTTGCATAGCAAAGCTTCCCTGAAAAGACCAGCTTGGGGCTGGGGCCCAGAGGAGTAGAAAGGGGAAGGTAGCTCCAGTCAGGGGAGATAGAGCCCTTGGGCCGCCCATCCCTCCCTGCAACTAGAAATCAGAAGGTCTGGGTTCAAAACCCCCCACATTCATTCAGAACTATGCTAGAGTGCTGGAGGAGTTGGGAACAGGAGCCCTCCAAGAAGCCAGCAGGGAGCTCAGACCCTTCCCCTGGCAGTCTTGTGAGGGCAGGCAGGGCTGGAGTGTGGTCATAGGGCAAGGAGGAAGAGAGGCCTTTGGTTGCAGCAAACACTCAGACTTGCCCCCTATCCTCAAGCCTCCCTCTCCCTGGCTAGGATGGCACAGTCCAGAGTGACTGACCCAGCCTGTCTCCTGCACCCCACATGGCAGCCCATGGTAGGGAGGAAGAAAGGAGAGAAAACCGTGCCAGGGGTCCAGGTCTCTTCTAGCCTCTCTTTCCCCAAAGCCCACCAGAGTCTCCCCAACACAGATGAGGTGAGATTTACTACGGCATACACGATTCTGAGTGCATGGCCAACACACCCAGGCCCAGGGAAGGGGCTGGGGACCCGCACAGTGGGGAAAACATCTGGGCTCCTGGGTAGCCCACCCCACTCACCCGCCGGTGGCAGAAAGGCATGAATACAGGGAAGGCAAGTGGCCACTCACCCCCTCTCTTCTCACAGCCTCCAACCCAGGCCTTACTGTCCCAGCAGCTAGGATGGCTGCAGCTGGGAAAGAACCAGGGTGGGCTGCAGACCAGGGTTGGGAGCCCGTCTGTTCTGGATCCTCGGGGGCCCTTTGGCCTGGAACATTTGGTGGAGCCCATTAAAATTAAAAAGCCAAGTGGCTGGTGGCTCTGAATGCCAGCTCGCTTTCCCTGGCATGGTGGGTCCTGTTTAAGGGAACCAGCTGGCATTAATGGCACACAACTCATCACGAACAGCAGCTAGCGATCAGAAAAATCTGAGCTAATAATCGGGTTTGGGAAAGATAATGGGATATGGAACAATCGCTGCTGAGGGTGCCCTAGGGTCTGTTTCAACAGCCTCCAAATAAGCCACAAAATAGAAATTAACCAAACAGGGGCTCCATTTGGGTGGAGGAAACGGGAAAAACAAACAGGGTGTGGATTTTGCACAAGAATTCCCATGTGGCCAGCAGCTGTGGGTCCCCAAAGAAGCCAGAGCCCAGGACATCAGCAAAGGCCTGAGGAAGCAGTGGACCTTCTCTGGCCACCTTGACTCCCAGGCTGCTGACTTTGCCATGGGCAACTGACAGGAGAAGAGGAAGAGGAGGGAAGACTGGCTTCCTGACAGTGCCCCACAGCGGGCATAAGTGTTGACCAGCACCAGGGACTGGGGTGGAGTGGGAACTCCATGACACAAGACCTTCAATGTCATGAGCTGTGTGGCTGATACCTCCTTAAGTGTTAAGGTCTTGCCCAGGCCAACATCAGCCTAAGTTCTGCAAAGCCGGCAAGGAGACACCAGATGGGGCCTGAGCAATGCATGCAGCCCTCTCTCACCCCGGCGGTGCCTTTCCTCCAGCCCATACGCCCAGCCCCCTGTGGGAAGCCTCTGTTCCGAGGAGCTGCAGGCACTCCGCCTTCACACCCCCCAAAAGAAGGTTATTGTGCTCTTCCTCACCACACCCCGTTCCTCTCCCATTCCCAGCTCACTCCTCATACTGGAGACCTAGGAGCCTTCCCTGAGAGGCGCCTCTCCCACCCCACATCCAGCCCACCCTGCAGAGCTACCTGTCCCATTTCCCGGACACCTTGCACGTGGCTACTCCTCTCTCTCTGCTCCCACCACTTAGCCTAAGCACCAGTCTCTCCTCCCTGGATGACTGCCCACCTTCTAACTCAGCTCCCTGCTTCCACTCTTGCCCCCATTCAGTCTACTCCCCACACAGCAGCCAGAGTGAGCTCCTAAATATGGATATCAACTTGCTTTAGCCTTTCAGTAGCTTCTCGCTGCGCTTACAGAGGCCTGTGTGATCGCCCAGCCTTGCTTACAAGGCTCCAGCCACCTCCCGATCACCTTGGCTCCTTTGAGGAGCCAATTTTCTCTCTTTCTCTCCACCCCTCCCTCCCAGTCCCACCCCCATCCCTCTCTCCCCAGGGCCTACAAGCACTGCCCCTCCCTGGGCCTCCTTACTTTTCAGCTTGAATGTCAGGCCCTCAGAGAAGCCTTCCTTTTACAGCCTCTCACAGAACCTATACCTCTTCCTTCCTTGTACCTATCATGGTCTCTAAGTAGCTATTTATTTACCTTTTTAAAAATGTTGTAAACCAAAGTAATACATGCATAGGATTTAAAAACTGAACTTCACAGAAATGTTTTTACCTGTGGACTCTTTTCTAAGAATCCATCTCTCCCAACAGGCCCCAAGTGCTGGGCTCAGAGCCTCTGTCTCACTCCTCACTGAATTCCTGGTGCCTGGTGAAATGAGTAGGTGCTTAATAAATGTTCCTAGGTTAAATCAAGTGAGTGATTTCTGAAACAGGAGGGAAAAACAAAGAGCCACAAGGAGACTTGCCTTGTGTAGTCGCTGCTTTGCACCTTAGCAAAGAGCTCTACCAGGGCTATGCGCAGGTCTAAGTCCACCTGAGTGGACGGCTCGCCCACTCTCCCAGGAGGGTCCCAGAAGGGGTGGCCCCAGGGCCGTGAAGGCTTCTGAGAAAGGAGATGCCTGACTGAGCCCTAAAGGGTGAGTAGGAGGCAGCCAGGTTAGAAGGAAGGGTTCAGCAGGCTTCAAGCCGGCTCTGTGGGCTCCACTGGTATTTGCCATAAGGGGGTCCAAGGGCCCTGGAGAACAGTGAAGGAGGCATGCCTGAAAAGAGGGATGGCGTGAGGTCAGAATCTAGATCCACTCTCAGGTGGTGGGAAATAACGCAACCAAATGGTCAGGAGTTTGTGTCCCGGAGCTCAAGGGCTGGGGCAGGTCAAGGAATCCTTGAAGTACCAAAACTGCCCACCAGAGGGAGCACATTGTAGCATAAACTTCGTACCAAAATGGCCCATTACCCTCTAATTTCCCTGCAACCCCAGCCAGCCTACTGCTTGGCAACAGGCTCAGGAGCGAAGGGCCAAAGTGGCTGGAACAGAGTCATGTACAGGTTAAAATACCAGTCAGTTCCAGCTGTAGCTGAGAGGCTTGTTTGCTGGCTAAGTGACCAGACCTGGCCCCTGAACCATAACCCACAGAGGCCAGCTGGCAACCTGCTGGGAAACCAAATACATTAGACCCCTTCCATGTAGGAGGGGACACCAACTTGTCCTCCCTAGAATATATACAGAGCTGACATTCATGTCAGACTCACCACTGCCAGCATCACCATCCGTAGGCTTCTGGGACACTTTAGATAATGCCGCAGGGTTCATGCGATGGAGCCTCCGACTCAGAAGCCAGTCCTAGTGACAGCAGCAAGACAAGAGCCTGGTCCAGGATTCTCAGGCTGTCGGCCCCCTTCCTCCATCAGGCCCAGAGAAGAACAGCAGGGCATGAGGTTACACCCCCAACGACAGAGAACACCCTGAGGTACAACCTTGACCACAGAGAACACCCTGAGGTACAACCTTCACCACAGAGAAAACCCTGAGGTACACGCTCGACCACAGACAATACTTGAGGTACACCCTGGACCACAGAGCCAGCTAGGTGCACCTTGCAGGGGAAGAGCATGCTGTGAACCAGGGACAAGTATAGATAACTGACTTGACTTTGGCCAGAAAACACAGGCCCAGGAACAAACTACAAAGGTGAACAGATTGTCTAGCCCTGTTATAGCTACAGAGGCTCTCAAACATTTTCTCTCCCTTCCCCACTGTTCTTAGGATGCCTGGGGAGGCACTTGTCTACCTGGGGGCATGGTAACAGTCCCTTCAACCTGGAAGCTGAGAATGTTGCATGCCTTTTCTGGCGTCCTTATGGCACAGGGGGAGCAGGAAGAAAAGGGGGTCATCTGATTAAGCTTGGGTTTGAATCCCAGCTCTGCCACTGACTTCACCTCTGTATCTCAGTTTCCTTATCTGTAAATGGAGATGAACACCTAAATAGTACCTGGCATCCCGTAAGTGTTAGGCACTATGCCTATTTGCCTTTCTGATTATCATGGGAACATGGGGTAAGCAATGGGAACTGAGAGGGGGAGAGGTTCAGCCCAGGGACCTCCCGGGACACTTCCTTGTACTCCAGTGACTAGTAACAAAGGTTAACAGCATCACTACATCCTACACAGAAGGGACCCCCCAAGGCCCAGACCCTTTTGGAATGGAGGTCAGTGTTGCCCCAAAAGGGAAAGTCCTCAGCCAGCTAAGACCTGGCTGAAGGTGGAGGGTTTGAGGATCAGGCATGAAGTGATTCTCACTCTGGCTCCATCAACCAGCTCCTGGCTGGACTTTAGCCCTGAGCCTTCCTCTCCAGCCCCAGGTCTACTCTCATCGCAGACCCTGAGTCCATGAAGGTGGGCCTGCCAACCCCCACAACTTCTCCAGCCCCCTTCTGCCTGTACCCCCTGCAATACCATGGGTTCCTGAGCCCAGGCAGAGGGCAGGCGTTCCTGGCGTGGCTCTACAGTACTCCATGACCGTCCCTCTGCTCCCCGGCTTCATCATCACCTCATCACTATCACTCTGCACATAGTAGCCACTCATTTTCTGACATCTGGAATCTGTCACGCTCTCCTCCCGCCTGCCTCTTCGTGCGCTGTGCCCTCTATATGGAACACACAGCCCTGCCTTCGCCCCTCTCTGGTCTGTCCTGTAACAGTCAGTCCTGTGTAAATTAAGGGACCCAGCCCTGGGTCCCACTACACCCAAGGCAACCCAAGGTTTGCCTTCATTATAATTCTGGTTTCACCAGTATCCCGGCTTCTCCTCTGAGCATCCTGAAGAACACACCAGTCTGTGCATCTGCATCTCAGTGTCTGCAAAGTGCTCAGCGCACATGCTCCCTTCAGGGACTGCATGGGTCACCCTCATGCACCCGGGCCAGTGGGGGCTGACCCGAGAAGTGCTCAGCACCAGCTCCCAAACTAACACACAGCAAGGACTGATGGCGGCTTCCTTTGTTAACAGACAGCAAACTGTTAGATCTCAAAAATAACTGAAGACAAAATTTCTTTTTTATTCTCAAGTAAGAAACTAGACACTGCCAAATCTATTTAGAGGGTTCACCAAAAGGCTGCTAACCCCACACTGGTGGCCCTGCAACCAGCATGAGACTTCACTTCTGGGGCATGCAAACTGGGGATCCCTGATTTTGGGGTTGCTGGCCAAGGTCATGGGCTCTAGTGAGAGGGGAAAAGTGCTCTGCAAGGTCCAGAGAGGAGGCTGGACTCCCAGGGCCTGGCCTCCACTCCAGCTCATCCTCTGTCCCAGGGATCTGCCCTCAGCCTGTCAGCCCCCCATCCATGCTGCCTGCTTGTAGGGACTCGTTTTAATTAATGCCAGAGCTGGGCCAACCACTGGGGCCCTGACACTTGTTTGCAGGTCATCTCCTCCTAACAGGCTCTCCCTGGGAGGGGATTTGTCACTAATTGAAGCAGAGATCAGTTAATGAGGCCGCGGGGCCTGGGGCTCCAGAGAACAAGGGAAAGGAAAATAAAATAAAGCCTCTTTCTTTGGAGGTTTTGTGATTTACACACACAAAAGAAAAGCAAGCAAGCTGCAGATTTTCCAAGTCAGAAACTCCACTCCATCTGTTGGAGTTAGACCCTCACTGTGTGAAGACGGCAGGCAGAGGGACGCTGCTGCTGCTGAGACTTCGGATCAGAGCGGAGAGGGGCCTCCCGAGGCCAGCAATCAATCAGCAACCTAATTAACAAGTATTTATGGAGCAGTGCTCCGTGCTTCCCTCAGTGGGGGAGAAGACACAGGGCCTGTCCCTGGTTAACTTGTAATCCAGGGGAACAATGAGAGGACAGGACATGGGGTATAACCGAGTACATGTGAAGGACAGAAGTTTCTAGAACTTGTGGCAGGAGAGAAGCGTGGGCTGGTGTAGTCAGGAAAGCCTCTTCGAGGGCTCTGCAACTGGGCTGGAAGGAGGAAGGAGGGCATCCCCCAGCTCAGGCACAGCCCCTGGGGGCCGTGACAGCCATGAGGTTCCCAGTCCCTAGGGTGAGACCCCGGCTCTGAGAGCCCTGAAGGACCCCAAACCCCCAGTACTCTGCCAGGCTTTGGGCCTCAGAACCCCCTCTTCACATCTGGGCTAGCTTTGGCCCTAGGAAGTGGTTGGGATGGAATGACTGAGGGCCCCTTGGGTGAGACAGCAAGGACTGGGGTGCAGAGCCTGGGGCCCCTGGCCTGCAAGAGGAGGAAGTCCCACCAGGACAGTGGTCCCTCCACTCAAGCCCTTCCCTACCAGAACCAGTCAGTATTCTCCCCGTGTGGCTTCTCCTTCCAGCCCCCTGACCCCACCTCACCCTTAAATCTCAAAGAATGAATGTGGGATTTTCAAGCTGCTAAACTAGGCTGAGCCATCAGCTCCTCTTGTCATAAGGGAAGAGGAGGTGACATCAGCAAGAAGGAGGGGACAGAGCCCTTTCTTGTCTCTCACAAGAGCCCCTGACCTTGGCCAGCAACCCCTACAGAATTGGGGAATCCCCAATTTGTATGACCCCAAGCAAATGAAGTCATGCTAGGTTGCAGGATCACCTGGGCGGGTTAGCTGTGTCTTGGCCAGCCACCTGGCTTCTTGTTTGGGATGAGACATAAGGATTCAGGGAAGGAGAAAGATCTTGGCCATGAAATGGGGATACCCCCCTCACACACACACACCTAACAGCTATTTGGAGATGATCTGGTCTGCGTGGGAGTGGAGTGAATGAGGCCATTTCAGAAAACCACCAATCCCTACTTTAGAAGAATTGTGAAGTAAATGATGGTGTTTGGGACAATGGGTTAGTACCTTTGCACGAACAATCATTATATTTATTTAATGACATGGAAAGATGCGGAAATTGGGTTTCCCAAAAGATTATTAGAGGTGAATGGTTTTTTATTTGAATTTTCTAATTTTTTTCCTACTAATCACATGTATTTATTGTGTAATGAATAAAATAATGGAGTTGTGAAGTGAATTCATGGCTGAAGTCAGCTGTGGGAGACCACCAGCAGGCCGGGATCGAAAGAGTGCCAGACAGAGGAGCAAGGGTGGGCTCAAGGGTAGGATGAGTGTAGTCAAGGTTTTGGGAGCTTGAGGCTCTGTTCTTGCTCTGGTCTAGGCCCCTTGCTGTGTCACCTGCCCTCTTTCCTCACCTGGATCCAACCTTATGCTAATAGAGTCTACAAACCTCTCTTACTTAATAGCTGCTCTACCCTCAAAGTCCCGTGGGACTCAAGTGAGCCTATTGCCCCTGACTTGAGGAGCTTACAGGCATCCAGGAGGGACTGGACATGTGACCACATGACCAAGGCTACTGAGAGGGGACACCAGTGCCCCAGGAGCTCAGACAAAGAGCAAGGGGAGCTGGCATTTGGACCAACCTTGTGAATCATTCCAGAGCCCCTGGCCTCCTGCATTAGTACTGAGTGTGATGACCACCTCCTCTGAGAAGAGTGCCAGACAAACAGGGCCCTCTAGGGACAGACTTGCTGCCCTCAGCTGGAGTGGGCAGCCTTTCGCATCACCCACAGGCACCACCTCCCCTCCCCACCTCCTCTCTGAAACCTGAAACCCCAGCTTATGCTCTATTAAAGTGTCACCAGGATCTACACTCTTCTCTGCCTAGAAAGCCTGCCCTGAGGGCCCACCCACAGAAACCTGTCTCCCACGCTCCTTGCCTGGGTCTGACCCTCAGACAAGGTCTGGCCCAAGATGCTGGGGAAGGGGGGTGCTTACTCACAGCGATGGAGACGGCACTGATGACAGCTCCTAGGTAGCCCTGGATGAACTTGGATGCAGGTGAAGGCTGGAAGACAGAGACAGGATTTCAGGCCCACTGGGTGCCCAAAGCCTCCACACTTTGCCATTGCCAAAAGCCCCAGCCAGCAAGGGGCATTCCTGCCTCCCAAGAGGGAGGGTCAGGCGAGAAGGAAGAGGTCCCTCTGGAAGACAGAAGGGACCTTAGTGCAGAACCCTTAGTGCAGTTCTAAATGTGGAAATTTGAGACAGCAACCTCCAGGGAGATGCCGAAGGGCCCACTGCACTCTGCCCTGTTCTAAATGGTCACTGGCAGACACTGCTGGCTGCGGGTAGAGAACAGCAAGGGCCAAATGAGTCCCTTACGGCTGGGCAAGCAGATCCAATTTAGGAAGACGGCGCTGCGAGTGGGCGCCTGGCGCCTGCAGCACCTCCCGGCTAGAAATGGCAGTGTCAGGGCTGGCCACAGCCTACTGGCTCTCACAGGCCTTGTCAACCCAGGTAGCAACTGCGCTTCCGTGCCAATCGATGCCAGTTGCTCAATATTTCTATGGAAAAATGTATCCCAAGTTGCAATGTAAAAAATTAAGAAAGAGCTGAGGACCTTGCCTGTATATAGGACAATGGCAATTTTGGAGACATTCGGTTTAAGGTGAACAGAAGTCAACCAAGCAGAGACGTATGTGCGTGAAGCATTTGAGCGAGACGTGGACTTAAGGGTTTAGATGGGGGCAGGGGGTGTCCTCGGGATGTTAGGCCCTGCAGTATTACCCCCCAGGCCAGCCCTGCGGTATTATCCCCCGAAAGTCAGAGAACTGACCGACCAGGGAGAGGCAGCCTCGCCAGTGGAGCAGGGTGGACGCCGGAAGGGTGACTGGGCTTCCATGGTAAGTTTGTCCCAGAAGGACAGGGGACTGGGGAGGACATGTCTGTCGTCGCAGACCCATCACCCCTCAAGAGCAGCCTTTCAGCTTTGCAGCCAGAAGTCTGGGGGCACCAAGGCAGCCTCCAGGAAAGCTTGGAGAAGCTTTAGGGAAATTCAGTTCCCACGTGGCTGACGCCGTCCTGATCCAGTATCGGGTATAAGAGCTGTCTCTAGGGAATTCTGAAGCCAGTGGAGCTCATCTCTGCCCCCCCACCCCAGTGCCATGTTGTGGGCCTTCTTCACGTCATGCGAACAGTGCCCCCAGCAGCTGAAATAAGGCGCTACAGGGGGCAATGCTTCACCCAGCCGAGAGGCAGGAAGGAAGGATGAAGGGCACCCAGCCGCCGGGCGGTGGCCCATGGCACTCACCTTGGTAGCATTGCGGTTTGCATAGTTGACACAAGCGTTGTGGCTCTGGTTCAGCCACTGAAAGGCAAGCGGGGAGAGGAGAGGAGAGGTCAGGGAAGGCTGCTCACCTCCCTGGAAGCCAGGCCTGCGCCTGGGAGGCCACGCGCCTTCAGAAAGACGTGAGCCACTAGCTCACAGTGGGTCCGTCCAACCCACCAGTAGGATAACTGACTGTCCAGTTTGCCCGGGACTGTGCCAGCTATAGCACTGAATGTCCCCAGTCCTGAGACACCCCTCAGCTCCTGGCCAACTGGGCCACTGGTTCTGCCCACCCCAGAGACAGTACCTCTTCCAAAATTATGGCTCTCACTGCCCCAAATGGGCCCCTCGCCTTTGCCACACCACCCTTATTACATTACTTACTGGACAGAGGTGGACACTGAGGCCCCTGGAATGACTGACAGCCCTGAACTTCTTTCAAAAATCTCCCGCCCAGTGTCCTGCACCCCTTGCCGCACCCAGACGCAGGCACTGTTGGAGTTGTGCTCACTGACGTTTTCTCCTTAAGACAGACAGGTTTTCTTTCTCCCCCTCTTACTCTGCAGACACACACACAGCTTCAACTACTGTCAGACAGCCACACCCAGCCTCTCTTCAAGAGCAGAGACCAGGGTCTGTGATGCCTTTTCACCCACCTCGCTACCTTGGGGTTGGGATGCATTTACCTTCCCCACAGATTTGGGTGAGGCTGATGTCCAAGAGGCTGTGGGCCTCGAGGTCACTGGCCATGGGCCAAGCAGCCAAGGGACAGACTGGGTGGCCACCAACAAGCCATCCAGCAGAGGGCACCAGCCCAGCCCTCATCACCTCCATGCGAAGGTTAAAGTGACACATAATGGCCTGAGATGTGGGTTGCTGGGAACCTGTTCAGCAGAGCCTGAAATCCTGGGCTTCTCCCAGTAGCTTCTGGGTTGGGGAGAGGTATGAAGTGGGGTGATTTCCCCCGAGAGTCATGGATGGGAGAGGAGACACTGAGGCAAGGAGTTCTAACCAGTACCTGTGGGGCCCTCCCTCAGGAGCCTGTTTGCCGGGAGACTGTTACCTGCCAGAAGACAGTGGATGCCAGTGTCTGGTTGGGCAAAAGAAGACCGACCACCTGAGGGGGGGGGGGGGGAGAGAGAGAGAGGAAAGGCTATAAAGGTCAAAAAAACCACCCTACACTTTTGGGAAGAAAAATTAAACAGTCACAAATAACAGCAAGCTGAGTCCACACAAACTGATATGAATGATGTGCTCATACAAACTGCTGCCCACAGTGAGACTGTGTATGAGGACACCCAAGGTGCACAATTGTATCACAGCGTAACTCCATTCTCAAAGAAAGACATCTTCTATAGAGCCATATACATACACAAACACATACACATACATATCTCCAAGCATGAAAAAAACCTGTGGCACACATGAGATCCGGTTACACAGTACTCTCTCAGTCTTCTTGAATACTTCAGTATTCTTTTTAACAGCTGACACGCGTTATTTCCATAATTGGTGGGCAGGGGACAATCAAACGAACTAACTAAAGGAACACCTTCCCTGCCGCTCAGCTAGCTTGGCTCCTTCACACTCCAGCCGTATAGGGGATTTCGGTGCGGATTAAATAAAACTCATTTCAAGGCCTTAAATACTTTCCAAATACAAGCTGGAGGAATTTATATCTGCTATCACTGAGCCCTCATGAAGCAAAACCTACACCATGTTTAAGAGATTGAATGAAACATGGATGTCTAATAAATATTTGAATGAATGAATCAACATACCCATATAGCTAATTAGGACTACATACATGAGGACCCATTATTCCAAAGCCCAAATATCACCTAGGACCTAGACTCACTGACTTTGGTTTTTGTTTTAAGTCGAGATTAATGTCTGATTTTAACACTGGCCAACCCTTGGACTTGAGGGATCCACATGCCTCTCAAGTTTACCTCTTGAATGCTTGTGTGCAAAATAACACCTACCAAGTACTGCTGCATATGGAAAGAAATGTGCACAACCATCCACATATTGACTTATTTATTATTCCTGTAGATAAAATGGCTCTTTGGCAAGAATTTCTGTAAGGAACAAGTATAAACATTCAATTCTATGCAGTAAATCAAATTCTAGACACCCTCAGCAACATTAGTAAATCATGTTTTAAAGATTAAAATGTTTTTAAAACAGTGAATATGCACATACATTTATATTTATTGGCCCATATCAGTTTGAATAAATTTATATAATGTAAAGCCACTCCACAGCTCCAGTGAGGAATTAGGAGATTTTTCTCCCAAAAATGAGATCCCAACTCCATTTTCCTTTGCAATGGCAGCTCAGGGTACTGGAATGGGAATCAGGAGACCTGGGTTCTTAGCCTCAGCTCCGTCCCTGTGTGATCTCCAGCAGAAGACCGTCCCCTTTGGGGTTCTAGCCTTCTTACCTATAGAGTGAAGGGGTTGATCCTGGAGGTCCTATCTCAGTTTAAATTCTATTCTCTGTTCCAGGTAATACAGGTGAAGTCAATAGAGATAGTCCCATTGTACAGATAATCCCCCCACCCCAGCCCAGTTGAGAAGTATTATGGGGAACACAGGACCTCCCCCCAGCCAGGCTGCCACACCACAGAGAGGAAGCTGAGCCCAGAGAGGCCTGACGCTGGGAAGAGACAGCCTGAACCAGCAGGAGTGCACGTGGGTGTGTGCACATACGAGTACACATGTGCATGTCCGACTGCTCCCAAAGCCTGAGGAAATGAAAGTAGTTCTTAACTGTTGGGAGCACATCATTCCCCCTAATCTGCTGGTTTATATTACATGGGTGTGCTATGAACGACACTGTCTTCTCCCCTCAGCCTCCACTGGTCTCCCTGAATTGTGCGTGGGCCGCCAGGAGTGGGGTATGATGCAGCCCCATGGGACTCACTGTATGTACCAGACAGCTGCCGACCAGGACCTTCACAGCTCATCACATCACAGGGTCCCCTTGTGAATCCCTATCAAGAGGGCATTTTTAACTATTCTCTTTGCCCTGACTGTCAAGGTCAGGCCAGCTCTCTGTGGCCCATGTCTGCCAACTGTACACATCCTCATGGGATGTATTTTGTGCCCAAAACTTCACTCCTGACTTCATCTTCCCTTCCTGTCCCTAAATTTCCTTTTGTCTCATTTTCATCTTTATTTGTTTATCTTGTGCCATGTATTTTTTTTTATGTGATTGCAAGTCTTTTCCAGAACAAACCACAGCCCTAAACTAAACCGGTACCCAGGCTATGTACTATAGACACTCACACTCACATCTATAACCAGTGAGTTTTTCACCTTGTTGGCCAACCCTGACCAGCCTCCTGTCCCAACCTCCTGCCCTAACATGAGCCTCATGTCCATGCACCTCTGGCTCCTTATGCTTTCTTAGAGATTGATTGGTTGATTGATTGATTGATTGATTGACTGATTTTACTAAGCATTTCTCCTTATGTCACTTACCACGATCCTTATTATAACTCTGGGGCTCAGACAAAGTAGAGATTACTTTCTATATTTTGCAAATGGGATAAATGAGGTTTAGGGACATTCAGTGATCTGCCCAAGGCTTCATAGCTAGCTCAGAAAAGAGTCAGGTCTCCTAATTCCTGGCCTGGGAGCCCTGTCTCTCTGATTTTAGGAGCGCCCTCTACAGCTCATCCCCCTGAGCACAAAGGAAGAATCAGACCCCATGCCCATTTCCGAGCATCTGCTGTGCACCAAGTTTCATGCTGCCCGCAGTGGAGAATATCAGAGGAAAGGAATATAGAGTACCTAACCACAATAAACAAAACCCAACAGGAAAATGTACAAGAAAGTCCTTTATGCCACCTGGGCACGAAAGGGACAAGACAGTTCCATCGAGGACTTGGGTGTCTGTAAATCTGAGAAAGTCTAACATTCAAGCAGGAGTTCAGGCAGGGAGAGGTAGGGGTGCTCTGGCTACCTGCCGAAGGAGAGGACGGTGCCAAGGTCGCGTGTGTGTGCTCACCGGAGCAAGAACAGCTGAGAGACTGACCTCACTGAAGGAGGAGGTTTGGGAGATCAGCAGACTGGAGCCCAGGAAGGGTGAGGTTGGAAGGCAGTGGAACACCATGTAGCATTGGCCGAACGGGCCGAAGGGAGTCATTTGAGCTGAGGTAGAGGGAACAGGGATCCCGCCCTCCAGGTCCTACATCAGGCTGGTGGGGCCAGGAGCACCCGGTGCCAGCCCCGTTCCCTATTAGGCAACACGCAGCACCATCTGCACAATCCCAGGAGCAAGAGCAGATATTTTATAACTTCCTTTTTTCTTTTTAGTCTAAAATTAAAAATAAATGTTCCTTCAGTTCTCAGATGTATATCTCTGGTGCAACCTGCCCACATTCCCTCACGCTGCCCTTTCCAGAACGTGGCAGGGGAAAGGAGGAAAGAGATGGATAGAGAGAGGGAGCCAGTCCACCCGGCTCCAATGCCAGTGGATTGCACCTCTTCCAAGAGGGAAACGCTTCAGGCGTGGCCACGCAGATGGGTGGAGAGAGCCCAGAATGTGGCTGGTACCAGGGAAAGTGGAAGGAGAGCCAACAGCCAGAATTTCCAGCCCAGCCTCCACCCTATCTTGCTGCAGGACCTTGGCCAAATCACACATCCTATCTTTGCTCCCATTTATAGTTCATAACATGGCTGGGGTCTCCTCCACAGCTCCCACCCCCGGAAGCTGTCCTCTCTGCACATCTGTCTATGTTTGCCGTTCCCTTTCCCTTTGGATGGCTGGCTGTGGGCCCTGGCGATGAATACTAAGGCTCTGGCCGCAGGAAGAGCTGAACTCACGTCCTGGTTCTAGTATTTATGAGGGGTGACCATGTGCAAGTTACTTGAGTTCTCTGTGTCTCTGTTTTTTCATCTATTAAGTGGTGATAACCAGGGTACCTCTCTGGATGGTCATGGGAGTAGGCGTGGGAAGAATTCAGCACAGTGTCTGGCCTTCAGCAAGTGCTTACTAGGTTAATGTGATTCCCCTCCTACTATCTCCTTCTTTTCCGGTCTTTGCTGGCCCCTGCTTTCTCTGAACTCTACAGTCTGCATGACACAACTGAGGATCACCTTGCCCCCACCTTGTCTTTGGACACAAGCCTTATCCCTCAAAGGATCAGGAGTTTCTAAGGGTAAAGTAGAATACGGGCTTTTCTCTCTGATGTCCCCCAAAGCACTCAGCACAAAGATGGGCCCTAATGACAGTGGAAACATTGCCAACTCATTAAGAACATTAAATAATTATTGGCCAGAAAAAGATCTATGATGGATTGTGACAATGACAACCACCAGCCATCTCTTCCTTGCCTCTTTTACTAAATTCCGAATTGCATGGGGTGCTAGCCTTTGGGGAGGGGATGCAGATTGAGTTTGGTCCCAATTGTTTGCTCTTCCCCGCGCCTCTACCCTCGCCAGAGGAGGGATGTATTTCCCTGCTCTTGGTGTTGCTTAGTTATGTGACTTGCTCTGGCCAATGGCATGTGGGAGGAAGCGGCAGTGTGCCAGTTCCGCGCCCAGGCCTCAGAAGCCTCGTGTGCTTCAGTCGCCCTCTGGTGCTTCTAACGTTGCTACGACGCGACGTGCCCTGACTAGTGGCCCGGTCCAAGAGGGATGGGACATGAGGAGCAGAGTCCAGCCTAAAAACTGAACTGCCTCAGTGAAGCCCAGTCGAGACCAGCCAAACCCCAGGTCCCTAAAAATAAACGTGTATGGCTGCCACTGAAATTTTGTGGATGTTTGTTACACAGCACTATAGTAGCAAAATCGCATTAATTCAGAGATTACCACATAGGAAGAGTGAATATGCTGTCCTTCCTGTTTCAATAGTTTACACCATCAGTGCACCTTGAATTGTGTCTTCCCTCGTGATGCTGGTTTCTGAGCAGCCTCGCTTATCCATCTGCTCCACCTGGTGACCATTAGCCCAAGTCTGGGGCCACCCCGGAAGGGACGAAAGGCAGTTTGTGCTTGAGCCTTGTCTCAGGACCGAATTGGGATGGGGCCAATCAATGGCACCCACATGGAAACTGGCTCACAGGAAAAATCACATCTTCCCTGCCGGCCTCCTCCCCCCAAGTGTTCTAACCTCTGCAGAGAGATGAGGTCTCCGTCTGGGAGAAAGGCACCACCAAATATCCCAATCTGCTCGGCCACAAGGGAGACGTGAGCAGTTGAACACAAGGACAGGGCACCAAGGCCACTGTCACAATTCTGTGTCCTGTGATATTGGAACTCAGAGTGGGAGAAATGAGCAACCCTCCACCCCCTCGGCTACCGTCCATACAAAACTAACTCAAATAATAGGAAAAAGAAGATTTTTTAAAAATAAAAGTATAGAAAATCCAGAGAAAAAAACAGGATGTGTGTCAAAACAACTGGCTGGTGAAACTTAAGTCAGGGGAAGGCTACAGGGTACGGAATTACCTTGCCAGCCAAGGCGATGGCAGAAATAACTGTCCTTCTCACCCTCCACCCCGTCTCTACTTGGCTATTCACTCCTCATCTTCCAGCTTTCAGCTTAGTTGTCACTTACTCCAGGAAGCCCTCCCTGACCCTCAAGATGAGCTTAGGACCCCGTCATATGTCCTCCCAGCATCCTGCCTGCCTCCTTTGCAGCATTCACCCCACTATTACCTGTGTAAAGTGTACCGCTCTCGAGAACTTCCAGAAGCTTCAGAGGGGTGAGACAGGTGATGCTTACTTCCCACGTCCTTGGGAGTCCTCGCTGGCAAAGCAAACTACCCCTTTCCTTTGGCATCACACCCCTCCCCTCCACACGGACACACTCAATTCCAAATGCCCCTCTTCATTTTTCAAAGACCTGCCAAGAGCCCCGGTAATAAGTTTGCCTGCTCTTTCCTTCTACTTTGTCTCCATCTTCTGATTTATGTGGCTAATGATCTGAAAAGTAACACTCGAGTGCATCAGAGGTGCTGCTAGTTAAAGGATCCCAACCAGTGAAAGAAAATATCATTTGTCAAGTGAATGTTTGCCCCCGACTGGTCAGATCCAGCTTAACCAAGTGACATTTTTTGGATGATATAAACTGGGCCAAAATGGCTGGTGTCACTTACAATGGAAAAAAAACTGGGGCTGGGGTTTAAGTGTGTGAAAAAGCAGGGTCTGGGGTGAGGAAGGCTGGGAGATGTCAGAAAGGCCTTGGGAAGCAGTCAGATCTTCATGTAAAGTGAACCCTTTGTGGTCCCCCCTCCTCCCCCAAGATAAGTGGCCCATACCAGCTCCTTCTGAGCAGTGGGGCTTCAAAGTCCACTTGATCACCTGCAGTGTAAAATGAGAGGGCTCCGAGTACGGAGTCCAAACTCCAAATGTCCCAAGACAGAAATCTGGTTTGGATGCAACCCAAGGCCACTGGACTCACGGACCAGAACTGTACAGTCTGACTGGCCCCAGTCTCCAGCTGGATATGGGGGGCTGGGGCCTTGACTTTGGAGAGGATTGCAGGAGGGTCATGGGGAGCAAAGGGCTGAGGAGAGAGACAAAGATGGCCTGGGAGAAACTCAGGTCCATGAGAGAAACCCAGTTCCTGGTGTCTGAGACGGTGCGGTAGCCAAGGCTGCAGGGCACAGGCTGGCAGGTGGGGAGATGCAGAGGACAGTGGGCCAGGACACGCCCTCCTTCCCCCAGCCACATGTGCATGGAAATGACAGCACACACCTCTCAGCGGGAACCTGGGGACAGAGCTGCCGATTATAAGAGGCCCTGGCTGGTGGGGTTCTGCAAAGAGCCTGAAGGAGGGGAGCCATGCTCTGCGCTGGCCTCGGGACCAGCCTCGGTGCACTGGCTTAGTCCCCACGCTTATGTATAAATTGGGATCTCTTTGCCACACACCGAAGGGGAAAAAGTTCCCATCTTCAAATGTTAAGCTTAAAATAAGACACTACATGGGTGCCAGTGGATCTGTGAAATCTGCTGACTAAACTGGCACCAGCCTCTGGGAGAAAACCAGCTCGTTTCTCCTGAGCTCGGGGAGAGAGCAGGGCGGGGGCGGGGTTCCAGTCAGGCAAGGTGGGAGCACTGGAGGTCGAGCCAGGAATGCTCACCTGGGCAGCAGGCGGCCTGGATGTTGCTTCCAGAGCATCTCAGTGAAGGGACCTGCCAACCTTCCTTACCCGTTCCCTGCATAGCTCAGGGACCCAGTTCCTGGTATATTTGCCAGCACCCCCATTTCTATTTCAGTGAGCATTTAATGGCTCCTGCGTGTCTATATTTTTTGCCCACTCTTATCACACCAGGGGCTTCCCTAAGGTGTGGACTGGAACCTTCACTCCTATTCAGACTAGGCATTTGCTGAGATGTTCAGTGCAACCAGCCACTGTGTGGCCCCTGAAGAGCTGATGTGGCCGGTGGGAGCCAGGACAGCCACAGAGCTCCTTCCAACAGGCAAAGCAGTGACTGGGGAGGGAGTGGGACCCATGAGTCCTCAGGTTGCTTGTCCACATCCAAGGACCAAGATGGAAGCTTACAGGTTCTCCCTGTCCAATGGATCCTCTCAGGACCTGGCTCTGGGCCAGCTGCTCTAATCATGGGTATGAATATTTGGGGCTAGGAAGTAGGGCGAGGTGAGCATTGTCATTTGGCTCTGGCTGCTACTGAGGCCCACTGGGAGACAACCCGGGCCAGGCTGCCAGTTCACCTCAGCCAGGTGTTCATAAAGGACCTCGGAGGCCAGGGCACCATGCGCTACACATTCATTTATTCAGTGAGGGACGGTTGCTCTAGGCTGGGAGAGTCCTGGTGCAGACAGGACATTCACAGCATCTAGGTCAGCAGCGAACCCCTGACAGCATGGGACTGGATCAGCACCCTAGCTCCCAGGATGCCTGCAAGGCTGCAATGACCCTGAAATGACTGACCTGTCTTGGGCAGGAAGAGGAGAGAGTGGAAAAGCATGGGCTGTCCTCAACAACACCTTGTGAACTAGAGACACTGCTGGCGTCCCTTGGGTTAGCTAGTTCATCCTAGATGATGGCAGCCATTACTCTAAGGGTCCAGTTGGCCTCTTATGAGGAAACGAGCCCCAAATTCAGCTTCTCTCGTTTGGCAAACAGATAATACTGCCAAATGATGTATTTTTTCAAGTGTTAATGAAATATTCATAAAAGTTATTAAGGCAGATTCTTGTTTGCCTACCTATTAACCATTTTCCCCTGCTTTCTCACTAACAGAATCCCTATAATTGGGGATTGACTATATATGCAGCCAAATTCTGCATAAACAGAACAGTGTGTGAGTCTTTGAAGAAGATTCTTTACAGGGAACTGACTCCATTGGGAGGTATATCCTTTTACTCCTCCTTTCTCTTCCCTGAACTGTGATGTGATGGCTGGAACACCAACAACCATGTTGGACCATGAGGTAATTTTGATGATAGAAGACAGCACTGAGAATGGTTAGAAAAAGGAAAGCCTGGGTTCCTGACAGGACTGTGGGGATCCGCCTACCTCCAAACTCTTTTGATATGAGAGAGAAATAAATTAAGCCACTGTTATTTTGAACTTTTTAATATGTAGATGGTTCTGATCCTAACTGATATAATCATATAGTATGCTACAAAGAAAACCACAATACATCTCAGATGGCAGAATTGTAAAGGTCACTCTCTCTGAAAACAAGATAAACTAGAAAACAATAACAAAAGAATATATTTTTTAAAACCCACTTGGGATTTGAAATGTGTTCTTCTACCTAATTAAAGCGAAAAGATTGAATCCTCTGATTAAAGAGGATTCAAAATTATAATTTCAAATTTATTTAGAAATAAAAACATAGATCACTATATGTGAGAACATATTAGATATAGCCAGGTATCAGATACACTCAGGAGAAAATTCACAACCCTAAGCAATTTTCATTAGAAGAAAAGAATGAGAATAAATAAATTAAGCATAAAACAAAAACAAAAAAGTAAAAAACAAAAAACATCTACCACAAAATAAAAGAGGCCAAAAGGATATTATAAAAACGAAAATGAATAAATAAATTAGAAAACAAAAACAGAAGAACTGATAAACACATCTAAGAGCTAATTTCTAAACACAAGTCTCACAAATCCAGTTATTTTAAGAAAGGAGATGGAGATGAGATGTAGGAACAAGACTCAAAATCGATCCAAGGAAAAATCATTAAAAGCATTAAGATTCAAAACTTTCTACAACAAAGATACCAGAGAGTAAAGGGCAAAGAGCTGGGAGAAGAGATTTACAATATATATAATTCAAAGGATTAGTGTCCAAAATATATAAAGAACTCTTACAAATAATTATGAAAATACAGGCAATGGAAGAATGGACAAAGGATGTGAACAGGAAATTCATAGGTGATGTATAAAGGGTCAATAAATATTGAAAAGAAGCACAATCGTTTTGTTGTTCAGGGAAATAAAAATTAGGACCATAATGAGATGCTACCTTTCTCCCATCAGACTGGAAAAAAACAACAAACAAACAAACAAAAACACTAAAAATATATGAAATCTAACCCCTCTGAAGAGAAATTTGGCAATAGCTATTAAAAATTTAAATGTGCACACTCGGCCATTTACACAGAAAATTCACTGTCTAGAATGGGCCCTTGAGAAATCTTCATACTTGTGCCAAAAGAACTTTACAAGGATTTTTCACAGCACTTTATTTCTAATTAGCCAATAATCAGAAACAACTTAAATCTATCACTAAGGGAGAGAATACTACTCTGCTGGAAAAACGACGAATGGATGGATGAATGAATAAATGAATGAATGAATGAGTGAGTGAATGAATGAGTGAATGAATGAAGTACATCTTTATGTAAGCAAACAGCTACATGTAATCAGCTAATTGTAGATAAAGAAGTATAGTGTTATATTTTAATAGAAAAAATACAAAATAAAAATAATAGTCTAAATGATGATTCATATATATGCAAATACGTAGAAAAAAGCCTGAAAGTTCATACCCAATTTCTAAGAGAGGTTACTCCTAGGAGCAGATGTGGGGTTGAGGGGTTGCCAGAGCAACTTTTAGGGTTTTTTGTATTGTTTGAATTCTCAGCTGAGATAACATAGTCATGTATTACTTACATAACTTCTAAAATAGTCTTAAGTTCCTGGTGGTAATTTTGAATTCCAAGAACATATTCATGTATTACTTATATGATTTTATAAAATATACAGGGGAAAATTTTTTAATCCTGAGGATATTTCTGAACTCCGAAGATAAAGAGAAAAAATACCAAAGGATCCCAAGGGGATGTAGGAAAAGTTTATCTACAAAGGAAAAGAAAGAGGTTTCGGAGATGCTGACGATGCTATAAATCTTCATCTAAGTGATGTTTACTTGGACAAGTTCACTTGGAAAACCTATCAAGCTATAAATACATTTATGATGACTGTACCTCTCTCTACATTTGTTTTACCTCAATATAAAAAAATTTAAGAGTAAACTTAACCCTGATTCTAAAACTGAACAAAAAGAAGACTGAATCCTTTCTGAGTTCATTTGAAACCTTAGTTTCTGACTTCCCAAGATTTGGGGGCAACTTCCCTGTAACCAAACCAACACGTCTTAATGACAATACTCCGGATGGAAAATGTGCAGAAATGAAGGCACCTCGAGGCTGTGTTGGGGTACACTGGCATACCTTCTACAGAGAGAAGTTTGACAATACAAACAGGAGAATTCAAAAGAAATGTATGCTATTTTATCCAGCAATTCCTTTCCAGGATTTCATCCTAAATCAACACTCAGTCAAATACTTATGAGCAGTGATATAAAGTAATACATTAAAAATTTTTTTAGAAAAAAATATCCTTTGAAGTTAATACTTACAATTGGTGTCCCAAAAGGAATGTAACCTGTGAGGGGAGAGAGAGGAGTCAGGCCTTATAATCCCACCCACTCCGCCCCACGGATCTCTCCGCTGAGACATCCTGAGGCTTCTGGGCTTGAGTTTGGCAGTGGCCCCAATGAAGGGGCACAGGTCAGTTAGGGGAGGGGAGCCTCTGGCCCCCAGACCTTTTCCCAGCTCAGCCCTCCCCAGCGCAGAGGGGTCCCCCAGCTTTCCTTTCCCTGTTCCCCTTTAGCCAAACAGTTCTCACTCCCCTCCGAAGCCCAGAGGCCCATTCCTGAAGGCAGGGCTGCCCACTGCCCGGGCACCACAGCTCCACACTTGGCGGCCCTGCCATCGTTTCCTTCATAAGGCACCACGCCCTGCCCACACTCACTACATACACTGCAATGTCTTCGAAGGCCTCGGAATGTCTTCCTTCTTCCCTTAGCTTGTCTTTCGAGCATGTACCCTTACTTCCCTGGCATCATGATCATTGCTAGAAAGGAAATTCCCTACCCACCTGGGATGTGTACCTCTAAGGACCAGAGCTCTTTCAATCGCTAGTACCCTGGCTAGACGTCCTCAGCAGAGCAGAACAGAGCTGGCGTGGCGCACAGTCCGGCCTTGGGCACAGTTTCCTCATGCTCATGGACCTAGACTACAGCAAGGCTCCCTCCGTCACGCCCACTGCTGCCAGTGGGCAGCCTCCTGTCCCCAGCCTCTGGCTTACGGCAGCTGGGAGCTGGATGGCATCAAACCACGCTTATTTACCTGAGCTAAGTCTAAAGCAGAGGTTTGCACCCTGAGGGTGCATAATTGTGCACGCGCATGAGGCATGACTCTCCTCCCTGCATCATTCTGGAGAGAGGCCCAAAGCTAGATTAGAGGTGACCGGACTTAGGGGGAGAGCCTGCTATGGCCTTGTGCAGGGACTGGGGAGCACCCACAACAGCGGCTATAAGATACTCACAGCCTTCACTTCCTTGGAGTTCCTCCTGGCAAGGCAAGGGGGTCACTGGGCGCTAACCACCCCAACCTGCATAAGGATGTCACATGGTTGTTTGTTCTCTCGCCCCCATGAGCACAGCTGTGAGTCTGACTCCGGGCAAGACCTGTGGCCCCTGAGAACTGTAAGCTGGATAATTCCGCCCGCCCAGCCAGTGTGTGTGCAAATGCTTTCTAGGCTATCAGGTTCATATATACAGAACTGTCCTAGTGACCACAGGGCTGGGACTTCCCTGGGGGCAGGGATCTTACACCTACTCTCCCACTATCCCACCCCCCACCCACTGGTCTCCACAGAATAGAACTCATGGCGAATTCCATGTGTGTGCAGTAGGGCAAATATAATGCAGACACACTGAAGGGCAGGTTAATAGCAGGATCAGAGACCAAGGAGTTAGTCTGGGGATTAACTGCCTGAGTGGGGAGCAGGACCTGGAAGGAAATCACGCAACATGCGCAGGTAGGAGAGGAGTGACTCAGGAGGCAGTGCTTGCCCACAGCAGGTGTTACCCTTGAGGCTGCCAGTAAGTGAGTGGCATACAACCTGGGGACAGGGGCACAGGCAGTAACCTGTGGAGGACCCCACTCCACCCCGGCTGCTCAGGCAGAAAAGACACTTTTTATTTTTATTTTTATTATTTTTTTTTAGAAAAGGCACATTTTTAAAAAGCTCCATAGGTGATTCTGAGGCCTGGCCAGGGTTTTGTATGGTTGAGTCGAGGTTAACCTGCAGGTGCCAGTGAGGCCGTGTGTGCAACAGGCTCCATCCCCTCCTCAGGCCGGGACATCCAGATGGTCCTGGAGCTGTGACCATGGTAAGTGGCCCTGGCTGGGCAGAAACAGAAGGTCCCAGGGGCTTACCTGACATTCTAAAGGGCATGAAGATCTTCTCATTGGTGTCCGGGTGTAGAATAGCCTGGCAAGAGCAAGGAACGGAGCACAGGGTGACAGTGGGAGAGGGAGGGGGACAGGGGAGAGGGAGGGAGGGAGGCAGGAAAGGAGAGCCCCCCCAGGATGATTCAGATGACCAGTAGCTGTATCTTGCCTTCTGGCCAGTCAGTCCTTTCTTACCATCCAGGGCAAGAGAAAAACTAAAACACGGGCCGCAAAGAGCAAGTATCCTCTGACTAATGCTCAAAGCTGAACGCAGGGAGGGCAGGACCCTGTCTGCCTTGCAGGCCCTCTGAACCCCCATGCCTGGCACACAGTAGGCATGTAACAAGGATTGGGTGGAAGGAGCCACAGGAAAGAAGCTTAGTGGGCCCAGGAAAAGGTGGGCTGGTCTGAGCTCCAGTTTTCAGAAACTCAGGCCCTAGGTGCTGGGGGAGAAGGAAGGGGAGGGGTGGCCAGGAACAAAGGGAAGGAGAGAGGCTGGGCACACAATAGAGGGATCCCAGGGACAGGCTGGGGCAGGGTCCAGGAGAGCGGAGAGGAGGGAAGGAAAAGAAACCAAAATTGGATTACCTGCTTGATTTTCTGTGCACTCCAGAGCTGGAAGGAAAGAAGGAGGAAAAGACTAAGGCACATATCAATGTAAGGTCTCAAAGCCACATTTTCTAACCAAGAGATCTAGCTCCAAAGGGCTTAAGAGGCTCAGGCTGTCCTGGTCACCCCAGGTCTGGCAGTTACCCTGAGGATGTGGCATCAGAGACCTCAAAACAGCAGAGCTAGGGGATCTGGCGCAGATCATTTAAACAAGGGGTCCTCAACCCTGGCTGCTGTAACATTGCTTAAAGAATTCTTCCAGCATCTTTCTAAAGCTTCCTAGCTGATTCTCAGGTAGGGTCAGGTGAGAAGCCTGATTTAAATGAAGATCTTTCAACTGTCTCCCAGAATCACTGGAGGCAGCAGAAGGATTTTTTTCAGAGGTAGGCGGACTGTCTGGATTCCCAGCTTTGTCACTTCTACCGCTGAGCCCCAGTTTCCTCATCTGTAAAATGGGGATAATAGCTGTGCCTCTAACATTGTTGAAAGATATATATGCAAAGAGCCTGGAGCAGCACTGGGCACATAGTAAGTGCTTTAGAACGGCTTACTGTTGTAGATATTATTATTCCTATTGTTGCTATAAGAAGGTTGTAGGGAGAAGAAGATTGCTTTCAAATGAGTGATAAAAGTTGTCTCTCTCCAGCACCAGCGTGTTGCACAGGCTGGAGAAATAGAACAATCTGTCAATTCCTTCAAATGATATAAATACTGTTTCATTGAGTCTAAGACATCGTTAATCCTAAAACACTATTATGTGCCGCTAAGTAAGAAAACAATGACATAATGCCAAGACCACCATCAATAAAAAGACTCATCCCATTTAAGAGATGTTAAAATGTGATAAAATAGGCCTTTTAGAATCAAGCAAACCTGGTAAATAAAGATTTACACTGTGGCAAACCAAGGGAAACCAATTTTCATTTCCCTTTAGGCACAGAGTGAACTTTTAATGGATCAAGAAGGGCAAGGGGGTAAGATGGAAGATGAGGCCAGCAGTTGGTGTTCAGTTTTGTAACAGAACAGTTCACTAGGCTTCCTTTATATGGCAATGTTGTTGCCTGGAATATAAATTAAGTTGCAGAAGGCTACTGGGTAGTAAAAATAGAAGTTATAAAATTGATATATTAAAGTTTATGCATTATACTCACAGCAGAGTCCCTCAAGCCTTAATTCACAGCCTAATTACTCTTATTTTAGACACATTTCAAACATACTTGATTGTCTGCTATTCCAGGAAGATTGGAGGCAGCAGAGTTTTAAAAAATAATAATTGCAGAACAGAAGGGACTGAGGAGAGAAAAACCAAATGCAGAATCACTGGTAGCCAAAGGAGGAAAGTGAGAGCATACAGCAAAGATGAAAAAAAGATAACAGGCTGACCCTCCCTGGCTGAGAAAGTGCTTTCCTGAAGTGTACCCCCAAATCCCAGTACCATTTTAGGTGCGAGCCTCTCAGCACTGTCCCACAGCATCTCCCTCAGCACTGGCCACACAGAAAATCCAAAGCTATTCTAAAATTAAATGCTATTTTAAAAAGAACTCAAGATTTCTTCATACAGTTCTTTGGGAAAAAAAAAAAAAAATCCCCATGATTCTGATGAACAGCCTGGGCAGGAAACACTGACCTAAGACATCAAAGGACAGTGTAAAGAGCAGTGTTAGAACCAGGCAGGCCTGGGTTCAAATCACTTATTGGAGGTGTGGCCTTGGGCTAATTACATTACCTCTGTGCCCCAGTTTCTCCATCAGTGAAATGGGCTGCTGTAAGGGTAGAGCAGATGCTTGATGCTCTCAGGCAGTCTGCATCTCCCTTTAGGCTCACAGCTAAGCCTACACTTCCCAGCTCCCCTCACAGCCGGGTGGGTCACCCACATGACCCAGTGCTTGCTAGTGGCCTGTCATGTTTGGCACTTCCAGGCCTGGCCCCAAAGTGTCCCACAGAGAATCCAGTGGAGGAGGAGGGGGCCCTAGAAGACGGCAAAGTCATGAAGTGAAAGGAGTTGGGTCCCTGGACAATGGCATGTGCCAAGTCCCTGAGCTGCACTGAACTCTGACATGAGTGAGAAACAGACCTTACTGTATAAGTCCCTGAAATCTGGGGATTGTTTGTTACAGCACTTGGCTTACCCTGACTCATACAGAGGTTTAAATGAGATATGCGTTTCTAAACTACTTGGCCCACAGAACATGCTCCATTAATGCCTAAAAGAGAGAGTCATTCAAATAGCAATATTTTTAATAGACTTAATTGATTTTTAAAGTAACTTCATGTCTATTGTTTTATTCCTTCAACATGCCTGTGTGGTGAGTAGGTTATTTTCAGATAAGGTAACTCGTCTCAGAGAGACTAAGTAATTCAGCCAGAGTCCCATGGGCCTGGTGGCTGGATGGACAAGAGCGCTCAGGCCTCCTGGCCCCCAGGCTCATGTCCTCCCTGCTCTCCAGGGTCCCCTGGAGGAGATGGAGGTATGGTCTGGCCAGGGTGACTGCCATGCTTGAGGCACCAGAGGAGGAAGGGAACCGGCTGACATCATCCTGAGGGTGCAGGACCTCCTGGGAGCCCGGCAGCAGCTGTTCCTCACCAGTACCTGCTCCTCCCGCCCCACGAAGTCCAGCCTAGCAGCACCTGTAATCCATGGCGGCATCTGTGTCCCTCAGGTTCAAAGACGGAGGCCTCTACCTCCACCCAGGGAGCAGTGATGGAGTCAGGTGCTGGCTTATCAGCAAAGGCAGAAGTTCAGGAGGGCTGTCAGCAGGGAGGCCAGGAGCTCAGAGCTCACAGTGTTCCCCACCCCCCAGGCAGGCTAGTGTCACCACAGATAAGGGCAGTGAAAAAGCCTCACATGATAGGTGAGTCCATGCTTTTCTCTTTTGCTAAGCACTCCCCCGCAGAGGCACTGGGACTTGAACCCAAGCAGTCTTGTTCCAGAAGCCCCACTCTCAGTCACCACATGCCCGCATCTCTAATGCCAGCATCCCAAGCACGCCGCTCCGTCCCCTGTCCCCTGGCATCTAATGTACTCTGGGGATCTTTCCACATCAGCGCAGAGAGCACGTCCTTCTTCCCGAAAGAAACCTTGAAGGGACACGTTGAATATTGTGAACTGTGCCTATTAGTGGACTTTTAGGCTATTTCTCATCTTTTTTTATTGTGGTAAAATATACGTAACATAGAATTTACCATTGTAACCACTTTTTAAGTGGCAGTTCTATGGCATTAAGTCCATTCACACTGGGGTACAGCCATCAGCAGCCTCCATCTCCGGAACGGACCTTCTCACCTTCGGCACCTGTGCCCTGCACCCAGTAAGTACCAGCTCCCCTCCCTCCTTCCCCAGTAAGTACCAGCTCCCCTCCCTCCTTCCCCAGTAAGTACCAGCTCCCCTTCCTCCTTCCCCAGCTCCTGGCAACCTCCATTCTTTCTGGGAATTTGACCACTCGAGATATTTCCTATGAGTGGAATCATACAATATGTGTCCTTTGTGACTGTCCCATCTTTTACTGTTACAGCCATGCTCTGGTGAATTTCCCTGGAGTTATATCATTATTATATCATTAGCATTTTAAGAAAAAGAATAAATGTGTTCAGATACCTCTGCAGAGCACAGAAGAAACTAACGGTTACTCGAGAGAGAGGCAGTGGGCAACTGGGGAACATGGAAAGGGAGACCTGTTTTTCATTCTCTACTTTTTTATATCTTTAGAATTCTGTACATTGTTCATATGTTACTATTCAAAAAGAATTGTTAAAAAAAAAATTAAGAGTAATCATGAAAAAAACAGATACAGGGTGTACAACTTCTGAGCTCTTTATTGACCTCTATGGCACAAACTGTTAACTGTCTGACAAAACCTATGTCCCCTTCTTCCAGAGTAATAGAACAGAAGTGGGCAGGTAGCTGACCTGCTGCACTACATTTCCCAGCCTCCTTTGCACGGCAGGTGGCTGACTTGCTGTACTACATCTCCCAGCTTTCTTTGCAGTTAGGCTTATCCACGTGACTGATCCCCGCGGCGGGGGGGGGGGGGGGCCGCCCCCAGCATCTGATAGGAGGAGAGATGTACCTTTCCCTAACCAGGGCCTCCCCTCCCATGCTTTCTATCCCTTTCCTCTTAGCCAGGTTGTGCTACGCAGAGGACAACCCAAGGAGACGGTGGAGAAACATGATGAACGGAGCCTGGGTCCCTGAATGATCCTGTGGAGCAGAGCCACCTGCCCACCTGGAACTTGAACTGTTACATGGGCGAGAAATAAATTTCTATGTTATTTGTGCTGGATCTTTTTGTTACAGCAGTTAGCATAACCCTAACTAAGATAACCCAATTGGAGTTAGAGAAAACTGCCTCCTATGATATCAGACAAGCCTTTCCGGAGGCAGAAGGAAGGAATAAAAGCTAAGACAGTGCCTGATGCTCTTCTCATGACATTTGGCAATGTCTCACCTCAGGAGGATTTGCAGTGAGGTGGGAGGGACATCTCCATTTTAAACTAAAATTCCTAGCCATGATCTGATCTCGTTCAGACTCACCCCAGACTATATTAACAATAGTCAGGGTCATAGATTTTGGCCCTGGCTCAGCCTCTAACTTGCATGGTCTTCCTGTGCAAGTCACCACACACGTTAGACTTACACTGTGTTTTAAATTAATCAGGCAGGAGAAGGGTCAGGAAGTGGAAACAAGTCTCTCCAGGGCCCCTTCCTGTCTGATGATGCCAGGCCCAGTGTAGAGAGAGGGCAACGTGAGGACTTGGATCTGATTCCCAGGTCTAGGCTTTTCCCTGGAACCTGCCGGACCCATGAGTAGGACGCTGGATGCAGAAATGGCAGCAGGAATTGCCCACAAACCAAGAGCTGGTTGCTAGTTTAAAGTTTCATGAGCCAGTCCTGCAAACAGGTTACAGATGGGATGCAAAGCATTCAGTGGGAGCCCAAAAGAGATGCAGTGGACGGTCCCTCCACACTGAGAATCTAGGACAGGGAGCCCCCAGCATCTTCTCGGCAGCCTGCGGAAGCAGCTCCACTTTAAACTATAATTCCTTGGCGTGACCCATCTCCTTTGGGCTCAGCCCATTTCCCTCTGAGCCCATGGCTGGACATAAAAATGTGCAGCCTTGACCCCTGGAACTGACGGGCTGCAGCAACAAGCCAGAGTGGAGCTGAGACTTTGGACCTTGCTTGATTTTGAACTTGGGGAATGAGGGCAGAGGGGGGTGTGGGAAGCAGTCTTGGTGAGAGGTTGCTGGAACAAGGCAGAAGTTTGCTGATTTCAGAAATGGCCTGAGTCTCAGCTGAGCTGCCAACTGAATCTATTAGAAAAACCCCGATGTAGAGACCAAGGGAAGGGCAGAGGGTGGGCGGGCCCCTAACAAGTTTCAGAAGGAGAAGCCCCACCTTCTAGGGGCAGAGCTGGGCATACCCCCAGCACCAGACCCCAGACGGTAGAGCTAACTGCCCAGGCCACACCCCCAATCTGGCTTGCTCCCCTTCCCCTCTGCCTCCTTCCAAGCTGCTTCTCCAAACCCCTGAAGGCAGCAAAGACAGAGCCTATTTAAAACAGCCTCCAGAAGGTAATTAAACAGAGCCTGAAGGGGATCCTTCTGCAAGGCGAAGGCTGCTTCCATAAAATAAAATTTTTAAATCTTCATAATTTAGCCCAGCCAGTATGGCTCAGCGGTTGAGCTTTGACCTATGATCCAGGAGGTCGCAGTTCGATTCCCAGTCAGGGCACATGCCCGGGTTGCGGGCTCCATCCCCAGTAGGGGGCGTGCAGGAGGCAGCCGATCAATGACTCTCATCATTGATGTTTCTATCTCTCTCTCCCTTCCTATCTCTGAAATCGATAAATATATATATATGTGTATATATATATATATATAAAATCTTCATAATTTATCACTTGGGCCAATCCCATTATTCCTTACCATTAATTTTGTTGCCATGGTTACTCCCAGGCGATATGTACATATGCAAGTCTATGTGGGGTGAAGGTACCCCCAATTCTACAGATCCCTGAGAGAAGGCACGCTCACCTGGTTCTGCAGCCTAGCACACAGCAGCAGCCACGAGCCCCCAACCAGGCAGCTCCTCTCAGCGCAGAGAATGGGCCTTGGGGCCAAACCTGGATTTGAATTCCAGATCTCCCACTTGCTGGCCGTGCTATTTGGGGCAACTTAATATTTATGAGCCTCCACTTCCTCATTTGTAACATGGGGATATGAATACTTATTTTCAAGGTTATTGCGAAGATTAAAGAACATTCATTTGTTCAGTGAATACTTATTGTGCACCTATTATGTGCTGGGCCCTGATCTAGGCATTAAGAATACATCAGTGACCAAAAAAGAGCAAAGATCTCTGCCTTTATAGAGCTTACATGCTAGTGCAAACAGGCAGTAAGCAATAAAAAGAATAAATAAGAGAATTCTCTGGTACGTTAGAAGGATGGGTTCTTCAGGACACGTGGGAAAATAGAGCAGGGTGTGTGCTAGCAGCGGGGATGGATTTTTTTTTTTAATTTATGGTAATGGTGTCTACACAAAAGGAGAAGGTGAAGGACGAGGAATGTGAAGGGGACACAGGCCAGGGCCACAGCTTCTGGCATGGGGAAGAGGGATGGAGAGGCCAGGCTGGAGCTGGGGTGGAAGAGGGAAGAGAGCGACACAGGGGCTGCATCCCCTCCACCCCCACGAAGCACCTCTAGTGCCTGGGCCCCACTTTCACCCTGGCCCCCTAAGATTCCATCTCTTGTCCTGCGTCTGGCCCTAGTGGCTATTTCTTTTGTTCCCCTTGACTTTGTTTCCCTGACAGAGTCTTAAGTATGATGATGCTTAGGGCCTGACAGTAGTAAGTTAGGTGGTTAGGGTAGTTTTCATTGAGATGACATTGAAGGAAATACTTGAAGGAGGGAGTGAGCCGTGCAGATACCTGGTAGGAGATGTTCTGGCAGAACAGCCAGCGCAAAGGTCCTGAGGCAGAAGTGGGCCCACCCAGCACATTTGAGAGACAGCAAGGAGGCCAGTATGACTGCAGTGGACTGAGTAAGGGGGAGATTAGGAGGAGGAAGGTCAGAGAGAAATAGGGGCTTTGTAGGCTATGTTAAAGACTGTGGCTTTTACTCTGAGTAGAAAGGAGGGCACTGTGGAATTTCTACTAGAGCAGTGTCTCTTAACAGAGGGGCGATTTTGCACCCAGGGAACATCCGACAATGTTTGGTTGTCATGAACTGGGAGGGGGTGCTGCTAAACATCCTACAGCACACCGGACTGCCCTCCCCCCAACAAAGAATTATCCAGCCCCAAATGCCAATCATGCCGAGGCTGAGAAACCCTGAAGCAGAGGAACAAACAATGTAATGCATGTTTGAGTAGATCACTCTGATTGCTGTATGGGGAATGCACAGGGGGACCCAGGTAGAATGGGGAGACCACCCAGGAGGCTACTGCAGTGACCCAGCCCAGAGATGCGGCTGCAGCATCCAGTACAACACCCAGCACATTATTCAAATGCTCCAACTAGTACTGATCACTTGCCTGTTCTGTGTTGACTCTAAGGGCCAACCCGGGTCAGCCCAGAGGGGCAGGGTGCTTGACCAGCATCCCAGAAGTTTGAGGCCAGGGGTCAGGGCCAGGTGGGGGGTGTCAGCCAAGCCTTCCTTTCAACTAGCTTCTGACAAACCTACTGACACTCAGAGAAGATTTGGGGCACAAGTATTTTAACTCAGTATTTTCTATGCTATTTTCAGCAAAGCCCAAACACAGCTGACCCCATTTCCTCTCTGCTAGAGGAGCCTTGCAGGATCTCTTACATCCCAGCTGTCCTCTTCCTTGGTAGGTTGCAGTCCCCATCCTGCATGGGGCCTCTGAGCAGTTGATATGTTTTGCTAGGTGCAGCATTAGCACTTAATAAGGGTGGGCTAGGCTCAGACAGCATGGCTCAGCAGTTGAGCATCGACCTGTGATCCAGGAGGTCGCAGTTCAATTCCCAGTCAGGGCACATGCCCAGGTTTGGGGCTTAATCCCCAGTAGGGACACGGTGTGCAGGAGGCACTCAATCAATGACTCTCATCATTGATGTTTCTCTCTCCTCTTCTCCCTTCCTGTCTCTGAAATCAATAAAGACAAATTTAAAAAAAGAAAATGTGGCATTTTTAAAAAATAATTAAAAAAATAAGGGTGGGCTGGTTCCCAGCCTCTGAGCTACGTGGAATGATGAAGAACCACCACGCAGAAGCCTGCAGTGGCTCCCAGAGACCTGCTCGCCCCCCTCCTGACCACTCCGGTAGCTTCTAAGCTGGTTTCCTCAACAGCACCTCCCCCTCCCCCATTCCCCAGGCACCCACCAGAATGATTCTGCCACAATACACTTTCATGCTACTCCCTTGCTCAAGAGCTTCCAACAGCTTCCTCTTGCCCCACACAACACACTCAGCATCTCTCTACCTGGAAGGTACAGGACAGACTTTCACAATCTGTCCTGTAACTTCCCAACTTCCTCTCCTACTCTCTGTCTCTAATCTCATCTTGTCTTCCTACCCCTCCCTCCCTCTTGGATCTCTCTCTCTCTCTCTCTGTCTCTCTCTCTCCTCTACTTCTTGGACTTTGACTTACAGGGAGTATCCTCCCACTGCCTGGGTCTCCCTCTCCAGTCTACATTTGATCTACCCCTCAGGGCCCATTTGTACTCCTCCACGAAGCCTTTTCTATCGCCTGCATTCTCAGGATTTTCTCACCAATGAACTCCTACCTATCTTCGCATTAGCTCCACGCAGCTCAGCCACCAGCCCGGCTTCTAGCCACCCACTTGTGTGGTGGCCTCACCTGGGCCGGGAGCTGGAACCATGTGTGTGTCAATTTCCTGCTCAGTGCCCACCAACTCAGCACCTTTTATATATTGAACGATCAGCAGATGCCCACAGCCTAGACTGACGGTATTGACCACACAGGTTTAACTGGGGCTGCCAGACCTTCACAAGCTCCTCTGACCACAACCGCCTTCACTCCTCTGCCCCCCGTGTCTACATTATTCTGCTGCAGAATAATGTAGGGGTCTTCATATTTAACCCTACCCATCTCTATCTATGCCAAACATCCCAGCACATAGAGTGCACACAGCAGAGCCATCCCCCAGAAACCTCACTGCCTGTACTTACGTCGTTGCTCTCATCTATGGCTTCGTTGTTTAATTGATAGCCACAGCCCTTATTAGAGTTCCTAGCATATCAAATTTCTACTTGTTAAGCCCAAAGGGTAAGTTATACTTATTTTTGTTTTATCCTTAGGACTAAATTATTCATTGCTGTAGCAACCTTTTAACAAGTTAACAGTCTTGGGAGGAGATACTAGCCACCACTAACAGACAACCAACTAAGGCCACTGGGCGCGAACAAACTGTCACTCCACTAATGTATACCCACTGGTGAGATGTAACTGGAGGCAGGTTACATAAGAAACTGGCACACAGGGTACCCAGTATTGTGTGTGACATCAGGACAGGCCTGCAGGTATCAGGACACATGCACAGGCCTCTGACCCAGTTGCCTGCAGAAGGACATCAAAGCAGGCCCAGTGCCTGGGAGCAGACAAGGCTGCTGTCCAGGCTGAGATGAAGAAACACCCAGGCCTCTTCAGGAGGCACAGAAATGACCCTTGAGCAGGGCCAGCCTGAACCAGAAACAAGGACTGTCCTTAATTCCAGATTGCTGAGTTTCCCCAAATCCTGAGTGAAATGTCATCACCTATCCCTTCCATTCCTGTGTCTATACAGGCCAGAGGCAGGTGTGGCTTTGCAAATGAAGGCCCAGGGAGGGAAGCAGCAGTGTGAAAACTGCCACAGAGAGAGAACTGCTACAGAGCCCAATCCCCGATGCTCTGGGGAGCCAGAAGGCCGGGAAGGGAGGGAGAGGGAGGATCTGCTTATTAGGGGCAGGTTCACACTTGGAGCATTATGCCACCAAGCCACCAGATGGAAACTGCAGGCCTCACCAACATAAGCCAGAAAGAGACGCACAGCTAGTGCCAGGGGCCTCCCCGCCTACCCTCCTCCCAGCTCCAGGGAGGTACATGGGGGCTTTCAGGACAGAAAATACAGGAGGCCCAGGACTAGAGAGGGGCTGACAGGCCACATCACCCAGACAGAAGTACCATGCTAGGAACAAGGAGATTGTGGCCTGCCCTCACTGCTGTCAGTCGCCCCCAACTCAGCAGGCAGTGCAGATGCGCGAGGTTGACCCTGCCCGGCCATGCATTGCACCATCTTGCATCACTCTTCAGAGCCCTGCACAAGGACATCTGGTCAAAGTACTGCATCCACCATGCATTTGCCCTTTAGGTAGCTGGCCACAGTGGAGCCCATCCCCATCACTTCCTCTGGGACTGCTCTCTCTGTGCTCACGATGTACTCCCTTGTTTGCAGTGTTCTTATCAGCAGGTCCTCCTCACCAGCCCCTTCTCAGCCCTAACATCTCCAGAGAAAAATCTCTTCCAGAACCCTTCGTCTGGGTGGGTTCCTCTTCCCTCTCCTCTCCCACGGTATTGTGTTTTCTGTTGTTGCCTAGATTCTGTGGGGTCCATGAAGCAAGACTCTCCTCCAGCATCTTCCCTGCTCTCTCCCAGGCCCTGGCACCAAGCCTGGCCTGCAGGTGCTCCCTTAATACACACTGAAATGAACTAAACTGGGGAGGGCTGAGGTTAAGCTGCTTGCCCCAGGAGCACCCTACCAGCCACTGGTGTGTGGGGTTGGCAGTGCAGAACCTTAGCATGGGCTTTGCACCTAAAGGTGTTAGAAGAAGGGAGGGGCAGTGCCGCACATCGTTACCAAAAGGATGGAAGAGAAGACAACAGTGGAGGAGAGACAGCACCATGTTTTTGGATGAAAAATGAGTAGAGTTTTAGTAACTGACCGAGCAGAGAGGAGGAAGCCATCCCCTTAATGCCTGAAGAGGGCATACCTAAGGAGCCGCCCATCACCCCAAGGACACCAGCAAAGCTCAGGACTTGAAGGGACAAGGTACCACAGAAAGAAAGGGTTAATCATAGGGCTAGACACAGGGGTTGATTGAAAGCCTGTCCTCAAAGCTGTAATACCCGTAGGCCTTCACTGCACAGCAAGGTGACTCTTACCAACCTCATCAGTGTCCCTACCAGATACTGAAGGTTTATCAACCTTCTGGAGAAACTGAATTATAGGGACTCCAAAGTTGGGAACACTAGCACAGTGGAAGGTGGGAGTAGGTGAGGCTAAACGCAGGGAGATTAATGAAAGTCTGCAGTGAATTTTGGGACTCCAGCCTCCTTCCCCTCCTTGGCTTCCAGAATGCAGAGAGAAGAGATGATACTGTATTCACAAAAACAGAAAGAGGATTCTATTAAAAAATAAATTTAAAAAAGAAACAAAAGAGCTCACAGAAATTAAAATTATACTAGCTGAAGTTAAAAATTCAATAGATGTGTTGAAAATAAACTTAAGGAATATTCCTGCAAACACAAACAGAAGGTCAAAGTCAAGGAATAGAAGAAAAAAAGAAAATCTGAGTGATAATCTAAGATGTCACATATTTGACTGATAGGAGTTTCAGAATGAGAAGAAATTATTAAATAAACAGTCTAGAAAAGTTGTCAGAACTGAAAGACAGGAGTATTCAAACTCCTGGAATAATGAATTTTAAAAGAGATGGCATTGTGGAATTTCAGAAATAAATTTTATAGATAAAAAGAAGACACTAAACATTCCAAAGAGTGAAAACAGGTCACTTGCAAAGAATTGGGAATAAAATAGCATTGGATTTTTCAACCACTTTACTGGAATCCAGAAGACAATAGAGCAATGTCTTCAAAATTCTGAAGGAGAATGACTGTCATACTAGAAGTTTCTCCTCAGCCAAACTGTCTATTAAGGCTGAGTGCAGAATTATAATTTTTCAGGCATAAAAGTACTCAAAAATTTCTTCCCTGTTATTCTTTTTTTCAGGAAGATACTGGAAAAGGTGTTCCACCAAAATGAAAGTGTACAAACACCAAGAGGAAGACCTGAAGCTAGAGGGACTGGGCCCCAAGAAGGAAATTTTCAGGGGGAAAAACAGAACTGAAGAACTGGAGTCTTTGGGATTGAAAGGAGGCACTGAAAATATCCCTAGAGGGTGTGGTAAGAATTAGAAATGGGACAAAAAACTATGCTAATGAGGAAAAAAGAGGCAACTATTAACTGCAGATAAAACATAAAGTTTAAAAACAGTGGAAACAGTCATGATACAACCAGCTTGACTCTACAGTAGGTGCTATTTATATAATTGCAATTTGAATACTGAATATCCATAGACCCCAAACCATAATAACTATCTTGGGAGGGTGATGAGGGTGGGGAAGAGAAGCATGTTTATGGGGTGGATAATAAGAGACCTGAATTCTGAATTACCATAATAGATAACACAAAAGAATTCATTGATAAATAGCAGTATAGAACATGTTAGATTGAAATACAGATTTCTATCTGAAGAAACAGCTAAAAGTACTTGCTTCTAGAGAACAGGGATGGGAGCTGAAGAGGGACAATGGGCAGCATACTACTTTTCCTTACAAGTGTTTTAGTACTATTTGATTTTTTGAACTATGCACACATTACTTTTTTCAAGAATTAGAAATGGGACAAAAAACTATGCTAATGAGGAAAAAAGAGGCAACTATTAACTGCAGATAAAACATAAAGTTTAAAAACAGTGGAAACAGTCATGATACAACCAGCTTGACTCTACAGTAGGTGCTATTTATATAATTGCAATTTGAATACTGAATATCTAATTTATTTTAAGTTTTTGAAATAAAGTTTATGAACCAAAAGAAAAATTTTGGCACACTAACCATGAGTCTCTGTAATCATTAAAGTTGCCCTACACTATAAGCCCCTACTCCTCCCCCAAACCAAACACAATCATCAATATTTCAATTAGCTCCAGTTCAAGTTCCTACACACTATACAAAAAAATTACAATGTCCTAACCTAACCTCTACCATCCACTCCCCTTTCTCAACCTCAACTTGAACTTTTGGGGAGTAGTATGCTGGTAAATAATTTATTACTCAATTCTTTGAAGGACAAGAGTCCTAATTTGTAGCTTTTGCCAATTTCCATGGTGTAAATATTCTCACTGTGGCTGATTTCCAGCTATCACTATGATGTCACTGAATGTGGAATTGGGAAAGGGTATACAGGTCAGCTCCAGCCAACTACTGCCTTTGGGCCTTTCTAGCCTCATCAGCTGCCATGCTTCCCACCAGAGCCAGGGCATTGGAGAGATCTGGGTATTCCATCCAAACAGCCAGAAGTCCACAGCAGTATGCAACAGCAGTAGGAGTGGATAGTGAAGGGAAAAGAAGTGGTCTGGCTCCAGCAAAAGGGTTAGCAATTTGTGACCTTCCGTCCTTCCCCACATCCAGCAGAGTTACCTGTTCATTGGTGACCCCTGGGCGCAGAGTCCCATGCTTATAGTCTTCCAGCAGCTGCACAGCCTCTCTGAGACGTCTCTGCAGGGAAGGGAAAAAAGGGACATTGAGGGGCACAGATCCAGGGCTCCAGCAACTCTTTGCCATGCAGGAATGCATCTGTATTGATCAAGTATTGACAATATCACGGTGGACAAGACCTGCCCTCCAGCTCATGGGACACACGTGACACAACAAAGAAGGATGCAACCTAAACATCGATTCGCAGGGAAATGGCTAAATGGCAGTGGTATAGTAATACTATGAAACATTATTTGGCAGTTTAAAAAATGAAGTAGATCTATATGCGATTCTATGGCTATATCTCCAAGATATTTTTGAGCAAGAAAGAAAATTGCAGAGCCATATGATGCTACTCTTTATACCCAACAACCCCCCCCCCACACACACACACAGAGAAAACAGTATTTTCTATGAGAATATTTATGTGTGTAAATGCTTCAAAAAAGCTCTAGAAGGAAACCCCCCAAACTGGTGACAGGGATTACCTTGGGATAGGAGGAAAGGGCCCGACTTAGCAAGAGGTGTGATAAGGAACTTTAATCTTAACTGTAATACTGAAAGTTTTTATAAGGAGAGCATATTTATGTAATACTGCTATAATTTCTTTTCAACATTTTAAAAACACTAGCAGAGATTTGCATACTAAAGTGCATATGGCTACAGTAACTGATAGGAAAAGAGAGAAAATAAGGATAGAACTGTATGATTTTTAAAAATATTAAAAGCTAAAGAGACAGCAACAGTGATAGAAGGCCACTTGGTCCATCAAAACACCTATATAAGAATATTCAGAGCAGCACTATTCAAATAGCCCAAAGCTACAAACAATTTAAATGTCAATCGTAGACTGAATAAATTGTAGTCTATGTACACAATGAAATATTATACAGCAATTTTTAAAAGCAAATTACATTACATGTTACAGCGAGGATGAATCCGACAAACATAATGTGGCCGAATGCATTTTCCAAAGATGGTCACCCCAATATCTCCCATCCCCCATGCTCTTCTAGAACCTTCTCACATCCTCATCAGAGGTAGAGTCTATGTCCCCTCACCTTGGTCCGGGGAAGCCTTCATGACTGCCTCAATAAATAGAGTTTGAAGTTAGCTCATAAAAATGCCTTGCACCTCCACCTCGTTCTCTTGGGATGGTCGCTGTCTTGGAACTCAGTCAGCATATTATCAGGAAGCTCAAGCATCCTATGGAGACACCCACATGGACAGCAACAGCTCCAGCTGAGCCACCAGCTGATAGCACCAGCTTGCCCACCATGCCTGAGATCCACCTTGAAATGGACCTTCCAGCCCTGGCTGATGCTGCATGGAGCAGAGATGAACCATCCCCTCTGAGCCCCGCCCAGATTGAAGATCAGTGAGCAAAAGAATTGAGAGTTGTTTTAAGCCACTATATTTTGGGGTGATTTCTTACATACAATAGACTGCTAATACGCATGATAAGCAAAAGAAGTCAGATGCAAAAGAGTATATAGTATATAAAATTAAAAAAAAAAAGTCCGAACTCACTGGTGGTAGAGGTCACTATAGTGTTACCTTTAGGGGAACTGACTTGGAAAGGGCATGAGGGACCCCTCCAGGGTACTGGAAATGGAAATGTCTGATCTGAGCGGTGGTTACATGAGTATAAACATATGTCAGAATCCATTAAGCAATAAATTTAGGATATGTTCATTTTACTGTATGTATGTTGTACCTCAAGAAATTAACAATAAACAGACAACAGGGATAGAAAACAGCCTCTGTCAAGGGCAGGTGAAGGGCCCAGACATCAAGGATGCCCAGCATGGCTGAAAACACCCAGGGAGCTGCTGTTCCCCTTTTGATGGAGGAGGGACAAGGCCGGCTGGGAACGCGAGTGCGGAGACGGCAACATCAGCCGCTTGGTCTCAAGGCGGAGGCAGCACCAGGCAGGGCACCCAGGGGGTGGACAGCATGTCTGCTGAGCCAGCTGGCAGGGGGGGTCTCATAGGGTGAAAAATGATGCAACAATGGGAATAACTGCCAGCCTGGACAAGCCAGCCAGGCCACCCCGGCCCATCCGGCCTGTGTGTGAAGCACCCGAGGCCCGCAGTGGTCTAACCCAGGGCACCAGGGCCAGGAAAACTTGCTTGGGAGCAAGCCGACTGCTGGAGAGCACTGTCCCTGCCCTTTCAAATGTATGTGTTTCAATAATTCCATAACTCCAGAGAGCCTTCCTGGAATCTGTTTCCCAACTGGAGATAGCCTTGTGCTTTCAGGGTCACCCTCCCCCCTGCTCCCCAACCCCCACCACCACGATTAATCCATGCTGCTTAAACAAAATGCCAGAAAAAGCAGAAAAGCACAAAAAAATAATTTTAAATGACCTGTAAACATACCACTGAGATAACCACCTCAAAAGTGAGGGGGATGTTCCTTCTAGACTCAATACATTTGCTTTTCATGTCAATTGTTGTTTTAACTTGCTTAAAAGTCACCCAGATAGCAAGTGAGCGCTTTGGTATTTGAGTGCAGAGTTAAGTCAGACCCTTTCTCAGTCCGCCCAACACCCCAAAGCCTCCCAGTGATGCAGCAAGCTCCCCGCCCCGAGCCTGCTTCCTCTCTTGCTGCAACTTCTGCCTTCAGACAATGAGTGCTCCACTTTCCACCACTGAATGGTGAATGGCCCCGTGTTCTCATTATTTTCCCACTCCAGGGATTCTTCCGAGTTCCTATAGCAACCTGGCCAATTTCCATCTCATTTGACACGGTCATCAAAGGGAGGCCTCCTGCCACAGGAGTGAGTTCCCAAGAGCCCTCATCTTGGCATGGCTTGAGGAAGAACTAAAGCCAGAGTTCCTGAACACAAAGCTGAGACTCCAGGACTGAAGGAAGCTAGAACGTGCTTTTCTGCCTCTGGGCCTTGCTACCCTCAGCCAGGCCCCCCTGTCAGAGGCTGAAGGGCTGGGGCTCCCGGCTATCCTCTGGGGCAGGCGAGTGCCTAGGCCACTTGTCTTGAGAGGTCCCTGAGGGCTGGCTGCTCTGGGGGCTGGTCTCTCCACAGAGAAGGGGCAATTTTCAAGAGACTTGAGGGACAGGAGGGTCAGCCCTCCTCTCAGCCCGATGCATTGTGAGGCTTTTCAGAAAGCCCCCGGCATGTGAGTGCAGGGAATGCTGGAGGGTGAACTTTGCAGAAAGTTTGTTCAACCAGGAACAGGCAGCCAGGTCCTGAATGCCAAGTGGTGCGGGGCCCCGCCAGCTGGAGGCAAGGCTGGGGCTCCCAGGGGCCAGGGGCATGGATGGCCCAGGCTCCATCACCAGCCTGCCTGCCTCTGAGTCACCTGCCAGAAAGTGTCACTGTGAGGGTGTCTCCTTGTATTTGGCAGGGGCATGGTCTCCAGAAGGTCCCTCTGCAAATGCTGGCACCTGGGAGGGAGGCCTGCTCCTGGGGCAGAGAATTTTAACAGAGGAGAATCCTGGCCCCAAGTCTGAGGGGAGGGGGAAGGAAGCAAAGGGGCAGGAATGGAGTGTTAGGGGAGTGGACAGAAAGGGCAAGAGACCAGGCCAGACAGAAATGGGGACAGAGGGACACAGGAAGGGAAGGGCACAGAAAGGAAAGCTGGGAAGAGTCATCAGAAGGAAAACTCATCTTTTTTTAGGGGGAAAGAAGGGGCAGCATAGCACACCCCCAAATTAAATGCAGACTGAGTATAATCCCTGCTTGGTTAAGGAAGGATGACAAACTGATATAAATATTTAACTTATAATAATATTTAATATATTAAATAGATGATGGGAGTGATAGCATCTGGCCAGGATGTGAGTAGCACCCAGAAATATTTCACCCCGCTTTTGGTAAAGGGGCCCACCCATTCTCCAGGCGGAGCTTGCATGTTCCCACCTCCTGACTTTGCCCATACAGTTCACTTCACCAAGACACCCGTCCTCCCCAAGTCCATCACCAACCCCATCCATCCTTCAAGGCTCACTTCTCCAGGAATCTTCCAGAAACGCTCCCTCCTGTGAACAGTCAGAGAGCATTGGGTTTGCACCTCTCTAAGGTCCCTGACCACTTACTGCCCTGTCAGAGATTGAAAAGTGCAGGGAGCAGGGGACTGGTTTGAGGTATCTTTGCAGGACCACAGGACTTGCCCACCCCAGGCCATCACCAACACAGGGCCACAAATAATGTGCATTTAACAAAAATGAATGACTGAGGCTTCTGGGGGGAGAGGCAAAGTGTATGGTTTAGAATCCAGGTTCCAAAGTATCAGACCAAAGTCTGTTGAGGGTGATGCAGGTTTTAAGAGAATCCCCAGATTCCATGAGACTGTGCCCTGTTCACATAGGATATGAATAAAAATACCCTGTGTGTGGATGTTAAAACCATCTAGGCCATCCCCTTTCTGAGACAACTGGGGCCAGGGAGAGAAGGGCATTTCCTTGCCCAGGGTCACAGAGTGGATGGGTGGCACCTGGAAACCCATTGCATCCCAGTTCTGGGCCATTTCCCTGAGACATCAGCATGGAAGACCCTCTTGTCCTCATGACAGTAACTGAGAGAAGGGAAGTCTCAAAACAAAACCACAGGAAATCCTGCACCTTCTCCCCAACCCAAAGCTGATACTCCAAGTAAAAAAAGTGGGCACCCCACTCTCATTCAAAGTTGAGCCCAGCGTGACACAGAGAAACTAGAGAGCATGTTTAGAGAAAGGGTGCAAATGAAACATGAGCATTGCAGGCAAAGCTTTGAGAATCCCAAAGCTTGCAGAACTGAAAAAGAAAGAAAGAGCACTGTCAGGCATCAAGGAGAATGAACTGACAGTGGGTGGCGTCCACATGGAGGAGAGGTGGCTGGCAGGGGACCAGCACGTTATGTCACAGGGTGTTAACTGCTCAGCATCTATCTGATTGTTCTCGCCTGGGCCAGCCTTGCATCTGCCAAGTGCAGGGCCATGCATCCTTACCTTGTCTGCAACCTTGGCTGGATCCATTCCTATTGTGGCCCCAGGTGGTGGGACTTGTGGGCCAAAGCTAATGATTTCTGTGCATGCATAGTGCTAAGCCCTCCTCTTGTCTTCCTTGGGCCCTCCTAAGCCCCTTCTTGTCCCCTCCCAGCAGTCCAGGGACCTGCAAGGCTGTCTGGCTTGGTTCCCACTAGCCACGAGCCACCTTCTGGGGGGCCTAAGGAAAGAGGAAACCAGGACTCATGGGGAGAGGCCCTGCTTTCCTCGTGGCCGACCTCCGGTCGCCTTCAGGGGGCCTATGTGAGGTAAACTAATATAACTCTGGCAGCATGGCTGGTAGTACAGCCTTTAGAAAATAAATCTGTCCAGCTATCCCAAAAACTAGAAAAACAATTGTGGCCTCCAGCCTGGATATCCTACTCTTGGGAATTTATTCTAAAATTAATTAATTAATTAATTAAGCACAGATGAAAAGTGGCATGCCTGAGACTGATTTTTCTTCCTTCCTTTCTTCTTCTTCTTTTTTTTTTTTTTTTTTTTTTGCAGGATCACAAAAGACAGTAAACAACCTATCTGTTATACCTGTAAGTCTAATACTAATGGTTATAAAGACTTGGAAATGCATGAAAAAAGCAAACAAAAAGTCTATGTTCAAATTAATAAGTATGCCAAAATGTGTGCAGATAGGTAAGAACTTGAAGTGTATAAAGGTACTGACATTTGGGTATTTTTAATAAAAAATTCCATTAAAGCCCTGGCTGGTGTGGCTCTGTTGGTTGGGCTTCGTTGTCCCATACACCAAAAGGTTACCAGTTCTATTCCCAGTCAGGGCACATGCCCAGGTTTCAGGCTCGATCCCCTGTAGGGAGCGTGCAGGAGGGAGCCCATCAATGTTCCATTCTCACACGGATGTTTCTCTCACTCTCCCCCCTTCCCTTCCTCTCTCTAAAAATCAATAAAAATATTTTTCTAATTCCATTAAAGATTTTTTTAATTAGAATATCTAATGCTGTCTAGAATGCATGTAAATGGACACCCTCACTCACTGCTATTGAGAGTATGAACTGATATGATCATGGTACAGGTTGGTGCAATCTGCAGGGCAATTTGGCAATATATTCAAAAGCCTTAAAATTACTTTCATGCAGGAATTCCACTTCTAGGAATTTATCCAAAGGAAATAAAGAGGAAGATGGGGAGATTTATGTACAAGGATATTTATTGTGATATCATTTATAATGGCAAAAAGTATTGAAACCACCCAAATGGTCAACAATAGAGAAAATGACTAAATAAATTATAGAATAACCACATGGTAAATTACATGCAGTTATTAAACACATTTTGAAACAACATTTAATGACAAGGAAAAATGCTCATGATATGCTACATGGAAAAAAATATATATATCATGTATACATTTGTTATGTATACAAATATATCATATGATTCTTTATGTATCTATATAGAGAGATAGAGCTACATTATACATATTATGTAAACATCCTAATTTTATACATAAACATACATCAAAATGTTACTGGTTCTTATTTCTGGCAGGTGGGACAATAAGCAGTTTTTATTTTCTTCTTCAGATTTTCATATATTTCCCCATTTTAGAGATTAGTACCAGAATCACATCACATCAGGAAGCATAGAATGTCAGTTTTCTCACTGCTAGTACTAAGTTTGGTCACCTGGTTAAAGGGGTGTCCTCCAGCCAATTGTAAAGGTACCTTTTCCTCTCCGTAATTGCTAAATAATCTTCAGGGTGATACTGTTTGAGAGCATAGAAATATCCTGTTTCCCAACAATCTTTGCTCTAGGGAAACAGCGTCCATTAATAATCCTGGTTGGAATCAGCTGTTTCACTGAGGACTACACAATGGCTGTTTCCTCTATATTTACTGGCTGGCATTCTTCTGTGAAGAACTTCCCTCCCACATTTTTAGTATTATTACGGACTCAAGGATTTATTATTATTATTATTATTGTTATTTCTCAATGTATTATAATCCATGGCTCTTATTCTTCTTAATGTTCAAATTATCCCAAGTGTGGCCAGTCGGTTGCCCTTCAAGCCATTCCCTGTGTCTCCATCATTCCCTGAGCACTTTCGTACTTTATGTAACAACTCTCCTTGCCCCCCACATGGATTTGCCCATCTCTCCATGCCCTAGTTCCTTTTGGTGGATAGTGGCACACTGTTACTGGGTGTCATTGCTTCTAGGCCCTTTCAGTGAACAGAGCCAGGAAATCAGGAATATACGTGTGTGTGTGTGTGTGTGTGTGTGTGTGTGTGTGTGTGTGTGTGTGTAAATCATGAGTTCATATTGATACCTCCAATTCAAATTCAATATCACATAGTTCTTTGCCTTTTCCTCTAATTCATATTTATATCTCCCCACTCCCACGGTGAGAACCCCAGTTCCCAACATCAGTATAAATCCTTAGTTGTTCTATCCTACAATATGCCCCAAAAGTTTCAGATTACAACACCAATACTAGTATTGAAATGGCGTTATTAACACTATTTCAGTTCGTTTTCTATGCCCTTTAGGATGATAATCTATTGATCCTTCATTCCCTTAAATAATTATTGAATTCAGAATAGCAAATTCCTTTTATCTTCGGTCCATAATTGAAAGTAGCTTAGACGTCAGCTGGTGCAGCACTGCCCTAAGAAATCTAGATGAAAGCTCATGACCTCTGTGGAAGGCCAAAGCTGGGGCTTCTGCCAGCTCCTCGAAGCTCCTTCCTCAGGCCGGATCCCCCCCACACTGCACCCTCACGGAGACCCACACCTTCAAGATCCCCTCAATAATCTACCCTTGCAGACATTTCATGAACCAGGCAGACTTACTGACTCCTCTCCAGGAATGACGGTGGAGGGGACGATACTGGGTCACGTCAACGACTATCACAAGCACAGGAGGCGTGACCCACTTCAAAAGGGCCCCCAGGGGCCTGGCCAGTGTGTCTCAGTTGGCTGGGTGTCACAGAGGTCACTGGTTCAATTCTGGGTCAGGGCACACGCCCGGGTTGCAGGCTCCTCCCCGGCAGTGGGCGTGCAGGAGATGGCACATCGATGTTACCCCCTCACATCGATGTTTCTCTCCTCTCCCTTCCTCTCTCTCTAAAAATCAATATCCTATTAAAAAAATTTAAAAAGTGCCCCAGCCCGGCCTGTCAGCGCACGGGGTTACTGGCTCTCCTTCCCAGTCCTTTCCCTTCTGCCTCCTCTCTCCTCTCTCCTCGAGGATCAAAGCGGAGTTCTCCCCTCTCTGCCAAGCAGACCAACCTCCTTCTCTGAAGCCGGGCTCAAGACATGCACTAAACAAAGACAGTCTTCCTCCTAAGAGAAATTACAGTAAATAAAATTTCCTCCGCCTCATCACACAGAAGAGGGCTGGAATCTTTTGAAAGCTTGGTCAGTTATAAATTGCAAACAAGTAGCCTCAAAACTCTGTCAAGACGAGTCTATCCACTCATTCAGCTACTGCCCCTCGGAACAGGGTCACCAGATGGCTCACGCTGCCCAGGATCTTTCCACCTCAGGAAACTAGTCTCCAGAGCCACCTCCTCAGGTCCTCCACTATCCTCCCACCCGCACAGGCAAACAGGCCCGTCCTCCGACTGGGCAGCCACCGCCCACACTCCTTCCTAGGACACCAGCCAAAGGCCCTGGAAGAGAAACAGTGTTTTGTAGACAACAGCCATGGTCTGTGAGCCCAGAAGGGGAGGCTGGCCCTCCTGGCAGCGCCACCATTCACGGGGGAGGGGAAGGTAAGGGACCTTTTCCTCTCAGTGCCTCCAATTTCTCATCGTGTTCATGCAGGTGGCCTTCCGAAGCCACCGGCCTGGACTAGAACCAGTGAGGGCCTGAAGGCCCTACTCATGGCCCTTCCAGAATTTTTAGGGCCTAGATCTCCTGTGGGCAGAAACTTTCCAAAGGCCAGCAGACAGTGCTAGAAACAGTCCCCAGCTGGGGTGTGTTTGGGGGGGGTCACTACGGGAAAGGTGAAGATCTTTCTGGGAAGGCTCATCATCTTTGATGAGGGGAGGGAACTTGTGAATTCTGAAAAGTATTCTAAAACTATTTTGCATTGGTTTTATTTTCTAGTTAGTAAATAGTTAAGTTGCTTCGACACCTCAATGAATAGTAAAATACGAGATTTTTGTGTGTAGTAATGGTATTTAGGCCCAAATGGTTTAGTGATATACAAGACTGTTGGGGCCATTCAGATTGCGAGAGCTGAAGGAAGAAGTGGTACAAGACAGAGGGGAATGAAGGGGTCTAGGCCTGAGAAGAGGGTGGACTGGAGAGGAGGGCGGTGTGAGTCCCCGGCACAGGTGGCATGTTGCCCCATAGCTGCCAATTCATCCCCGAGGCCCCTGCCAGCTCGTGGTGATCTGGAGAGCACTGAAATCCTCCCCACCTACTGAGTCTCCCTGACATCTCTCAATATGCCTCAAAGTTCACCATTAGCACCTCCATCTTTTGAGGTAAGCAGTGGGCTCTGCTGACTCCTCCATCAAGCAGGTAACACTTATGTTGGGATTTATGTGGCAACTGTATCTAGTTTTGTACCATTCTAGAACTTTCTAGAAAGACACATAATCTAAGCTAGGTAAGTAGTTTCTCTAGTTTGGCACTCTTCCAAATTTTTGTGTGATCATATAGACAACTCCTTAGAAAAGTCCAGGCAGAGCAGAGAAGTATAGCAGCCTTGCCCTTATGAGGCAGTAGGCCCAGGGGGGCAGGTAGGGCCAGCCAGTAAAATACCTGAGCCCTCTGTCCTGCTGAGACGCAGTGGGAAACCACATGGCAGGTTAATGTCCACATTTCACGTTAATGGGCTGCTCCCTCGGGCACAGTGGGGACTGTTGTAGGCCCAGGAGTCCAGCAGGCCTTGTGCTCCTTTCCACCATGGCTTTTCCCTCCCAGAGCTAATTAGCTCTGGGGCTGAAGCAAGGCAGTGCTCAGCACAGAGGTGTGCAGGGAAGTGCTATCCACTCAGGAAGCCAACTAAGGGACTCAATGCCTTGCTCAGGGTATGTGGCCCAGGGCAGGAGCTCAGGCCTTCTGCTCACTGAGTGTTCTCTACGCTCATTACCTGAACAGGGATGCCAACTGGCTAAGAGTAAGGGTTCTGAAGATAAGGTTAGCTGGGTTCAGACTCTGGCTCCATCACTGGCCAGCACCATGTGCATGAGACTTACCTTCTGTCTGTTTCCTTATGTGAAAAATGGAACTGTAACAGTATCTGCCTCACGTGTCGCTTTGAGTTAATGTGTTGAGCTGATGTATGTAAAATGCTCAAACACTGCCTTGCTCACAGTAAGTGCTTAGTAAATCTTTGCTATTTTGTGTGTGCATGCATTCTTACACACATTTGTAAATACATATACAAAGGCTACAAAGACACACTTCTTTGGATAGCTGAAGTCAGTATGTTTAAATCTGACAATACCAGGTGTATTGGTGAGGCTAGGGAGCAACCGGAACATTGCAGATGGAAATGTAAAACGTGGAGCTGCTCTGAACAGCAGTGTGGCAGTCTCCTATGAAGTTAAACATATACTCACCACACTTACCATATGAGCCAGCAATCCCATTCCTAGTTGTTTACTTGTAGAAATGAAAGCATATGTCCACACAAAGAATGCTCACAGCAGTTTTATTTATAATAGTCAAACACTGGAAACAGCCCAGGTGTTCATCAACAAGTGGATGGACAAATTCTGGAATATCCCTTCAATGGAATACTACTCAGCAGTGAGAAGGCATGCATTATTGATATGTGCAACAATGCAGATATATCTCAAAAGCATGATGCGAAGGAAAAGAAGCCAGGCACGCACTGCTGCATTCCATTTATGACATTCTGGAAACAGCAAGACAGAAGGGACAGAAAACAGATGGTTGCCAGGGGCTGAGCAGGGGAGACTGACTACTACGGGCATGAAGGGACATCTTCAGGTGATATAAATGTTCTACACTGTTACTGTGGGGGTGGATTCATGACTGAATACGTTTGTCAAAATTCATAGCATGGTTCACATATAAAAGGTAAATTACACCATAATTACCTATGAGAGGAGGGTACTGGGTAGGAACAGTGCATGAAGGATACATTTTTGTTCTACTTAAATATCTGTACTGTTTGAACTTTTGTAATGAGCATGTAATTCATGTACTTGGAAATAATTTTATTAAAGTTTGAAATGATGATGATGATGATATATATCTACATTGAAGGGACGTGGTGAGATCCAAATGAAATGAGATAATGCATGTAAAGTACACACACAGATGATCCACGGATCTTCTAAAGTGACAAGGTATAAAGGCCAAGGGGCCTCCACAAGTGACAGCCATGACTTACCTCAGTGACAAAGAGTGTGCGAGGGTCGATAATATCCAAGAAGTGCCTGAAGCGGCCATAGAAGGATGTCTGGAGAAGGGGGTGGGAGAGGAGAGATCAGCTGCTAGACCATCCTCCAGCCACTGGGGAACCCCGCCCCACACCCCACAGTCCCCAGGCCTCCCCACACGGGAGGTGAATACCAATGAGGCCTCACTGCTCAGTGACCTGAGGGCAGCTTTCCCAGTATGAGGGCTTTCTAACATCAATTCAGAAAGACCATTAAGACTCAGTGACTGTCCCAACTTCTCTTCAAGGTACCTCCCATTTTTCTCCCTTTCCCCTCAGTGTCCTGAGATCCTCTCCAAGCCTTTCAGTAGCTCCCCACCTCCCACCACCAAGCACCACCAGGCTGGAGGTAAAGCCTGGTCCCCCGCCCTCTCCCAGCCTTCCCTGACCACCACAGCCTCCCTGCCTTGCTTAGGACCTATGGAGTGAGGGAAGGTCCCTCTCCGAGGTCAGGCTCCCCATAGGCAGAGCTCAAGCACCACAGAACCCTGCTTGCAGCCCTCAGGCCCTCCTTCACCCAGAGCTCTGGAGCTGTTGTGAGGCCCAGGATGAGGGACCGACTCCCTCCGGCCTTGCCCCAGAGCAGGTCCCTGGAAAAGAAGGGCTTTGTGCAAAGCAGGCCACAGGCATTAAAGCACAATGAAAGGAAACCAAGCAACCCTGCTGCTGGGCCCTCTGCCCCAGGGACAGAGCCAGCTTGGCAAAGCCAAGCTCAAGGGGAGGAGAGAGGGTGCCAAGCTAGGGGACAAAGGGAAAGGCTACAAATACTGGGGGTTCTTGCCTCGCTATACTCCCAGGCTCTGTCCCAGATCCTCCCTGGAGGCCCACAGCTCTCCAAGCACTGTCCTCTGCATAGTGGAGGAAACACAGGCCTCCACACTCCCTCCCCTTGCTCACTAGGAAGCCAGACCCTGCAGCCAGCTTCTGCTCCTTTCCCTTCTAATAAAGACTCTGTAGTAGGCCCTGGATCACCTCAAAGTCCCCTGCACACACCAGGCCCCATGCTCCTCCATCTCTGCTCACCATGGCGTGCCCACCTGGAGTAGCCTCTCCACCTCCTGCCTTTGACAGACCAGATCAAGCTTCAGCACCATTCCTAACAAAAACAGTTGCTTCTCTAACCTCTTACAACTCAAGTGGCCTAAACCACGATGCTCACACTATAGTCCTGGCAAAATTTCACCTCTGCTAATTTAATCTAAGGAAACAATCAGTGACATTCATAGGCTTGGTCAGAGGTATACTGTATGCTGAGAACACTCACTGCTGCATTATTTGTAAAGGTGGATGGTGACTTAACGCTATGCACCATTTGAAAGCATGTTCAGACAACGTTTATGACATGGAAAAATGCTTATGATGGTGTGAAATGCATATAAAGAGGGTGATTCCAATTAGCAGACAAGGAAATAAGTAGAGCGAGGTGGATAGTAAATGGATAGCAAAGAGACAGAATGACACACAGATCCTGGTCCACTAACATGAACCAGGGTTCCTTAGGGAAGTCGCCAGTTCCAGGGCTGGGGCAGGGAAGGTACCAGATGAGACTGGCACATTTTTTTTGTGCCAGAAAGCAATGAAGTGCCCCCTTCCCCCCACAATGATGAGGACATGTTAAAAGGACCAATGAAGGGCAGGTGGACATTGTGTGCCTCCAGATGTGATACCTTGAGAAGTTCAAGATATCGCTCACATAGTACTCAGGAACGACTCAACCTAATCATGAAGAAACATCAGACAAACCCAAATTGAGGAGCATTCCATAAAATAACTGGCCTTATTCATTAAGTATGTCAATGCCAGAAAGACAAAGAAGACTGAGGAACTGGTCCACATTGCAGGAAACTAAAGAGACAACTAAATGCATCACATGATTCTGGATTGAATCCTGGACGGGAAGGGGGTAGGGAATGATATTCTCAAAGACATTATTAAGACAACTGACAAAAATGTGGGTCATAGATTAATGAAAGTATGTATCCGTATTAAGTTTCCTGAATATAGTAACTATACTGTGGTTATTACTATAGACTGAATACTTGTGTCCCCCCAATATTCATATGTTAAGTCCTAATGCCCAAGACAGTAGTAGCGGAGGTGGGGCCTTTGGGAGGTGGTTAGATATGAGGGCACAGCCCTCACAAGTGGGATTAGTGCCCTTATGAAAGAGGCCCAGAGATCTTGGAGAAGGTGACTGCTCAGCGAGCATGGAACAGCAGGAACTCAAGGAGGAGGTTGTTGGGACACTTCCTGGATGCAGTGGGGTCCTTGTGAGAAACCCTGTTTCTTTGTAGCTGCTTTAATGCCTGTCCTCCCAGCCTGAAGAATGGCAGGGAAGGTCTCTACTTTCTCAGTCTGATTAATTTTTATTTTCTCAGTAGTTGAAAATGTATGGCTTTTCTCCCCCCCTCTAAAATTCAGTCCCTCTCTTTCCTTAATTGGAGAGTCAGTGGATGTTTTTCGTTCCCTTTTTCTTTACCTGAAATGAGTCAGCCAAGTGATTCCTTCCAGTTCCTTTCACAAGAAAGGTGAGTCAGCTAATTCTCAGCAGGGGCTGGGGCCTGCAGTACACGAGGCCTTCCCACCTCCACACAGCTGGGGGAGAGGGGCCCGTGGGTGTAGCGGCTGAGGGCGACGGTCTGAGAAGGAACCTTCAGCCCTGCTGCACCCAGACCTCTAAATCACTAGGCTTAGGAATAAATACTCACTGAACCTGTAGCCCAAAGGCAGAAAGACTGGACCAGGCTGCACACTGAACCACCTGAGTATTCCAAAAAACAGCTGGACAGCCAGAGACTCAAACTCTACTGGCCTGGGGTGGGCTCCAGGCATCAGTGTCTGTTTAATAACCTGCCCAGGTGAGTGTGCAGCCGGGGTTAAAGCCACTGGACTAGAAGGTATTGACCCTTTCCACAGCACAAACCAGCCCCAGGACCAGCCCTGGGAAACAGTCACTCTCTAGTCTATGGGATAGAAATGATTGAAACATATAACTACCTACAAGTCACTTTCATTTGAAAACTTACTTCAGGCAAACTATGAGAAAATTCCCCATTGCCTCCCAACTCCAGAGTGAAGAGTGCATTTTCCTGCCCAGCAAGTTCCCTGCAACAAAGAGGAATTTTGTGCAACCCATATACTCTGCCACCATAGGCCTTGGCCAGTTTTAGAGCCCAGCACACCCACAATCAGGGAAATGTGAACAGTGCAATGGACTGAATGTTTGTGCCCCTGTCCTCCTCCCCCCCAAAAAAGTCATGTGTTGAAATCCTAACCCCCAAGGTGGTGCTTTTAGGAGATGGAGCCTTTGAAAGGTGATGAGGTCATAAGAGTGGAGCCCTCATGAATGAGATTAGTGCCCTTATAGAAGAGACCCCGGAAAGCTCTCTCCACCCTTCTGCTATGTGATGTTACAGCTAGAAGGTGCTGCCTATGAACCAGAAAGCTGGCTCTCACCAGACATTGAATCTGCCAGCACCTTGATCTTGAACTTTCAGCTTCCAGGCTGTGAGAAATACATTTCTGTTGTTTATAAGTTACCCAATCTATGGTATTTTGTTATAGCAGCCCAAACAGACTAAGACAAATAGTGATTGGTTTGATATTAAGAAATAATTATTTTAGATGTGTTAAATGGTGTTGTGGTTATGTTAAAACTACTCAAAAAACCTTCTGATGCCATGTAAAAAAGAAGGCACTTCACCTCTGTGACATTCTCCCTCCAAAACCCATAACCCTGGTCTAATTATGAGAAAGACACTAGACAAACCCAAACTGAGTAACATTCTTTAAAATATCTGAGTAGTACTTCCCAAAACTGTCAAGGTCATCAAAAAAAGAAAAGTCTGAGAAACTAGGGAGACATGACAAATAAATGTAATTTGGGATCCTGGATGGGATCCTGGAACAGAAAAAGAATATTAGTGTAAAAAACGGTGAAATACAATGAAGTCTGGAATGTAGTTAATAACAATGTTCCAAAGATGGTTTCTGAGTTTTGACAACTATACCATGGTAATATGAGATAACATTAGAGGAAACCAGGTGAGGGTTATACAGGAATTCTGTTCTTTTTTACTTCTGTAAATCTAAAATTATTCCAAAATTTTAAAGTTTTTTTTTTTAAAGTACCCAAAAAAGTCCTTACTTTTTAGAAATACTTACTGGCAGGTACAAGGGAATGACAGGATGTCTGGGGTTTGCTTTAAAATAATTCACTGGTTGGGGTGGGGCCATAAAGATGAAATGAGGCTGGTCTTTCATTGGTAATTGTTGAAGCTGAGTGATGGGTGCACAGGGATCAGTGTTAACTGTCTCCACTTTTTTATGCTTGGAAATCCCCATAATAAAAAGTTGACAATAAACAAATAAACAAACATACATTGACTCTGGAGCCAGAATGCCTAGAAAGTTAATCTGTTTGTGTGCTGCAGTTTTCTCACCAATATTATAAAGGGTAACTGTACTTGTCTCACAGGGTTGTTGTGAAAATTACATAAGTCAATACAGAGAAAGTTGGAATGATGATTGGCTATCATCACCAACTTATGGGGAGAGAGATGAGCACAGACCAAAGGCCACTGAGGTGAGCTATCTGTCTCCATTCTCTGACGCTGCTCAGTGCCCTTGCTTCCCTGCCCTCCTGGGCAGGGGAATCCTTGACGAATGAAAGGAAGAAGGGTTTGGGGCAACTCCAGGAACTAAGGAAAGACCTTGGCGCCCATTCTTGCAGAAAGTGGTGAGGCTAGCTGGGGACTGAGAGTAGTGTCCCTGATGTGGGCTCTGGGAATAGACCCTGGATTATGAATCACTCAGGGTTCCAGGGGCTGAGAGCAGCCAATATGGTGAAAAGGTGGGTTTGAGTGGCAGGTGGGTGTTCAATTCGAGGAAGAAGAGGGCAGCAGGGTTGGGTCATGCAGGCCTTTGGGGACTCTCCAAAAGTGAGATCTTTATTTCAGAAGCAGAGGAAGCCACTGGAGGGTGTTTAAGTGTGTGTGTGGGAGGATGAGTCACTTGATCAAACCTGTATTGGGACGCTGCCATGAGGAAAAGGGAGGGCTGAAAGTGGAAGCAGAGAGACCTGTTAGGAGGCTTCCACAGTGGCTCAGGAGCTAGAAGATGGGCCTGGTCTAGGACTGTGGCAGTGGAGACCAGGGGATCTGAGAGCTGTTTAAGAGACGAGAACACTGGCCCTCTGGTTGTATTTAGAAAGTGAGGGAGAGGAAGAGCGGTATACAGTAACTCCCAGGTTTCTTAGGAGTCAGCTGGGTGGTAGGTTGGTCTGCTTGCCCAGCTGGGAGCAGCGTGGAAGGGAACAGGTCTGAGGGGGAAGCTGAGTTCTTTAACATGAGTGGGTCACATGCACTGTGCTTTATGCAGGTTACTATGCTGGAGGAGGGGCACCTCAAATCCATACACTGTTACTGCCTTCCAGAGCCGTGCCAAAAAAAGAGATACCAGCAATGGCTGCCAGAACAGAGCAGTCTCAAATGTGCGTTTATGGCTCCAGCCGTGATCGCCGCAAAGGGCTCAGTCCACTTCGAAGTTCTTGACAAAGGTCTGCTGCGTGACCGAATGTCCCAGAACAAGTACCAGAGAAAAACCCTCCCACAGACCTTTATTCAGCACATTACTATGTGTCTAGCTAGCCCCACCTCCGAGTTAGGATGGAGACAACAGAAAGGCCAGGATCAGCCCTGTCACTCAAAAGGTGCACACAGGGGTTAAGGAGACCAAGTCACCGGAGAGACAAGTATTAGAGGACCACAGGGCAGGCTGACTTACAAGGGTCCCACCTGGGGTGGCCAAAGACATGGGCAGGAGGGAGTCGGTACCCTAGTCCCACCAGGGGGTAATGTCACAGGGGGAAAGGGAGGAGGTGGGCCCGACTAAGCCCTGGCCAATGCACAGGGCCCAGGAAAGGGGGACAGCTGATGCAGGGTCACTCGATTTCAGGGAGAGGCACCCCTGACAGTGTCACCCTAGGTGGCACCCTACACTGGCAGGAAGATGCTAGCCTCACCTCAGACACCTACATGCAGAGATGGCTTATTATTTAAAGCAATTACAGTCCTGTTTTAACACGGGGACATTTTCTCAGAAGGCTTAGGAACACAGCTCCTTAATTATCAGTGGAGCTCAGTGCACCCCGTTGCTGGAACCAGTTTCTCTACCACCATCACCACCAAAAAAACAACAAAAAACCCCACCGCACCGACCTCCCTACATTTCCTTTCTTCCTGCAAACTTCTTTTCTGCCCGCCTCCGCTGTCCCCCACCCCAGGCCACCCCAGGCCACCCCAGGCTCACTTCAGCCAAGTCTTCTGCCCTTTTCCTAATAAAGTCTATTTCCTCAGCCGGGGCCCAAGCGCACGCGGGGGGCTCGAGCGAGCGCGGCGGCCCGCGGCCTGGGAACGGCCCCTCCCCGCCCCGCCCGCAGCTGCGGGTTCGATCCCCGGCTCCGAGACCGAGGGTAAGCTGGCGACGCCCTGCCGGGGGTCCCGGAGGAAAAGGACCACTGCTACGGCGCCCCGAGGAGCCCGAGCAAGTCGGACCGAGCCAGCACTCGGCGGCGCCCGGGCTCGGGTTCCGAGGCCCCAGGTCGCAGCCGGCGGCGCCGCGCACGTTCCCGGGCACGGGGACCCTCCCAGCGGCCGCCTGCCCCCGGAGATGACACAGCGTTTCGCTCGCACCCAGCTCCCCCGCAAGTCCTCGCTCCATCCCCGCAGGGCACCGGCCGGCCGACTCGCGGCGTCAGCGCACCGCCCGCGGGAGGGGACCGGAGTCGCGGGGCCGCGAGCGCCCCTCGGCTCGTGGCCCCGACCCGTCGCGCACGGAGGATCGGGGGAGGGCTGGGAGCGTGGCCGCGGGGCACCGATGCTGCCGGGGGCTCCTCCAGAAGCTCGGAAGGACGGTCAGTCCCCACCCGGGGAAAAAGGCAGAAGGCATCTCGGCCACGGCAACTTCTCGTGCAGGGCCGGGCTCGAACTTTCCGCCCGGAGCGGGCCGCCCCACAGCCCCGAGCGACCCTGCAGAAGCCGCTCGGACCCGGGCGCCCACATCCCCGGCCCGGCGGCGGCGGCCAATCACCGCGCGCCTCCGGAGGGAAAGGCTGGAGGGCGCGAGCAGCCGCAGAGCGACGGCGCCGACGGCCAATGGGGAGCCAAGGTGGGAGTCCTCGCTCACCCCGCTGACCAATGGAAAAGGAGTGGCTTTGGCCGAGGTCCCCGATCCAGTAGCTGCAGGCTCCGAGGTGGCCGCGGGGTCGAAGACCCTAGGGCTAAAGGGGATTTTGGAGACGAGTTTGCTCGCCCTCCCTGTGCCACCCGCTGACCCTCAGACCACAGCCCGGTCCTCACCTGCTGGAAGCGGGGCTTGCCCAGCTGGAAAGGAGGTGCATCGGTCGAGGCGCTGGCGGCACTTGCCGCTGCCGCCGATGCTGTAGTCGCTGTATCCGCCATGGCCACTGACGCCCGCAATCTCCGGCCCTTTTAAAATGTCCCTCCTCGGCCCCCGCCACAGCTACCTCTCCGGATTGGCCATAAGCAACCGCAGCGAGCCGGAGGCGCAAGGCGTTGTGGGGAGTGTAGTTTTCCTTGGGAAGGTGCTGGACAGCCCTAGACTGCGGAGTGTTGCACCGACTCAGACCGGGATTTGGTTCCCGCTGCCGGTTTTGCAGCCCGCGGCCAGAGTGCGCGTAGGACTCCAAGGTCCCGACGACAGGGCCACGGACTGTCCCCTCGCTGGCTTCCTGCCCCTAGAAGTTTGAGTTGCTGTGGTGGGCGTCACTCCTGGAGCTGCGGCTCAGAAGAGCCTTACTCAGCCGGGTCCCACCCGGGACCAGATGGGTCAGGACTCCAGGCGGAGTAGGGTTAATCTCCGAAGGCTTTCTGCAGGGAGTTGCACTGCGGAAATTCATGCAATTTCTTCTGTCCCACCCTGCCTCTTGCCTCGTGCTCTGTGTCCACCCTGACAGTCCCTGCAGCCTGCTGTGCGCTCCCGGCCCTGGATCCTGGAGCATTCTCTACCTAGAAAACTCTTTTTATCTTAGCCTGACGCTGGCCCTCTTTATGGCCTAAGTGTAAACATTGTGTTTCCCAATCAATGGCCCTATTCCCACAAAACCCACTACATGCTCCTATAGCACGCAACACTTCTTTTGCAGCCCTTGCATGTAAAATTATGGTTTTGAGTATCTGCCTTTCGTACTTTAAGGTCCACAGGACAGGAGTTGTGACTTTTTGATTCACTGCTAAGTCTTCAGTGCCAGGAATGGGAGAGCTCACAGCAGGAACTCAGGTATTTGTTGGCTGAGTTAAACTCAGGGAAGGGACGGTTCTTAGGAGCCTTAGCAGCCTCCACTTCCTTTTGTCAAGGAAGATCCTTCTTGGGGCTAACTCCTAGGCAGGAAGAGAACTGGGAGTGGGGACGGGTTCAGTGGTGTTCACCAAGCACTACAAGGACTTCAGGGAAGGGGGAGTACTGCAGACTGTAAAGCAAGGCACCAGCGGGGACAGTGAACACAAGGGGGGAAGAAGAGGGAGCTTCCCGTTTCACACAAGACAGAATACTTGTTTCACCCTCGGGAACCCCACGTCGGGTCTCCTTGGTCTTGTGGTGAGGTGCGCGGTTGGCTCATGCCTTCTCACGCGTTTCTGAACAATGCATGATCCGTAGCTGTCAGCTCCTCATCCTCCAACGCTGGGACCACAAGAAACAGACTTTCCTAAAGCTGGAGATTCTCACTGGCCATGAAGAACCGTTAGTATCTCGGGTTGGTAGCTCATCTTTCCCAACTATACGAAGTGGCCTGAGGACAGGAATCAAGTATTTTACCCTCTGTGTTCCCCAGCCGCTGCTCTGTTAGCACAGGGACCGTGTCATCCAAGAACGCCATCACCTGCCTTCTCCCCCAGGAAGCCTGCTTCAACGCTCATCTAACCAGGAACACAACAGAGCCACCTGCAGTCTGTGAACTTTTTATTCTTCATAAAGTGCTCGAAACATGAAGAACAAGGTCTTTATAAACAGGAGTTACATCTAGGAAGACAAATGGCAAAGCAGAACCATGCCTGCTCCCTGCCCACCCCACCTGCAGCTCTCTTCCAACTCGTGGCCAGGAGCAGAAACATCCAGCAAGAACCTTGGGCTTCAACTCCAAACTTCCAAAGACATCCCTGACCTGAGCATTCTGGAGACCCACAATCAAGAATGAGTGGAAGGTCAGTGTCAGCTGGGACTGAATAGAACCCAGAGGAACACCTAGTAGAGGAGTGATCCCCTTCCCCCAGAAGAGATTCCCATCCAACCCTCAATGACCCCCCCCAAAAAAACATGACTGATGTCCTAAGTACCTGTGGATACTTCCCTCAGCTTTGATGAGTGGTCCTTAAGGTAGATAACATTACAGGGGCTCTCCCCCATATGTGGGGCAACTCTGCTTCGTCCTGGCAGAAGACATCCCCCTCCCCAAGCAGATCTCCTTCCAAGGCCTTCCAAGTGATCCCAGAGAGTGACCCCACAGGCTAGCTCATGAAAAAGAGGCGATCAAGGAGCTCTCACCTCCTTACTGGGTCAAAACTAACTGCCTTCAGCACCTCCGCAGCCCACAACTTTGCTAAGGCAGGGTGCCCCAAGCTACCAAATGTCCCCTGCAGATGCTGTGGGGAAACCTGCTGTTTTTCTGCAAGCAAACCAGGGCTGGGCCAAAGGACAGACACTTTGTTTCAAAGTGCACTGCAGCCAAGCCAGTCAAGGCTACGGGGAAAGGGACAGGCTGGGACAGCAGGTAGTGGATAGATGGGAAGACAATAAAGCCTTTTTCCTAAGTATAGGCAGAGTGGGACCTCCCACTACCAGAAAGTAATTTTCCCCCAGGAACCCCCTCAATTGGTGTTGAAGGAGTAAGAGAAGATAGCAGGTAGGCAAAAGGAGCAGCAGCAGCTTGGCTGGACCCTTAACTGACATGAACTCTAGGGGAGGGCAGAGCACACAAGAGGGCTGCCCCAACCTCCATTTCCATTCTTAGGGTCCTGCCAGATCCAGCCCCATGTGCTCAACAGGGAGGGAGAGGGGCGCCAAACAGGGGGCAGAGTCTACATCCAGAGGCTCTTGACTCCACCCACAAAAGGCACATTTTAATAAGGTTCCAAAAGTTCAAATCCTGTAGCAGCACAGAGTTTTGGCATCTGGACAGGCAACAAGAACAGAGATGGAGGCTTGATCCCCAAACATAAACAACCCAAAGCCCCAAGGCCTGGGTGGCCCACACCTTGGAGGGGCATGAGGAGGTGGTCTCTCCACACTTGCCCCAGCTCTCCAAACATTTACACAGGACACTCATGGACAGGTCAGAAGAGGAGCACAGGGAACGGCACATCACCTCCCTCCATCCATACCACATCTGCTCCTCAAACAGCTAGAGACAGACTCCGGACATGGCAGACACAACACTAGACCATACAGGCTCCTTGCTTTTGGGGGAACCGACATGAGGTTGAAGAGTAGGTGCCCTGGTCACATACAAATGGGCAACCTGGTTCCTGCCACAGCCCTAGTAATACTAGGAGCCGTCCAGGGGCCGGAGGGAGATGAAGAGGACAGGGTTTAGCTGTGAAAGAAATGGCTGACCATCCCTGTAGGGCAATAAAGTATGTCCCAGATACCACATCAAATTGCAGCTCACCCCTGCTCTGTCTTGAGGGCTAAATTCATTGTTCCAATTTCTGGAGCCCCCAAAGCTAAGGGGTATGAAAACAGGCAGGTAGGTGAGACCCACCTCTAATAAGAGTCCAAAGGCCCTCCTTCCAGCAGCCCCAGTTGAGGCAGGAGGGAGGGAGAGCAAGGGGTGACAACAGAGGACAGACTGTACCCTGCCCCAAGTGAGTAAGTTCAGCAGGAGTAGGGAGGGTGTGAGCCCTGTTTGAGCAACCCTCCCAGGGGGTGGGGGTGACGAGGGCTACTTGGGGGAGTCAGGGGGGATCTGCAGCAGTGTGGGCGAGGTCTCCATGATCCGCACCAGCAGCCGGTCAATGTAGCTCTCCAGCTCCTGCACGTGCTCGTCCCGCTGGCTCAGCTCCCGCTCCCGCTGCAGGAGCAGGCTGATGAGTTCATCATGGGTCAGATGGTAGTACTTGGCCGACTGGTCCAGCACACCAGAATCCTGAGGTCAGATGGAATCAGAGTGAGCCAGGCACCCTCAGGCCTACCTGCCTGCCTTCCCACCAACACCCCAGGCCCCTGAAGCTGTGTGTCTCCAATGCCAGAAATGGCCTAACTGGCTTCAGGGCTATGGCATGTGAGACCAGACCTGCTCCTTGTTCCACCCTGCCCAGCACCCTGTTTCTAAATTCAAGACACCTGACCTCTCTCCCCAGCACCACATGTCTGATCTGATCTGTGGCATCGTGCTAGGCCTCACCTTCAACCTCTTGGTGTCCGCAGTCTGGCCAACCTGGGAGGCCGGAGCCACAGTCTGAACGCTGCCAGATGTGACTGTCTTGAGCTTCTCCAACCCACTGCTCAGGGCTGTGCTCAGACTGGAGCGGGACTGCTTCCTGTCAGGGCTGCCCTCCACAGGGGCAGCACTGAGGGGCTTCACAGGATGGGGACTGTGGAGACAGACAGGAGATGCGTTATGGGGAAAAATGGGCAGCACAAGGAAAAGGTGGGGCCACAGGTCTGCTGAACAGAGACCCACCACTTGGTGGTGGCTGCCCCTATACAGCCAAGGCCTCAGAGCAGCATTCCTCAGTACCCCACCCTCTGTCCCCTCCCCATTTCTCTCCCTCAGGTGACCCCACCCCTTCACAGGGACAGCAGAGGCCTCCTACAAACTTCTCTGCACCTGTTCCCAGTCTTTGCCAAGGCCACCCCCTCCACCCATCTTCCCTCCATCCTTTTGTGTATTGTAACCTTCCTCTGGTTGGGGGGTGGGTAAGTAACCCTCCCAGTTTCCCAATTTTCCCAGGACTGTGGGGATTCCCAGGAGGTGAAACTTTCGGTGCTAAAACCAGGAAGGAGCTGGGCAAACTGGGACACTTGGTTGCCCACCTCTCTCCACTGGTTGCTTCCCCTCAGCATTTACACCGGCCTGAAAAACCCTCCTTTAACCTTGTGTCTGCCCGGCTACCACCCTCAGTCATCCCCCTCTTCTTTCTTCTCACCAGGCCTCTCTGGAGCACAGACACTATATTCTGTCTCTACAAGTTCTTACCTGCACTGACTCCTCAGCCCACAGAGCAGGATGTCAGCCCCCACCAGCCCATCACAAGTGTTCCTGCTGAGAACCCCCAGTTCTCACCTTCCTGACCTCTCTGTGGAGTTGACTCTTGGACACTCCTTCCTTGGGCTGCTCTCCTCCCTCTTCACCCCCCTCCCCCCCCAAGCCCTTCTCTGCTTTTCCAACTTCTAATAGCCCCTTCTCAGTCTTAAACGCATGTCTGCCCGAGAGTTCGCTCCCCTCCACCCCCTCACAGCCATCTCCAGCCTAGACCTCAGCCCTGAGTTCTAGACCCATGAAGACAGTTTCAGGCTGGCTTACTCCACTTGGGGTCCACCCCAGGCACATCACCCTCCCCTCCATGCCTGCCCTTTCCTGTGCTCCCCAAAGGTGAGTGGCACTATTAGCCTGCCATGGCTCTAGTCAGAAACCTGGGAATCTCTTTGAATCCCTCGCTTTGGCTTTAGCCTTAACAACCTTCTTACCTACTCTCATCCCACCCCCTCCTCTCCAGCGAGGGCTCGCTAAACCTTCCTCCCTCTGGCCACAACTGCTGAGTCAGCTCCTTGGTGAAGTCCTGCCCACCTCCAACCACCCTTCCCAATACATGTGCCGTGGGATCATGATTTCAGCCTCCCTCTCAGTGTCAGAAAAAAGTCTCTAACACAACTGGCCCCTGGCCTTTCCTCCTGGCCCTCCGCCTGATACACTCCAGCCAGAAAACAGGCTCTCCCTCACCTTTAGGTGCTTACAAAAGCTGATCCTGTCTGGAATGCTGCCCCTTCGCCTGTGGGCTTGCTAACTCCTACTCAGGTTTCAAAGTGTGCAAAACCACTGCCTCCAATAAACCTTCCTGATTCCCCCAGACTGACTAAGATGTCCCTCCTCTGGGATCCCCCAGCACCATGTACCTGTGACAGTTACCCAAATTGCAAGCAGCATGCCCCTGACTCAGTTAACCTACTCCTAAGGGACCTCTGAAAAATTATGTTTACTTCACAGATTCGGACCATTAGAGAGTAGGAAGCAAAATAGCAGAGGCCAAGGCCCTGGAATCCACTGAAGACAGGCTCCCCCACATCCAGGAAGTCCACTTTGTTACTCAGGAGAGGCCATGGACTCAGGCTCACAGCCTGGGAAGAGTGGCAGAGAGCCCAGGCAGGGGCAGGCAGCAGGGAAAAGAACACATCTCAGGCTGTCCTTCCCATCCAAGAGTGTGCATTAGGGAAGGGGGTGTAAAAGCAGCTCTAATACCACCTGTGGGCTGTGCTGGGGGCAGGGAGGAGTCCCAGGGAGTTGTACAAACACCCTGAATGAGGGCCAGGAGTCCTGGGCTCCTGGTCTGATTGCCCTCCTGCATCTGAGGGACCCTGTACCCTGGAACTCTCATGGACTCCATGTCCCCATCTGAGAAATGGGGACACCTCAATTTGGCCCATCCACTCCATGATCTAAGGAACATGACAAGCACAGGCATGAAGCCAACTATGAAGAGAATGAGACTTGTAAAAAGTGGCAAGTGTAAGCAGAACTGCTGGAATACAGCAGGGCCAGCTGAGGACACTGGGAAGCTGTACCCACCTCCTCTCCCACCTCTGGGAATGGCCTCACCACCTACCATTGCAGCAGCACCCAGGGTAGCCCAGACTGCTTCCCATCCCTTCTCATAGACCAGCCCTGGCCCCTGGGCCTTCCCTTCATGCTTCACTTCCAACTTCTGCACTGGGTTGGAACTCCCTGGGACTACAGCGGGGACAACATCTTTCATTCCTGTCAAGTGTCTGGCACACACTGGATGCTCAGTGAATTTGGAGAACTGAATGCAGGAGCAGGGGGCTGGGCCTCCCAGAGGCCAGTGCTGGAGCCTGCCCTGCTCATCAGAGACAGTGGCACCTCTGCTCCCCTCACTGCTTCACTCAGGTCCCCTAGAGTGCTGGCACCCTCTGGACTTTGCTGCCCCTGCTAAATCACACCCTGTCATCCCCCAGTGACCTGGATACCCCTCATCAGCCACCCAGTAAGGTTGCAGCCTCATAATTCTTCCAAAACAGACCAATGCCACAGTGACCACAGTCACACAGGCAAACACTGTCAACTCAGCACAGTTCCAAGCGCCTGGGGACCACCCCAAAGGCACAAACACAAACCACTGAAGCACTGGTGAGGCTAGAGACGCTTTCTCCTGAGGGTCACACATGTGGGAAGCATTTATTTTTTCTTTTTTTCCTCCAATGGTATCTCCGCCTTCCTCTCTGTCCTCTGGCTCTCTGCCTTCACAGCCTCTTACCCTGGGGCCTGGGGCAGAGGACTGTCGCAGAGGATGGGAGGGGTGGGGAGTGTATGACAAGCTTCACTGTCCCTGGCCCCAGTGGCTAAGCACCCTAGCTCTCATCTCCCTTCCCCTGCTGACTGGCATTACCTCTCCCCACCCCATTCATCACCCCCTGCGTTTCATCAGTGTTGTCATCCCCCAAAGTCCTGGTTTGTGGGGGACACCTGCTGGTCCAAGGCCCCAAAAAGGAGGCAGTTTCAGAGCCGGTACCACAGAAGGCTCATGTCTTCAAAGCCACCCACCTCTGGAGGGGCTGAGACTGAACTGTGAACATCTCAGCCCTTGGACTGCATTGCCCCCTTCCACCCCCTTCCTCCTGGACAGTGCTATCGGGGTGGCTGCTCACCTGGCATTGGGCTGTGGCTCCTCAGCTGGTCGTGTCTCCAAGGGCAGAAGCACAAGCGGGGAGGCTGGGGTGGCTGCAGCGTGGTCCTCCCCAAGTGGGGTGGGGGAGCCCCCAGGGGGGGAGGCTGGCTCCCCAGAGGGCGGGGAGAAAGAGGTCAGGGGCCAGGCTCCAGGCAGAGGACAGCACGGAGAACTGGGCCCCTCGGGGCAGTGGCTGGCCCGGGGTGGGAGAGGGGGCGGTGGAAAGGCAGGCTCTGGGGGTGTGGACAGCTCTTCTGATCCAGAGTGAATGGAAGATTCCCTGGACTCTGGAGGGGATGTGGACGGGAGGCTCGGGGGATCTCGGCTCCCCTGAGACAAGAAGGGGTTCAAGGCATCCTTCTCCAAAGCCCACATGTCAGGCTGTTGGGAGCTGCCCAGCAGGGGCCCCAGCCCCTCTCCTGCTGGTTCCTGGCTCTGGGGCTCAGAAGCCTCCGGACCTTCTCCTCTCTCCAGAGCTCCCCAGATCTGCTGGCTCTGAAGAGCCAGGCTCTTTGAGTACGAGGATATGGGGACAGGACCCTCAGGGCAGCTGGCGGGCAGAGATAAACAGGGCCCAGGCACAGGAGGGCTGGCATCCTCCACTGGCTCTTCCAGGCTTGGCTCACCCAGCAGGGTTCCAGAAGAATAGCTGTCAGACTCGGAGCCTGGCTCCTTGCTGTCCTCCTTGGCCTCCTGGGGACCAGCAGCCAGTGCACTTGGGGAGGAGTCGTCTTCTCCTGTCTCTGCCCCCCTGCCACGCAGCCCCAGGGTGGCCTTCTCCTCCGCCTCCTCCTGGTAATCGGAGCGTATGAAGAGGCGGGGCGGCTTGGGAGGCAGCGTGCTGGGCTGCAGCCCCTTGTCCAGCGTCCACTCGGGTTTGGGCTCTGGCTCTAGCTCCTCCTGAGGAAGCTCCTGGCTCCCCTTGGGGCTCACAGGTTCTGGTGACTCTGGCTTCCCCTGGGGAGGGGGCAGTTCATCAGACCCTCCCTGTATGACTGGGGAGGACATCTCAGCTGCAGGAGAAAGGGTGACCACATCCCAAGGCCAGGAACTGTCGACTGTATTGAGCTCCTGCAAAAGCTGGTTTTGGCCTCTGGGGGGCTCCTCATCCTGGCCCTCCGGGGTGTCGCCTGGGCCGGGCAGCCTCTCCCACACACTGATCACTTCTGGGGAGCTGAACAGAGATGCGCCACTGTCTGCTGGACTCTGCCCTGCTTCCCCTCCTGGGGCCACCAGCTCCCTGTCTGCTTCAGAGGATGAGGCTTGCGGGTGCAAGGCTGACGCAGAGGGCAGGCCGGCCTCTACAGACCCCAGAGGCCCTAGGTCGGCGGCACTCAGGCTCTGGTCGTCTAGTCCCAAGTCCAGAGGAACCCTGGGCTCCGGCCACTCGTTGCTCCCACCTCTTCCTCCTCCCCCTGGGTCCCCCTGGGGCTCAGCTGCCTCCACTGTCATGGCCCCAGGGCCTGGGTCTTGCAGCCCAGTCGCCTCCAGCCCCACTCCTGCAGGGGCCAGGATCTCGCTCCTGGCCTCTGGACACAGCCTGCTGGCAGCAAAGATGTTGAAGGTGTCGTCCCACTCAGGCGGGGCTTTCCCAGGGGAGGCCAGGGGGGTGGGGCTGGCCCTGGAGGCACTGGGGAGAGAGGGAGCAGGTGAAGGAGAGTTTAGTGCTATGTTGGCAATGAGTTCCTCGAAGAAAGGGTTGCTCTGCAAGGAGGTGAGGAACGGGTTGGTGAGACCCAAGAATCCAGATGGGGTGGCTTCGGGGGCGGCGGCGGTGGTGGCAGCAGCAGTGGCAGCAGCGGGGGAGGCGGCTGCAAAAAGGTTAGTGCTTAGCATGGGAGCAGCGGTGGGAGCAGGAGTGGGGGGGGCCGGAGCACGGGGGGAGCAGGGGAGGTGGTGAGGAAGAGCAGCTGGGTCAGGTTCTACCTGAGGAGACACGTCCAGGCTGTGGAGGGAGACAAAACCGTGAGCCTCCTGGTTAATGCCAAGACTGGAAACGCCCCTGCTGAGTACCACGCCCCCTGCCCCCCACCTGGGGGAGGTGCCACAGGACGAGGTGTCACATGCCACACAGGCTGGGTTCAGGCACATGTGTAGGCCAGGGGACAGAGGGAAGACCCAACATGTGACATATATTAGGCACCATCCAAGGAGGAAGATGCTGAGCAGAGTTCATTTAATCCTCACACCAACCCTGGGAAGCAATAATCCCATTTCACAGGCAGGGCCCCAACCTAAACCAAGCGTTCTTTCCACTATCCCATGCTGAATAGTCTACTCAACACCAGGATTATTCCTGACGAACGACCAGAAAGTGCCTGACACCCTTCAAGGACTGGCTTGGAGGGATAGAGACCAGAGAAAGGCCAGCCTAGGTATCTGGCTGGACAAAGCAGCACTACCAGAGACATGTCTGGCTTCTGCTGACCCCTCATAGAAACAGGAAGTAATCATGGGCTGTTGTCAGGCAAGACAAGGTGTCAATACATAACTGTCCAAGAAGGACAGAGAGTCACTGCCGAGGACATCTACTGTCAGACGTCCACAGGGACCGGCACCAGCAGACAGTGCCCCATACCAACAGTATCCCGTACCAACAGTCTTGAAAGTGGATGGGGAGACAAAGGCTGGAACATGGACCCAGAGGCAGTAGCAGCAACTCTGGAAATCACTCGGGACCTCCTGGGGTCCCCCACACAGACCCTTGGCTCCCCTGGGAAATCCATGCCATGGTAGTGAACCTACACGCCCCAAAACCCTAGAGAACAATTGCTGGCCTGCACGTGTCCTCTCCAGAGTCCTCTGTGGCAGGGGGCATCACCTGCATTTACACCTGGTCTACAGTGTGCAGCAAATTTTAGGGAGGTGGGCAGGGGCAGACTGAAACTAGAGCTCTCAGTTTCCCAGGACACTGTCTGAGCCCCATCTTCCAGCTTCCACTCTAAGCCCCAAGACCCCAATTCCTTGACCCGTGCCCAAGTAAACACATCCTGGGAACTCCTACACATTCATCTTCTCCACTCAAGTTGCTTCTCCCAACAGGGAAATCCTGGGGGTGAGCTACGAGCTGACAGAAGTCAGGCTTCCTCCGTCAGCCCACGAGGGCTGCAGAGTGGGATAGAGGGCCATTTAGGGAAAGAGGCCAAGAAGTCTGGAGCTTACCAGGACTCTTCTGAGAATCAGGGCCCCGGACAGAGCAGGCCCTACACAGGGCTAGGCAGAGGCAGGGCCAGCTTGTCCAAACCACCATGGGCAGAAGACGGGAAGGAATCAGTTCAATCAGCAGCAAAGGTGGGCTTCCCAACAGTCTGCAAGCCTGTGAGCCCAGCCTCACAGGCAGCACATCCAGTTCCCCACCCCCTGGGTTTCTCCTAAGAATCCAGCTTCCAGAGACTCTCCTGACCCTATTTTTGCCCTACAATAATTCCCCATCCAAGGGCAGATTCTCAGTCTCATGGTACAATCTAGAGATGGAGGGAGAGGAGATTAAAAAGTCCCTTCTACTCCCACCCTATTGGGCTTCCCAGCACCATTCTGCCTCTATCTATGGTCACAACATGGGAGAAAGAGAGAGAATCCTAGGCCCAGAGTCCCAACCAATGCAAACATCCCTTCTCCCTTCATTTCAGGCAGGCCCCAGGGCCAACGCACACATGCCTACCTTGGGGACCAAGGACAGCAATGTACCACCACTCCGTGGGTCAAGACCCTGCCTTGAGGTGCTCCCCACTGGAGCACCCATAAAGGATGCAGCCAGCCCTGCCAGCAGGCCTCAGTGCCCCAGAACAGGGCTGGGGTACTTTGAGCCACCTCTTTCCCCAGTCTCCTTTATGACGAGTGGCCAGAGAGACCTGGGGGACAAGAGCTCCATCAACATTAAATAGCATAAAGCTCAGCCCCAGTCTGGCCCCACTCACCCTTGCAGTTTTGCTGCAATCTGGCTGCAGTCAGAACTATAAGGTAGCAGAGCAGCAAGGAAGTAGGCTGGAGCCCCAGGCTAGGCTGGCAACCCCCTACTGGCTCCCCAGAGGTATATACAGACCCGTTGGTATGGAACCAGCAAACAGCTCTCCCTGGAGTAAGGAACTCCAGGTGCCAGGCCCAGCAGGCTCCCCAGAGCTGGACAGGCTCCCTCTAAGAGCATCCTGTATATCCCTCCTATGTAGCAACAAACCCTTCCCCCACACCTCCCTCACCCTCGCTCCACAAGATGCACATTCTAAAGATTCTCACTTTGAAACATCCCCTCCCTTCCATTCCACCTGGCACAGGTCAGAGACACGTTCCCACATGTGGTTAGCTTTGCAGGTTATGCTCTAAAAACAGACATAAACACCTGCATCCCAGAACTCACAGTGCCAGCCTAGCACAGTGCCATGCCCCTGCCAGGCAGTGGGGCTTCAACATATGCTGATTCGTCTTCTCTTTTAGGACCAAAAGTTGGGGAAAGAAATCATAAATCAAAGGGCTCTGCCCCTTCAAGCTATGGAAATAAAACTTTAGGGCCTGCGGAAACTTTGAACAATTGGTTCGACCTGCCATTTAACTCAGGAATCACCTGCTCACTCTATTAGCCCCTCTTCTTAAGCACTGTCACTGGGCAGCTCACTATACCACTGGACTGCCTCTGTAGCTGGAGGCCAGAATTCATTGGTGGACAGCTCTTCCTTTGGCTGAGATCAGCTCTGTGTCCTTTTACTTCCACGCACTGATCCCAGAAATGGCATGTGGATCTGCAAAGGCTCTCCACCAGGCAGTCCCCCAAAAGGCCAAAGCCAGCCTTTGAGGCATAACCGCCCCCAGCCAACATGCCCTTCAACCACCTCTCCTAAGACATGACCTCCTGTCATCTGTCTGAGATGTGCCCGATGGTCAAGAAACATGTCTGGGAGACTGGACATATCCTCTGCCATCATCTGGGCACAACGAGGTGACATAGTGGGGCCTTGTGAGCTGAAGGGAAACCATATAATTTATCTTCCAAACCAGAACATTTTAAATATGCTAAAGAGACTATTAACTATACCAGGAAAGCAGGCACAAACAGGATGCACAGCCACATTAACTCTAAGTCACTGGGCACACAGCATAGTTACTCATTTACTCCACTGAGAATGCAAGCTCTTTCGGTGACCACTGCACACTCCAGGCTCATGAGGACTTTGCCCACCACCCCGTGAGGGGCCAGGGCAGAGGCAGAGATCGTGAAAGGCCACAGTACACATGCCTCTGTGCTGTACCACACTTACCCCCAAGTAAAACAATGTTTGCATTCACCACTTGCTCCCCTACTGTGCACAAAGTTCTATGGTCAGTGTGATGGGAGGAAGGAAAGGGGACAGAGTGATCTGCCCTAGAGAAGCTGACCCTCTAAAAGGATTAGAAAGGGAGAAACAGACACAAAACAAGCTGCTCTGGAACTGGCAGCGTTAACACCCATTGTCTTGATGGTCCTAAACATGCACTAAGTAGCCTATGCTGCAGTTCAAAATGAATGGCTCACAGCAAGACTGGTGAGTGGGGATGTGTCCAGTGACCCAGATGGGGCTTGGTCTCCATTACCAACTCCTCCGGACACACACACACACACACACACACACACACACACACACACCACACACATAGGTAGGGAGGGGCCTAGTATAACAGCCATGGGAACCAGCAAACAAGGGGCCAGGTCAGGAAGAACAGGAGGACTATCTTCTCAGCCCTTCACACCTTTGTTCTGCCTCTTCTAGCCACTGCCTTCTCCAACAGCAGCAGCTTTTTTCTGGATTCTGTGTGCCAGAACCCATACCACTTCAGGCTCTCCATGGGGCATCTGTGCCACTTGGGAGCACTAGAGGGCGCCGCTGCCCTTCCTAGTGAGGAACACCCAGCAGTCTGCAGTTGCAGCCCCCAGGGCAGAGTCACCCCAAACGTCTGGGTCTGTGAACAGGCTCCCTGTGCTCCCAGCTGGGGATTCTGCAGCTACATTCAGTCAGTCCAGTTCTAGGTGTCTAACCTACAGCTTCCTGCAGTGAGTCAGCTCACCTCTCCTATTCTCCTCAAAAGCCCTCAGCAAGCCTCCTGGGTAAGCACCAACAGTGGTTTTTTCCAGGCCAGCCTCCTCATCTCAAGGCACACAGGCTCAGGGTGATGCTGACAGAGCTCAATGGCCAGGTTCCAAGCCTCTCCTGCCCAAGGAAAGGTCCCTCCTGCCCTGTGCGGACACAAGGCCACAGAGCCTGCCCCGCACATGGGCCCTAGGGAGGGCAGGAATGCCCCGGGTGCCCTCCAACCAGCTGAGGACAAGCTCAGAATTCAAATATTAGAAGAACAAACATCTTAGCTTCCTTATGTTCATCAGTGACCCAACTTCTCTGGACTCTCAAATGCCGTTAGGAGACATGAGGAAGGAAAATGGATGCTGCAAGCAGAAGCAGTGACATCCCCAACATCACTCAAAGTCATGGCCTGCAGGTGTCTAAGCCCAAAGCCTGGGCAAGCACCTAGAAATGACCTCACAGAGAGATGTCCCCCTGGCATCTGTATTGCCCCAGAAAAGGCCCAGAGACACCCCATAGATGACAGCACTAAGCCCATGGTCTGTGCCCCTTCTGACCCAGGCCCTGGCAGATGCCATCTAGGTCTTCTGCCACCTCCCTCTCTTCCACCACCTACAAAGATGTCTGAGTTGTCACAGGGCCACCAGGCTTATCCTGGGTATCTGAGAAAGGCCCATCCTTTCTTCCTGATTTTCCCCTAAGCTATAGGTGGTCAGAAGTTCCCCTGTGCTCTTATGGGAGGGGATGGGCAGCAGGGACTGAGGGGATTTACTGAGCAGGGGAAGCAAAGGGTAGCATCATCTAGAGGCTGATCCACTCCACATACCTGTCTATGAGGCCACCAGCTGGCCAGGGTCCACACAGAGAAAGGCCTTGCATTTTTCTCCCTATTCCCCTTAGCAGACTCACAATTTCACAGGGAAAGAGAAGAACCTGGACCTCAGGCATCTTCTCCCTCTGCTGGGAAGAGGTTTAGGGACCTTCCCTCTACCCTATCACTTGACCCTTCACCACTGTGCCTAGCCTTCCCACCCCACCTCCTGCCCCTACATCCATGGAGGGGGAGGAGCAGGCTTGCTGAGAGAACAGAAACTGTTGCCCTTGCCACATTGATTAGGGCTGCCATAGATGCTCCTGTCCAGCGCTGCCCTCAGGCCTTTGAGAATGGGGAATACATACACCTATGGCCTAGGCCTGGAGCCCCACCCTGGGCCTGCTGGACAATGCAGCAGCTTTCAAAGGCTCTGAGTTAGAAAAGGCAAAAGGGCCAGAGTGGTGGTCAGGGGCTGTGATACTGTGATTTACAAGAAATATGTATTTCTCATATATATGTGCTCATTCACAGCTTCCAGTTCCTGGATCACAGCTTCCAAAACTCTTGAAATTTCCTGAGTGATAGCAGCAGTGGGAGCATTTTTTGTTATAATATTTGGTCTCCTGTCCTCAGTTCCTGAAAACACTTCAGAGCGACAAAGGTGATATGCGTGTCTATTATTCACAACAAATCCTTTCAATACAACCGGGTTTATGTTAATCAGGTGAGTTCTGGAAAGCACCTAATGGGGGGGCTGGTTGCCAAGGGAACCAACCATATACAGAGGGTTGGAACTTTCAGTCACACCCCCAAATTTCTAGGGGTGGGGGGCTGGAGGTTGAATCAATCCCCAATGGCCAGTGACATAATCACTCACACATATGTAATGGGGCCTCCACAAAAACCCAAAAGGACCGGGAGAGCTTCCTGGTTGGCGAGCATGTGGAGATTTGGGGAGCGTGGCTGCTCTCAGAGAGCATGGAAGCTCTGTGCCCTGTCCCCATATCACGCCCTGTATATCTCTTCTATCAGCTGTTCCTGAGTTACAGACTTTTATAACAAACCCGTGATCTAGTAAGTAAAGTGTTTCCGAGTTCTGTGAGCTGTTCTAGCAAATTAATCCAACCCAAGAAGAGAGCTGTTGGAGCCTCATAGATACAGCTGGTCAGTCAGAAGCACTGACTTTTGACTGGCGTCTGAAGTGGTGGGGGAGGGGGACCTGTCCTGTAGGACTGAGCCCTTTACCTGTGGAATTTGATGATATCCTCTGAGTAAACAGTGTCAGAGTTGAGTTGAATTGTAGGACACCCAGCTGGTGTCAGAGAATTCCCTGGATGTGTGGGAAACCCACAAACCCCCACAATGGAACTGAATGCATAATTCTAATTGGTATCAGAACCCTCATAGGAGCTCTGTCCAGGGACTGAGCTCAATAAAGGACTCCTGCATCCCTCTTTTGCATGGGAATAAGCACATTGAAAACAAAGATGCCATCATCAGCACTTGCCATACCTCGAGACCAAGAGACCCAGAGAGGGCCAGAGCCAAGGGACTCCATGGACAGAGGGTAGGTTACAGATTTTGGGGGAGCTGCCCACAGCCTCTTGCCAGGGCAGGGTAGCAACTGGAGGTTGGCTGTATGGGGGGGTAGGCGCAGGCAGGGAGGCATCAATTACTTCACTTCCCTCTTTGGGGGAAGAGACCAAGAACCAGCTGGGGCAGCTGCAGGGAAGTAGGCTAGCTTCAGGGAGGGTGGGGAAAGTCAGGTGTAGTCGCCAGTCCCCACCTCTCTACCTGCCAAGGCTTTCTTACCTTGAGGCCAGAGGGCAGGAGGTGGAGGTTAGGAACAAAATTCATACAAATGGCCTTCCTGTTCTTCTTCTATTCCTCCCCCTCTCTCAGGGGGTGGGTGCACCAACTCATGAAGCAAGGCCCACCACTGGAGAGTTGTGCTCAATCCACGGGGCCCTCAGAGCACTGTGCCCTTGAGACTCACCTGCCTCCAAGTGCAGACAAAAAGCCTTGGCTTAGGGACAGCCCCACTCAACCATGCAAAGCCAGAGCCCCAGCAGTCTGCCGAGGGCCCCATCATCAGCTCCACCCGCCCAGCCCCAGATCCAGGTTGCAAACACCCCAGCATTCTCCTCGAGGGGCAAAGCTGGTTTTGCCAAGGACGTACCTGGGTTTCTGAGTTGGTTCCTTGGCTTCCCTCAAGCCAAACCAGCTACTCTTGACCTTTTCCTCCCCGCTGGATGAATGATGGGGGGAGGCCCCCGGGGTGGGACCCCCCTTCTCCCCTAGAGAACCGCGGCGCCCCAAATCACTCCGACTCAGCCCCTGGTGGTGATGGTGGAAGAGGCCCATCCGGGGCTTCCGCTCCTCCTTCCGGGCTCCTTCCTTCTCTGCCACAGCCTCAGAGGAGGCCACCATGGGTGTGGCCACCTGCACTGGCTTCCCCTCTTGGAGTCGGGCCCCATCCTCCTCTCCAGGGTGGCTGGCCTCAAGGGCCAGGGCTTTGGCCTGAGTGCTCGGCTCCTCTGGTCCAGGCACTGCCTCTGAGCTGTTGGTGCTGCGGCTGCCTCTACCCCAGGAGTCATCTGCAGCCCGAGGTCCCTCCTCAGAGGGCCGAGAAGAAACACTGTGTAGGGAGCTGGAGGGTAGAAATGGGCCCGAGATTGAGCTGCGGTGCCGCAAGAGGCCCTGGGGCTCCTCGTTGTAAATGTGGCTCCCATTGACACAGAGAGAAGAGCGGGCGGCGGTGTCAAGGTGGCCCTGAAGGTCGTGAAGGGCCCTGGGAGGAGCAGCTCGCAGCTGGCTGGCCTCGTCGCTGTGGGTCCTTTTGTGGGTGAACAACTTGGGGGATTGGGCAGCGTCCCTGCCTGAAAAGGAAGCACATGAAGGTTATCGCAGGGAAGAGAAGCCCTGTTTCCTGTCCTGGGGCCTCCCCTGCTCCCTTGATGGAAAGCCCAACCTCCACTACCCTCTGCAGTAGGTGAGGCCCCTCTCGCTCACCCCCTTCACTGGACAGCCAGCTGCTGCGGCTGGGGGAACGGGTGAGGAGCTCGGCCCCGGGGCCCTGGTACACCAGGCTCCCACTGGCTGAGGACAGGGTACTGTCGGAGCCCAGTGAGGTGTTGGACTGGGTCAGGGACGACTTGCGCAGCTTGTTGCGGAGGAAGAAGCCTTTGGCTTTGCCCATCTTGCTCAGGCTGCCCAGCTCAGGATCCTCCAGGGCACTGCTCGGGAGGATAGCAGAAGCAGACTCCAGGTCATACTTTTTCTTCCCTTTCATCTTGTCCTTGATCTTGCTAAAGGGAGACCGTGGCTTGTCCTTTATGGACAGGTCAAACATGCTGGCACTCAGGTTGTTACGAGTGAACTGGATGGTGACTTGGATCTCCCCACGTTCCTTCTCCTTCTTGCCTGGCTTGGAGTGTAGCTTGTACCACCTGTGAGAAGACAGGGAGGGGGGCAAGTTGGGCAGAGCTCTGGTCACAGAAGACACAGGAAGCCTGGCCTCCCCTGATGCCAGTGACCTCATAGGGCCCCTCCTTGCCTTGGGGGCCATGACAGCCTCTCACTACAGACTCTTGCTCTGATACACAGGCCCTGCCTCCCAGGCCACAGGCATAGCTGAGAAACTATCCAAAATTCTTCCATGATGGAGAAAACCACATCTCGAACAGGGGAAGCTCCTTGGTGCTACTAGGCAGGCAGGGGTTACCACATCTAGCCCCTCCACCCCAGCACCTTCCCTGCAGCTGAGCCCTCCCCCCTACAACTGGCACTCTGAGGCCCAGAGGAGTAAGGCTGGGTCTCGGAAGGACTCTCACATCTCCAGTCCCCTGTGACAGACCTGCCACATTTTTCCCTGTTTACATCATCTCCCCTGGCCAAGTCTCCGCCAACGCTCTGCCCTGAGCCACTAGTGAGCCCAGAAAAGAACAGCTCACCCAGAGGCCCTGGGCCAGGAACACAGGAACACTAGCCCATGTACACACACCTCACCCACTCACTGACTCACCCCACGCCCCACCAGGAACAGCTCTGCCAGATGGAGGAGCAGACAAGATGGCACAAAGGGGCCTTCAGCAAGAGACCTGGGGAAGGGAAAGAGCACTCCTATCTGATGAGCGTCTACTGTGTGTTACAACGAAGTGCAGGGCTCCTCATCTCATCCCACTTACACCTCACATCAAGCCGTGAGTCAGAGACACTACCCCAATTTCACAGATCAAGAGGTCGAGGCTCAGGGGTAGCCACTCCTCTGAGAACAAGCTGCCAGGAATCCAGAGAGGGGAGACACCCCAGGTTTTCATCACCCCAAAGGCCGTGTTCTTCCCACTACACACTCCCTAGAGACCCCTAACACACATGCCCAGGGTGGGTGGAGCGACCCTCCAGGGAAGGGGTGTGCACAGAGCTCCTCCTTCCTCTGCTTCCCAAGTCCTCCTCCCCAACCGCTCGGACTCCTAGGGGAAGGCCCAGAAGGAAGGGCTGACCAAGCCCATTCTGGCTGGCTGGCCACACCATATGGCATCTGTGTGGAGCACCTAGACACCTCCACAGGCCCCCTTCCCACCCCAGTCACCCAGGTCACACTCCTGCCCATCTCCACAGATGTGAGTGGAGAGACTCTGCAGAGACTGAACCAGAAAAGTCTGGACGTCGGGACACCAAGCCTAAATGATGGGGTCGGGTACAGCTGGAAAACAAGAGTAAGTGAAAACCAGGCCCCTTTCTCACACTCGCACCCAAAATGTATAACCTCCCTGGCACATAAGAGCTCAAATTAAAAATCCAAAGGATGTGTTCCAAGATAAATTGGAGGAAGTCTCCAGAATGTAGGACAAAGATGAGGCGATTATTAGAGGTCGATTCAAGGAAGTACACCACCAAACAACTGGAGAGTCAAACACAAGAGCAGAGTTGGCTCGTGTGAGTGAGGGGCTTGGGAGTCATCTCTCCCATCCACAACATAAGACAAAAGCTGAGCAACCTGAAAATCAACAATTCACATGGGATTTTAGGGCAGTGGAACTATTCTGTACGATACTGTAATGATAGATACATGTCATTATACATTTGTCATAACCCGTAGAATATAAAGCACAAAGAAGGAACCTAATGTGAACTATAGGCTCTCATTAATAGTAAAGTATCAATATTGGCTCATCAGTGATAACAAATGTAGCACACTAATGCAACATGTAGATAACAGAGGAAACGGGAGGGATTTAAGGAGTATAGAGGGAGAGCTCTCTGTACTTTCCCCTTGTTTCTCCATACACATAAAACTGCTCTAAAACAAATTTTATTAACTAGAAAAAAAGACAGAGAGAGTACGTGCAAAGAACACAAAGAGGATGAAACAATGACAGAAAAAATACAAGAAGGTTCTCCGTAACTGAAGGACATGAACAGCAGCATGGAAGGGCCCACCAGCATGCAGCAGGATGAACAAAGGAAGACCCAGCCAACAGGTACCATTGTGTGGCTGCAGAACACCAGGTGTAAAAAGGAGACCCTGAAGGCTTCCAAAGAGGGGAGGCAGGCTCATACGTCAGGGATTAGAATAGCATCAGGTCCTCACCAGCAACACTGGGCACCACATGGAGCCTCTAAAGGCCAAGCTCTAGTCACTTTCCCCAAACCTGGCCTAGGCCCCATTTAGGGCAGGAAGATCCTAGGGGTTGGGGCAAAAGAGAAGTGTATGGCCTCCAGCCCCAAATCCCCCAAACCCAGTAGCTGGAATCAGCAAGCGAAGCTGTCCTTTGCTGGGGCATAAAGGCCGGGGGCCCTCAGCCCCAATGGTCATTCCACACTCCACAGCATTAGCCATGGTTACCTCGGGGAAGCGAGGTTGCAAGGAACTATCGCTTCCGACATTGTCTATTTTTGCCCTGTTGGAATTTTTTATACAGAGCATATATTGCTGTCGTAACAGGAGGAAGAGACAAGAAAACACCCATTCATTCCTGTCTTATCTCCTCAGTTGCTGAGCCACAGAATGGGCTGCTCGTTGGTCCCTCCCACCCGCTCCCATGAAAGGAAGGAGGTTGTCTCACTAACCCAGGGTGAGGCTCAGGTCCCCCGCCCTTCCCAACCCTCTCCTCTATAAAGTTACCTGTGCTTGTCCTGCTCTTCCCCAGGGAATTTGGGGTTCTCTGGACTTGCTTTTCAGGGAGGCCAAGAGGAAAAAGACTTTCCTCACCATTTTCTGAGACTCCCATCCAGAGCACAGTGAGGTTGAGAATGGCCAGGACCTGCCTCTAGACCTCCAGCCACTGTCACCCAGCTATCTCCCTACCAACTTACCCTACTTCCCCCTGCCCACCAGGCCAGGCCTAAACTGGACCCTTCCTGGCACCTCAGGCCCCAAGGACTCAACCACAGCAGGCATTCTCCCAGGAGTGTAACCCTCATAAGCTGAGATGGCCACATCCCTCCCTGCCACCCCTGCATCCTGCTTCCTCCTGCCTGTCCACAGGGCCCCCAACAGACCGGGGCCTGCCAAGCACTGCAGCACACAGTCCAGTTGAGGCCAGAAAGCACTGAGCATTGCAACGTGAGCTAATGATCCCTCAGTGAAATGATGGAGATTTTCTCTTTACAGAGTCCCGCACACAGCAGAATCCAGAGCAAACAGGCTCTGAGCATCTCATCCCTGCAGACTGAGGCTCCCTCGGGGAATGAGACAACAGAGTCCTGTGGCCCAGTTCAAGTCCCACCTCCTCTAGGAAGCTCTCTCAGCTGCCACCATCCTGACCCAGTCTATCCCTCCTCTTTCTGACCAGGCATACATACTTTAAACCTAACTCACTCTGCAACCAAATCTAGCCACACTCCACTCTGACCCCCTGGAATTGTCATTCCCAGGTGCCTGGGATCTCCCCAGCTAAACAGTGTGCCCTGTGGATATTTACTGAGCATCCCCCCAGGCACACAGCTCAAAAGTAAAGAAACAATGCCTGGCAGTAAAGCCTTGAGATGTTATAAGCCCTCAGCAATTCACTGCCCACCCTCCCCCTCTCCTTTCACCCTTGCTCTGCCCACCCCTTGCCCGGAGCTCCCATATGGATGCATGTGGCAGCACATCTGGGCCCACCACTTACTGCTGTGTAACCTCCACCTACCAGGTTACTTCCCTAAGCCTCCGTTTCCCCGGCCATCCAGCGGGCATACCACCCTATTGGGGCTGCTGAGAGGACAATACACGCAAAGCGGGAGTGATGTTCATCAGGGCTTCTCACACTGCAAAGTACTAAAGGATCCCCGGGTCTGGTTAAAATGCAGATCTGACCTCGTGGGTGCAGAGGGGCCTGCAAGGACCATGCCTGGGCAGAGGGAGACATGCGATGGGCTAGAGAATCAGTGGAGCTCGTGTCATTGTGTGCTCACTGCGCGCCAGGCTCTGTGCCTCTTTCACTATCCACACAGTCCAGGAGACAGCGTCCATTCTCTCTATTCTGTGGATGAGGAATTTAACTTACAGAGGAGGTGTGTGCCTTGCCCAAGGTCACACAGCTAATAAGTGATGAAGTCCAAACTTGAGCATGAAGATGCCTAACTCCAGCCCATGCCCTTAGCCTTTCAGGTGAACCATTTCTCATCAAGCTGAATGCAAACACCTGGGCCTCCAGACACCTTGAAGGGCAGAGGCTGGAAAAGGGCTGAATGTATATCAGAGACTCCAAAAGAGGCACAAAGATGGGTATGAAGACTAGAAACCTGTTCACAGGGTTGGCACAATCCGGAGAGGATGGAGCCCTGAGAGGTCACTGAGAAAACCTCTGGGTTTTCTCCTGTCCCCAGGCCATTAAAACTTTGTCTGAGAGCAGCCTCCCCAACAGCCATCAGAGTCCAGAATTCCTGAGGGCTGACCATGGGAAAGCTCTTAAAGGGCCCTGCTCAGCCACGATATCTCCCCCACGTTCCCACGGCCTGACGAAGTTCAGCAGGCCCAGTGTGGACTTAGGACTCAGCCTTCAGTCTCCCGCCAGGCTGGACCCTCCCCACACACCACAGGGGCAAACGACAAAGGTGGGATGCAAGGAGTAAGGGACTTGTTGCCTCACCTGTTATCAAGACCATGGCCCTACTTACTCCTGCTAGTGGACTCCCAGGTCCACCACACCCAGCTCTCCACCTAGCTCTCTGGGCACGCAGCTGGGCTGAGTTGCCACACAGCATAACTGGAAAAGCCCAACACTGGGTGGGCCAACCTCGGGCAGACGTCAAACACAGGCAAGTGCCTGGGCGGTTCCTGTCAGAGACTGGGGCAGTGGGGGCCTTGACAGCCACAGGCCCAGGCACACCTGACTCATTTCCAGTTCTAATCAGCCCCACTTCAGCTTATGACTCAAATAACCATGGCCCTTCCTGAGCCCCCCACATGGTTTATTTCAGAACCCAAACCCAAGAACCATCTTTGTCTCTTTTTCCCCCTCACAGCCCACATCAAAACTTCAAACTCTTTTAGCTCTACCTGCAAATTATAGCTAGAATCCAACCCCTCCCACCACTGTTGCCTATAGTGCAGTCCACCGCCATCTCCTGTTGGACATCACAGTTCCCTGCGTACCTGCCTCCCTGCCATCCATGCTCCACCCAGCACACAGGTGAGGTCAGAGCACATCACGCCCATTCCTCAGAAGGTGGAAATGATCTATCTGTTGGCTCACAGCTCCCCTGACTCCGTGTCTCTCATCCCACACTGGCCTACTTGGTGTCTCTAAACCCAGCAGGCATGTTCCCACCTCAAGGCCACTGCACCTGCTTTGCCCTTTGCTGAGACAAGGGCCTAGATCTCAGGCCACGATTCACTCACTCATGTCAGTTCTTCTGAATCTCTTCAGTCTTCCCTGAGTGCCCCAACTACAGCTGTCCCTTACCTGTTTTTTTTCTGAAACATACTTAACACTACCTGCCATGTGGTAGAGCAGTAGAGTAGCAGTACCCAGGTGTGTGTTCATGCACGTGTGTATGTTAGCATGCGTGCATCCCACACAGGAAAATAATATATGTATGCACGGCCATTTAATGTGTGTCTTCCCCTGCTCTACAGGCAGCAACTCTATTCTGCTCATCTTTGCTTCCCCAGCACTTAAAATAGCGGACACTCAAATATCTGTTCAATGAACTAACAAATTAATCCATGAATTGACTTAGGAGCTGGTTTGTCCCTGTTCGCAACTGAACAGTTGTGAACCACCAGGAGTTCCCAAAGAGCAAAGAGAGGGCTCCCTGCCCACCATCCCCCAACAGGAGCCTCGTAAGGAAGGGGCCACAAGAGCCAGGCTTCAAGGGGACAGTTCCCAAAGGGGACCTTCTTTAACCCTGAGACCCTCATCCCCCATCTTTGAGCTAAGAATCTCATTAACTTCCCTGAGAGAGAAGGTACCAACAAGATTTGGGAAGTGCCCAGACTCGTGAATGAAGATGGCTATTGATCCCATTCTAGCCATCACTAGGCCACTAGTCTTCTCATAGTAACAACTTCACCTCTCATTTAGCACCTATTATACGCTGGGCACTTTGTGTTACTAACCACTCAACATACCACATTATATCCCACTAATCCTTTTAACAGCCCTGTGAGGTGGGTGTGGGAAGCTGACCCTGAGTGGCTACCAGCATAGACTTGGGAGCCAGGCTGCTAGTTTAAGCCCAAGCCCCACCACTTGTGGCTTCATGACCTTGGGCAGGTCATCTAATCACTCTATGGCTCAGTTTCCACACCTATGGGGGCAATGGAAGTCCATTCCTCTCATAAAACTCTATAAGGAGTATGTAGATTATGTGTGGAGCACCCAGAGAATAGGGACTGGCACATGAGAAATGCCACACAAGCATCAGCTCATATGTTTTTGTAGATGCAGACACAGGGGCACAGAGAAGTCCACTGGGTTAAGACACATACTTATTTTCAGTAAGTAGGAGAGCCAGGATTTGAACTCAGGCTCCCTCTCTCCAGAGTCCCGACTTTGATCACTGCACTAGACTGCCTCCCTGTACAAGTACTACACACACACACACACACACACACACACACACACAAAAGCAAGCGGCGGGCCCAGAAACCCGTGTCCCTGCCCAATCAAGGAATCTAAAGTCACTCCTTATTTCTCCAGAGCAAGGGGTATGTTTTAGATGAAAGAAAAATTACATCTCTATTTTCCCTCATCTCTAACTGAAATTTAGCATCTCTTCCAATTATGAATTTTTGCAACAGTAGTTGTACAGTAGCAGTACCTATTACTGTGTCACCAGGAGAAACCAGGTACTTTCACATCACATTACAGATGTTACAGATTTAACAAAGTATTGTCTCATCACTACTTTGAACTTTAAAGTTATTAGTCCACCATTGAGTCACATTATTTAATACAGTAATAAAGCCCATGTTACTTTAGCAAATGTTCTAATATTTGATAAATGTTCTTCAATATCACTGATATACTTTATAATCCTATGTATTTGAATATCTTGTTCTGAGAAGAGGTCCATGGCACAAAGGGGCTAAGAACACCTGTTCTAGAGTAGGGAGGGCACAGAGGTAGCAGAAGGCAGGTCTTTGCCTTTCTGCCTCAGTGCATGGCACCTGGGCTGAGGCCTCGAGGCAGAGGACAGGCACTGCTCCCAGATTCCACTCAGGGGCCTGGGAGGGCCTGACAATGGGCAAGAAGCTGGCCAGTGGCTCTGAGACTCCCCAGCGTCACGCTACAGTGGTCAGCCTGACCCTCACACACCCTGCATGCCAATAAAGGTGACTCCAAAGAAACGAAAACAGCCAACTGTACCTGCTAACTGGGGCTTGTTTTCACTATGACCCCAATGCCACAATCTCCAACTTCCCTGGGGGTGGTCCCTTACCTGCTACTGCTGCAACCCGCCAGGTCTGCAGCTTTTCTTTTTTGGCTGTGGCTGCAGCCCTGGCCTCTTGGGAGACTGGCCTTACCTCAGCCTAGTGAACAGCTACCACCATTATGGGGATGAGGGCCTGCAAAGTTGACAAATGCAGAATCGAAATCCACCTGCTGAGGAAAACAGGCCTCAGGAGAGACAACTGTGCTGCAAGAAGGAAAAGCAAGGAGCCAACATGAAGGAGAGGAAGAAATCCTGGCTGTCTTCCTTTCCCACCGCATTCTCCACACGTAGCTTCCCTAGGGAGTTAGTACAAACAGGGGCAACGTGGTTCCAAAGGCCAAGGCAGGGAAACAGTAGATGCTAGGGACCTGGCCAGTGTGGTTCAGTGGTTAGAGCGTCAGCCCGTGCACCAAAGGGTCACAGGTTCAATTCCCGGGCATGTACTTGGGTTACAGGTTCAATCCCCAGCCGTGGTCAGGGCATGTGCTGGAGGAAGCCAATCAATGTGTGTCTCTCACATCAATGTTACTCCTTCTCTTTCCCCTCCCCTCTCTCTTCCCCCCCTCCTTCCCTCCCTTCCACTCTCTCTAAAAATCAATGGAAAAAATATCCTCAGGTGAGGAATTACCAAAAAAAAAAAAAAAAAAAATAGATGCAAGGAAAAACTATAGGAGAAAACACCAAAATACCTAAATGTCCATAACATGGTTTGCTGCAGATTTCCAGTCCAGGCCAGCCACTGGCCATTTCAAGTGATGCTGTATAGATTCAATCATTTGCCCTTGGAAGACCTGCAGCCTTCAGAGACATGCTACCCTGTTCCCCCATCCCAGGCTCATGAGGCCCCACAGTTTCTGCTTTGGCAGGAAACTCCTGCCATGTAAATGACTAGCATCATGCACACTATCCTGGGGCAGGGTGTGTTTTTAATTTGAAAGTCATCACGAACTGAAAAATAATGGCCAAAAATGGTCATTCCTGCTATTCCAGCCTTCCATTCGTATGCAGAGTGACCAAATAGTTGAAAGGGAAAGCTCTTCCTTACGCTGTCTTCCTGATAGACAGAGGAGAAAAGGCAGAACTGGAGAGCTAGGTGCAATCATCGTCAATGGGTACTAAAACTACTGGGAGAAAGGGTGATGAAGAACTTCATAAGGGCTGAGTCGGGCTAACGGCCCAGAACCCTCTGCTTAATCTGGGCCTCACTGAAGGTGAAATACAGACAGTGAGGCCATGAAGCAGAGTCAACCACCCCACAGAGAGGGCTCCTGCCGGGGGGTGGGACCTGGGAAACACGACTTCCAGACCTAATGCTGGGGTTGGGGATGCTGGAGAATTGGGGTGCAGGGTATCATCAGGAGCCCTTCAGCCAGGGCCACAGTGTGGGGTCTTCTCAAGGACAAGGGACCCAGCTCCTCTATCAGGGAAGGGTTGAAACAAAGAGAGGAACTGTTACACTGGGAGACCTAACACCAGGCACAGTATGGGAGCCCTGTTTGGATCCTGGCTCAGCAAACCACCTATGAAGAGACAGTTCTGATATCAGGGAAACATGACTATGGACTGGATATTGGACGGTTATTAAGGAGTTGTTGATTTTGTTTGTGTAATATGGCATTATAGTTATGTTTTTTAAAAAGCTCCTGAATCTGTTGGAGACAGCTGAAAACATGTACTGAAGCATTTAGGGAGTGATGATTTACTTACACTCTCCACTGGTACCACCTGGGACTAACAGAGGGTTTATATTAGACCACTGAGGTGGTCAGGGGGTAGCCTTGGGCCAGGACATAGGCTTTTTCTCCCTGTCCTATGACTGAGCCCAGCTTCTGGTCTTGTCCTGAGCCTTGTGCTTGTGCTAACCGCCTGTTCATGGCCACAGCCCCCAGCACAGGGCCTGGTACATGGGATCCTGACCCCGTCCTGGCACAGGTAACTAACTCGCCAGTGAAATCTCACCCAACCAGTGGAGGCTCTGGTTTATAAAAGGCAGCAGCAGCTATAATAACAGTCCAGAGCAGAGGTAAAAAGAACAACCTAAACTAGGACACGAGCAATGGGGAAGGTGGGAGGGGCCGCTCTGGCAGAGACACTCCACCCTGCACATTCATGACTTACTGACAGCAGGGACTGTTACCCACCTTTTATCCCCTACAACCTAGGGCATGATACATGGAACACCTTCAAACACCTGCTGGATAAGTGAGATGAAATCCACAGAGCTTGGCTAGTCCCAAAAATAAGGTGAAGAAAAAGATTATTTTTAGGGCATAGTGGGAAGACCCCAGTGGGCTGGAAGACAGGAGACCTGGGTTCTACTCCTGATTCTGACTCACCAAGTGGCTTTAATCCAGCCATTTCACCTCTGTAAAAGGGGGTGATAAAATAAACCAGTTAGAGGCAGAAAGAAGTGCCAACTAAAACTATTATTACTCAGAATTTGAAGAAACATTGGAAAACCTTTCCCCAGAGTCTCCCCCATCCAGATACCTTCCCTCCTCTCCAAATTCCCCCACAAGCAGTTGTCCTTATATACTATCGGACTGGAGATGTGTGGCCAGCAGGCCAATCCCCTTCTGGCTCCCACACCCACAATCTAACCCACCCTTTGATTTGGTATCTACAGTAGAACTGCAAGCCTGACACAAGCATAGGACAGGATTTCGCCTCTTATCAGGCCAGACAATGATTCTTATCGCCCACCCTGGCAACCTGCCTGGCACCAACAGTCCCCAGGGACAGTCCCTGTAGCCCAGAACCATCACTTTATTAGTTGCCCCTGTCTCTGCGGGCATGGCTTACTCAGCTCCCTGCAGACCCAGCCAGGTCCGCCTCCCTCCCTCCTGGGCACAAACATCTTGGCTAATATTCCTCTCCTCAACCCTCCTACTGCTGGAGGCTCCAAAGGTCTGTCACCGTCAGCTGCCTCAGACATGGCCATGACTGCACTCACCCAGCAGAAAAAATAAAGCTATAAAAATGCCAGGAGACCAGTCTAACCAGCACAGACAGCAACAGAAAGTATCTGTAACCAAAAGCGCGGTGTAAGGGAAAAAGCACTGGGCTTGGAGGTCAGAAATCTCGCTGCCATTAATGAGTCATGTGACCTTGAACAGGTCATTCTACCTCCTGAGACCCCAGTCTCCACATATGTAAAAATGGGGGTCACCCTGCCTGCCTTCAGGGAAGAACAAAATGAGGTGATGCTGGGAAAGCACTCAGAAAACTAGGGCAAACCACACATAAGACTTGGATTTATTGTCTATCAAGGGCCTTTTAAAGGCTGTCATCAGCCGGATGGGAGGGAGGTGGCCCAGGACCAACCATCCACAAAGGAAGGAAAGAGCCAGCAAGATGACTTCTCCCAGGGGGTCTTTGGCAGAAAGGAGAAGGCGTTCTACTTAACCACACACCCCCTGCCCAAGTTTGCTCCTAACCCCATATTCACCCCAAACAAGAGTCTTGGGTCATAAAGGTCAAACCTAAGTAGCGCCCTTCCCCTCTGCCAGGGTCTCCTTTGCCAGGGTCTCGTTCAGATTAGTACAGGTAGAGACAAACAATACACATCCCTTTGTGGGGAAGTCAGATGACCACAGGTAGAGGCTTGTGTGTGGAGAACGTTGCATTTGTGCGAACAAGAGGAAGGGGTGAAAACACACACTGCGTTGGCTTTTAGAGGCACGGAGCAGCTTTGGAAGGTTACACAGTAACTGGCAATGCTGGTTGGCTCTGAGGAGAGGAGCTCGGTGGCTCAAGGTCAGGACACAGGACAATTTTCATCATGTATCCTCTGTACCTTAAGAATTTGAACCAGGTGAACTCCTCAAAAATAAATAAGAAGTAAAGGCTGTTTTGCTGAGAGAGGCACATAAGAAACTAAGTTTGGCTCCTTCTACTCCCTACCACACTCACCTCCACTTCCAGAGGGGCAGTCTCCCTCTCAGATATTTATTTACCCAGCCCCCTTACAAGCCTCACCCGGCATTCAAAGTACCGCCTCCCCCAGGAAGCCCACCCTGATCACTCTAACCCTGGTGAGTTTGCCCTTCTTCTGACCATTTCCTTCTCTCACACTTTTTATATGCTGCTTTGCAGGTTAATTATGCTTCCTGTTTAAGTTTTGTCTGAAACAGTTTTTTCACTCTTTTAGGAAAAGGGCTATACATTTTCTCTCTCTTGTTTTCTCAAAAGTCCTACCCAGGCACAATCATGCCTGTCATTGCTTCCCAGAGTCAAACAAAAGAAAAAAAAGCAAATGAGCCCTGGCCAGGTGGTTCAGTCAGTCAGAGCATCATCCCATACACCAAAAGGTTGCTGGTTCAATTCCCAGTCAGGGCGCATACCTAGGTTGCAAGTTCGATCCCTGGTCAGAGCGTGTACAAGAGGCAACCAATCGATGTTTCTCTCATTCTCTCTCTCTCTCTCTCTCCCCCCCTTCCTCTCTCTCTCAAATCAATAAAAACATATCCTCGAGTGAGAATTTTTAAAAAAGCAAACTACTGCATCTACATTGCTGTAGGGGGAGGAAGCAGATGGCTTAGGAGGTTCTGTCACAGTGAAACAAGCATATGATGTCTTAGGAAAGATCAGGAAGTCTTGTATCTGCTGATGCTCATAGGCCCTGCTCTACTGCATAAGCCAAGGGAAGCAAATCTCCAAGTTGGGGGGACAGAGTACAGGAGCCAAGGCAGAGTTTCTCAGGCATCCCCTGACTCCTGAGAGACACCCTGGTGGCAGTGATGCCTTCCTTCCCAAAGTGCCAGGCAATACCCCCATCCCAAAACAGACACACAGACACAACATACATGGAGCCACAGACCAGACACATTTATCCCAGTCAGCTACAGCCTCACAGCAGAGAAGCAGGTTATGCTTACAGAGCCCCCAAGCCTAATCAAACCCGAGGTCTGCTTTGGGGAGGAGAGAGGAACCCTCGCAGGACAGCTGCTGAGCACTTGATCCCATGTTGAGCTGAATCATGGGAGACATGGAAGAAAACTGAGGTGGGCGGTACAGCCTGGTGGTGAAGAACACACAACGCGAAGCCTGGCTCCAGCTCCTGGCTCTACCGTGTACTATGTGCCTTTTGAAAAGTCACTTGGCCTCTCTGTGTTTCCCCGTCTGTTAAACACAGCAACAGTACCTGTATCTCTAGAGGTTGCTGTGAGCTCAATTAAGTCAAGTCCTCAGAACAGTGGCAGCACCTAGAAAGGGCTTAATGGATGATACACTATACCAACAAGGCAATAATAACCTCCAAAACAGTGCCACGAGCTGCTGGTATGGGAACTCGCAGAAGGTGGAGTGGCAGACGGGTTCTCTGGCGGGCAGACTGAGAGGTCTTTGGTGTACGTCCCCTCCTCAAGGACTTCCCTGACCACAGGTGACCCCATGGCTCTGTCTGCTCTGAACATCTCCAGTGCTCCCTGTCTAGGCGCCAAAATACAGCACCTGGCAGTGGTCCTTCCTTCAAATGTGGGTGTCCAGCCTCCTAACAAGATCATGCCCTCCAGGCATGGAGGCTGGGGTGTCCATATCCCCCATGGTCCCTCTTGGCCTCTGCCTAGACACTCCAGAAAGGCCTTTGGATTAGACTGTCTACCAGGTCCGTAGATAAGCCTCAAGGCCCCCCCTCCCATCCCAGCTGAAATGTCCCCTCTCACTAAAACCCCATAGGGACTTCCACAGAAAGTGCCTTGTGACGCACACAGGGCCCCAAATGCCATCTCTTCTGGTGCCAGGGCCTACCAGGAGCCACACAGAGCTCCACCCTCCCTAATTGCTGAGTAGGGGACAGCATGTCCCTCTCCCTCCCCAGCCTCAATTTCCAATGTCTAAGCACTGGCTCTGACATTAGAATTCCAGGATTGTGGGCTTGGCTTCCCTTCCCTACCCCCAGGTGAGGTGAAGGTTAAGGTGGCCAGAGACAAAACCCCTCCCTGTGCAGCTCCTCTGAAAGGCTGCCTCCTGGGAGCTGAACTTTCAGGGTCCCTGCTTGCTCACTGCTCAGTGATGTGAGGCCAGCACCACACTCTGGGCCTCAGAATGACCTGCCAAGCCCAGTTCTCCTGTCTGGTGGCCATCATTCTTGAGGGAAGACAGAACATAAGGGGTCCTCAGCCAGCTCAGTAAGAAGCAAAGCAATCAGACTCTTCCCTGACAGGGCTGCCAGTCCACATCGTGGACTTATTTTTATTACTTGGCCACAGCGAAGGGCAAAGCTTCTGCTGCTGCTGCCTTTTTTTTTTTTTTTTTAATCCTCACAGAGGATAAGTTTTTTTATTGATTTTAGAGAGAGGAAGGGAGAGAGAGAAAATCATTGATGTGAAAGAGAAACATCAATCGGTTGCCTCTTGTATGCACTCCAACTGGGGACAGAACCCACAACACCTAGGTATGTACCCTGACTGAGAATCAAACTCGCAACCTTTTGGTGCATGGGATCACGCTCCAACCAACTGAGCCACCTTGCCAGGGCAGGGCAAAGCTTCTTCATGACCACATTGTTTTGCAAAAGAGTAAAAGAAAAAGAGCACTGATTCACACAGAACACACAGAGCTCCCCTCATTGTGTTAATTATCTGTCCCTGAGTGGGGTGGGGAGGGCAGGGGAAACATCTGGACAAGGTAAGAGAGTCATAATACCATGTGGCAGCAATAAAAAATGAGGTGACAGCCCCCATCAGAGGAAAAGGACAGTCCTCAAGGTCACTTGGATTGGAGGTTCTGCTAAGTTGTGCCTGTCCCTGGCTGCCCACAGGGAGGTGAGAACAGGGCAGAGATGGGTCCCACCCAGTGCCAGATGCAGGGGAAGAGGAAGATGTCGTGCCAGCCTGGAGGAGCCACCCAGTCTGACGGGGAACTCACTTCCTACCCCTCCCCACTCCCCCAGACACTGCTGCTCAAGCAACCCCAAATAAAAACTGCCCATAACTAAGGGAGATGGAGCCTCCTGTGTCCTAATGACTGGCTTCTAAGTACAGCCACACCCTCCCCTGGCAGCCAAAGCAGACTTCCCAGGCAGTCCCACCGGCCTCCAATTCCAGGTCTGGGGCTGGAAGAGGAGCCATAGAAGCCAAGGACCCCTGTGGCCTCAGCTGCTCCCTGAGGAGCAGTCACATCTGGAGAGAAGGTGGTGGGGTCATGTGCCATCTGCCCACAACAGTTCTATGCTGGGCATCTGGAGGCTAAGGAATATGTGGATGCCTTCAAAGACTACCCCAACCTTATGGCAACAGGCTGCATTTTCCTTAGGGTGCCTTTCCCAGTGCCCCCAAACCCACCCTCCTTAAGAGGTCTCAGGCCAGAGGGCTCTGGTCTCAAACCTAAGTCCTCCTCAGCTACAGGCCTCCCAGAGGCTCCCCATAAAACCAATGGCTCTGTCTGGCCAGAGCTGACTGAGCCTCTCCAAGGCGAGGCCACAGTTAGCAGCCTGCCCATGGTCACAACAGTTTCTTTGGGATGAAAAAAAAAAAAAACTGGACTCAACCCAAATTAAGCGCACAGCCTCGGCTTTCCCAAGGGGCCAGGCTCTAACCACTGATCCAACGAGCCCAGGACAGGGATTCTTTTTTAAATTTTATTTTAAAGGAAGGGAGGGAGGGAGGGAAATTAGTTGCCTCCTGTTCCCTGCCCCCAGGGATGGAACCTGCAACCTGGGTATGTGCACCAATGGGGAATCAAACCTGACACCTTTCAGTGTACGAGATGATGCTCCAACTGAGCCACACAGGCCAGGGCCGGGTCAGGGGTTCTTTAAGGCAGGACCATTTTACTCCACACAGAGCACCCACTGGAATGTACTAGGAAGGGTGCTGAAGGCAAAAGCCAGGAAGGAAATAGTGGGGAAGCATCATCAGAACCATGATGACTCAGGTATGGCTGAAGGGAAAGCATTATAACCAATTTCCTTGTGTATTACATTAAATTTTGTTTTGAGAATTTCTTTAATTATTTGGAACGTCTCCAGTGAAATCTTTCACCTCAAAAAGCACCCCACTGACAAAGGATCTTTGGGGGATGTTGAGACGTGTAGCACCCCAACCATCACCATCAACACACAAAGCAGGGCCCTGAGAGTAACCCCAACACTAATATTTTAAAAGCTTGCTATGGTTCTGGAACTACATTAAGACTTTCATAGATGCTCTCTTATTTTATCTGTGTAATTCTATGATTATTATCATGACCTTTGTAAAAATGAGGAAACAGGTTAAGTAACTTGCCTGCTAGTAAATCATAGAACTGAGAGTGAGAGCCCAGTCTCCAGGTTCCTAAACCCTGTGCTGTCCTGCCTTTCTGTAAAGGTACAGGCAGCTCCCAGCAAGGCTGATGGGGAAGAGAGGGGCAGGCTGATCTAAGCCTGGCTTCAGGACTGCAGGCCCCCCAAGCCAGCCCTAGTTCTCGAACCTCTAGAAGTAAAGAGAATGGTGGAGGGCTGCAAAGGGCCATTCCATTTCATCAGAAGCTCTCATACTCCTGTGTATAGCCTGCCCCTCACAGTCCTCGGGCTTTCCCAAGCTCTAAGTCCTATTTGATCTTCCCCCATCATATGAGAGGCTCTTCTAGGACAGGGAATGTCTTCCAGATCAAAACTACCAGACATTGTTACCAAAACCTCCATCACCGCTGTTCACTGATCACCAACCATGTCCAGGAATTGCATCAGAAACTTTAATTGCATTTTCATTTCACCCCTTATATCAACCTGTGAAGGTGCAAATTAGTCCCATTTTAGAGATGAGAAAACTAAGGCACCAAGAGTTTACTTGACTGGCCAAAAGCTGGCAGGTTTGGGACTAGAATCTGGGCTGTGCCATTCCACAGGCCCCTCCTCTTAACCATGAGGCCGCCCTTCCCTAGCCAGGTCCTGTCTTGGTGACATAGGACTACCATCTGCCCTCTTTGAGACCACCACATCTGGTTCCTGGAGTTAGAAAGTATGATACTGTTCTTTTCTACCATTATCCAAAACTGAGGAGGGTACACACCGGTCCTCTCCATCTTTCCCTCTCCCCACTAGGCAATGTGCAGACTCACTGTCTTAGCAGCCCATACCAGAGTGCTCTAGGAAAGGCCACTAAGAGTGGCCACTAGAGCCAAAGGTGGGAGGTGGGAACCAGAATGAGGGCAGCAGTCCTCACTCTGTTGGTGGGCTTGCTGTGAGGGCCAATGTACTAAGATCAGGCCAATTTCACAGAATTTTCCTCTGCCCACCACAAGTGTCCCTGTCCTCCCTGCCCCCTCCAGGTTCTATAAATAATCCAGGTCAATGCATCAGAGGGAAAGGCAGTGAGTTGGGTGTGGAAAGATCCTGATGGAAAGATGACTCCTATAAAGTCAAATAAGGCTCCCATTCAGATCAAGGGGTAGCAAGTCAAATTCTCCAAGGGGAACTGTCCGTCCTTGGCTAAAAACAGGCCCACCTGGGCCTACAGGCATAAACAGCTCAGCTGAGGAAGATCCACAGCCCAAGAAGAGAGCAAGGGCAAGAACTGGAAAAATAAAAATAAAAAATCAAAGGCCCCTCCCCAAGTCACTGACCTCACAGAAGCCCCTCCCTAAGAAACAAAGGGGAGGAATGAATTTGGGGACAGGAGCCTCTTCAGAAAAAAGAAAAGGCTAAGAGATCCAGGGGAGAGCTTTCAACCCCACACCCACCCCCTTCGGCTTCCTGAGCCAGGAAGGAGGGAGAGGGCTGAAAAAGGGAGGAAAAAAACAAAACAAGGGCCAAGCTGTACCACATGATCCCACACCCAGCTACCAAACAGCAAGTCATGAGGGAAGGAGAGGAGAAGGCCAGGGGAGGGGGACACGGAACCAGGTCACAGACCTGCAGGGAACCTGCTTTCCACCCCAGGCCACAAAGAGCCATGAAGGCCCTTCCCTACCCACATTTTGAAAAATGTTCAAGGTCAGGTCCTTTTCTATCCAACTCCTGCTTTTGTTTGGGTCTGCACCAGCACATCACTCTCCAGCCAGCCTTCCTACATATACTCAGTTGGACGCCATTCTACCCAGGCAAACCTTTCCAGTACCTGTCCCCACCTATGGCGCACCCCTGCCCTCATCCCCTTATCCTCCCCATCCAGGACCATGAGGCCCCAGGGAGGTGTCACCCCAGTGGATGAGTGATCCACAGCAGGTTGTCAGCCCTAGGGACTGGCCTCCAGATACTGCCCAAGCCCAAAACAGGAAACAAGGCTCCAAGTCTGAAGCCTTGATCTTCACACAGGGAAGGTTAACCGCTGCCAAAATAAATGATTACAAAAAAAATAATAATAACCCACTGGCCCTTCTAGGTGGAAGTGGCTGGGAGATTATCTCTTGCAGTGCATTAACCACGCTGTTGTTTCCATCTCAGGCAGGACAAGCAGGAGCCTGAAGACTGATTAAAGTGTTTCCTCCCTTTTACTTAGAGGTACTTGTGTTCTCAGACCAGGCCAGGGACACAGAGGGATAGGGTCCGGGGGTATTTTATCTCTAGGTGGCAGAGGGCATCCCAGTTCCAGACAAGAAGCAGATGCCCTCGCAGTCTCTAGGTCTGGTGGGGCACGTCGGTTGGATCTCACCCTGGAGGACACACTGCACCTTCCTTCCCCCACAGGGTGAGGCGGCACCTCTCCACGCCCCTGATGGCCTGGCTTGGGTCAGGTGCCTGCAGTTCCCCTCCCCTTCCAGGAAAGGGAGACAAGCCCGGAGGCCTCAAGATTTTCCTTCTTGAGGTTCCCACAGTCCAAGAGCCTCTGGATCCCACTCCTAAGGTTACTTGATCATTTACAACTAACGCTAGGCCACCATTCACACCTCCTGGGGCCTCCCAAGGCCCACCAGCGGCCAAGCACAGCACAGCGCGCACGTTTGGGAATGGGAAGGGGACCCCAAAATGCTTAGAACCAACTTGTCGGTTTACGCCCTTGAGCGCGAGGCAAAGGGCGCACGGCCCAGGCCAAGGTTCGGGGTCCCGCTCTCCCACCCGCCCCGCCCGGAGAGGCTTTGGACCGTTTGCACCCCCCGCGCCCCTCACTCACTGTGTATGCTGGGCGCGGCCTGCGCCGAAGACCTCGTCCAGCGCCACCGTGGCCTGGCCCAGGAACTTGTCGACGCCGATGAGCGAGCGGTGCATGGTGGTGAGCACCAGCTCGCAGGCGGCGGAGCCCGCGGCCCAGGGAGCGGGGCCCGCATCGGACTCCTGCGCCCGCAACAGGCCGTCCAGGGCTCCGGGCGGCAGCTCGAAGGAGCACTCCTCGCGCCACTCGGGGCAGCCCGGGGTCTTCTCCACCACCGACGTGCTGTACTTCTCGCGGCCCACCTGGATCACCGTGTACGCGTCGCTGGTGCTGCCCGCGCCCGAGCTCTTGCCCCGCAGCCCGCGGGCCCGCAGTACGGTCACCTGGACGTGCGTGGGGAGCCAGCGAGAGGGCCCCGCCGCCGGCTCGGCGCCCCGCACCAGGGCCATGGCAGGAGAAGCGGCGGCCGGCGAGGGCCGGCCCAACCCTCCGCCAGCACCGGGACCAAGCGATGTGCTGGGCAGCGGCGGACGGCCGTCAGGAGGCGGCTCAGAGAACCGCCGCCGCCCGCACCTCCGGCCGCTGCAGCTGCGGGCCGGGCTGAGCCGAAACGGCCGCCGCCTCCCGCCGCCTCCCGCCGCCCCACCTCCCCGGCCTCGGCCGCGCCGCGACGTCAGCGCCGGCCGCCGGCGCCCCGCCCCCTCGCCCCGCCCCGGGCCGACGACCCAGCCCCGCGCGGCGGTGCGGCGGCGGTGCGGCAGCGCTGCGGAGGCGCCGGACCCGCGCCCTGGCTCAGGCCGCCGCAGACCCGCGGGGCGCAGGAGGGAGCCGGACGGAGCCTCGGGGTGCGGGGCCTCTGCAGAGGGGTGGGCGGGGCTCCCGCATGGGCCCCGCCCAGGACTGGGGCACCCGCTAAACCCCGCCTGCCTGAGGGCCAGCGCGACACCCTTGGAGGGTTCTGAAATGCCCGCTTCGCGTCTCCTGGCCAATCCCGAATCTCCCCTCAGTGTGTCCCGGCTCTCGCCCTAAAACTGCCCGGGCCCACCCCTCTGGGGGTGGCCACCCCGTCGGCGCGGGGTGGGGGTGGGGCGAGACCCGCCGCCCTCCTCCTCCCGAGCGGCGCTCCCCCTCCTCCAGCCCGCCCTTGGCCGGGAAGATGCCCGGGTGAAACCAGAAGCGGTTCCCACTTCGCCGCGTGACGGCCCCCGCACCAGTGACCTGGAAGCAGGTGAGCTGCCTCTGCCTCCAACCTGCACGGCGGCGGGGACCACGGCTGCGACGAGCCCGCGGCGCGGGAGGCGGGAGAGCTGGGTTCGCCCTCCGCGGACCCTGCGGCGCAGAGCAGAGTGATGAATAAATGAGTAACCGCATCAATATTTAAGTGTTCCCTCGGAGCGCTCGAGCTCAGGCGTCACGAGTTGGGAGAAATTACAGGCTCTGGTGGGGGGCTTAAACTATTACTTCCACTCATTAAGTGCCTACTGTGTGCAAAGCCCTGGGTATTACTTGCACGCTTGGCTTATTATTAATAGCGATAACAATGGTTAATAATTATAGATGCTGAATTTCGGCCAGTACTAGTTTGTGCTCTTTATATGCATTACTTCATTTTATCCTGGGGGAGTAACCTTGTGGGTATGGTTTTTATCCCTATTATCCAGAAGATAAAATTGCAATTTAGAGAGGTTATCCTGCCCAAGATCCTTAACGGGCAGAGTTAGGATTTGAATTCACACAGATGACCCCAAATCCTGCACCTTTTTTTTTTTTTTTTAACTTTCAGAGCCTATACTTAAAAAAAAAAGTGATACAATAAAATCAAATAGGACAGACATGCATATGATGAAGAGCAAAAACGCCGTCTCTATCCTTGGAATCAGGGATGACCACTTATAGCCGCTTGTGTTTATAGGCCTGGTGGTTACCTCCATATCTCTATATAAATGCTTATATAACTACGGATTTATCAGGACTGGCCATTATTATTGTTTTCCTGCTATGATAGATAACAATTTAGCTCACTCACACCCACTTCCCTTTCTCAATTTTATATAGTTAAGCTATTATTTTTAGTTCCTCTACTGGATACCTTTTTACTGGAAACCTTTATTTCCTCTTGGGGAGACTCTCCACAGTACTGCTTGTCTTCCTGCTGTGAGAGGACGATGTCGAAATCCCCACTCTCCAGGCCACGTCCTCCACCAGGAACATGGATGTAGGAAACCAGTACAGGAGACCTATGGGAGCACACCTGCCACAAGCCCAATGCTGACCACCTCCCACCTTATGACTGGGGTGGAGGAGTCCGTGGCATTGAGCCCCATGGTTCAGAATCCCGATGGACAGCACCTAGCTTTGGAGACAGTCAGATCTGCCTATGCATCTTGGCTCTCTGCCACTTAGCAGCAATGAGACTTGAAATTTAAGCCAGCTCTCTAGCCATTCTCAGCCTCATTTCCTCATCTAGAAAAAGGGGATAATGATTCCTACTTCAAACAGTTGCTGAGAAGATTACATGAGAAAATGTTGTCAAAGATCATAATGCAGTGGAGGCCACTACAAATGATCTCCAGGCATCTGCACATCATATACAGTCTTTTTTCCTGGTTATAAAAGTAATTTAGAAAATACAGAAAAATATAAAGAAAATAAAAATAAATCATAACTTCACTATCCAGAAATAAATATTGCTAACAATTTGTTGTATTTCTTTCCAGTCTTTTCTCTACACTACATGTTGTTGTTTTATATGTATTATGGTTGTGAGGCAATGTAGTGTAATGGCTAAACCTGTGGGCTTTGGCATCCTGGTTCTACTATTTATATGTATTTTCTCATTTATTCCAAGAGAAAACCATTTAAGGCAGGTGCTGTTTCTACCCTCAGTTTTACCGATGAGGAAACTGAAGCAGAGAGAGGTTAAGTAATTTTTCCCAAGTCTCCAACTGGAAAATTGCAGACTGTACTTGAACTCAGATCTGAGTGACTCTACTGCCTGTGACAATCTGCCCCCACACTAGTTTGTTGGTCATCTAAGCACTATATCCATTTGAAATTGATAAAGCAGGAAGTGTTGTCATACCCATTTTACAAATGAAGAAACTGAGGTATAAAAAAGGGTAACAGACTTACCCGAGGTCACAGAGGATGAAGCCACACTAACATATATTTGTCACTTTCCTTTAATGGTTCTGTTTCACCTGTTTCCTAGCTCCCCAAAACCACTGGACTGCCTTCTCCTGCCTCCCTCTTCCCCATTCCCCATGGAGCAGCAAGGCTCTAGGAAAGGGCAAAGAGGACTCAGATGGGCTACTCCCGCTCTCCTTCCTCCTGCCCTGGCCCATGGAGTTTGGCAAGCTCATGCTTCCTCCTGGCCCCAACTGGGGCTGTGGGAGGGCAGTGGAGCCAGAAAGGGCTACCCATGCCTCATCACTTGGCCCAGGAGGAAAGAGCAATGGTCTTCAGTGAAGAAAAGAGTAAAAATTCCCAAGACACTGACTTGGCCACCTAGAGGTGTGTTTCTGTCTCTGGAAGATGAGACCATCAACACCTCCAGCCCCCTACAGCCTGCCAGGAGGGTTAGACAGAGGACTTCCTGCTTCTTCTGTCTCCCCAGGGTTGGGTGTATTCATGCCTTCCTGGACCTCTCTAGTCCATTAGGATAGTTCTTGCTTTAAAAGAGTAATCCTTCATGTAATTTCCAATTGTTGCTTCCCTCTGCAATACTATATTGGCCCTTCCACATAGGCACTCCAAATACATTTGCCTGGCTCTTTAAGCTACATTTCCCCCTGTCCTTCACCTCTCCTTCTTGGCCTCATCGTGTTGAGTCACACAGCCCAGGTTCAAATCCTGGTGCCACCACTTCCTAGCAGTATAAGCTTGGACAAATACTGAAGTCCACTGAGTCTCAGTTTCCACATCTATAAAATGGGCTTAATAATAGGAAATTACCTTATAGTGTTAGTATGAGAGCTATCTCAACACATTCTAAACAGTAATGAGTATTATCATCTTAGATATCTTTGCCGAAAGCAAAAGGTTGTACCTCTTTGTTGTTTCACTTGCATTTTTTTATTGCAAGTGAGATTGAATATTCTTTCAGTTATTAGTCTATCCTCTTTTACTGTGTTTCCTCTTTTAAAGAGTTATCTATTTTCTAAATTGTGTATTTTCTATGCCTGTTTTTCTTGAAGCCTTAATTTCTTTTTAATTTACATTAACCCTTTATATATTAACAATAATAACACCTTGTCTTCTATAGTTATTGCAAATATGTTTTGACATAAGAAGTTATGTAGTCAATCTTTTCATTTCTTCCATTGTTTCAAAAGTTCTTTCATAGGTCCAAAAATATTCACACACATTTTTTTCTACTTTATAAGTTGTTTGGCTTTTCTTTGTTCTTTTATTCTCTTTAAACTCTTCAAAAAACTATTTTGGTAAATGATTTAAGGTGAAAATCTAACCCTCTCTCTCCAATAGCTATCTAAGTTTCCCAATACATATTGCAAAACCCTATCCCTTTGCCAGTGGGTTTTTAAATATAAGTCCTTATATATACTATGGACAGAGTCTAAACTTTGCATTCTATTCCTCTGAGATATTATTGTGCCAGTGCCATTCTGTTGTAATTATTGTTGCCTTTTAAATGCTTTGTTAGAATGGAAGAGCAAATCTTCACTCTTTTCTTCAAAGATTTTCTTTTCTTTTTTCTTTTTTTAATACATTTTATTGATTTCAGAGAGAGGAAGGGAGAGGAAGAGATAGAAACATCGATGATGAGAATCACTGATCGGCTGCCTCCTGCACGCCCCCTGCTGGGGATCGAGCCCTGGTCAGGAATTGAACCTTGATCTCCTGGATCATAGTTCAGTGCTTAACCACTAAGCCACACCAGCCAGGCTTCTTCAAAGATTTTATACTACTTTTACTCACATATTCATCCACATGAGCTCTGATTCTTTTGGAATTGTGAGATAAATTTTTGAGAAAAATTGACATCTTTACAAATCATAGCTATTACAAATCATGATATAATCCCTAAAATTGGGAATAAGACAATGATGTTCTCTCTCCACTTCTATTTAACATTGTGCTGGAGATTTTAGCTAAGGCAATTGGGTAAGAAAAAGAAATGAAAGCCAGCCACATTGGAAAGAAAGGAAGAGTAAAACTATCTCTATTTGCAAATTACATGATCTTGTAAATGGAAAATCCTAAGGAATCCACAAAGAAACTATTACAACTAATAAATTGGCACAGCAAGTTTACAGGATGCAAGATTAATATACTAAAATCAATTGTATTTCTATATACTAGCAATGAACAATTGAAAATGAAATAAGAAAACAATTCCATTTATAAGAGTATCAAAAAGAATAAAATATTTAGAAATGAATTTAACAAAAAAAGTGTAAAATTGTACACTGAAAACTACAAAACATCATTGAAAACAATTAACAAAGACCTGAATAAATGGAAAGACACCCTATGTTCATAGATGAAAAGACTTAATATTGTTAAGATAGCAGTATGCCCCAAATTGATCTACAAATTCAACATATTCCCTATCAAAATTCCAGCTGGTGTTTTTGCAAATTGATAAATTGATCCTTATTGAAATTCAAGGAACCGAGAATAGCCAAATAAATCTTGAAAAAGAAAAACAAAGTTGGTGGACTCATACTTCCCAGTTTTAAAACTTACTGCAAATCAAGACAATGTGGTACTGGCATAAGAACAGACATATAGATCAATAGAATAGAATTGAGAGTCCAGAAATAAACCCTTACATTACAGCCAACTGATTTTTCAACAAAGGTACCAAGACCACTCAACAGTTTTCAACAAATGGTATTGGAACAGCTGGATAGTCATATGCAAAAGAATTAAGTTGGACTCCTTCCTTACACCATTATACATATTATACACTTAATATACAAAAATTAACTCAACATAGATTATATACATAAGTGGAAGCATTAAAACTATAAAACTCTTAGAAGAAAATATGGGAGTAAATCTTCATGACCTTTAGGTTAGGCAAAGCCCTCTTAGATACAACACCAAAAGTACAAGCAATCAAATAAAAAGTAGGTAAACTCAGCTTAATCAAAATTAAAAACTTGTGTGCTTCAAAGAATACCACCAAGAAACTGGTAGTATCCAGCCCTACGTATATACTCAAGAGAAGTGAAAACATACATCCACATAAAAAGCTGTTCATGAATCTTCATCCCCAGAATCCTACCCCAAACCTATAAATCTATCCCCACCGGCATTTGTCCCACCTGAGAGGTAGACGTGTTTCTGTGTGCTTAATTTCCCTCTCTTTGCCTTGGCGCAGGCTTCTATCTTCTCCTTCATTTCTGTGTTTCTCATCTACTGGCTCCTACTCTCACCACATAAATATGCTCGAGTCACTCCCCATAAAAAAGAGAAGATGACAAACTCCCGCTCTCTATCAAACTCCATGTCCTACCTTCCATCAGGTGTCCTGAAGATGACTTCTCCTCATCTTTATCCCCTTACTTCCCCCATTCACACCCAGACCACTGCAGTCTGGCTCTCCGTGCTCCCACCCCATTCACAATTTTGAAGTCAAAGGCCCTTCTTCAGCCCGTCTTACTTGACCCCTTTTCGCATTCAGTAGTTAACCGTTCCCTTCTCCAAACTACCCCAACTGTACCTTCTGCCTCTGGGACTCCACCCTTCCATGCTTTTGGTCCTGCCTTTTCCTCAACCCACTACTTCTGGGTCTCCTTCAGGGGCCTCTCTTCCTTCCCCTATTTCTTAGCATTGGTTTATTTCTCAGCCCTCTTTTCATTCCTCAGACTCTCCTTGGAGATTCACTTTACACAGGTGGTTTTATTCACCCTGTATATGACCCCAACTACCATATGTCACTCCCAACCCAGTCCTCTTTTGTGAACCCCAGATCCTTACCTACAAGTGCTTTGAAACATCCATAGATACCTCACACTCAACAAGTTCATATTAGTTTGCTAAGATGGCCATAAAACAATAGCACAGACTGGGTGGCTTAAAAATGGAAATTTATTTTTTCACAGTTCTGGAGGCTAGAAGTTCAAGATCAAGAATCTATAGAAGTGTTCCAGCAACTAAATAAAGGAGGAATGATTGAACTGGAATATCACTATTTCACAGCCCCTAATGAATGAATAGATCTAAGCTATGATTGTCAATGGCTACTGACATCACACCCAAAAAGAGATAACCAAGAATTATGTGCCTCCTAATGGAAGAACACACACCACCTATGAAGTAGTCTTGTCCCCTCAAAAAATAAAATAAAATAAAATAAAAATCTAACCAGAATCTAATCAAGTCTCTAGACCCAACTATAAGTTTTTAGGAATTATATGAGACAGAGAAAAACATTAAACAACTCAGGGATGTAACCAGCAAAATATAGACTACAGGACAAATTGCAAGGAAAAAAGAACTGAAGAGGTACTTAGAAACTTGAAAGGCACATTTTAAAAAATGAGTAAAGATACCAATAGCACTGAGCACACCCAGCACCCAGATCATGGTTTCTAAATATCATTCTCCAGTGAAAAGAACCAGGCTCCTTGGAGAAGTGGCTGATTCTAGGACTAGGGCAGGAGAAATATAAGATGATCCTGGATTGCCCAGCTGGCGTGGCTCAGTGGTTGAGCATCAACCTAGGATCCAGGAGATCACAGTTTGATTCCCGGTCAGGGCACATGCCCGGGGTTACAGGCTCCATCCCCAGTAGGGGGCGTGCAAAAGGCAGCCAATCGATGACTTTCTCATCATTGATGTTTCTATACCTCTCTCTCCCACTCCCTTCCTCTCTCTGAAATCAATAAAGACATATTTTTTAAAAAGATGAGTCTGGATCATTTTGTAATGCTAGAAAGTAGGGAAGTCCTCAGGAAAATAAAGAGGGTAGGAATAATATCCAAAAAACACAGATGCTAACCTGAAAGAACTCCCAATGGCTACAAAATAAATCATAATAATATTGGATTATAACCCATAAAATAAGATAAATATCCAAGAGTGTATATGGATATTAATAAATGAGTGAATAAATAAGGTAAATGAGAAGAGAAAAATCTCCCTTACAGAAAAATTCTAAATCATATATGTAATTACTGCCCCCTCCAAGAAGTGCAGCTTAATTCTGCACTCTGAGTGTGGCTGGACTCAGAGACTTGCCTTCAAAGAATGGAGTATGGAAAATAGTGATTTTATGATGACAAAACCTGGCTGACGACACCTTAATCAAATGATCTAGATTAACATCCCTGGTGATAAATCATATTGAATAGCACGTACCCCTGACATGAAGCAGCAGGAAGGGCACTTCACTTCTGTGCCTTTCTAAGAACTCAAAGCCACTTGCTAATCAAGACAAAAACATTAGACAAATCCAAATTGAGGGGCATCCTTCAAAATACCTAAGCAGTACCCTTCAAAAGTGTCAAGGTAATAATAACCACCTGAGATGGTTCCATCTCCAATATCCAGAGCTTCTAAACTTAAACTTTTTTATTTGAACATAGGATGTTGGGTGGAGACAGAAAACCAACAAACACTGATTGTGTGTGAAGTTGCCATTAACAAATTCTTAGGAGGGCAGATCCTGGTAACTCAGCAGATGACACTTGTTCCTGCTGAGCACCTGGATGGGTTCTGGGAGCTGAGTTTTTGAGGAGAAGATAGAGAACCTGAATTGCTGTGTAGAATTAGAATTTCAAGTTTCCCTGAGCCATCTAGCAATCCAGGAGGGAGGTGCAGGTAGGAGAGATTAGAGGGACAGCAGAGCCACAAAACTGTAAGAGGTATGTGCTTTTAAGCCTTACTTTTGTTATTCATTAAAATTTCTAATTTTAGTGCTTTATGGCCAGATGACATGATCCGTATAACATTGATTCTGTAAAATTTATTACAGCTCCTTTTACTGCCAATTTAAATGTTATTCCTGTGCTCAAAAAGATCAAATTTATCAATCCATAGATCAAATTTATTAATTGTACTATTTAGATCGTCAGTATCTCTATTTTTTGTCTGCTTGCTATCTTAGCTTCTAAGAGGAATGAATTTGGAATTTCACAGGCTTAAGCATATTTTTTAGGTAAAAAGATTTTAAAAATTTAATTATACATTTTTCAAATTGTTGGGGGTGGAAAGAAACAACAGAGAAAACACAAACCAGAAAGCAAATGATGGAAAACAACAAGGAAGTATTAAAAAGCAGTCTGAACCCAGCCGGCGTGGCTCAGCAGTTGAGCATCGACCTAGGATCCAGGAGACCGAGGTTCGATTCCCAGTCAGGGCAAATGCCCGGGTTGCAGGCTCGATCCTCAGCAGGGGGCGTGCAAGAGGCAGCCGATCAATGACTCTCTCAGCATTGATGTTTCTGTCTCCCTCTCCCTCTCCCTTCTTCTCTCTGAAATCAATAAAAGATATATATATTTTTTAAAAACAGTCTGAAACTATAAAAAATGACAAAACTTGCCAATTAAAAGAAAATACTTTAAGACACGGTTAAAAAAAAATAAAAGCAAAAATATGCTACCAATAAAAGATATGCTAAAATAACATTGTTCAAGGAGTTGGAAGTAAAAGAAATGAAACTCAGTGGGTTTTAAAATAACTTGATGAACTAACTCTAAAGTATATTCAAAAGATACATTTAAAGAATGGTGCCCTAGCCAGTTTGGCTCAGTGCTTAGAGCAACAACCCTCAGACTCAAGGGTTTCGGATTCAATTTCAGCCAAGGGAATGTACCTCAGTTGCAGGCTCAATCCTGGCCTGGGTTGGGGAGCATGGAGGAGGCAACCAATCAATGTGTCTCTTTCACATCGATGTTTCTCTCTCTCTCCCTTCCAGTCTCTCTGAAAAGCAATGGAAAAAATATCCTCAGGTGAGGATTAAAAATAATAAATTTTTAAAAAGAGAGAGTGACAAATACTCAGTAAGTGCCTACTTGGTACCAGGCAGGTATAACACTGCAGTCATTGAAACAACGTGGGGTAGGGCCAGAAGTAAACGAAAAGAGTCAGCAGGAACAGAATAGAAAGTCTGGAAATAGTCCTACACATGCCTAAGAATTTCATCTCTGATAAAGATGGTATTTCAAGTATGTAGGAAAAGACAAGTTTACTTTTCATTTGTAAAAAATAATAGTAATAAGTATTAAATACAAAGTTAGAGTTCCAACTCATAAAAAAGATGTCAGATAAAGATCTAAACACAAAACCCCACTAATGTAACAATAAAATATGGGCGTTTCTTTTTTATATTTGGGGTTCTATCTCAACTGCTCAAAGGATTTGAATAAAGAGTTCACAGGGCACTACAAAGGGCAATTAAACATGAAAAAAATGCTTAACCTCATTATAAGTTTAAAAACAGCAAATTAGTACAACAGTGATATCCAGTGTGGAGGGGGGCAAAAGGGCACCCTTGGTGTGACTATGAACCAGCCCACCGTTCAGGAGATCAATTCAGCAATGTCTACCAACAATTTAGAATGGGTTGTCCCTTTAATCTGGAAATTCTGTTTCTAGGAATTTACTCTGTGGAGATCCTCACACAAGTGTTCAAAGAACTTTGTATGAGAATGTTTATTTCTGCCTGATTGAAAACAGCAAACTCATGGGGTGGAGCCTAAATATCCGTGAACAGAGATAAAGAAGCCAGGGCATGTCTGTTGAGAAAAGGCCCTGAGCACTGCAGGCGCTGAGGAAAGGGAGTGTAGCTCAGCTCCCCTCATCTCAGAGCTGCCTCCCCCGCCAAAAAGAAACCCTCTCCTTCTCCTCTCTTTTATGAAAGAATTTGTTAAAGATTAGTATTGTGTCATCTTTAAATATCTCATAGAATTCACTAGTGAAATGTTCTGGGACTGGGCTTGTATATATATACACACACACACACACACACACACACACACACACATATATATACAGGAAGATTTTATGTACTAATTCTTTCTTTACTTGCTATAGGTCTATTCAGACTTTCTACAGTAGTCCCCCTTATCTGCCTGCTCCTCTCTTATACCCTTAGGCATATAACACTTGCTCTTCAATCTTATTGAGGCTTCTAATCCTTGACAACAGTTAACAAGTATTCATGGAGCATTTACTATGTCCCAAGTATAGCATTAGGTGTTGTCATTCCTCATTCCCTTTTTTTATTCAACTGGACTCCAAGGGGCATCACTTCAACCATCTTTGACAACACTCTCAACTTGGCCCCTCAACCTTACCCTGCACCTGCCCCAAACAAGGGTCCACCACCAGCTTCAACGATCTTGCTTTGCGAGGTTTCCTTAGTCAGGCGCCAGCACCCTCAGCCTCCCACCCCAGCCCTCACAAGAGCACATACCCTCCGAGAAAGGAGCCACTGATGTCCTTGAACAATATTCACAGCCTGCTTCCTGAGCAAACCGTCCTGACCCATCTACCCTTCGCACTGGTTGCTGATCCTTCAGACTTCTGGTTTCTGGTTTCTTGTTTTCCAGTTTAGGACCACACCTTTCCTCTCACACCAGGCTCTGGCTGCCATCTTCGCTCTCAAACTCAATCCTATTAGAGCCTTACCTACCCTGTTCCCTCCTGTGACTTTCGGGCCCTTCTCCCTCTTTCAAGGTGAGCTTCCTGCCCCTCCAGCCCTCTGGCTCTCTCCTCACCCCTGCAGCCTGGCGTGCACCTCACCACCAGCTCTTCCTGAAGTCACCAAGAGTCTCCAAGTTGCCAAATTCAGTGGATTCTGCAGTCCTTCTTGGCCTCCCTGAGACAATTGACACTGCAGACAACTTCCTTATTAAAAGGGAATTTTCAAAAGTAATATGTAAAAACATTGTGATTATACCAAAAGAAAAAAGAAATCAGATCCTACCGATGTATATAAAGAGTAAAGCTCAGCCTGAGATCCCACCCCCACTTCAGCTTCCTTCTGCCCCAGAGGTAACTGTTATTAACAGATTGCTGTGAACTCTTCAAGACCTTTCCTATTTATTTACCTCCACATATATTGACTTGAATTTTTTCTAATATACGTGGTATCCAAAAAAAAAAATATGCACACTTAACAGCTGATAGCTCAATCGATGTTTCTTTCTTGTCAGATTTAACCCATTGGAATCAAAGTGTGGATACATTTTTTGGGACACCCTATGTTAATTGGGTCATACATGCTTTTTCATTTAGCGACATGCATTAGAAAATTTTTGTCAATACACATAGATCTATCTCTTCTTTGTTTAAATTATTCCATTGTAGTAATAATGCTCCATAACTGATTCAACTGTCATCCTACTCATGGACATTCAAGTGGTATCCACATTTTAATTCTACAAATTGTGCTGTAGGCTCCCACTTCCAAGAGCATGGCCTATGAGAAGGGCCCTGTTACCAAAAAATAACTAAAGCCTATATAAAGTATGTTTTTGCTGGGCTCACTGGAAACAACAAAAATCTCAAAAGAGGAAAGAAACAACGCAAAACAAATACAAAACAAGGAAAAGCTTTGAGCTGAAACCAGAATGATAAGTGATAGGAATTCAAGTCAGGGTTCATGGAGGCAAACGCCAACAGCCCATCCGTCAATCTGCGGGGCTGAAACAGGGCAGGGCCTGCACCTGGGGCTCCAGCCTCAAGGCCAGGACTCCCAAGGGACAGAGCAGGTTCCAGGCCCTCGTGCGCATGGTCTCCCTGCAAGCAAAAGCAGCCCCTTTGGGGAGGAAAGGGACCCTATTCACCTAGACGTGTGTCCTCAGTCAGAGAGCACCAAGCAGGCTCTGATGAGGGAGAGCCACCAAAAACCATAAGTAACAGATGCAGGCTCCCTACGAGAGTGGTATTAGCAGCTACATAATAAAAAAAAAATCCTATGTATGAAATGATAAAGGAAATAAGAGATGGAATCACAAGAATGAGCAAAATAGAGGAGACTATTTTATAGGATAAGATAGAATTTGAGAAAAACAGTACTTCTAGAAAAAATGGAATTGTTAAAGTAAGGAGACCTAGTGGATGTGGAACAAGTGGATGATACAACAGTCCTGTGGATAAAGCGGTCTCACCAGAGCGAAGAACCTAATCAAGGCTTCAGAGCTGAGTTCCAGTTTACAGCAACACAGGGGAGAGGAAAACAGGCTAAATGGCACTATGAGGAAGGTCAGAGATAAAACCAGAAACGGGGACATTCCACAGGACAGCTGATCCAGTTTCTTTACTATGTCACGTCAAAAACAAACAAAAGAAGGATTGCTCTAGATTAAGAGAAATTTAAGAGTCACAATTGCTAAATTTGTGGGTCCTGATGCAAACAAACCAACTAACTTATAAGAAGACATTTTGGATACACTTGGGAAAATTTTAATATGACCTAGTATTAGAAAATACCAACCAATTACTGTCCATTTTGTTAAATGTGATAATGGCATTATATCTATGTAAGAAAAAGTATGCATTTTAGAGATACAGTAAGTCTAGATTTTGTTTCAAAGTACCTGAAACAGCAAACACACACACATACACACGCCGCACAAAAAGATGAAGTGAATTTGACAAACTTTTTATAATTGTTGAATCTGGGTAATGGGTATGTATATGGGAAATCAATAAACTGTTCCCCCCACTTTGGGGGGGTGTTTGAAATTGTCCACAATAAATTATTTTTAAATCTCTAGAGAAGGATATTATACTATATAGTTCGTTAACCTTCATAAAATCTCCCAAATTTTACTGTTAGAGATTGCTCTACAAGTCCCATCTGAACAATTCTGTGCTTAGTCTCTTTTATTCATTTCTCACAGTAGGGAACACTGGGTCAGCTCCTCCAAGTGTCATCGCCTTGAGATCCCTGCAACCACCCTGGGAGGTAGATACACGGCCATCATTCGAAAATAGTGCCTGTGGCTGCCTCCTTCTACGTGGGCACCAGAAAAACATCTCACTTAATCTTCCTGTCTTTTTAGCATTCCAACATGAGGCTCACTTCTGAAAATATTAATCTTTTTGCTGCCAACTTTCCAACTTAGCTAGAAGATTTTGTTTCTGACGATAAAAGTAATATATGCCACTGTACACAATTTTGATGAGGTATAGAAACATAAAAGAGGGACAAAATCACAATCAAAGTGCCCAGATGCAGCAATGACTATCGCTGGAATATATTTCTTTCACTCTTTTAAACATACTGTCCTATGAAATACGGAATAAAGACAAAAGAATACTTGTTACATATGTTAAAAATACAAGGGATAAAAACAAAGCAAACATCAGTGGACCCACCACCAGTTAGTAAAGCAGAACTTTTTGAACCCCTGCTGCCCTTCCCAGGTCCCAGCCCCTTTCATCCCCAGGGACATCAATTATGTGGTTTGACTTTTGTGTTTTCACTTTTACTTTTGTTTACTGTTTTACCGCATGTTTTAAGCAGTTTCATATGGCCCAACTGGGACCCATTCCTAAGCAATATATTCTTTCATTTTGTTTTGATTTTTCTGTAAATTGTACTGCATGATATTTTCCTGCATTTTGCTCTTTCACGGTCATGAGATTTGTTCATGTTGCTTTGCTTAGTTACACTGCGTTTATTTTTTTCACTGCTCTATTGTGTTGCATGAACCACAGTCTTATCTGTTTTTCTTATCTGTTCTACCTTCAATGGATCACACTTTTATTTCTGTGCATAATTTATATATAACTGAGATTAAAATGTGTATATAATTGATGTTTTAATTTTTTTACCTAAAATTATTTAAGATAATTTTGTACATTATTTTTAAAACTTTATAAATACCATGTAAGTGACTTCACAATATTCATTTTATATACATGTAATAATTTGTGTAAACATTTACTTAATGATGCAACTTAATCTTCCTCCAGTTTTTTATCGACAAACAATCCCACAGTAAAAAGCATTAGACAGCCCTGGTGGGGTAGCTCAGTTGGTTAGAGCATCATTCTGATACGGCAAGATTATAGGTTCTATTCCCAGTCAGGGCACATACAAGAATCAACCAATGAATGTATAAGTAAGTGGAACAACAAATGGATGTTTCTCTCTCTCTCCCTTCTTCTCTAAAAAATCAATATAAAAATTTTTTTAATTAAAAAAAAAGCATTAGACACAGCTGAAAAGTGAAATTGTAAAGAAAGAGCTGAAGAAATTACTTAAAATGCAGCAAAGAGAAACAGGAAATGGAAACTGTAAAAAAAAAAGGGTAAGAGCCATGGAGTATAGAATGAAAAGACCTGTCATTTGTCTCATTGAAATCCCATAGGGAATTATGGAAAGAATGTAGGAGAAGCAATATATGAAGAGATAAAGGAAGAATATTCCAGAACTGATGAAACATAAACCCACAGATACAGGATGCACAAAGTGGTATCAAGCAGGATAAATAAAAAGAAATCCACCCCTAAATGCTTGTAAGGAAACAAGAAAACTAAAGAAAAAAAGAGAGAGTTGTGAACAACCAGAGATTTAAATTTTTTAAGTTCAGTTATAAACCTCACAATCTTAAAATTGAATTGGAAGTATCAAAATGAACTTATGGCTTACTTTTCTTTTTAAATACTATGTATTTTTCAGCTCTGTCCTCTGAAGAAATGACAACCAAATAAGAACAAACACCTTTAGTGACCAAATTTTGTTTTCTAAGTACCATCTCTCACTAACACAAACCAGGCAGGAAATATACAAGATGAACCTGGGGGATCTCGCTGAGCCATAAAGTAAAGAAGTTGTCAACAACTACTAGAATAAAGTTAAAAAGTCACAGGAGCCAACTTGAAGGGACATTGGCTAAAGATGGAATAATTTCAGCATCAAAAATAATAATAAATAATGACTACATTTTATTAAGACACCTGAAATATAGGATCTTCCATAATTTCATAATCTCTCACACACACACCTCATCAGTTACCTTGACAAAACATCAACTGCATTTCTGTCAAGTAGGTGTGAAGAAAGGTTTCTAATACATGAATTCCAGTTAATAAATGGAGAAGGAATGATAGAATTGGAAGGAAATTACCACTTCACACCTCTAATTTAGTTATGGATTAATTTAGCTCCAAAATGCAACGACCAAACACAGTGCGCTTCCCTGGCATAGAGCAGTAAAAAATACACAATGCCACCCTGGCCTGTGTGCTCAGTGGTTAGAGAGTTGGCCTGCTCACTAAAGGGTCTCAGGTTTGATTCTCAGTGAAGGGCACGTACCTGAGTTGCAGGTTCAATCCTCAGCCAGGTCAAGGCTCGTGAGGGAGGCAACCAATAGATGACTCTCTCACATTGATGTCCCTCTCTCTCTCTCTCTGCCCCTCCTTCCATCCCTTCCATTCTCTCTCTAAAAAATAAAATAAAATAAATGGAAAAACATTCTCAGGTGAGGATTAACAAAACAAAACAAAAAAAGGATACACGGTGCCACCTATGAGAGGTGTTTGCCAAAATCATTTAACCTAAATCTGGCCAAGGCTCTGTTATAACTACTAACTTATGGGAAATACAGGGGCTAGAGGAACAAGTGAGTTGACACCATGAGGAAGCAATCAATCAGCCAAATCCTGATTGTGGGAAATTCTACAGAATAAATGGCCTGTTTTTATCGACAAATAAAAGGCATAAAAAAGGAAGTGGGGTGGGGCTGGCTGCAATACATGAAAGGAGTCTTAAAAGCCATATCAACTAATGCGCAGTATGGAATTTGTTCGGATGCTGAGTCAAACAAACCAACTGTAAAAAAGGCCTTTTTAGAACAATCAGGGGAATCTGAACACGCATGAGGAATTCAATGATATTATGAGATTAACATAAAAATACAGCAAAGAGTCCTTATCTATCAAAGATACAATCTGATCCACATGTATATATGGAATTTGCTTTAAATATTGTAGCAAAAAGTGCCTCGTGGAAAGGGAGTCGCAGTAAAGGAAACACTGGTGGCAAGAATGTGAACTATGGAAGCCAGGTGCTGAGAATGTGGAAGTTCATTAAGTTCTTCCCTCTATTTTGGGGTACATTTGAAATTTTCCGTAATAAAAAATTTGTTAAAGGCCATCACAAAGTCATGTCACCTACAGAGAAACAAAATTAAGCTGACAAAGATTTCTCAACAGCAAGAGTGGAAAACAGAAGCTAGCAGAATAATATACTCAGAGGATTAAGAGAAAGTACCTGTCGTGCTAGAATTATATATTCAGCAAAACTATTTTGAAGACTGAGGCGAATTAGGGACATAGCTAGGTAAACAGAAACTGAGTTTAGCACCGATAAACCTGTGCTAAAGAATTGCTAAAGAATGTTCCTTCAGGAAGAAGGAAATGATCCTGGAAGGAAGGTCAGAGGTTCAGGAAGGAACAAAGAAGTTGGTAAACATGTAGACAAACAAATGTTGCCTGTATGAAATAATTATAATAATGTCTAATTCATGGGGTTTTAAACCTATTAAAATACCGCACAATAGCACCTTAGAAATATGATGTGTCTCTCCATTTGTTTAGCTTTTCTTCTCTCTTAAGTAATGCTTTCGTTTTCTTCATACAGATGTTGCTCTTTCTATTAATTTAAATTCTAGATATAGCATTTTTATCTTTTTATTGTATAAGATATAAATAACCTGAAATTTACCACTTTAACCATTGTAAATGTGTATGTACACTATTTCAAGTGGATATTGGAATGGTATCTTTTGGTCTTTATGTTTTTTAATCACTTATTATTGGTATGTAGAAAAATTGTTGATTTTTGTATCCTAATCTTGTGTTGGCCTCTTAATTCTCTTGTTAGTTTGAATAGTTTTTCAATTAACTCTCTTTTTTAGGTACATAATAGCAATATCTGCAATAATGACCATTTGGTTTCTTCCTTTCCAAAAATTATTCTTTCTGTCTTCTTGTCGAAGTAGGGCCTTCAGTCCAATGTTGAATAATAGCAACAGTAACGGAAGATTGTGTCTCGGTCTTGCATTTTATGGGAGTGCCTTCAACATTTCACCACTAAGTATGCTATTAATTTCTGGTCATTTCCCTTTGTCATGGTAAGGAAGATTTTTTTCTATTTCTAACTTGCTAAAATTTAATGCATTCTAATAAAACTGAAGTCCTATGTGGTTCAAAGATGTGTTTCATTCAAATCTGGCTTCCAAACAGAAGCCAAGAAGAAATTTCCATTTGTACTCTACTAGAACACACTTTCCAAGAGCCCGTTTTTCTCTCCCTCCCCCAATTTTCTTTTGCCCTGGAGCTATGCTGGAGACCCTTACATTCAAAAACCCCAAAGCTATTTTTAAGCCCCAGTGCAGTGACCTCCTCTCTCCCGTCAATTTTCTTTTCTAATATATGCTTTCTGCCTGGTTTTACTATGTACTTCACCTCTCTAGATAAGGGCCTGGCCTTCCCTCCAGCCTCTCTATTGTGTCTCTCTGGATCATACATCATATAAGGTCCTGGGACCAGCTGGCAAAGTCTCTTCTTTAGAGGGCTATCAATGAGGACACTCGTCCACTTTTAAACTCTCTCATCCCTTGCATCCAGCACAGTCCCTTTAGTTATTCTGCTACCTCTCTGATAGTCCACACCCTCTCTTTCCAGCCCCTTAAGTACCCATGCTTCCCAGGCCTGCCTTTGGCCTGCCTCTTTCGCATGCCTCCCGGGCAATCTCAGCCACCTCAGCATTGCTCACGCCATGATGACCCAAATCTGCATGGGTAACCCCAATCTCTTCCCAGAGCTCCAGAATTGTCTATCAATTGCACAGAACACATCTCCCACAGAGTGTCCCTCAGGACCTCAGGTTCCACAGGTTCAAACCCCACTCACTTTCCCTGACTACCACACCCTGCTCCTCCCTTGAGTTTTGGGTGTCACAGATGGGAGAAACATGGAAGCCACCACATCTCCTTCACACTTGCTCTGCTCATTCACTTGTCAGAACCTTCCCATCAAGGTTTAGCTCACCCAGCCCTCCCAGCACAGAGCAGAGGTGAACTGAGCGCTCTCTCTGCTGGTAATGGGAAGGACTACAATTCCTTTGAGCGGCTGGCTACCAGAGTGGCTGGCGAGAGCAGGATTTGGATTAGGGTCTCTCCGCAGAATAAGGTTGCTTTGCCCTCAGAAAAAATACATGAGATACTAATATTTGTTTCCTGTAAAGAAATGGGCAGCTGAGAGATATGAGGGAGAGAGGCTTTTATTTTGTATCTTTTTTATATTTAGAGTTTTTAACAATGTAAATCTATTCATTATCCAAAAATAAATAAATAGAATTTTAAATGACTCTGGAATATATTTTTTGGATGGAAAGGTTGGGCCCAGTGCACGGAGGATCTTGAAGAGCAAGCCTGGATCAGGGCATTATTCAGAGGCAGTGAAGGCTTTTGGTCAGAATTGTGATGTAATTAGAGCAATGTTTCAGGAAGAGCAATCTGTGAGCTGAGTGTTGGTTGGATTTAGTGAGGTCTGGAGGCCATATGGTCTGTTATAAGGCAATCTCAGTGAGTAAGGAGGTACAGGGTGTAGTCTTGTGCAGCAAGTAGGCCCTGTAAATCCTGTGTCCACCACTTCCTAGATGTGTTACTAAATCTGAGCTTTAAAAAGCGAATAGAATCTTTCTAGTACGGCTATGTGAGGTTTACGCTTGATTGGTAATTCTTGCACAGTGCCTGGCACATAGTGAAAGGCTCAGTAAGCGCCAGCCCTTATTGTTAAGGGAAACCCAGCCCCAGATGGTTGGCTGTGGGATGGGAAGGGGAAGAGCCATAGGGAGGGCGACGTTTATGGGAGGACTAATTAATGGGAGGAGAGAGTGAGAGAACGGCAGTATATGTATGTGTATGGGAGGGAACACAACCCCCCCCGTTTCCTGTGGCATGGCAGCTCCAGAAATAAAACCAAGCAGGCAGATGAGGACAGCTTTTGAGGGAAGCAAGATGCTGAGTCAGGTTTGGGATGCTGGTCTCACACTATGGGCAGGAAGTTGACTAGAGCTGAGAACGGAGGTCAGAACTGTGGGCATAAAGTGGGAGCTGCCAGAAAGCAAGCGTGGCTGAAGCTGGAGGGGGGGGAGCTGTGTGGATCTGGCTGAATAGGGTTGGTAAGAGGTTGTGGAAATGGGGAAGAGACCACCAGAGAAGTGGGGGAACCAAGGGAGACCAGGAGCTCCCAAAGGAAGCATTTCAGATAGAAGGGCAGGGTCAGCAACATTGCCTGCCTCGGAGAAACTGAGGAAGAGGAGTGATGCAGGGCAATTTCATTGGTTGGTAGGGGCCTAGGAAGAGGGGGGGAGAGAGGCGGTGGCGGCTGGGACGTACATGATTCTTTTCAGAACTCCACCTATGGGTTACCCTGTAGTTGTGGTCAAACAACAGCACAAGAAGTGTATACAGGGGTGTTTGTTACACCACTGAAATTCCCCAAAAAATCAGAAATCCTCAATATGGTACGTCTGCATCTGTGTTTGGAAGACTAGGAGCTATAGAAAAGAATGAAGCGATAAAGAAGGTATGGTCTTCCAGATTCTTTAAGTAGAAAAGGCAGCAAAACTTGATCACTTGTATTTTTTAAAAAAGATTATGTGTTCCCCCTGTGTTTCTCTGTCTCTGTCTCTCTCATACGCACACATACACATGCACACACATCTTTGGAAAAATACAAAGAAAAAAGTAACAGAGGTTGCCTGGGGAGCTAGAAGACTGGGAAAAAGATTTGTTCTCATTCTTTATTTTTGAATAACTTGCATATGACCTGGCAATCCCACTCCTGGGTATTTACCCAAGAGAAATGAAAACTAATGTTCTTACAGAAACCTGTTCACCAACATACCTGTAACAGCTTTATTTATTATAGCCCCAAACTGGAAACTGCCCAAATGTCCCTCAACCCGTAATGAACAACCAACCTATGGTACACGGATATGATGGAGTACTACTCGGCGAAAAAAAGGATTGAACTCTTAAAATATGCAACAACAAAAATGAATCTCAAGTGCATTATGCTAAGTGAAAGAAGTCTGCCTTAAAAAGCTACATACTCTAGCATTTCATTTACGGGACGTTTTTGGAAAAGGCAAAAACGACAGGAAAGAACAGATGAGTGTTCGCAAGGGGTTGGGTGGAGGAGAGGTAAATACAAGTAAAATAAGACAGGAGGAAGAAGTGTGGGGAGTGACAGAACTGTTCTATATCTTGATTTGGGCAATGGTTGCAGGGCTCTCTGCATGGGTTAAAACTCATAAAAACATATTCCAAAAAGAGTGAATTTTACTGCATTCACATTTAAATGCTGAGGCTACTTCTCGGTGCGTCTTTGTTCTACCTTGTGTTATGTGTCTCAATGGAAGCAGTTCCAAAAAGAAAATTGTGGCCATTTTGAAGGTTACTTTTAATACTTTTGAGTGCTGTTTTTAGGTTTCTTAACAGGTAACATCAGGCCCTGATATTTAGAAGATGGTGAAATTGAAGGCACTGGCCTCAGGGCCCAGTGATGGATGAGATAGACCTGGATCTGGGTATGGAGTAGGAACCCAGCTCAGGGAAAAGGCTTTGGGGAGCAGGGTGCATGAAGGATGCTTCTATTTTATTTTATATATATATCTTTATTGATTTCAGAGAGAAGAAAGGAGAGGGAGAGAGAGAAGCACCAATGATGAGAGAGTCATTGGGGATCGAGCCCTCAACCCGGGCATGTCCCCTGACCAGGAATCGAACCTCGATCTCCTGGATCCTAGGTCGAGGCTCAATCACTGAGCCACGCCCGGCCGGGCTCAGGGATGCTTTTAGAGGACTGGAGAAGAGAGGAGGGAGGCTGACACAAGACTGGAGCCCTAAGGAGGAAGTAACCTTGGACAGGAGCCATGTACCCGGTGGAGGGGAAGAGTGGAGTGTGCCCAGGTGCAGAGGAGGGAGGTGGTGGGCCACCCCCACATTCCTGAGGGCGATTAGGTTGACACAGAAGGTAGAGTGAGCTGTTCTCAGGGTCTACAGGTTGTGTCTGTTTCTCACCTGGCCTAAGGGGTTAGGGAGAGGGTGGGCCTGGCTCCTGGGACGGTGATGGCCAAGATAGGCCTGGCTCTGAGTGTGTATAGCAGCGGGGGAGGGGGGAGCAGGCCCCAGGGCATAATCACAAAGGAGCTGGAGTCAGGGCTTATCAACCTCATCTGAGCCGCCACACTCCACTTGCCCTCACCCCCATTGCTCCAGCCCACTGCCCAGCCAGGGGACAGGGTGGAAATGGGCTCTCCTGGATTTCATTCATTTCTGCAGTTAATTGACCTTTAAAGCATGTCCCACCTCTGACAGCACCTCCAGAGCAGAAGCAATCAGGAGGGAAAGCAGCATAGTAACAAAAGCTCACACTCACCGACCTCCTCCGGCACCGTTCTTAGGGTTCTGCAAGTATTAACTCATTTTATCTTTCCAAGTCCTTGAGGGAAGGAGGCATTATTATCTATGCTCATTTTACAGAAGAAACTGAGACACAGAGAGGTTAAGAAACTTGCCCAAGGCGACATAGCTATATAATAAGAACTGCCCAGCCAGGCGTGGCTCAGCAGTTGAGCGTCGATCTAGGATCCAGGCGATCAGGGTTCGATTCCCGGTCAGGGCACATGCCCGGGTTGCGGGCTGCAGCTGATCACTGACTCTCTCGACGTTGATGTTTCTATCCCTCTCTCTCCCTCTCCTTTCCTCTCTCTGAAATCAATAAAGATATATTTCTTTAAAAAAAAGAACTTAGGTTTTGAGACTGGAGTGGGATTTGGTTCCATCTTTAAGACTGGGCTATCCCAGTTGGGGAGGAGATCTGGGCCCCTTGTGCGGAGTGTTTTGGGTTCTAGTTCTCTGTCTCTTCCCCCCACCCCAGGAAAGACCTGGAGGTGGGGTGGGCAGTAGGCAATAGTTCAATCTGGTTCATAATGGTTTAAAGAGACCTCAGGGCTGATGCTTGAATCGGTAGCAAATGCAGCCAGCGCTGCCACCCTGTGGTCATGCCACTGAAGAACATCTCTCCCTGACCCTCTGGGACCTGGAATGGGAAAGACTCGGGTTCCTCTCCAGACTGGGGCTGGAGTTGTCCCTGAGGGTTTGATGGGCAAGCCTCTCCTAAGAGGGCCCCAGAGCCCCATCAGTTTAGGCAGCATTTTCCCATAATGTTCATGAAATCTATTTAGAGGATCACAACCAGTATTTTTAAAGGGAAAATTAGAAAAGCATAGAAAACACAAGAGTATACAATATGTCCTAAGAACAAACATCATTTCATGAAACCTGTTTCAAATATATATACACGTGTGTACTTGGATCTACTGATCCCAGTATTTTTCACTAATACACGAGATCAAAAAGATTGAAATATACTGATTCAAGAATCTAGACTTCCTGGAGTTAAGAATCTATTTTCTTCAATTTATGATAACTCCTACATTCTCCTCTGTGCTGTTTTTTAAAACATAGCTATTTCTTTTTTTCTAACTATTCCTCACTACAGTTTTTTGTTTTAATTATAGAAGCAATATAAGAACACATTCTGGTTGTAAGAGTCAAGCACGTCAGGAGAGCAGAGAGTAAAATGAGAGCTCTCGCCTTCTCCCCACCCCACTCCCAGGCACAGAGGTCAGCCTGAGCAGCCTGTTGGTGTGCTTCCTCTGGCTCTTTTTCATGGACAGCCAGGTACATGGGTGCGTGTGTGTGTTATTTTCACTCATATTAAATTAAGCTGTATGTACTGTGTCTGCAGTTTTTTTCACTTACAGTATCTTCGAGATCTTGTACTGTCCATATATGTAAATTTATCTAATTTCTTTTAAGGGCTGAGTGATATTCCACTGTATGAATGAACCCTACCTCCTTAGCTTCTCCCCTGTAGGTTCCTCACCCGATTGTCTGCTGCCCCCTCCTATGAGCCCTGGCCTCTTTTTCCCAAACACCCTTCCTCCCCTTCTCTCTCTAGTGCACTCATCTCCCTCATCCTACTCCCCTCCCCCCCAGCAGCAGCCTCTAGGCTCTTCCCCCCAGCCTCTGTCCTCTCAGCATTGGCCAGACCCTGGCTGGCAGCAGCCACAGCCTGGCATGAGGGAGCCCCCAGAGCTTGAAGACATTCACGGAGGATGCTTAGCAACACTCTGATTTAATTGGGTGAAACATCCATTAGGGAGGATTCTCACTTTCCAGACAGCCTGTGAGTAAACATGTCGAGAAGAGAAGAGTGAGGTGTTGGTGAAAGCTGTCATTCACCCTGGCTCCTCCCCCACCCCCACTCCCCAGCTGGGGAAGGGGACCTTGAAGGACTGCCCAGATGTTTCTGCAGGCTGGGCCTGGACAGGCTGGAGAGGCAGGCCTCAGAGAGTCTGTCCAAGAGGAGGGAAGCTGGGGCTGGGGGCACTCGGCCCCAGTACCACATGTATGAGGAATGCTGTTATGGTCTGCAAACCCTGCTCACACCAGATAGCTGGCTACAGAGGGGATTTAATTTGAGAACCCAGTCACAGAAGTGTTGGAAGAGTTGAAAACGGGATGGTGAGGCAACTCCAATATTAACAATTGCAGGAAGTGGCCACTACCCCTGGAGCCTGACAGCTAGAGGGATGAGATGGTGTTTACCAGAGCTAAGAGCTGGGGCTACCAAGTCAAAGCTACAACTTGGAGGGGACAACAACCAGGAGCTGGTGTCATTTGGGGGGAAGTGCTTGCACAGAAGCTGGCTGCACAGAATCAATGCTACTGGAAACAAGAGAAAGAGAGAGAAAGAATGAGAAATACCCTGGGCTTTTCCCCTTCTCCTGTCCTATAGCCTCCCACCAGGGCCTCAAATTGGTTGAACACAGCAGGAAACCAATGAAGAGAGCAGTCTGGGAAACATAATTTGCAGGGGTGAGATCCCTGAATCTGGGACAGAGTAGGGGAAGGGCAGGACATAAATGGATGTTCAAAGAGGCAATGACCAACACATGAGCCGAGCAGCTCAGAGGCCAGGCTGGCACTGGGTCTGCTGGTGTGAAAGGTGAGGATTTTGGGGGGGGTGGAAGGAGACCTGTGTTAGGTGCTGTGTTGTGGGTGTGCAGGAGAAAAAGCAGGCATGGTTTACGCCTATGCTTGTTAAGGTTCTGTGTAGAAAACCTCTCTGGGCATTTTAACCAAGGAGAGATTTAATATAGAGAATTAGGTGCTTTCAAAATTACTGGAAGGGCCAAAACGGTGGGTTTTAACCTGAATATCCAGGAATGATTTCCAAAAGAATCCTGAACTGGCACTCCAACCCCTGAGACCATTCTTTGAACTATAAGTTTGAAACCATTGCAGCTGCAGTACAAAGATCAAGAAACCAGAATCAAGCTACTACTGATATTGTCACCACTTTCCTTGACTCTTGACTCCCAGAAGCTAAAAAATGAACTATCGAAGCTATTGCAGAAAAAAAAAATAATAATGTTTCTACAATCGTGGTAGTCATTAGAAACAATCAGAGGCAGAAAACAGCCTTGGCCTCATGTCCACCTTCCAAATTTCAGTGTAACTGATTAGTACAATTCTATTCACTTCCAGAACCCTAGCTGCAAGGGAGTCTGGGAATGTAGTTTTTAATTTTCCAATCTCTCCAGCCAAAAGGAGGGTGGCATGGGAAGTTGAGGGAGCCAATCCTCAGTACATACCACTCCACTCTTGGGAGACTCAGCGAGGTGGAGGAAACAGTGCAAGATTGTGGACCACACTGTGTACTAGGGGCTCTAAATGATACAGAAGTTCTTAGAGGGCAGCTGGCCCAATGGCCTCCCAGAGTGGTGAGCTAACATGCATGTACATTCATGAGGGCCAGCCCCTGCACCAGCTCATTCTGTCCTCCCACTTACCTCATGAGATAGGGCCTAGTACATCCCGTTTACTCACAAGGAAACTGAGGCTCAGAGAGGTGAAATAACTTTCTCAAGAACACACGCCACTACAGGGCAGAGCTGGGCATAGAACCAGGACTGCTTGATACCAAAGCTCTGGCTGGGTGTTAAGAGAGGGATGAAAATAAGGGTAGATGGGGTGGGGGTGAGGGGATAGGGGCTGAAGGAAGACTCTCCAGGTGAGAGGCCCAGCATGAGCAGAGGCACCAAAGGGTCTGAGTGACTTGGTGAGCATGAGCCTCATTGAACAGGAGGTTTGGTGAGAAGTGGGCATGCTGAGAAAGAGGGCAGAAAAGGAGTGAGGCCATGCTTGGGAGGAGATTGCCTGCTGCACACAGCGTGAGAGCACTCAATGAGCACTAAGGGAAGGGGGCAGCAAGACATGGCACAGGAGCAAGGGCCCATAGGGAAAGGGACAGGAACCAGTGAGGGAATGAGCAGGGCCAATGTCAAAGGAGGAAACCTCATTCCTCCTCCAGAAAGCCTTTTTGGATTACCTCCACTGGGTGCTCCTGGAATCAGGGCCGGGTGCATGCTGTGTTGTGTGTGCAATTGCCCAGGCCCCATGCTCAGAAGCAGCACCCATGCTTGGTTTAGTGCTCCACCATCACCATCTTTAAATTCTCAATAATTTTTTAACGAGGGGCTCTGTATTTTCATTTTGCACTGGGCGCTGCAAATTATGAAGTTAGTCCTGCCTGGAATGACGAATAATTTTTAAAAGGTTTTCGTGACTCCTGGGGATTCAGGGGGCTCCTTGCGGACCTTTCAAGGAGGGTGGCTTGAAGGCCTTAAAGGCTTCCTCCTGTTGTTTTTGATTTCATGTGCATCCCCGATTCCTGGACCTCACATGCACCTGGCACATTCCTTTATAATCATGCGTGACTTCCCCAGATCCTATATGCAGTCCTGCTCTAAATGCTGTGAAGCAGGACCTGTGTTGTCTCTTAGTGCACTTCGGCCCCCAGCCCCTCGAACTCCACAAGGGCCATGCACACAGTGGGTGCTCCATGGGACTTGCTGAGCCCACCCCAAGGGCCAGGCTGGTCCTTTTCTGCAGCTTGAGCAGGAGTGGAGAATGGGGAGAAGGAAGGGTGACCGTGTGTGTGTGTGTGTGTGTGTGTGTGTGTGTGTGTGTGTAAGAGCAAGAGAAAAACAGAGGGAGGGAGGGGGCGCATAAAACAGAAACAAATAAAGAGTTCAAATGTGAAACGATTAAAAAAATAAATCGAAGGGAGTGAGATAAGGCAGTGGAGCCTCTGCTCCCTAGTTAACATTCATTGGATTGAATAATCAGGCTTCATTATCTCAAATTGTCTGCATATTTGCCCTCAAAATGCTAATTTACAGTTGGCTGGGAGCAGTCTCGGCCTATTTTGACTAAAATATTATTTCACTTTATTGAGCATTGTTCTTAGCTGTCGGGCATCTTGGTTTGGGAGGGAAAGGAGGGGACGAAATAGAGGGAGAGAGGAAAACATTTTCTATCAAAGCGCTGCCCCGCTCCAGTCTGATTATGGGCTCCCTGTTTTGCGTAGAAATGGCATTTCTAAGCCTCCAAGTAAAATTAGAGTCTTTATCATTTTCTTTTAGGGGATAGACCGTTTATCATTAATCTCAGAGAAAGAAATAGAAGAAATAATTTTTTTTTTTTCTGTTTTACTGAAGATGTAAAAAATCTTGCTGATCGTATCCCCCTCCCTGAGTGCTGAAGCAACCAGCTCCCTCCTGCTCCTCGGCTTTCTTTGTGACCTCCAAAGGCCCTGAACTCTCTGCCTCTTGCCCTTCTCTGTCCTCCAGGCCCCAGTGATCAAAATAACATGGTCGGAGACTACTCACATCAAGCTCATGGCTTTTGCTGGAGTTTCCCAGAGTCTCAGCCCTGGAAATCTAGAGATGTGAGCTCCAAATTTTATTCTAGAATTGAGCTAGAAAGATACTGGCCTCCTCGGAACTAAAAGTCCGCAATAGTCCTTCAAGTCTTTGTTCACATGTGAGCACGGTGTTCCAGGCAGCAGGACGTGGGCCCGGGGCTGGTTTTCAGTCTGGAGTTGGGCTGCACTGCTGCGTCCACATTCCCTTTCCCCCGCCCAACGTCCCTTGTGAGTGAGGACAGGAGCTGGTGTTAAAAGGTATCTGGATCAGCCCTCTGCCAGGCTAGTTCTGTCTGTGGTTAGAGTCACAGGGAAAAGAACCTTAAAGTTGTTCTATTCCAGCTTCCTTAATCAGATACAAAACTGAGGCCAGAAAGAAGTTAGTGGTCAGAGGTTACAAATCTAATCTCAGTGATTCCTGTGACTGTTCAGGAGGCTTCTCTTCACTCCTCTATCAGACTTTCTTTTTTCTTTTTAATACGTTTTTTTATGGATTTCAGAGAGAGGAAGGGAAGGGAGAGAGAGAGAGACAAAAATATCAATGATGAGAGAGATTGATCGGCTGCCTCCTGCAGGCCACCCACTGGGGCATGTACCCTGACCGGGAATTGAACCATGACCTCCTGGATCATAGGTCAATGCTCAACCACCGAATCACTCCGGCTGGGCAAGACTCCTTTCTGATGCCCTTTTTAGTCAAGGTTCCCATTTTTTTGTCGTGTCTTTTCCATCCTAGCTCTCTCATGAGTGACAAGCGGCCATCCTGGCACTCTGTGGAGGTGAGAAGATTCTGGATTGCTGGTGCCTTCCTTCCGCCCTGCCCTCGCTGTGAAGGCCAGCCCAGGACCCAGGAGACTGAATGCCCAGCTAACAGGCCTCCAGCTACCCTGCTCTGAAACCAGGCCCTCCGCAGCCAGCCAGGCCTTCCCTTGTCTTAAAAGCCTGAGGAGGAAGTTCTCTTCTCCACCCTAGAGGAACTGGGAGTTACAGGTGCCAAGGCCAAGGTCCAGGGTCACTGTGTATAGTTGGGCAGGTTGTACACTGAACAAGGGCACCTGGCCAGGTGGGCAGTGGGGCTGAGATCCTGCGCCTGCTTCCTTCACTGAGTCCTGTGCCCTGGCATGGAGCTGCTGCTGCCCAGAAGGGTGCCATATGGGCTAGCCCTGGCCCTCCAGAGCTGGCTTCCTTCTCTATCCCACCTGCCCCAACCATCTGAGCTGCAGACCTTCTCTCCTTCTGAATTGTCCTGAGCTTGAATGTATTGCCTGGATTGAGCCCAGACTTGATGTTCCCACTCCCCCATCCCCTACCCTGGATCCATGTGGTGCATGAGGCCTTGCCATTTGTATTCAACAGGATTTGAAGCCTCCGGGCACTGGCTTCTGTCTACTAATGGCAGCCAGCACCTGTCTCTGGGAGGGTCTCCATGCCATGGTCACAACAGTTACTGCTATCTCTCAGCTTCCTGACCTCCTGAAGCAATGGACTTCCCAGATGCTCCGTTCATGCCTCTGTCAGGCTTAGAGACAGCAGCCTCTAGCCAAGCATAGGGTCACTGGACAGGGATATCACCACGCATTTTACCCAGAGGCTTCTGGAAGGCAGCTTCACAATACAGCCTGCAGGCAGGCACTCCAGCCACCTACATGCACGCAGAGCAGACATGACACCTCCATTCCAGCCAGCACTGCACATACTCTATAGACACGCCAGACAGCCACCACTTACCCTCATCATTAGAAAACACTAAAAACACACAGACACAACCCAGGAGATAGCACATACACACCCACACTCAGCAGACACACACACCCAGCCAACACCCCCCACCAACCTACACTCACATCCAACAGAATCCATATACACCCTCCACTGACACCACACACACAGACACCTCCCCAAGCACATATACACACATATTCATACACAGTGGACACCACACACACACAGCAGATATACACATTCCCACCTGCTCGCAAGTGCATTGTCACATTCATTGGAGTTGGTGGCCATGCACCTAGTATGATATGAGGAAGCTGAGAAGCTCCCACGGCCCACCCCTACATACATCAATTACTGAACATGAGGACAAGATCCACAGCTTCCGGACGCAGGACCCAGGCTGCAGCCAACTCTGTCACTGCAAAGACTTATGGCCTGGATCACTTTCCTTAACCAGAAATCAGGCATTAGGAGGATGTGTCCAAAGTCCCCAGATGGGTGTGAGGCCACAAGTATTCACCATACAGCATGTATTGAGAGCCACCCTGGGCTTTGTGCTGCAAGGCAGAGAAGGAACTCCAGGCCAGGCTTGGTCCCTACCCTCAGGGAGTTGGCATCTGGCGGGAGGGAGAAGTGGGGCTTGGTATCAGGGGACGTGAGAATAAAAACACATTGATTGTGCAAATTCACACTCAGGCAGAGGGACTGAGGGTTAAATGGGGTCAGAGGTAAAGCCAGCATCCCCGGCGGTGGCTACTGCAGCTGGCCATGTCTAGAGAGAAGAATTCAGACTTGGGATGAGGAAGGTGGAAGATACAGGGTCATTTAGTCATTCCTCAGCTATATATTTATTTAGTACTCACTGGCTACGTAGGTACTGCTATTGGTAGTGCCTTTGAGGGATGAGGTCCCTGCCTCATGCAGCTTCTGTCCCAGCTGGGAGACAATGGGTACCAACCAGGTGAAGAGTGAGCAGGATCTCAAGGTGGTGTCAGGCTCTGAGGCAAATCCGCAGGTAATGGGCAGTGGCGGGGGCTGCCTCAGGCCAGGAGAAAGCTCCCTTAGGGCAATGAGGGTAGGCCTGAGACTAGGGTGAGGCAAGGAGGCCCTGCCTCTCAGGTGCTGACCTTGCACTTGTATGACCTTGAGAGAGAATACCTGTGCCTTCTTGAATGTGTACCCTCAGTGGCTCCTTACCTGCCTCACCCAAGTCCCAGCCCTGTCCAGGGCTATTAAGGAGAGGCACTGAGACATGAGGTCCTAGTTTGCTATAGAGTCCTCTTAGCCCGATTTCTCTCTTACATCTGCCTTTGTGTTCCATCTGAAGAGCTCCTCTTACCTGGCCCAGCCTCCACCCTGAGCCCCAGCTTTTCTTCCCTGGGCCTCAGGGTGTCAGAGGAGGCCCCTGCTCCTTGAACCCTCCAGGGCCATGCCCTTGCACACAGAAGCCAAGCCTTGAACTATGGGACAGAAGGCCAAGGCTGTTTTCCTGGCCTGGGGTGGCTGTCGCAGGAGGGAGGAGTGCATGCTGGAGGCCTGACAGAAGGCTGGGATGAGGGAGGGAAGAAACAAAACTTACTCCAGCTGGGAACCAGGTCTTGACCCTTTGAAGCCATCACTCAGGCCTCAGTGGGCTTGCCCCCAAAGGCTCCCATATCACCCTGTTTCTCTCTTCTCCTGTACTGACCTCTCATTAACTACCTGTGGTAAAGGCCTTGTCTGTTTGCCAGCTTGGAGCACTTGGCACTCTGCAGTCCCCCCTCCTGTGTTCAGTGAATGAATGGCTGAATGAGGCTGCTCTGAGGCCCAGGCCCCTCTGGGGAGACCACAGAAAGTGGGCCCTGGCCACTGCTGTAGCACTGGGGCCTTGAGACTGGAGGGTGGTTTGGGGCACACAGGGACCTCCCAACCCCCAGCTTCATAGTGGGTCTCAGGGTGTCAAGCCCACCCAGGCCCCTGTGGACGCTCTGTACCCCCTCCCTCATCAAAAGACAGGGTGGCCTGGGGTCTCAGGTCCCTCAGCTTGGGGTGTGCCTAGGAAAGTTTGGGGTGTTCCCCTTCTTTCTCTCTCACCTCCATCTTTCCCCTGGCAACCTGGGGCACAGGGAAGACTAGAGTGGGGGTAGGGTTGTGACTGCCTCCTAAGCCCAGGGTGAGGCTTGGGGCGTCCCTCCCAGAGCCTGGCTGAGCCCTCGGCTCCCGCCCTAATCAATGGGCGGCAGACGGCGGGAGGCACCGGCCGGAGGATTAGGGCGGAGAAGGGCAATTACAGCCGACCGGCGGCGCTCGGCTTTCCTCGGGCGCGACTCAAATGCCACATTTCGGATGCAGCGCCGCGCGTCCGCTGTTTGCTCGGGGGGCGGGGGCCCCGGGGCAGGAAGCCAACTCGCAAGTGTATCGGAGATTAGGGGCCGCGGCGGCGGGGCCGGGCGCTGGGCAAACACGGCGCCGCAGCCTCAATCCCCCGGCCTCGATTCCGCCCGCGGCCGCGCTGCCCGGCCGTGACTCCGCCGCGTGCGGGGCGCGGCGCGGGGGCGGGGGCGGGGGCGGGGGCGCGGGCCGGGGCGCGGGGGAGGCCCGCCGCCTGAGCCCCCGAGCGGGCGGACGGAGGGCTCTGCGCTCCCGAGCGGGCGACTCGGAGGAGAAACGCACCGGGCGGGGGTGCAAAGGCTTTTTTTTCCCTTCCAATCTTTGGGAATTTGCACCTTTCCCTTAAAGAGCACTCGGGTGGAGGACCACCAACGCCCGTGAAAACTGCGCCGTTAGCACAGATCATGATGACAGGACGAGGGAAAGAAGGGCACGGGGGAGCGAGCAGGGCCCGCGGGGCGCGGGGGACAGGAGGGCGGGGAAGGGGAAGGGCGAGTGGAGGTAGCCCCGGCAAGTCTCCTTTCGTCCACCCTCGTGGGTTCGCCCCCAGCCTGGCTCTAACCCTCCCCCTCCCCGCTCCTCCAGCCCTCGTCGGCCTGGTGGGGCGAAGGGAAAGAGCTCCTGGGGGGCGGTGGGGAAGAAAAAGAGCCAAAAGGGTAGATGTGAAGCCAGAGCGCCGGGCCTTCGCCCTGGTGCGCACCCGCGGCCGCAGCCTTGCCAGGGTGCCAGCTGCCCCAGGGCCCTCGCGTCCGGCGGCCCCGCGGGGGCGGCGCCCCCTGGTGTGCATGGGCCTCTCTGCTCCGCGCTAAACGCCTCCCCAGGCCTGAGTCCTCCGCTGCTCTGGGAAGTGAGCCTCGGACAGCCTGTCAGCAGCCCCAAGGAGCCTGTCCAGAGTCTGGAAGTCCAGATCTTCCAGGGCCCCTGAGGTCGGAAAGACAGCCTAAGACTCCGGAACAAACTCGTCTCCTTGGCGCTGTGGGACACCCGCGCACGGGCCTCTGCCTCGTCCCCAACTAGAGAGAGCTCCTTCTGCCCTGACCCCGCCCCAACTCACCCTCAGTCCTTACTACATCCAGTTCCTGAGCAGACTGCAACTCCTCCAAACATGCCTTTACTCAGGCTTCTTGGAGAGTCCAAATCCTGCTCACCTACCAAAACACAGGTGGCTTTTAACTTCTTCCACCAGGAAGATCTCCAGGGTTTCTCCAGCTCAGAGGCTCTTTGAACCAATTTAGCATCTGATTCCATCTCAGGAGCCCTTTGGGTGGGTGGAGGGGGTGCCTAGCCTTCTCTCTTCTCCTTCAAAGACAGGCTACATGTTCTGTTGGAGCTCGGAGATTTGGCCAGGGGTAGGGTTTTCCCCCACCTCCAGGCAGATGCTGGAGCTTGAAAGGGGAGTTGGGCTGGTCCCTGGGGCACCTGTGCCCACAGGGTCCCCTCTCCCTCAGAAGTGACATAGTTTCCCTCCCAGAGAAACCCCACCAGTGCCTCACTTCTACAACTGGCTCCTATGCATTGCCCCCACCCCTAACCTCGCCCCACCACGGTCCTTTGGGAGATAAGGGCACTTTGTAATTTTCCCTCTTCTGGGAGTAGTTATAAAGTCCTTTATTTTGCTGTTGACACTTAGGAACTGAACCAGCAAGCTCCCTCCCTTCCTCTTTACCCTCCCCCAAGTTCCTTAGTGAGCTGCTGCGCCCTCCAGAGAGACCAGATCAGGTAACTACCAGTTCAAGAGGTAGGGGGCTCAGCCCTCACCTCAAGAGAGATTGTGCCTAAACCCACAAGGATCTTCCCCTTACTATGACTGGGCATCCTGCCCAGGCAACTTTTGTGAAGGGCAATGCAGCAACATCAACATTTCAAATGAGCTTCTCTGTCTTCCTGGGAATTACACATTTAAGAATCTCTCCTAAAGAATATTTGCAGGGATCACGGTGCTCTTAAGGATGCTTGTCATGGGTGGAAAGGGAAAAATATCTTAAGGTCCATCAGTAGTGGACTGGCTCAACCATTGCATCTGTACAACCATTTATTAAAAAAGAGGTTAACCAAGGACTCGGACAATGGTGGGGAGAGGGACTAGGGAGAAGGATGGGAAGGGGTGGAACGGGTCATTGGGGAGAAAAAGGGACATCTGTAATATTTTAAACAAAAATAAAAAATTTAAAAAAAATTTTTTTAAATAAAAAAAGAGGTTGAGCTTTCTATACTGACTCTGAAGTGTGCAATATATATCAAGTGAGAAATAAAGCAAGTTAAAGAACAATTTTATAGTTTGATGCATTGATTTTGTCAAAGTCATAATAAATACAGTACATATGTTAGTGTATACAGGGAATAGAAATAAACCTACACAATACTGTTCACGGAGGTTATTTTGTTAGAGGATTATGGAGAGGATTTCGTTTTCTTAATAGTAATTGTAGGATTGTTTTATTTTTATGCAACATGTACGTTAGTTTTGGAATCAGAAAAAAGAAAAAAGTCTATGAACCCATGTCAGGTCAGAAGGACCTTGACTGCGATCACATTTGGGGCTGGCAAGGAGTGTGATCTGGCAGCAGAAAGATTGGTCCCCACGTACACACCGCCACCTCCCCGGTGTGATCTGCGTAGGAGGACAGTCACTTTCCTCGCCTCCCTTTTCTTCTGGGAGGAGGGGGATGTCTGTTCCTCCCCCTCAGTTAGGAAGCCTTGACTCCCTCAGCTGGAGGACAGCGGCCGTGGGCGCCCCACACAGGGTCCCCCCTTGCTCCTCGCCACCAGGGCTCTACCGCCCTCTGTTCCCTGCATCGCGCCGCACCTCCGCGACAGGGACTTCATTTCCCCAGTTTCTGAGTAGTCTTTTGCAAACCGATCCTAACTCCTTGGCTCCAGTGTAAAGGGCCTAACGCCTTGGTTCCTGTGTAAAGGCCTCTCCCTCTCCGAATAGCTGCTCCCTCCCAGACACGCGCCTTTGGGGGGCTGCTGAGATCCAGAGGTCTAGTCGCCCCTTGCAACCTTGGGTACCGGCACCCACATCACACAGTCTGCGCGCGCCCCCTGCTGCCTGCCGCGAGAAACGACACGTCCGCAGGCCCTTCAGAGCTTGGTCCCAGGTCCTCTCCACCTCTCTCAAGGAGGCGCGATCTCTTGGCCCCACTGGGACTGCACCCAGGCAGGACAGGCACTTAAAAAGCATAATGGTGCCTCTATGAATGGGCTCAGCACCCTTTGAGGCTGTCATCCCATTTCACAGGGGCCCTGATGCTTTCCTGTACCACAACACGCAGCGAGTTAGATGTAGAACCAAACCAGGGCCTTTGTATCCTGACAGCAAGTCCAGACCTCTACAAGCCACCGACGGAACTGAGGGCTAAAATTCTCCAGGGCACTGTACGAAGAACTCTGTAGAGACTGAGAAAACTGGGTCTTGCCTCCCAGGAACCTAGAGCTCCAGAGCAGGCATGGGCCTGATTCTGTGCCCTGTTAGTTGCCCACACAGGCCAGCTTTAGGAGTCCCCATTCTATCCTTGAGCATAGCCTACTCAGGCAGTGAGCATTGACAGGGTTCTCCTCAGCACCGAGTCCAGATGTGTTTCCAGCCAGCAGAGAAGCACCAGCCCAGGAAAGCTCCAGGAGCATCCCCTCCCCCAGGGCTGGGCTGTGAGTTCCCTGGGGAAGGAGGAACAATGCAAGGTCATGGCCAGGGGAGCCTGGAGGGAGGAGAGGGTGCCTCTCCTTTCTGGCATGTACCAGCTGTGTCACCTGGATAAGTGGCTCTCCCTCCTTTCTGAGCCTTGTGTTGCTTACTTGTTAAGTAGCATTGATGATTTTTCACAGGTGTAGTGAGGATCCACTGCTTGATTTCCATAAACAGTGGTCCCCAAAAGCCGTAGATCCCCGAAGGGTCTCCAGTGACATGATCTAACCCTGTTTACTGGAACCACTCTCGCTGCTGAGTTGAAGATGAGAATGGGCAAGGATGGAAGGAAGGGCACCGGAAGGTAGCTACTGCAGTGACCCTAGCAAGAGATAGGAAACTTGACGCCCAGTTGCATCAGTGGAGGTGGTCTGATGAAGCCAGATTGGGAATATATTTTGAAGGTAAAGCCTTATGAGAATTATACTGATGAACTGGCTGTGAGGATGAGAGAAAGAGTGGATCCAAGGATGACACTAAATTTTTGGCCTGAGCAGCTAGAAGGATGAAGTTGCCATTCTCTGGGATGTGAAAGGCTGCAGAGGAAGTCAAATAGGGACGAATGAGAAGTGAGGCCCCCCAAACTTTCACAATGTGAATGTGCACAAGTCTGATGTAAGCCAGGTGTGTGACTCCAAAACCCTTTGTTCTTCCATTCCTGCCTGCCCCAGAGAAAAGGCAAAGCAAGAGGGGTCCTATGTCCCTGCTCTCCTCTGCCTTCACCCATGCCAGCATATTCTGGGGAAATTACACCTTTAGACACTGGATTGCTGTTAGTTTTTTACCTGTTGCATTCTGTGAGCTGAATTCATCTTCAAAGATCCATCTATTTCATGAACAAGCATTGTCATCATTATTGGCCTTAGCCCATGAGATTTCCCAGATGACTGATCCTCTCACAGACCTCCCATTCTACGAAAGAAAGAGTTAGACCATACAATGTGTTTAGGTTATCTGCTGTTGTGTAGCAAACCACTCTAAAACTTTGTGATTTAAAACAACTATTTTATCCGCTCACAACTCTGAGGGTCAGGAATTGGGCAGGGCCCAGCTGGGATGTGCTGCCTCACCTGGTGCCAGCCAGGATCTCTTATGAGGTTGCAATCAGGGCTGGCTTAACGGACGTGAAACCTATGCAGTTGCACAGCTCTCCACGTTCAGAGAGACCAGGCAGTTGGTTTAAGGCCCTGCTATTGCTGTCTTGAAATTCTTAATATATTTTTAATATATCTTTATTGATTTCAGAGAGAGGAAGGGAGAAGGAGAGAGAGATAGAAACATCAATAATAAGAAAGTGGTCATTGATCGGCTGCCTCCCACATGCCCCCTGACTAGGGATAGAGCCTGCAACCCAGGCATGTGCCCTCACCTGGAATCGATCCTCAATCTCCTGGATCCTAGGTCAATGTTCAAACAGCTGAGCCATGCCCGGCTGGGCTCTTAATAATTTTTGAACAATGGAACCTATGTTTTCATTTTACACTGGGCTCCACAAATTAGGTAGTTAGTCTAGGTTGCAAGCAGATGGTAGCTGGGACTGAAACAGTCAGGATAGTTTTATTCACAAATATAAGGTCTTGGCAGGTTTGGCTGGGAGGCTGGGACTTCTCTCATCCTCTCCAGCTGGCTAGCTTGGGCTTCTTCACAAGAGTGAGCATCCAATATGGCAAAGGGAAAATTTCAGGTCATAAGGCCCAGTCTCAGAAGTTATACAGTGTCACTTTCTCCACACTCTGTTGACCAAAACAAGTCATAGGGCTAGCCCAGATCCAAGAAGAGGGCATGGGGAAATAGCAAGGACTCTTTGCAATAGAGCATGTGGGAAACATATCCTTCCACACCATGTTTATGTCCTATATTCCCAACAGGCCCAAGTTTTCAAGAGGACAAGAGAAAGATGCCCCTGCTATTTTTGCTCCTGCCTTCTCCCTACCTCTGTCACACTCCCCAACTAAAGCTAGTTGAATTGGTTTGTTTCAGGTAAGGTCGGGGATCTGTCTTGTCTACTTAAACCCTGAGAATAACTAGAGGACTGGCTTTAGCCAGAGAGGCTGTGAGGTCTGTTGATCACTTTAACAAGTAAGGTGGTAGAAAAAGGGTGGGTTAGGTGAATAAGCATAGGAAGCTTGGGGACATGGCTCTACCCCCTCCCCACTGAACAGTGAGGACAATTGAAATGAGGAATTTAAAGCAGGTACAGAGCCAGACTAGCACTAGCAATACCTAGGAGTGTGTTAGAAATGCAGACTCTAAGGATCCAACCCAGAACTATGGAGTCAGGATTAACAATTGAACCAGATCCCGAGGTGATCTGTATGCATGCTAAGGTTTGAGAAGCTGGTAGATCTAGAACAGTGTTTCTCACCTTGGTTGCACAGCAAAATCACCTGGGAAGGTATTAGAACTCCCACTAACCGGGCCACACCCCATACCAACTAAATTAGTATCTCAGAAATGAGACCCCAACATTAGGATACTTTGCTCCTCACTAGGCAGTTCCCCTGGTGAATGAGGAGGTCACATTCCAAAGCCTTTCTGACTCAGGACTTCTCATTGGACAAGCCCCACTTGGCTCTTCTCTGGAAAGCAAGAAACGAGGGCTGAACTTCCAGTGGGGTCCAACCCTCCCCTCTCCTCATCAGGAGCTTGTAGACACTGATTTTCCCAGATTATTCTCTGGACCCTGGAAGCTCTGAGTTGGACCCATAATCCCCCTTCCCACGCCCACCCCTGTTTGAAGCCGGGGCTCCCGGGGGCAACTCTCCATGTAAGTGTGAACAGCAAACAAATCAGTCTGGACACAAACAAGGGCACTTCCTTACAGGAACCTCAGTTTGGTGCTGAACAAACAGGCAGCCTGAGCCCCCACCTTACTCCTAGACCCCCAGCTGGCGGCAAGGCCCGGCCTCTGCACCTGGCCTGGATAATGAGGTTTCCCATAACTCCCAGAGCCCCCTCCCCACACCAGTTCTCTCCCAACCTGCCCCTAGTCCCTGCACTCTACCTCTCCAGCCTTACTAGGTGGTGACAAAGGCTTGGTGAGAACCCCAGAAGCCCACTTGTGGAAGAGCCTCAAAAAGGTTACAATGGGCTAAGGGAAAGTCTGGACTGATATGCAGGACCTGTGACAAGTCTTCCCTTTCTGCCTGACCAACGCCACCCGACATCTACCTGCAAGACATACACCCACAGCCACCACCACGACCACTACCAACGGCAGCAGCAGCACATCACCGTCATCTCTATTATCATCTCTTCCGAGCGCAGAAACCTCTTCCTAGGTGTCTCCCCTCTCCAACTCCATCTGCTTACAAGACTCTTGGAAAGGTCACACACACCACAACCCAACTCTTTTTGTGTCTTTCTATTTCAACAATGCCCCGAGTTTTTGTGGGGTTTTTTGTTTTTTGTTTTGTTTTAAATAATAAATATATCTTTATTGATTTCAGAGAGAGGAAAGGAGAGGGAGAGAGAGAGAGATACATCAATGATGAGAGAGTCATTGATCGGCTGCAGCCCGCAACCCAGGCATGTGCCCTGACTGGGAATCAAACCCTGATCGCCTGGATCCTAGGTCGACGCTTAACCACTGAGCCACACCCAGCCGGGCTGCCCCGAGTTTTTGGACCCTCAGACCACGTTCGAATGTTGATGATGCAGAAAGTGGCTGAAGCCAGATAGGCAGTGACTTTTGAAAAATGTCCAATACCTTGCCCTGTCCAATAGCTCAGTTGGTTAGAGCAACATCCCAATACATCAAGGTTGTGGGTTCGATCCCGGGTCAGGGCACATAAAAGAATCAACCAATGAATGCATAAATAAGTGGAACAACAAATCAATGATTCTCTCTCTCTCTCTCTCTCTCCTCCCTCCGTTTGTCTCTCTCCCTTTCTCTCTCTCTATAAAATCAATAAATAATTATTTTTAAATAAAAAGAACCAATACCTTTCTTGCCTCTTGTACTGGTTTGGAAGTTCAGTCAGTTATGAGGAGTTAAGACTAGTTAGTCCTTAGAAGGATTTCCTCTCTCTCACACACACTCTTCACTCACAGCTCCATTCCCCACTCATCCTCAAAGGAAAGAAGTACCCCTTCCTTCCCTTAGAGCTGTGAGCACAGAGGAGAAATCAATTCAATTCCATCCCATTTCAATCATTTAAATGGACGGTCTCATTGTGGAATTTAGAGTCATTCAGGCCTGGGTTGGAATTCTGACAGCTCACTAGCTGTAAAACAAAACACTTAGCTCTCCAAGATCCAAAATTGGAATAACAGCATGATTGTGGGAATCGGCAAGATGCATAAACATGTAACTTGCACAGTGCCTGGAGTATAACAGGGGTTCGGGAGGGGACCATTTCTCTTTCTTGTCCCTTTCTTCAGACTGGAGAAATAAGGGAGAAAAAGAATTTAATTCAGGAAATATACATGTACCTACTATGTGCTCAGCACAGTGGTTGTCATGGCTGGCAGGTAAAATGACAAATAAGGTCCTGATGTGAGTTTTGGGTTATCACAGGGTAATAGTACAGAGTGAGCTGGAAGCTCAGAGGCCTGGACCGAGTGTGGACTTTTGGGCAAATTACTCCCCACTTAGTTGGACTTCAATGGCCTTCCCTTTCTATACAGCAAAGAGCTTTGACTAGTTTGCTACTAAGGTCCCAGCCAGCTCTAAAGTACTCTAAGTGGGTAGAAAACAGACTAGTCTCACTGCACAAGGGATGCTTGCCATGGTCTTCATCCTTCCTCTCTGACCATTCCTTCTCCCCTCTGCCTTTCCCATCCTTAAAGTTGGGAGTCCCAATAGGTCCCTAGTAGCTAAGCCCTTACCTCCTCTCACATCATGTTCTCTCCACATAATCTCACGCACTCCCTGCCTCCCTAGGTTTTCCTCTCTTTAGAGGCTTCTGCAGAGAAAACCCCCTCCAAGGAGACTTCCTGGGCTTTGAAGTCATAATTAATCACTGTCCTTCATATGCACATGGAATCTGTCCCTTTAGTTTGACAGCTGTGTTACTTAGTTGAGGATGAGTCTCTGCTCCTGCCTCCCCCACCGTGAGGCTGGGTTCCCAACAGGGAGAAACTATCCTCTTTATTCCTTCGTGCCCCTCATAAACCCAGCACCGAAAATAGACCTCAAATAGATGTTTGCTGACTTCGGTCTAATTGAAGAGCATAGAATTTCAGAAGAAGTCTTAAAAGCAGCATACATAAGAAAAAGTTAGAAACAGTAGGTGACTGCAAAGTGCAATGTGTGTTAGCATATACGCGCCTCCTGTGTGTCACTGCATTCCGGGAACAACAAACAGCCTTGTTTGCTCTTGGCCTGTCAGGTGCAGGGGACGAAGGAGGGGCAGAAGAGGGGAGGAGCAGGTGTGTGCTGGAGCCCCAGGGCCTGGCAGAGGGGGGAGGTCTAGGCCTTCCCCCAAGGTAGCCCAGGGCCCTCTCATCCTGTCAGCCAGGCTTAACTCGAGGCCTATGTGTGTGGACCCTCCATCTCAGCTCCAAAGACCTGAATATTCCCCAGTTAGCACATTTTTTCTGGATAAAAAAAACCTTCCTTTGGAAAAATGAAAGAGAAAGAAAGAGATGGAAAGAGACCCTGTAAAAGAGTAAAAAAGGGACCAAGACACACAAGGATATTGGGAGAAAGGGCAGCATAGGGGCCTCCCAATACATCTCTCCCAACTTGTCTGGTCCCCTTACTAGGGGATCCTGACTAGGGCTGAAAATGTTTGTGTCTATAGCTATGCTTCTTCCCTCAATTGTAAGTGCCTATGGAAGTAAAATCTCTAGTTGAACAAATATTTGCTTGCACGTAGTAATTAGAATGAGACTGGGGGGTGTTTTTAAATGCCCCGAAGAACTCAGGGAAAGAATATAAGTCAGGGTTTTACATTCCCAGCTCAAGGCCCATGGAAGGGACCTGAAAGTTTCTATGGCTGTCCTATGGGACAAATTATGTTCCCAATCTCACATGTCTCTTCTGTTAAAATTAGGTAGTTGGTAGGAAAGGACCATGAAAGTTAGGATGGAGACATATGTGGGCAGCTTCCAATGAACCTGTGGACCCTGAATCCCTAAGTTCTGCCGAACCTCCTTTCTCAGTAGAAACAGCCCTGAGAGCCCTTTTTGAGGAATTCAGTCTTCCCTTGTCTGAAGGGCCTCTGGCGGCTTTCCCTAAAGGAGTGGTCTTGATTTTTCTCACGATCTACCTCCATCACCTCTCATTGTTTACAGACTCATGTCCAAAGGGTGAAGTACTCACATCCAAAGCATGGTCCATCAGAAGATATACTATTCACCAAAATAATTGCATGATTTTGCCAACAGAGACCTGGGGAAATATATAGATATGGATCCCAAAGGCGTGAGATCAGCATGGAAGGAATATATCAGAGTAGACTGAATTTATTTATGAGGGCTCGTGAAGCAGCGATTCCTGATTCAATGTGTTTGCTTGAGTGGTTCTAATAGTTTGCTCAGTTGGTTGATTGAAATCTGGAAGCTGAAATGACCAAACTTCTTTGAATACTATAGAAGAAAGTATCCAAAAGCTAAGGAAGATTGGAATGCTAGATTTTTTCCCATAAGACCTGTTTATCTGCTCCCTAAATATGTGGAGGGTCCATAGGACACTTCTTTCTGAGAAAGAATGTATTTCTGAGAAATACATTCATGAGGAAAGCCCTGATATCCTTGAATAGCTCTATTATGGCTATTCTCTATAGGCCAGAAATGATAGCAGGAATTCAGTGGGGATGATGGGATCCCAGGTTAGCAGGGACCAAGTAATGGTACTTTTTTTCTTTTAATCTTCACTGGAGAATGTTTTTATTGATTTTAGAGAGCGAGGAAGAGAGAGAGAGAATTTGATGTGAGAGAAGCATCGATCGGCTGCCTCCTGTACGAGTCCGACCAGGGATCGAGCCAGTCACCTAGGCATGTGCCCGGACCGGGAATCGAACACGCAACCCTTCGGTGTACGGGGCCAACGCTCCAACCGACTGAGCCACCTGGCCAGGGCCAAATAATGGTACTTACTCACCCATGACGACTAGGTATGGTTACTGTAATGGGCTCATGAAAATGGGCTCACGGAAAATTACTTTTCACTGTGCTTATAAACAAGATATTTACATTTAATTTTTTAAAAATTAAAGATCTGCGCAGTCACAGGTGAATCTGTCTGGAGCGTCTGCTTCAAGACGCCGCGCGGATAAGCAGAGGTCTGAGGGGCCCCGGTGGCGGGGTGGCTCGCCCACGGTCACCGGCGAGCGACAGGGCCCCTGCCCCGATCGCACCGGGTGCGGAAGAACGAAGGGGGTACGCTCCCGGGCGCTGGGCGCCCCTCGACTCGCCCGGGACTCCGGCGTCCGCAGCGCGCAGGATTTGGAGGGTTCGGGCTTTGGAAAAGGCAGCCAGCCCCACCCACCCCCCCGCCCCGCCCAATTTAAGAGCCCTGGCCGCCGGCGGCCCCGGCCCCGGCCAGCACGCCTTTCTCCCTCCGCAGGTGTTCTCACGCGCCACTCGCGCCCCCTCCTCGCGCCCGTCCGAGCCAGGGCCGCGCCATGCCCAGCCCCGGGAGCCACCAGGTGGAGCCCCCGCGCGCAGACAGCTCTCCGGCGCCCGAGCGCCTCTCCGCCGACGCCGGCGGGCCCCGCGCTCCCCGACCCCTCGAGTCCTGCTTCTCCGTCGAGGCCATCCTGGCGAGGCCGGAGCCCCGCGCGCCCGCCGCCTCGGGCATCTGGACGGCTCCCTCCCCGGCTCCAGCCCCGGCTCTGCCCTGGGCGTGCCCGGCGGCGCTGCTGCCCGCCTCCCGGAGCCTGGGTCTCTACGGGCCGGTCCCCGAGCCCCCTGCGCTGGGGCTGCGCGTGGCTCACCTCTGCGGCCTCCGGGGCCTCGGCGTCACAGGTATGGGGTGCCCGGGCGCCCGCGTCCAGGGAAGCGGGAGAGAGGAGAAGTCCCTGAGTTTGAGAACCGCACACGGCTGCAGTGGGAAGGGGCCCTATGACCCTTGACCTTGCAGTTGAAACGGAGGCCCGGGACCAGGACTCGCTGAGAACTACCCCCGGCGCCCGACTTCCCGCAGGTGCTGAGCTGGGAGAAGGGGCGTGTGAGGGCGGGGGCCCAGCCCTGCTCCCCGGCTCTGCGTCCTCCGCGAGGGATTTAGAGAGGCCTTTGCTCCTTCCCACATCCCCTTTGGATAACGCTGGGTGGCGCAGATTATTCCCCAAAGCCGCTCTCACAGTGACCCCAGGCCCAGCCTTAGCCGGGAGCAGCAGATGCTACGGGAGGTGCCGCTCAGCCGGGAGCTGCGAGGAGCCGGCCACCCCCAGGCCCCAGCGCCGCCTCCACTGCTCACGTCTGTGTGAGTTTATCTCCACACCGGACCCCTCTGAGCCTGCTTGCTTATAGTGCTCTTAGGGCTCCGGAGCGCAGACACTTAAATCCCAACGAGAATTTCGCTTTCTCCTCTTGCATTAACATCCACCTATAAAGAGCTTTTGCCTTTTTTGGCTCTCTGGTTCGTGCTTCCCCATGTCTCCATGAGGAAAACTAGGAAAGTTAGCGCAAGCCTTATCAACCCACACTAAGATCGTTGTTACACAGTCTTAACTGGTTTCTACTCCCTGGGCTTCCATCATCTTCTGTTTCCTCAACCCCTTTCTGTTGGGCAGTCCTCCCACCCCTGTTGGGAGAAGAACCCTGGGTTCCCAACCCCACCCAAATTCATGCCACTGCAGCTGGGAGCCATGCCCATCACATCCAGCCACATTTTTCTAACCTCCCCGCACACCTGAGGTCTGAATTGAAGTTAACAACTTTATATTAAAGTTGTCTTATTTTCAACTTAGTTTCTGCATAGGTATTACATTCACACAGTTCAAACATCAAATGTTTACTAAGATAGATGGAGAAATTTCCTCTACCACTAGGTGGCTGACCTCCAGTGACCTAGTTGCTTCCACCCCAGAAGCAAGCAATGAAACCAGTTTCTTTATTCTTCTAGAAGTATTTTATGCATATTTAATACCTAAATATACACACATATACATTTTCACCCATACTAGACACACTGGTCTGCAACTTTTTTCACTTGACCATGTAGCTTGGAGATTTTTCCATATCAATCTGCACAGAGCTTCTTTATACCTCAGGGTGGTCTGTTGTAAGGATGAGTCATAATTTATTTAATCAGGCCCCATGGATTGTTTCTCATCTCTTGCTATTATGTTTATGCTTATGGTAAGCCTGGTGGGCCCAGTGGTTGGTGTCCTGGGCACCCACAGTCCCAGCTTCACTCCCTTCAGTGGAGCAGTTTGTCTGCCAGCTCTGGAGCCTCCCCAAGGCTGATGGGAGCCAAGGGGTCTTAGCACTGCACTTCTGTTCCTCTGTCTGAAACACTCCCCTCCCAGACTGCCCCATGGCTCACTTTCTCATTCCTTTAGAGTTATAACTCAGGTACTGTCCCTTGGTGGACAGATCTTCATCTCTACCTGCCCGCACCTCCATGAACTGAATAGCACCCTTGTGTGCATTAGAAAAAGTCACCCCTTCCTTCAGGCAGATACAGTGCCTTGTCAGGGGGCAATGACCAGCCTGTGGAGAGTGGGCAGAATTTCAGACTCCACTTACCCTCTCAGCTGGGTACCCACGTGCAGGGCGCAAGCTGTACACAGTGGCCCTGTTCAAATGTCACTTCAGTAAGGTGGTTCCCTTTCTAAAGATGCAAATTACACACCCCCCAACACACACACACTCACCCTGTCCCTCCCTGCTTTATTCTTCTCACTAGCACTAATCACTGTCTGATATATACAAGATTTTATTTACCTTTTCTACTGTTATATAGAGATTTTCTGTTTTGTCCTAGAACCATGCCTGACACATAGTAGACATTCAAAAAGTATTAAATGAATGAAAAGGGGGAACGTTTGAGGGGCCCTTCTGTGCCCATCCTGTGGGGGTTCCTGGGGTAGCCAAGGAAAGGAGTGGAGGGCAAGGAGAGATGGAGGTTTGGCAGCTCCTCTTAGGGCCAGAAGGAAAGCCACTCAGCTGGAGAAGAGTGGAGGCAGAAGGAGTCTCACAACATTGTCCCTTCCATCTCACTTGTTTTCTTTTATTTCTGTGCAATCTCTTCCCACTACACCTTTTGCTGTGTTACCTGGCCAAGGGCAAGGCAGGGCAGTGGAGCTGTGAACTTGTTCTCTCTCCTCCAAGATGGGTGGGTAGGTGGGTGCTGGCTAATCTCCCCTCCTGCTGCTTGCTCTTTAGGTTTGGAGCTGGCTCACTGCCCAGGCCTCTGGAGCCACCCAGACTGGGCCCGGGCCGAGGACCTTCAGGACACTGAGAGACCACAAAAGAGGGTTCGAACTATGTTTAACTTGGAGCAGCTGGAAGAGTTGGAGAAAGTGTTTGCAAAACAGCACAATCTAGTAGGAAAGGACAGAGCCCAGCTGGCAGCCCGGCTCAGTCTTACAGAGAACCAGGTAGGAACAGGACTCCTGTGGGGCCTCGGCTGTACCTGGGGACAAACACTGCTCTCCTGGCCCTGGGTAGTGGCTGGGAGGAAGACACGGGCTTTCTTCCTCTGTGCCAGGCACTTGGGGGAGACAGGCCTAATTATTGGTATACTTCCTTTATGAACAAGAAAAATAATCCCATTTGAAATTACATTATGGGAACAACACATAATATTAATCTAGATATTAATCTAGAATTTTATATTTTCATGCTAAATAAGGAACTGACAGTGAAATTAAATAGGTACTCAAAGAACTAAATATTAAAAATAATACATTCCCCAGACCCCCATACTCCCTTCCAGCCACTGCACCATTTCTCTGCTCTTTTCACAGACAAACGTCTCAAGAACTATGTTCACTGTCCCCTTGCCCTCACTTCCCGTCTACTCCTTAACTCATTCCAATAATAATTCTTTCCCCTTCATTCCTTCAAAATGTCTCATCAGGGTCTCTAATGACCTCTGTGTGGCCAAAGTCAACAGATACTTTCCTTTCTTATCTTACTCCACCACTCAGTACAGCTGACTGCTCCTTTCTTAGAGAAACACACTCTTCTCTTGGTTTCCAGGCACCACACTCTCTTGGTTTTCCTCTCAGCTCTCTGCCCACATCTTCTCTGCTGCCTTTGTAGGCTATTCTTCTCTTTGTGACTTCAAATCCTCCCCCCACCTCCCACCGATCTCATTTATTCCCATGGCTTTAAATGCCATCTAGAAGCCAATGACTCCTAAATTTGTATCTTAGCCCCTCCCCTCTCCCTTTCTAACTTGTACATCTAACTCCCTCTTGAGGTCTCCACTTGGGACGTCTTATGGGTACGCATTTCAAACTTAACAAGCCTAAACCTCAATTTTGGACTTTTTTCCCCTCCCCAGATTGGTTCCTTTCCCCACATATGGCCCCACAATCCATCCAATACCTAGTCATCCTAGATTTCCCCTTCTCTCCCACTACCAATCATCAGCAAGCCTTGGCACCTCTACCTCCAAAATACAGCTGGAATTGCTTCATTTCTCTCCGTTGCCCCAGTCCATATCAGAACCAGCTCTTGCTATATCTCTGCAAGAACCTCCCCGCTGTCTCCCTGCATCTCCTTTCATCCATTCTTCACACAGCAGCCAGATGCGCCATTCACTTAACATGTAAATAGGACTATGTCACATTCCACTTAAAAGTCTTGAAGTTGACACTCCTTGCCTTCCTGGTCCTGGATAATCTGGCCTCCGCTGCCCTCTTCCACTCTCTCTTTTTTCACTTTCCCCTCTCATTGTCAGTTGTGCCAGTGATGCTCTCCTCCTTTCTGGTCCTCAAATACTCCAAGCTTGGTTCTACCTCAGAGGCTTCCTACCGGTCAGTCTGTGCCCTGGCCTGCTTTTCTGTCTCCACCAGGCTGGCCTCTCATCCTCTGAGCCTTGACTTAAATGCTGGTTCCTCAGGGAGACTAAAACCCCTGTTTATACCCCAATTTGTGTTTATCTGTTTGTTTTCATGCTTGTTTTTAGTCTCTCTCCACTAGACTTTGAGCTTCCTGAGGGCAGGGACCATGCCTCTGTTACTCACCACTATATCACCATCACCTAGGGTAGTGCCTAGTACATAATAGGAGCTCAATACAGATTTTTTGGATGAATAGATGAATGAATAGCAACTGGAATTATAAGGAAGGATGTTTTGGAAGCAATGCTTCCCTTAGAAGGAAGAGCAAATTTTGGCCACAGTGCAGTGGGTACTGTGGGAATGGGGGGGAAGCAGTGGGAACTGCTGGTCACATTCTGATATCTGCCCTCTCCCTCCAATTACAGGTGAGGGTCTGGTTCCAAAACCGCAGGGTTAAGTATCAGAAGCAGCAAAGGCTGAGACCACCAGCTGCGTCTGCCATGGCTGCCTCCCCAGACGAGCCCTCCAGCAGCTCTGACACCATCATCCAGAGAGAAAATGCTGGGTCAGGAGTGGGCAGCTGAGGACCGGGATGGAGGCTCAACCCAGGCTATCTGGGCTAGCTCTTCTTGGGGACACTCACTGGACCTCCCTGCCCCACATCTTAACAAAGAGCCTCATCGGGATCAAAGAACACCAGAGGAATCTGAACTGTTGAGAACTTTTCAATATTGACTCCTGGGAGCTGCAATAATGTCATGGTCAGGTGCACAGACTTTGGCCTTCAGCTATGTCCTTGGCCACACTGCTGAACTTCTGAGCCTTTTTTCTTTACCTGTATAATGGGTATGTTCACTTAGGCCTCCCAGGGCTAAGATGATGTCTGTAAAGCACTTACAGTGGGCCAGGCCCAGTGCTAAGTGTGTGGCGACTGTTAAGGCTTATAGACCCCTTCACCTGGGGGAGTGGTGCCTGTACCAGCCCTGGCTTCTCCAGGGACTAATCTTTTCCTGGCCTGGCTGTGGAGGAGAGAGGGCCTCCTTGAGTCAATGTCTGGGCATAGAAGACTCTTCTCCAAGAAAAATGGTAGAGTTGACAGCAAAAAAGAGGGAAGGGTAGGCCATTTATTTAGCCCACTTCCCCTCACAGGGTTCCCCCAAGTTTTCTTGTTTTGTCTGAACTGTTACCACTCTCAGAAGGAGCTCAGGCCCAGCTGCCTCCTTGAAGCAGACATGCTACCCTGACCCCCATCTTTCTCTCTAGCTACCCACCTTAACCCCCCTCCCATCTTTATAGAGAGAAATTTGGCTCTGCCTTTGCCAAGGCTGGCATCTTATCAAAAATTCTGCTGAATTTTCCTAACAGTTACTATTTACCTCTCTTCACGACTCTGATTCATGGTTCCCTTTCTTTCCCAGGAATCTGCTTGGTTTATCCCTAAGAAGCCTAACTGGTAGCCTACCTCAGTGAGGATGGCCACCAGCATTTCCAGAGTTGATTTCTCTCTAGCTCTCCACATTCCTGGATGGTCCTCTGTTGAGGGTATTTCATTAGAATCTAGAGTGGCTTCTGGTGGAAGGAGGCCTGCCCTGCCACCTGGTGATGAAAGAGGGCACTGTCCCTGCTGCTCTCAAGAGTTTTCTGAGAGAGTAAAGTCGAGTCAGCCTTGGAAAACCACCTGTTTCCCAAGGCAGTGGACTATCCTCTTCTGGGCACTAGGCTGCAGGCTTGAGGGAGGCCAGCATCCAGCTCCAAGAACCCTTCTCTGTACCTATCTTCAGGGAAATCTTCCTAATGTTGGACCCAAAGTCAACTCTATTAATCAAAGAACCCAGTTGAATCTCATCTGCCTCTTTTGTTGTCAGGACAATGTGCATATGTACACTCACTCATTTCTGCATATATTTTAGGGGACCTCATACTTGAGGTCACTATGGACCCCTCTCCACTCCCACTCCTCACCCCAGCTGCAAATTCCCTGAGCTGCTAAAGAGGCTGACAGGCATAAGTCCAACTTGACCATTCGTAGGACTGTCTGCCCTGCTGCCAGAGGGGCAGGGAGAAGGATTGTGCCAGGCTTTGTGGAGCAAGCTGGTCCTTCCCTTCTGGTTGAGGGCCAGGAAGGACAGGAGTAACTCTGCCCGCTGCTGTCCTACCCCTCGGCTGGGTCCAAAGACTGCTGGAGTCAAGACGGGCCAGTGAATGGACAGACACACAAACCCGAACTCAGTCACAGATGCACACATCAAAACTACACTGCGCACCGGCTCTGATACAGAAACACACTGGCCACGAAGACAGACACAAAACTGCAGAGATGTCAAAGCACAAGGCAGGCCCAGCCCCACCCAGTCAGCAAACCGACGGACCTAAGCACAGACCAAACGGACCCAAGTGCGGATTCGCGAGCGGGTAAACCCCGGCAGCCAACGGGACACCAGGGGCGGGGCCAGGAGGGGCGGGGCCTCCCGGGGCGGGGTCAAGGGTCAGGAGGAGGAGGCGCGCCCAAGATGGCGGCCTCCATGTCCGACGTGTTCTCCTTTTGCGTGGGCGTGGCGGGCCGGGCCCGGGTCTCCGTTGAAGTCCGCTTCGTGAGCAGCTCCAAGGTGAGGCCGGAGAACACCCCACCCCATCCGGCCTTGGGGACAGCCCTATGGGACCCCAAGCCCAGAGCCTAGAGGCTCCGACGCTGCGGCCCGACCCCTGCTCGCGGCCGGGGGGCTCTCTGTGCCCGCGCACAGGCTTCCGGGCGGTCACGCGGTGTACCGGTGCCTCCGGAGTCTCCGTGCGCGCCCCCTTCCCGCGGAACCGGGCCAGCCCGCCGGCGGCCCTAATGCGGCTGCGTCAGGCGGGGCTCGGGGCTCGGGGCGGGGGGTGGGGGGGGCCGGGCCTCCCGACCCAGAATGGGGGACGTTGCTCCTGCGCCCCGGGAGCGGTGGGCGGGGGGGGGGGGTGTGGAGCAGAGGGAACGGAGGTATAAAAAAGCGTGGGTCCTCAGGGAACTTTCTGAGTGAGATTTGGGTAGGGGCGAGGAAGGGCCTGGGAGTGCTCAGGAATTTGGACCGGAGCCCGAAGCCCGTGGGAGCATTTGAAGGGTTTGAGTAGGAGAAGGACGTGAATTTTGTCGTTTCATTATTTTTCAAAAAGTTGTAGAAAAAAAATTGAAAATGCATGTAAAGAAAGAAGGTAAAAATCACAACCCTGTTCTTGTGCAGATATGTGTATATTGAAATCACATTTTTTAGAAACTATTTTTGATGCAGTAGTAAATCTATATCACTAAACCTATTTCTGTGTATTCATCTTTACGAGCTACGTAATAGTTTTAGTTTATCTCATGGGAGGGCCGCAGTTCCCTCAACCAAGTACTTATTTATGGGCCCTTATATTGTATCTTATTTTTAATCCCTGAGGTCAAAGGTCTGGGAGCTCATTTCCTGAGCAGTTATCCTTTTGTTCTTTCCTGCACTATTTTCTTTCCTAGGCGTCTTTGCCAAATGATATGTGCAAAATGGTATTGCTTTGTTCTCACATGTCTGTTTACTAGAGGTTGAATAATTTATCCTGTGTAGGGGCTGTGTGTAACCTTAGTCCTTGCCCAAGATGTCACCCTTCTAGTCATTTGAATCCTGCTGTCAACATCTTAATACTGATCCAGATGCCCAACCCAACTTCTGTTGCCCTCTTTCCACACTTGGGACATCTGGAACAATCCTCTCCTAACATGGAAAATCAGCTCCCCTACAGCCGTGGCTTCCTCAGCTGTTCACATATCTATCTCCACCCCAGTGCCTCTAGTACTCTTGATTGGCTTACAGTTGGATGGTGTCTCAGTTCCATCACTCCTGGCATGCAGAAATTTTCACCTTTACCATCACTTAGCCCTCTCTCTCTCAGCCCCCTTCTCTCTACACTTTTTCCCACTCACTTCATAACTTTAGCCACTTCCCTTGCCTAATTGTCCTGTCCCGGCCTTCTATCAAAACCCCAGCTCTGGAAGAATGAGCTGGCTGCCCTCCCCATGACTACACCTGGTCTTCTGCTGGAGGAAATCACAGACCTACCCAGACTTAGTGACAAGACAAGTTATCGTGGGCTCTTTGCATCTATATTCATCAGTTGAGATTGGTTTGTGATTTTTACTTTGTGTAATTTCTCCAGTTTACCACATCAGTTATGGTTGTTTTTAGTAAAATGGAGGTTTATGCTTCTCTCTGTTATTGAATAGTTTTAATAGCATGAGAATTATTCTTTGGTTTGACAGAGCTGGCTCATAAAACCATATTGACTAGGGCCTCACATGGGGTAGATTTCACCACTTTATTGCTTCTATGGGTATTGGCAGGAATGCTTTTTAAAAGTTTACCAACTATTATGCCAGGGACATGACTAATCACAACAGAAACCTGAGCAAATGCAGTGATGCCAACCAGAATGCCATACTGATGCTCATCAGCTGGAAAACAGTGCTGCTTATTATTCTGTCTGGGCTTTTTTACTTTTGAATTCAGTTTTGGTAATTTATATATTTTTATAAAATCATCCATTTAATAAAGATTTTTAAATTTACTACATAGTCTTAGAGTTTTGTAAAATATTTTTTTATAAAACTTATTTTTCAAATTGGAAATATACAGGGTGTCCCAAAAAAATGTATACATACTTTAACAGCTGATAGCTCAATTTTGAAAATGAAATGCATTTTAATAAACACTGCCCTTATAATTATTCAAAATGTGTGTATACATTTTTGGGAGACACCCTATATTTGTATAATTTGTGCCCTTTGCATTCATGTTCAGTTCTCTCTCAAGTGTCTTGGAAATATGAATTTCATATGTTTTGGGGATAAGTGGTTTTGTAGAGGAACAGCCCTGCTTCTTTTCACTTTGTTTTGATTACTAAATATTTTTTGCATTTGGTCCTCAAGAAAAAGATACATATTTATCTAATATTGAGATTTTAGATTTTCAGAGATAATATTCATGTCTTTTTGTCCCATAGTGGAAGGCCAAGTTTTTATTTTGCTAGATTGGGTCCCAGGTGTGGAGGTGGGGCTTCCAGGAAGACAACCAAAGTGCATTTACAGCTTTGCTCAGTGGTTTTGTTCCAGCGGCCCCCCTCTACTATTAGATCTCCCAGAGCTGCTCAGAGAGTTGTGATTTGTGGCTCATGGGTGGTTCAGGGACTGTCCTGGTCTACGCTTCCCTGCTGCTATGACTTTGGGAGTTGCCCATCTAGCCAGAGCTCCAATGCTACAAGAAAATGTGGAACTCCTCTTGAGGCTACATGACATTTCACTGCTGTGCTGATCATTTTTCTCTCCCTTTTGTGACAATTCAGTGTTTGCAGGGCACCACCTCCTTCTCTAAGTGAACAGTGGGAGTAAATGCCTGGTGGGGCCAGTAACTTACCTGGGATCTAAAGCTGTCTCCTGCATCCCTTTGCACTCCTGAGAAATGGTAGTTCAGTGATTGTTTTCTCATCCTTCATCCCGTTTGTGATGTATATGGTGCTTTAGACCACTACTTCTCAAACTTTAACAAGCATATGAATCACCTGGGCATCTTGATAAAGTTCAGATTCTGATTTAGCAGGTCTGGGTGGGGCCTGAGATTCTGCATCTCTAACAGTCTCCCAGCTGATGCCGAGGCTGCCAGTCCATCCCCTCACTTTGTGTAGTAAGGAGCTAGAGAGCTATATCATTGCATCCTGGAAACTGCCTGGTCGATATTTTTAGATACTCACTTTTCAGGTGGGAAACAGATGCAAAGAAGTGAAGCAGTTGGCTCAAAGTTTCACAGCAAGTGAGCATTAGGATTGGTGCTAGGATTAGTTATTCCTTTCAGAATAACCCCTGAGAAGTTGTTGGGTTCCAGGTACTATGCCAGATGCTGTGAAGTAGAGTACATTCTCTCCTGAACTAGGCCTCTCTCTCCCATGATATAGGATTTCTGTGCAACCATTAGCAGCAGCATCACTGCCCAGATCCTGGAAGGGCAGAAGGTAGCCATGCTGTTACCAACTCATGGTACAGGAGGCCCCAGCCTGCTATGAACCTTGGCCCTGCTCTGGCCATTTTAAAAATTCTTCTCTGGGTAGTCTGGGGTGGCTGACATCCTAGGCCCTCATCTCTGAACAGGCTGAAAAAAGTGTGACTGAAAGTAGATCAGAGCTGAATTTTCAGAGGAGGCAGTTATGGAGGTGCTGACTCTGCTCCATGAACCCTCTAGAGGCAGACACCTCTGCTGAGGGGTACCGTGTGAGGGTGAGGCTGGGTAGCCCTCCGGGAGCCTTGGGACTATGTCTTCTATCTCTTCTTATGACCATCATGTTCCTCCTCTGCCCTCTTAGGGAAAGGGGCTATTTGCCACACAGCTGATCCGGAAGGGGGAGACCATCTTTGTAGAACGGCCTCTGGTGGCTGCCCAGTTTCTCTGGAATGCACTTTATCGCTACCGAGGTGAGTACATCTCTCCCATTCCTCATGGCTGCTGGTCCCAGCTACCTGTATGCATGGGAGAGAGCTCCATACATCTCTCCTGGCAGATGCCTCTGGGATGTTAGGAGGAAAGGCTGTCTTTCTTTGGAGAACCTCCCCTGAGAACACATCTCTGTCTGATCTCAGGCTGTTTGGGGCTGTGAACCTGTAGGAGAGAGACTTTTCTGAAGTGCTCCCGGGGGAGGACTGTCACTCAGGTGGAACTCAGAGTCTATCCCAATAATATAAGGGACTGGACATCATGCTGAGGGGCTCTGTGCCAAAGTGGAGCACTCTACTCAGAGGACTCCACATGCCCCTTGGTGAAAAAAGGCTGCGTTAGGGGTCAGAAGCCAGCCACATGCTTTTCTTCCTTATACTTTTCTTAGGCCAGAGACAAACTAGAAGGAGGGTCACTTTTTTCCAGAATGTGGGGAAAGCCCAGTCTGGGGGAAGGGAGGGGAGCCCCACAGATTAAGTCCCATTGAAAAGAAGGGTGAATGTGTCAGGAGGGGTGGGGACTCCAGAGAGGGAAAAGGGCATTATCTACCTTTGAATGCATGTGAAATTCATTCATTCATTTCATTCTTTAACATATTCATTCACTCACTTTCTAAACATTGTGAGCATCACTATTCCAGCCCAGGGGATACTACTGTGAAAAGGACAAATGTGGCCCCTACTCTCAAGACACATTGTCATGTCTGGCTCTCTCCCTCAGCCTGTGACCACTGCCTGCGGGCACTGGAGAAGGCAGAGGAGAATGCCCAGAGGCTGACGGGGAAACCCGGCCAGGTGCTGCCTCACCCTGAGCTATGCACTGTGCGCAAGGACCTCCACCAGAACTGTCCCCACTGCCAGGTGAGTGTCCTTGGGGAGTGTACCTGAAAGGGACTGCTGGGAAAGACCTTAGCTAAAGTCCTCTTTGGGGAGTCAGGAGCGAAGATGGACCTGCCGTGGCCCTTGAGAGCCACAGTGTAGGATAAGACATTGGAAAGGCTCAGCTATTGCTCCAGTCTCGTCCTCCCTGTACCAGCTCCATTGTTTAGAAAACAGGCTGGATGGGAGCTCCTTCTCTTCCTAAGATCCTGGCGGGGACTCTCCCCTCTACCTACTAAGCTCTCTTTCTTTCCTGTGGTTTTATTAGCCTGGGTTAGTAGGTGTCCCCTCCTCACATGCCCCCAGAACACTGTATGCTTTCTCGTGTCACAATACTGCTGAGCTACTGCTCAGGGGCTGTTTGTAGAAGGAATGCAGTTAGCAGAGGTGACTACTACATGGGACATCTGTGCCTCACCCCATGGCCAGATCCTAGGGTGCTGACCTCCACCCCCTCCAACAGATGATGTATTGCAGTGCAGAATGTCGGCTGGCAGCTGCTGAGCAATACCATCGGGTCCTGTGCCTGGGCCCCTCCCAGGATGACCCCCTGCATCCTCTCAATAAGCTGCAGGAGGCATGGAGGTAGGTGGCATTTCATCTCTTCTTTTTTTTATCCCTCCCTGCCTGCCTCCCTGGATTCAAGAAATGCAGCCATTTTTCTTAAGTTACCATCCCCCAGATTTCCCCTGCCTCCATTCTTAGGGTTAAATTAAATAGGGATCACATCACCCAGCCCCCTGCCTTCAGTCTGAGCTGCAAGTCCCTCCATCCTTGGGATTTTACACACTCCCAAAAAAGCCCCATTAAGCCCATAGGAATGTAAAGTCCTGTCCAAGTACTTGCCAATGACTTTCTTTGGTTATAAATGAGGTTGGTAGGAGGATTCTCTGTAGCAGTCAGACTGGACTTCCTTGAAATCAACTATTTGGGAGGGAGTTTCTAGGCCAAACCTTTTTTTCTCCCTAGGAGTGTTCACTACCCCCCAGAGACTGCCAGCATCATGTTGATGGCCCGAATGGTGGCCACAGTGAAGCAGGTGAGACCACCAGACCCTTGCAGGGAAGCTGACTCTGGCCTCATTCAACCCTTGGCCTCATTCTCCTCCTTACCTCAAAACCCTGGCTTGGATGCAGAGTTCCTCCTGAGCTTTCCAAAGAACAGCTGCTTACTACATAAATCTTAGGAGTTGCTAACCATAAATCTGGCAGGGGAGAGGGGTCTTTGGCCTCTGAGAGGACTTTCTTGTGCATCAGAAATTCATGCATTCGATTTGTAAGCACCACTTTTTTAGGATTGTGTCTTTTACATAAAGCAGGAGAGCCACACTAACCCCTTCTATTGATATTGTTGCTTCTCAGCCTCATTCTTATGTTTTTCTAAGTATTGTTGAATTGGCTAGATTGGCCCCAGTGGGGAGTATACAGGGTTGGGAGGAAGTCCCGAGTCAGAGGAAGGGCATATGTAGAATCTCAGGTGTGATGATGTTTCTCTGATGGCAGGGACTTTAGAATCATAGGCTACCCCTCCCACATGGGCGACAGTGGCAGTAAGGATGCGGTGTCTATGAGTCCATGTGTGCACATACATGCACAGGTATGTGTGAATGCGAGCTGAAACATTTATTCTCTGCAGGCTAAGGATAAGGATCGTTGGATCAGGCTCTTCTCCCAGTTCTGTAATAAAACAGCCAATGAGGAGGAGGAAATTGTCCACAAACTCTTGGGGGACAAATTCAAGGTTGGTCTTCTCCCATGACCCGTCCACCCCAATAGCCTGGGATATTCTGTGGCTTCCTGACAGGAGCTCCACATTTTGTCCCTTCCTAGTGAAAAATCTATTCAGAGGACTTACATTCCTGCCACTATTTAACTTTGTGACCTAATGTGGATCTAAAACTGGGAAGTGGGGTGATGACAGAGGAAGGAGGGGTGCCCTGATATGGAAAAACAGGGCCTCATGATAGGACAGCAGTGGGCAAATCGGGTATAATGAAAAATGGAGGGTTGGGCAGTCCGTGGGGTCAGGGAGCAATGTGACACAGGAGAACTTTAGCTACCAATGTACTGAGTACCCACTCCCAACCAAAGAATTACAAATTCTCACTGAGGACAGCAGATTTCCATGCAGGGGCTACCTGAAGGCAGAGGCAGATGTGTGAAAGGGCATCTGGGGTAGGCCTTCCTACACTGAATTCTGAAGAAAGGGTGGGAGAGTTAGGCTAGTCTGGAAGCTAGTTAGGGGAGCCTGGAGGTTGGTGGTAAGGACAAGTGTTCCAAGCCAGGCTTCCTCAGCCCTGCTGGTATGAGTGCTGGAAAATGGAAGGATTTGGAGTTTGCCACTCTTGAGTTGCAGCAGGCCATGGCTTTTTGGAGATAAGAGGCCTTCCTTTGCCCCCAGGGAAACCTGTCTACAGAGCTGGCCCTTTTTCTTCCCTCACAAGGTCTTTTGGGCCCTGCCTGGGTGCTGATGGGAAATCTTGAGGGATGCAAGTCTCTCCCTGTTTTTCCTAAACTAGGGCCAGCTGGAACTTCTGCGGAGACTCTTCACAGAGGCCCTTTATGAGGAAGCACTGAGCCAAGTGAGTGTGAGGAGGTTGGGTCCAGTGTCTTTCCCAGTCACTCCAGCTCTCTAGGAGCGACTGGGTCAGAATTTTCTACTGGACAGCCAAGCCAGAGTTGACTTGGTCTTTTGGAGTTGGGATGGAACTGACTCACAGACGACTTCCTGAACAGAGTTGTATCAGGAAGAAAAGCAAGTAGCTATAACCTGAGTGCTCATCTCTCTCCCTACAGTGGTTCACTCCAGATGGATTCCGGTCTCTCTTTGCTCTTGTTGGGACCAATGGTCAAGGAATTGGGACCAGGTTAGGAGACACTGTTCCAGATATATTGGACTTGTCCCTCGTGGCTTGGGTGGGAAATTGACTGAGGAAGGTAGCCACAGTTCCTTTCAAGATTAGTGTGGGGCAGGGTGCAATTTGATGGCCAGAGTGCTAGAGTGCACACAGTGATAGGGATCAGAAAGACTGAGCCGGTAGAGTGTGCTCCTCTTGGGAGCGTTCGTCTGATGGGGAAGATGGGGCCCTGACCCTGGAGAAAGGAATGGTTTTAACTTGCCTGGAGGTGGAGAGCCCTGTGAACTGGGCCTCCTACTCTCCAACATGGCTGCCTGGGACCCCCAGCTCCCTGAGCCAGTGGGTCCATGCCTGTGACGCTCTGGACCTGAAGCCTCTGGACCGCGAGCAGCTGGATGCCTTCATTGACCAGCTGTACAAGGACATCGAGGCAGGTGGGTGAGATGGAGACATACACCCCTCCCCAATCAGATCGTGGACAGTCTTCCTCCAGGGACCTCTGAGTTAATGGTGGGGGACATAAATCTGTATGCCTGTGGGAAACTTCAGATCTGTCTAAGGGATATGCAGATGAGAAATGGGCCCAAGATCCATGCAGAGGCTCGATGCTGGGGGTGGGGGAGTACTGGACAAATAAGAGTGCTATCGTTTATGGAAAAGCAAGGCTGGTGTCTCAGAGATGTAAGTTCATGTGAAATGGGATCAGGTGCATTAGAGTGGTAGAGTGGCACAACAGTGAGGCAGTGCCTTTCCTTGTAAACCTAGTTCCCTTTTCCCTATGAAATGAGTAGAATAACATCTGCATATTACTTCTTGCAGCAACTGGCGAGTTTCTTAACTGTGAAGGATCAGGCCTCTTTGTGCTTCAGAGCTGCTGTGAGTCCTGACACTGAAGAAGGGTGGCCTTGTGGTGACAGTTCATCTTTTCGGTTCGCCCCTTCTAGGCTGATGGGGTTGAGTCTGGGAGCAGGGTTAATGCTGAGCTTCCTTGGAGATTCCTCTGGTCATTTTTGGTCTATCAGTTTTTCATTCATTCATTCATTAGATTGCTGGTGCTTTAATATATATTTATATAAAAAAAACTTCCAGTGGGCCAGAACCTACGCTCTGGCAGGGCACTGAGCTCAAGGGAAGCATGAGCTGCGCACCACCACTGCCCTGTGAAATGTGGCAGGGAAGTGTCCTGAGAGCCTGGGAGGCCCTCAGAATCCTGGGAGGAAGGAGTTCAAGCTAGCAGGCAGTCCCTTTACTGCTGGGGAGGAGGAGAGTCCACTTAGACTATTGTCTGTTTTAGATCCCAGCCTCCCACCCTCTGGTTTCCTCACTGTAAATCCTCTTCCCAGGTTCCAGAGCCACTCTACACTCACAGATTAGTTCTGAGGGCCCAGCTCAGCTATTACCAGATGTCCAGTAGCAGACAAGACTGACTTAGTGGTCTGGCATAGGCAGCCCTTTCAAAGCCTTGTCCCTCCCTTTGTGAGACACTGGGAACACAACTAAGAATCAAGGTGACCAGTGAGGAGGAAAGTGGGGGCAGGCATGGACGGTGGAAGAGGGAGCGATATGGGCATGCATTTGTGCCTGTGCTGTATGGTCTTCAGGAAAGAGCACTGAATGGGGAGTCAGGAAACTTGAGTTCCAGGACCTGCACAGCCTAGCAGGGATCAGAAAACAAGGAAGGATGGGACCTAGTGCTCTACAGAGTTGAGGCTATTTATTTTCATTAGCAATCCTTATTACGTGCCTCTCATGACCCAGGCAACCACAGCTGTGTCCCCAACGCAGAGACCTCCTTCCCAGAAAACAACTTCCTTTTGCATGTCACCGCCCTGGAGGATATTAAGCCAGGAGAGGTGAGGGGGCCGGGACCTCTGGGGAGCATGGGGGGGTGGCAGTCGGCCTTGCAAGTTCTCTCCAGAGACTGGGAGCAGCAGTGGCAAAGGCCCCAACTTCAAGCTGTTGAGTTGAATCCCCCATGCCCAGGGTATGAGTTTTACTGCCCATGGATGTGCTCTAACCTCACCCCAATTCAAAAAAATAGCTCCAGAAAGCCTCAGAGCAGTGTTTGAGAGACAGCTGTGTGCCAGGTTCTTGTCCCCAGCCTTGTGATGAACAAATCTGCAGCTTCTAAGAAAGCAGGAGATGGTTCTTTGTGGGTTGGGCTTTGGGGAGCTAGTGTGGGTTTGGGGTCCTGGTTGTTAGCACAGCACACAGTCTGATTAAATCTTCCAGGACAAATAGCATCTCACCAAGTTAACCTCTGAACCCAGCCATTGACCTTGGCCCTTAATGCCTTTAACCATGGCCTGAGGCTAACTGTAGTCCCCTCTCTGCCTCATATGTAGGTTGTTAGAGCCTCATAGTGGCCTGCTTGCTGAGGGGCATCTCTTTCCCTTGGGGATGGGGCAGAAGTTGGGGATAGGGTAGTGGTTGGGGAGTCCCTAATCCCATCTAATAGCACATATTTTTAGACCCCACTTCTCTGCCCTTCAGGAAATCTGTATCAGCTACTTAGACTGCTGTCAGCGGGAGCGCAGCCGCCACAGCCGCCACAAGATCCTCAGGTGCCAGGAGGGGATGTGGTGGGAAGCTGGGCTTGGGACCTCTATCCCAGTGGCTGCCTGACTTTTCACCCTCACCATCCCCCCATCTCCTGCAGGGAGAACTATCTGTTTGTCTGTTCCTGCCCCAAATGCCTGGCAGAAGCTGATGAACCCAATGTGACCTCAGAAGAGGAGGATGAAGAGGAGGAGGAAGGAGAGGCAGAAGATGCAGAGCTGGGGGATGAGATGACTGATGTGTGATGTCACCCTGCCTGGAAGGGGCCCTACCCCAGACTCTGCCAGAAAAGGGGGCCTTCCCCCAGAGGAGGCTTGGAAGGAACTCCTCACTCCCATTGCCTGCTTCCCCCCATTCCAGCTGTTTCTGCCAAAGGGTAGGATAGAGGCTGGACCCTAGGCCCTCCACTCCAGACCAGACCTCATGCCCTGGACACTGCTGCTGAGTGGCTCAGGTTCTGTGCTGTCACTGAGCCTTTCAGAATTGGCCTCCCCCTGAAGTACTCCACTCCAGAGTGAGCAGCTGGAACCAGGGTCAGCTTGGCCCCATGGCTGCGCCTTCCCATCCATCCAAGGCTTCATTCCTGTTTACGTGCTATGGAGGGGGTGACAAAGTGGCAATCTGAGAACAGTCTTACTTTATTGAAGAAGAGGGGGTGCATTGCCCTCACCTTCCCCACTGCCCATCGTAGCTGATAAGGCAACTATGAGTACTACTGGCACAGCTGAGTGAGGCACGAAGGAGGAACTGGGCCTGCAGAACACTTTCCCTAAGGCTCTCGGCCGGGGAACACTGAACCAGGGGGAATTACCTCCCTCTCCCTGCCTCCTCACTCCCATCACTTGGTCATTTGGGGGAATGGAGACTAACCCCTTCCCTAAACTCCAGAATCTCTGTATCTTGTGCCTTGCCTCTCAGGCCCTGGCACAGTGGCTGGCCCCATGGGGTACGGAAAAGGCCTCTGTCTCCCTCAGGAGGAGCATGTGGGGGGATCATTACCCCTGCCTCACACCACTACCCATTGAGAACTCTAGCGGCATGGCTGAGGCCTGGAGGGTGACAGGCCTGTGCTCCTTAGAATGCTCTAAATGCTTTTCTGGAACCAGTTGAATATGGGTCAGTGAGGGGCTCTCCTGGCCTCAGTCTCCATCTTTAGGGTCTCTACAGAGGAACACTGAAGTCTTCCAGAAACCTGGAAGAGCTGGGTTAGATACTCAGAGATTAGCCCTATATCACCTGTCCCCGAATTAGCACTAGCCCTCTGTCTTGGGTTGAGTGCTATGGGAATTATAACCCATCACTCGCAATTCCTTTCTGCCTACCTTCCCTAAGGGGTCTTCCACATCCCCCTGTTAAGGGATCCCAGGAAGGCAAGTGCCTGCCCACAGGCCCTTCCATGGATTATGAGCCAGGTGGAGCCTGCCTGCCTGGCCTATTGGGTTTTTGCTCCTTCAAAGCAGCCGGCATCCCCTCCCACTCCCACCTGCCCACTGTTCTCAATAAAATGTGAGTGGTGACAATCCTCTGAAGAAATGCTTGGTGGAGAATGACTTGACAAGCTGCTGGAGCATGCAGCAGTCATGTGGGTGGTGAAAAGGCTTATAGGACAGACCAGATAATGGCAGGAGGTGGGAGCTCTAGCTCCCCAGTTTGGGCTCATCTCTGGTCTTGTCTACACTCCACTCTGCTAGTGTTCTAAAGCCCCAGAGCAAGGATCTTCTGTGGTCAAGCGTGGATCCCCAGCACGAGGCAGCAAAGTGAACCTTCTCCCCAGAGGACTATGGCTCCTAAGATCCTAAGCAGGAGGCTGTGTTGGGATTCAAGATTAGCAGTCTGAGCAGTGATCCTAAGGACCTTGGACAAGTCATTTGTCCTCTCTGGGCCTCAATTTCCTCCCCTCAACACAAGGACATGGGGCCAGATGAATGAGTTTGAAGGCCTCTCCCACCCATGTGCTCTTATTGTAGGACACAGTTGCAACCCTGAGGCTTTATTGCTAAAAAGTCAGTGAGGAATTATGTCCTCAAACACCAGTTCCTTATACCACCCCAGCAACTGCTATGAAGGACACTGAGACCCTGGGTGGGGGAGACTGGAGCCAGGTGGGATGTGAGCCAGGTCACAGATGGCTCTCAGGCCACCTGCCTTTAGCCCCTTTTGTTCCAGATTCTAGCCAAGAAGCCCTGGGGCATGGGTCTTGCATCGTCCCATACCATGAGACACCCTTGGGGGCCCTGGGGAACGAAAAACAGTTGCATGGCTTCCCTTAGCCTAGCTAAGGCCCAGGCCTTCTTCCTCTACCTGGTTCCACCTGTCCCCAAGTGGTATCTCCAAGTCCCAAACAGCAGAATTCCTGGATTTCCCCTTCCCAGCCTAGAGTTGTTTATGGCTGGAAGATGGGACCAATTCTTCTACCAAAAGGTCCAGGGCGGTTGCAGCAGCTCAAAGGTAGGGATGCTGGTGACATTGACTGGGATGGAAATGATGGCCCATGGCAGCCCATGCTGTTCCAGGGAGCGGCGGATCATGTAGCTAGGAGGGTATGAAGAGAGGTGGTGATGGTCACTTTCTTAGCACCTCATCATAACCCACTGTCCTCATCACTCTGGGAGTTCCAAAGCCCAAGGACTTTTTGGCCCTCCAATTGGGGTACCCCAAGATGCAACTTGTGGGAAGGGACTGGTGATTGCCCTTGACCCCCCCCCCCCAAGTCATGGCACCCAGCCTGATGCTGACATAGCCAGAAACAAGGAGTCCTCACCCATCTCGACCGAGCAGGAAGAGGGCAGGGATATCAGCCGTGCGCTGGGTACTGTCCTGGATCATTTCCACGTAGAAGCTGTCATTGTCCACTGCGTTGTCAGAGATGATCACTGCCCGCCCACCGTGCTCCTGCACCACCCGGGTCTTGGAGAGGAAGGAGCAGCCCCTGGAAGAGGTGATGATGAGATCAAAGGAAAGGCAGGGTCTTAGTTACCCCTCCCCCAAGCCGTCACCCTAGGAGGATGAAAGGACCATGGATAATTTTTCATAAAGTCTCATAAATAAAGAGCCCAAAGGCATGGATAATCTTAAAGACTTAAAATGATGAGTTATTAAAAAACTATTTCAAAGGACCACCACCACTGGTCTTAGGCTCTACCCTATTCCTGCCCTCCCCTTGTGCAAGTGCCTGTCCACTCCTCACCCCCTCTCCACCAGAGCAATCTGGTCCTGGATGAAGAAACCGTTGCTGAGTTCTCCACAGGCCTCTGAAGGTTCCGCAGGGACAAGGTGAATCTGCTCATACCGTGTGTGCTGAAAGACATTTATACAGGTCAGAATGAGGAACACACCTGCTTTAGGACTGGGCTGAAATGCCATCCTATCAGCTCTTGACAAGGTGTAAAGGAAAGGTATGGAGTGGTTTCTGTGTGCTGGGCACTTGATTCCCACAAAGGCTTACCTACTTGTCCTACCCCTTTCCATGAGATAGGCAGGGGAGTTGGTATGGACCCAGAGAAAGGAAGTAACTTGCCTTAAATCACATCATTCAGAGGTACAACTGGCAGGGCTGTTGGTTTTTCACTATTTCATTTTCCTGAAGACAGCTGGTACCTCCATGGTGCTGAGGTCTATATTATGCCCAAGGAAGTAACTGGAATCCCTTCTTGCACTGCAGCCCCTGGAGAGCAGAGCTGGATTCTGCTCCCTTCCCTGTCCCAGCACTCAGGTATTGATTGAAGGGATAAGAGGGGTCACCTCAGCTTAATGGGGAGAAGATGGCGACAGGATCAGAGAAGGGGTCCCTCTCTGAACTTACAAAGATACCACCAAAGTCCTTTGCAGGTGTAGCTGTGAAAATGTATCGAATGTCTCCAGGACTCAGCACTTGGAAGTACAAATAATCATGGATGCGTAAGCCTGAAAAATAAAGAGTACAGATAAGAAGCCTCCATGGACCCCGTGTCTTCAACTAGGCTATCTATAGTCTGGGCCCAAGGGCCCAGCGTCAGCCAAGTGGTTCCTCCAGGTGGGTGGGATAGAGAGAGAGTCCCTGCCCTGAGGAGGATAGAGTTGATGCACAGTCACTCCTGAGATTTATAGCTGCTGCTGCTGCTGCTGCTGCTGCTGACAAAGGTGAGCCAGGAAGACTGAGAGCTCTAGTGTTCTCTCTGAGGATTAATCTGTCTTTACTCTGAAGTGGACCTGAGTTTCAAGGTGGAGATGTGGTAGTCTGGGTACAAACAATCCTCACTAAAACTTAAAAGTTGACTTTCTGGTCCCACTGCCATCCTTCTAGTCCACCACTATCATATCTTGTCCTGACTGGTCTACTTCATTCTTGCTCTCTAAAGACCATTCCCCAAACAACAGCCAAGGATCTTCTTAAAACATCTTAGAGCAAATACGATCATGTCACCACTCCCATGGCTTTGTTACCCATCAACAGCTTCCCTTTGCACTTAAAATCTAAACTCTTAACTATGGCCTGCAAGGCCCTGCTCTATCTGGCCCTTGGCTGCTACTCCAACCTCATCTCCTTCCTCAGTTCAAGCTACACGGGACTCCTTTCAGTTTCTTCACTTCTCTGAGTCTTCTTGCAAACTATTCTCTCTCTCTGGGAGGCTTTCTACCCTCACCTCACCCCATCCCTACCTCTTTACCTGGCTCACTCCTATTCATCCGTTAGGTCATAGCTTAAATGTCATTTTCTCAGAGAAACCTGCCCAATCACTGCCCTCCCTTTATGCCCATTCAAAATGTACTTTTCATATATGTATTTTTAAATCCTCACCCGAGGATATTTTTTCCATTGTTCTTCAGAGAGAGTGGAAGAAAGTGAAAGGGAAAGAGGGAGAAACATCGATGTGAGAGAGACACATCGATTGGCTGCCCCCCGCACTCATCTGAACTGGGCTCACCAGGGCCGGGGATCGAGCCTGCAACCAAGGTATGTGTCTTTGGCTGGAATTGAACCTGGGACCCTTCAGTCCACGGGCTTATGCTCCAACCATTGAGCCAAAATGACTAGGGCTTAAAATATACTTTTTCTCCATTGACACTTTCAACATAATTTGTAATTATAGAGTATTCATAATTTTTTGTTTAATGTCTGTAGGGCAAGGACCATAAGTTTGTAGCTTCGTTCAATGCTGTATCCACATTACCTAACATAGTGGCTAGCATATAGTGAGTGCACAATAAAGGCTGTTGAATGAATAACTCTTTCCAGCTTCACTGCACTGAGGAAGAGAATTGCCAGAACCAGATTTTTCTGGGGTGTAGGAACTTCTCTTCAGCACCAAAGTGTAATGTTTCACCTAGACTTGAGTCTCTGGTTTCCTTAGTCCACAGAGACACAGGAATGTGGAAGGGTGAGCGACCAAGAGAAGGAACAAGGGGCTACTAGAGATCCTACATGCTGGTGATATGTATGTGAACATATATAGGAACACACATTCCTACATGTGGGCTCACATACAAGCACAGCCGTACACAGATAACCTGTTTGCAACGTGAGCACAGATACACATAGAGTCATACACATATGTATACCATGCTTAATTTACACAGATCAGCTGATGCAAAGGCCAGGCAAAGATGTGTGTGTATGCGTGTGTGAGTTTAGTGCTAATCCAGTAAGGCTTCCTGGGAGTGTATCTGTATCTGATGGCAAGTCCTCACCCCCAGGATAAAAGGTTGCATAGCCCAGTGCCAAGGCAGTGGAGCTCTACCTGGTGACTATGATTTGGGCAGTAGACAAGCACAACTAAAGCCTTATCAGTTCTAACCCTGGCACACAGTAGTGGTTTGGTGGATTAGCACTAAACTCACACACGCATACACACACATCTTTGCCTGGCCTTTGCATCAGCTGATCTGTGTAAATTAAGCATGGTATACATATGTGTATGACTCTATGTGTATCTGTGCTCACGTTGCAAACAGGTTATCTGTGTACGGCTGTGCTTGTATGTGAGCCCACATGTAGGAATGTGTGTTCCTATATATGTTCACATACATATCACCAGCATGTAGGATCTCTAGTAGCCCCTTGTTCCTTCTCTTGGTCGCTCCCTCAGCCACCTGGGTCGGCGTTAGTGGGAGTAAGGTAGATTCTTGCTCAGACGTAGGGAGATGAGGCTCAGAGCCTAGCCTCCGGCCGCGCCCAGCTCAAGTTCCTAAGGACAAACACCCACCCACTCCAGCCGCCCGAATTCGCCGGGTCCCCAAGGTGACCCGTGGCCCCCGGCCCGAGCCGCGCTCATGCAGGATTGCCCTCCCAGCAGTACAGCCCCGCCCATTGCCGCTCACCGTGGGCTGCGACGCACGTGGGGAGCCAGAGCACGAGACAACACCAGCCCGCGACGCCGAAGACCATCTCCAGGACCCGGCCCGGCGCGGAGCTTCCTTCAGCCTCCCCGCGGCGCGTTGCTCGCTGGACTTCAGCCTGACAGCTGCTCCGGCCTCCCGCCCCCCACACCCGCTCTCGCCGCTGGTTGGCGAATGGGAACGAGGACCACCGCTGATTGGCTCTGACGCCTGCTCATGTAGCCATATTTTCCGCCTCTGCGCCTTAGCCTACTTCCTACTGGTCAAGAGAAGTGGGGCCAAGGGCTGATTGGTCTAAACTCTTAAAAGCAACTGCGGGCCCCACCTCAGCCCCTCCCCAGCATTTCTCAATTTGGATTGGACTCTGCCCAACCTCGCAGGCTGGTGGGTGGGTTGGCAGGGCATGACCAAGAACTAGAGGTGGTCTTTTCAGCACTCGATTCAGCCGCGGAAAGTCCCGGTCATCAGCTCTTGCGGCCTCGGCGGGATTCTCCCTGTGGCCGCCTCGCACGGCAATGATTTGCCTTCTTCCAGCTTCCATTTCCTTCTTCCCAACCTCTCCTAGGAAAGGTATTCCTCTAGCGCCCAGGTCATCTCCGGCGACCCTCGTTCACCTCGTTCCCTGCCCAGTCCACCAGTGCTAGCGCGGTCCCAGTGGTAGGCGTTGGGGACGCGGCTAGATGCTGCCAGCCCTCAAGGAAGCTCTGGCCAGTGCAGCGCCAGAAAGCGGGCACTGGGGCCAGGTGTCCGCCACACCTTCTCCACCACTTACTGTGCAACTGTGACCATGGCCACCTTTCCTAAGCTCTCAGATTCAGTTTCATCTGTAAAATGTACGTTAGCGGTACCAGTACAACAGGGTTGTGAGAATTCAATGAGATAACTCATGTTAAGAGCTTATTTAGCATAAGCTTGCCCTGCAGAGTTCAATAAATGTTTGCATGTATTTCATTCCTTGGTCTGCCGTCCGGGGAATGGAGAGGGGGTGGAATTAAGGAAAGCAGGTGTCGCGGGCTAAACAAGGATCCTTCACGCTCAGAAAAAAAATTTGGCGAATATTCCATAACCGAAGCTTCTCGCCAGATAGCCCTCCGAGGCTCCGCCTCTGGCCCTTCTAGCCACAACGACTCTATGGTTGCGAACCATAGAGTAACGGAAGTGGCCCGTCCCCTTCCTCTCCCGGTCCAACGCTGGTCGAATCTTCTGGGGACTTCTCTGGCGCGGGGAATTGTGGGGTAGCTGGGCGGCCCGGACGCGGAGCTTAGAAGAGGAGTAGCGGGCCGCGGAATAGTCTTCCAAAATGATGGTGAGTGTCGTCTCGCGCATCCATCGCCATCCGCCGTCCTCTGCTGCCATCTGGCCGGGGGCTGGCGCCGCCTGGCCTGAACCCCTCCCCTAGGGCTGTCCTTTGCCTACTGATTGTGTCTTCGCCCGGATCCCCTGTCTGCGGGCGACCCCGGCCCGCCGTGGCCTGGCTGGGCCCAGGCACGGAGCAGGGTCCCTTGGCGAGGGTTATGTGGGACTTGAGGGGAGGCTGTGGTCGGGCTGGCTGGGGGCCACAAGTCCCAGGGTGCTCCGGGGCAGCGGACCCGCGTCGGGAACCCGGTTTTTGGAGCCCCCCAAAATCATGACCCATGTTGAAGTACTGTGGATTAAGTGTGCATAAGCAATCGGTTGCCAGACTTGGAAGATCTTGGCTCCCATGGGAAATGCGAATGTAAAGAAATGTGCTTCCTAGAATGGGTAGAGCGCAAGGTCTCAACTAGGGTTTCGTAGTACCCCACCCGCCTGTTGTTGCATAAATGGCAACAGACCTCTCTGTTCATGCTTTAATCCATTCATTATTCACTCGTTCATTCATTAAGCAAACACCTGTTTACTGCCTAGTGAATTACCATGCCCCGCTGGTTGTTGGGGTGCAAACTCCTCAGCCAGGGAAATGGGCAGGGCAGGTGGCGATACTGCATCAGAGGTGAGAAGACCGGGGCTCTGATGCCAACCCCGTCTGCCCCTCTGGATTTGACATTAGACCAGACTTTTCTAGTTGGCCACCTGACTCTGGGTCTCATTTTCTTAAATGAGGGGAGTTGGTGAATCCTGGAGGCTCCCTGTATACAGCCCACCCCGTTTTCACACATGGCATCCCTTTCCTCCATCTCAGCTGCAGGTATACCTTTCACGGGTCCTAATCCTCGGTGGTATCTCTTGAATTGCTGTTGAACAAGACCGGCCAGCTTTTAAGGCGGTGGTGGTTTTGGTTTTTTGTGTGGATTTTCTTTGTTTTGCTTTTTTAAATTTTATTTTTCAGTTACAGTTTACATTCAGTATTATTTTGTGTTAGTTTAAGGTGTACAGCATAGGGGTTAAACAGTCATACTTTACAAAGTGTTCCATTTCCATTACCCGCCTAGCACTAAGGAGATGTTTGAGCCAGAACCATGACTGAGACACTGCTTTCTGTGCACTTGGCAGCTCGCTCATTCATTTTGGCCTATCAGTCCGAATCAGTTCTCTGTTTTGTTTTTTTCCTGCTTCCTGCAGTTTCTCCCTGTCTTGTTAGATGTCAAACTGACACCTAGGAGGTGTTCATTCTGCTACCAAATGCCCTATTAATCCATCTTGTACCCAAGATAGAAGGAAGCTAGCATTAATCTGTATGCCCTCTCCCCTTTATACCTCCAGTACTGCCCTTTTTCAGTCCATCTTCAGCATTACCTATTCCTGAAGTCATCCTCATCTGTGTTGAGGCAGCATAACAGGACACTTGAGAGTAAGGGCTCTGGAGCCATGCTGAATGCCTAGGTTTGTAACTCGGGTGCCGATTACTAGGTGTGTGACTTTGAGTGCTTTAAATTTCTGGTCCCCAGTCTGTTAGAGGGGATTAAATTAGCATATAAAGTGTCCAGTATGTAGTAAGAACTCAGCAAATGTTAGCTATTCTGCTAAGTGGTTGCTTGCTTCCTTTCCTCTCTGTAATCCATCTTCCTGCCAAGGCAACCATGAGAGTTTTGGTTGGCATTCACAGAACTGGGGATCAAAACCAAGGTTCTGTCTGGTGATAAAACCCTTCGCCAAGGGGCTCCAGATCACCACACTTGGATTTTTCCTGAACTGATCCCTGCTCTCTTTCCCTGCTGTATTGGCTGTTTATGTGAATATGAAACTTCTGTCACCAAAAATCCTCCTTGCTGTCATCAAATTAGTCCTTGATATTCTAGAAGCCTTCTGTGATTGGAAGATTGGTAAAAGGGCCCCTGAATCTTAGCCCTGTGACTTTGGTACATCTTGTATAGAATGTATGTACTTGCCTTTGGTGTTGAGCACTGTAAATGTAGGGATATAAATAACTTGTGGTTTGCAGAATGTCATGCTTAATAATGCCGAGTAAAATTTTTTAAGGAGGATAAACAGGAAGATCATTAAGCTGAAATTCCCAAGCCTTCCATGATACCCTTGGCAAATTACTGGATTTTATAATCGTTTCTCTACTTGAGTAAAAATGAGTGAGATTAAAAAGTAACTTGGGGACAGCCCTGGCTGGGTGGCTCAGTTGATTGGAGCATCATCCCATACATCAAAAGACTGCGGATTAGATTCCCAGTCAGGGCAAGTACGGGAGGCACCCGATCAGTGTTTCTCTTTCACATCGATGTTTCTCTCTCTCTCTCTCCCCTGAATTAAAACAAATATTATTTTAAAATAATAACTTGGAGACAGAAGCTGTGCTTTCCCCAACAGTGCCTGCCCCTGGGGAACTGATAGAGGAGGACCCACCCTGCTTAACCTGGCTTGGCTCAATCTAGCTCTGCTTCCTTTTCCTCCCCATAGGATCTCTACCCAGCCTGCCATTTCTCTAGGACTTACAAAGCATAGGGAACTTGGGGACAATATGGTCAGCTACTTCCTAGCTCTTCTTGCTTTGTACTTAAGAATTCTCAGTGAATGCAATGTCACCATACTGCAAATACTTTTCCAAAAATAAGTCAAGAAGCCAGTATATCTCACTTCATCGCTTATATTAAGCACTTTTGAGTACATATATTTAACAGTTGAATTTTCAGCACCAAACGCTGCTGAATATTGCTTCATATGTTGCCAAATCTAGGCACTCTACAAATTGAGATTATTATAGTCTTTACCTTGGGGAAGCCCATACTTTAAGAAAGAATGGCAGTATAAAAGCCATGTGCAAGAGGAAGCAAAGAGAGTTATGGTCTTCCCTGTTCAGGATGCTCCTGTTAGCTGCTGTTGAGAAAACCTCCTGGAAGAACTGGAGCTGTGAAGAGTTGCTGGCCTGACGTTAAGAAAGTAGTGTCATTAGAAGTGGCAGGTGGCTCTTATAGATGGAGTACAATTTGGAGGTGGAGGTGAGAAAAGGTCCATGAAAGTATTGAACAAGTTAGCCTGATGGAGGGATAGAGAATCTGTTAAAGGCAATAGGAAGGGATTTGAGACTCAGGTTGGTTTTTTATTTAAAGTTAAGACTTCATCTGAGGCAGAGGTAGGCCAGAGAAGACTTGAGACTGCCATGAGGAATGATTTAGCGGGGATTGAGAGAAGGTGGGCCTTTTAGGAGACACGTCTTTCCTTACAGGAGGTGCAAGGGCCCAAAAGAATGCTGAGAATATAGAGATGCCATTTCTTGCAGTGAGACTTGGGACACTGCCATGAAAAGGAATTTTCCCTCCAGCCCGTGCCTGGTCCCAGATTTAGGGGGTTATCTAATAAGCATTATTTTTTTAAAAAACAAAACAGGAGTAATGGATGATAAGCTTATTAGAAAAAGGTTCAAACAAAACAGCAAATATACAGCTTAAAGTGTCAAAACGCTCTTTACTGACACTAACTCGGTAGAGTTTGTTGGGCATCTTTCCAGCCCCTTTTTATGCATTTACACTTTATATCTTACCTCTTCTTAACTATTTCCTAGTGACTTTTTTTTTTAATGTAAATCAAACTATGCCAGTGCTCTGCTGTGGGAGTAAAATTTAAACTTAACACAGTCTACAAGTGAGTATGTGGCCTGTTTCCTCCTGCCTCGTCAGCCTTGTTCCAGTCTTCTGCCTATTCACTACCCTCCAGCTGCACTTCCCAAAGGAATTGAACTTTTTAAGGAATTGTCCAATTACTATGATGACGTCACCCTCATGGGTCACTAGACTTTGTAGTATGTGAATCTGACTCCTTATTGTTAGGGTGAGCCAGCCCTGTGCTATCCTGTGCCTTCCCTGCTCAGGCACTTAATGTAGCCCTAGGGGTGGATATAGGCAGTGGTTTTCAAACTTTATATTGCACTCCATAGTAAGAAATAAGTTTTAAATCATAGCCTAATAGTACAGTTATAACAAAAAGTTTTGAAACAGCATTTACCCTTAATATATTGTTTCATCCAAACACTTAGTCACAGTCACTGGGAAGAGTGGGTCTGGTTCATGAGCTCATCTCTGCAGGCACAAGCTTGGATGCAGGGACAAAGAACTCTAGTTTGCTTAGCTGAGGGATTACTGTCTGTGCTAATAAGCAAAGGTATTTAAGCAAGCCCTTTAAAATAAACAAGCATCCCTGTCTTCCAGAGTTTCTAAAGCAGATCTGCAAATTAAACCTCTAGGGATAGTGACTTTTTTGGAGACCACTGCAAAATTGAAAGAGAAAAACTTCTTTGGGGTATCTGATTGGAGATGAGTCAAAGGAAGCTTTATGAGAAATGGAAACATTGCTGTGTGAATTAGATTTGTTGTCATTTTGTGAGGCTGAACAAAGGTGGCTGTTAATGCTTCTCTGCCTGACTATTTCCCTATACTCCAGCTAAACATCATTGGTAAAGCTGCCTGCCTGGGCATCCCCAGGACAACACCTGAAGCCATTGACACCTCAGGTTTTGCATCAGTGCCCTGTCTACTTCTCTAGGATTAAGCTGTAATGCAGATAAGTGGATGTTTTGCTGGAGGGTGAACGCTGAGCATGGCCTGCTGCTTCCTCCTGTGCCTTGACCTAATTCTTCAAAACAAAATGGGGTCAGAAGTTAAAAAGGCTATGCTCATTGAGCTGGGCACTAGAGAACACATTTCTTTTTGATTTGTCCTTTTAAACAAAATCAGTGTTTCTCAGACCATTTTCTAGCACACCTCCCAGGTATACTGTGGTCTTGGCAATGTCTCTGGAGGTGGAGGCTGTTGAAGGAGTGGATGTGGTGGCAGTGGGGGGATGTGATTTAAAAAGATATTTATGTTATGGGGCAGATGGGAGCAGTTTTCCTTGTCCGTCTCTCTTTGAGCCTCATTGTAATAGATGATTTTTAAAAGCAGTCCATTGCTCTTTCTTTTCTAGCCCACACCAGTTATCCTGTTGAAAGAGGGGACCGATAGCTCCCAAGGCATCCCCCAGCTTGTAAGTAACATCAGTGCCTGCCAGGTGATTGCTGAGGCTGTAAGAACCACCCTGGGCCCCCGCGGCATGGACAAGCTCCTTGTGGATGGCCGAGGTAAGTCTATGGGGTTCCTCAGGCCAGTGTGCAGGATGAGTCTTCTGGGGAGTGTTGGGCATCAGAGTTTGGCATCAGAAAACTCACTGCTTCAAATCTCTGAGGGATTGCTCACTGTGAAGTGGCTCCATTTTGTGTATGGTCCTAAATGCTGACCCCTGTAGGAATATATGGAAGAAGCTGGGCTCAGGAGACTTGCTTTATAGAGAGATAAAACCTAGAAACATAAAATAGAACCACCTGCCATTGCCTGTGGTCACTCCCATTGTATCATGTCGCCAAGACAAAGAGCAAGTTCCCTTTTATGTTTTAGTGTATTGACATGTGAGATACTAGGATATTAACTATGTTAAGAATACCTAAATGATTATTCATTGTCATTTAAAAAATATTTCCCACATCTAGTTGAAGTGTGCTAAATGCTGCTCAAAGAAAAGTAGGAGCTTATAGTCTTCGGAAGCTTGTGATTTCATGTGGTCCTTTGTGCACAGAACTCTCTATATGAAGATCAGTTTATTCCCACCATGAGGCCCTCTGCCCTATCCCAGTAAAGGGTGCATGGGCTCCAAGTCCAACTAGAAGACAGAATTTAAGAAAGGGCCTTTAAATTTTTACTTTGTGTGTTCCTTTTAAGGAAAAGCCACAATTTCTAATGATGGGGCCACGATTCTGAAACTCCTTGACGTTGTCCATCCTGCAGCAAAGACTTTAGTGGACATTGCCAAATCCCAAGATGCTGAGGTAAGAAAATCAAGCAGGTGTGTTTAAATGGAGGTTGAAACACATGCCTGCTTGCTCCTTCACTCTCTCTAAAAGTTATTCATTTTATATAGAAAGTTATAATTTCAAAAGTGATACATACTTGTAAAAATATTTAGGAGGAGTTAATCTTTTAAAATTCGTACCGTTCCACTGCTTGCAGCTGAGATCTTAGGACTGTGTGCTGTCATTCATATGAGTTGCTAGGTAAATAATTTAACCTAACGAGATGGGGCTGGAAACTCCAAAGTTTCTGGTTTCCCTTTTTTTAAATGGTAATAAAATACACATAGCAAAATTCACTATTTTAACAAAAAACATTTCTAATACTGGAGTCTTGATAATAAATGTTGAGAGAGGCAGGTTTGTATTTTAGAACATTACAGGTATGTCCTGAAGTTATGTGAAAAGGTTTATTAGGACCCAGTAGTCTAGAAACAGGATGGCTTTTCTAAAAGTGAGAACAGTCTGGATTTGACCTGTTAATGTCTTCAGCAAGTGAATAATATCTTCTGGCCAGGAATTTGGCAGCTTAAACCCTTTGCTACAGTAACCCTTTTTCCCCCTTGAAAATTCTTTACATCACACAATGGAGTAAGTTGCAAAAGATTAGCAAAGTAGTGACCTGCTTATTCCAAATAGTGTTTAACATATAAGGGCTTTGGCTGGTTCTGGGAGGATTGTTTTAGTGGGATTTGGCTGGAAAATATCTTTTTTGTGCACTCCTGTAGTACTTTGTACTCCTTAAAGAATATTTATCTCATGCCTCTTGCTACCATGGTTGATTATGACATGTAAGCATTGTTATTACATGCATGACTGGTACTGCCTTCCTCATTATAATGCCTTGTATGTAATAAATAAGTTCTCAGATAATTTGCATATATGATTTCATATCCCAAGGAAATATAACTGTCCGAATCAGTCCTCTTTGGGGAATGGGCCTGGCTAGGGAATTAATTTGTAGCTCAGGACCATTTGATGGGAGCCTGAGTACCATCACCTTCTGTTTGTTGCAAACACCTATGCTTCCATATTAAAGCTCCACACTCATTTAAACAGTGCCCAGTTTAAATGGGTAGATTGCCTGAAAATGGAGTTTTGAGGCTTTATCCCTGAACATGAGAAAATCTGAATTTCTTGTCATTCTGTTCCAGGTCGGTGATGGCACCACCTCAGTGACCTTGCTGGCTGCAGAGTTTCTGAAGCAGGTGAAACCCTATGTGGAGGAAGGGTTGCACCCACAGATCATCATCCGAGCTTTCCGCACTGCCACCCAGTTGGTAAGGGAGTACTGGCTAACTTGGCCTCGTGCCTGGGCACCTTCATATGTCTCTTAGGATAATACCTGTACTGGGATGTAGAGAAGACTGGAAGAGTTCCTTGGACATTTTCTGAATTCTCCCTAGGGATCTCAGTTCTACCATTCAGTAGCTGTTCGATTAGATATTTGATGGACTGTGATGTAGATATATCTTAGGCTCTTGGGAAGTGAAAGCTATTTTTGTTTTTGTCAAGTACTTTATGACACATCTTGAGATGTGGCTTTTATTGACCCTTGACCCTCATTCTGAGACCAGGACTTAAGTCCTTCTGGGCCTTATTTCCTCCCTTTACTGTCTCTGTTTCAGGGTGGTGACATTAAATTGAGATATATGAGAAGTGAAATGTACGTATATCATATTATATGACACCTAATCACTCATTTGTTTTAGTGTGTTACCTGCATATCCAGAGCTAAATCCTGGATGTATCCTTATGATTCTTCAGAACTACACCTATTCCATATTTCAGACTATGGGAGTTTTCTAAACTATAGGGATTTACATTTTCTTAGAAATGTAAGACTTAGAAATGTTGTTTCAGCTGTAGAGTAGAAATGCTTAAGATTTGGGAATAAACAGATTAGGGACTAGCAGAGGGGTTGGGGTCCACTTCTCCAGTTTGTAGCATGAGAGACTCACTGAGCTTCTGTTCTTGGCAGGCAGTTAACAAGATCAAAGAGATCGCTGTGACTGTGAAGAAGGAAGATAAAGAGTAAGTTTGTGGTGGGCTTGACTTTCTGTGGCCAAATTGGATGCAAAAGCATGTTGTAATCCTTATATGGGCCTGGGGCTATTTGGCTCTTGCTAGACCCTTGGCTGTGCTTCATCCCACGCTGCTGAAAAGAGGCTGGTAGACTAGTTTAAAAGCTGTCACACGTGGTCTTTGACTACAATCACCATCTGTCACTGATAATACGCCCTAAAGATACAGAAGAAAGACTTGGTGAGGGCTGATTTTAGTGGCTAGCATGGAAACCACCTCCACATTGCAGTAGAATCATGCCAGAGCGGCTTTCAAGGCCTGATGCAAGTCCCACCCTTACGTCCCAGGGAGCAGAGGAAGCTGCTAGAGAAGTGTGCCGTGACCGCTCTGAGCTCCAAGCTGATCTCCCAGCAGAAAGCCTTCTTCGCTAAGATGGTGGTGGATGCGGTGATGATGCTTGATGATTTGCTGCAGCTTAAAATGATTGGAATCAAGAAGGTGCAAGGTGGAGCCCTAGAGGTAAGCCTGCTGTGGTCTCCCTGAAGACTTTTGCTTTCACATTGACCCTTCAGACAGCTTGGTATAGGAGGAGAGCACACAGTACAGGGAATTTTCCACTTAATGTTTTTATACATACATGTATTTTTATTGATTTCAGAGAGAGGAAGGAAAAGGGGGGGAGAGAGAGATAGAAACATCAATGATGAGAAAGTCATTCATCGGCTGCCTCCTGCACGCCGCCTACTGGGGATCGAGCCCACAACCCGGGCATGTGCCGTGACCTGAATCAAACTACAATCTCCTGGATCAACCATTGAGCCATGCTGGCCAGGCACCCATAGCATATTCTGAATTCCTTGACGTAGTTGGCATCACCACCCTTTACTCAATCACTCAAACCAGAAATCCAGGTTCATCCTGAAAACTTTTACATCTCCCCACAACCCATCAATCATTGTCTCATTTTTACCTACCAATTTACTTCTTACTTCTTTAATCTGTCCTTTACTTATTCCCAAGACTGTTTTCCTGGCAGTGTCCATCCTTTCTCTAGTCTTATATCCCCTAAATCCATTCTACTTTCTATTGCAGGGTGATATTCCCCAATTTACTACCCTGTGTGTAAAGCCTTTTGAGGCTCTGCATTGTCTACAGGATAAGAGCCAGGCCTTAGCAGAGCCTGTAAGATTCTCCTAAACTGGTCCCTGATACTTTATATTCTAGCAGCTGCAAATCCCTTTTCATTCCCTGATTCCACCACCCTGCCTCCACCTCTTGGCAACACCTTTTTCTTCCTTTTTTCCATCTGATGAATTTCTGCTCAGTCATCTTGATTCATCTCAGGCCTCACCCCTTTAGGAGGCTGTGGATATGAATGATGCAGGAGTTTGTTCACTGATAGGCTACATTATTGTAGGTCAGGATTGTAAATTAGCACTGGCAGAGGACATTCAGGTCATTGAACTGGATGTGGGAAATGACTTGGTCATTAAGTAAGAAAGAGATCTGAGATGTAGTTTTCTTTTATTTTATTATTATTGTTTAAAATAATACAGATGTCCCTTTTTCTCCCCAATGACCTGTTCCACCCCGTTCCTTCCCCCTCCCCAGTGCCTCTCCCCACCATTGTCCATGTCCTTGGGTTGTGTATATATGCACGAGATCTGAGATGTAAATCAAAGTTTCCTTATAGTGCTAAAGTCAGTCCCAAGTGCAACATGCTTCTTTTTATGCCCTGCTATTAAATCTAACCCATAGGAAGCTCTGTTGTGAAGCAAGAAGTAGAAGTTTTGAGGGATCGAGATGTGGGAAGCCACAGTGACAGCCTGGGAACTGTGCAGGAAATTTCTGACCCTTATGATCTTTTGGCCTCATCTCCTGGGCAGAGGTGCATGCGTGCAATGCAGGGAGGGAGGGGTATGTGTAGGTGTGTGCAGTATGAGAAGGCTTGGGGGTTGGTAGTTGGGATTGAAGGGGAAGGCCTTGGACAGCCCGGGCCTCATAAATGCCTGGCTCCTTTCCTGGCATGGTAGGTAAGTGCTTTAAGCATTACCCCTTGGCAGCTGCTTTGGAGGCCAGTCTTAGAAGACAGCCTGAACAGGCCTTTACCGTGCTTAGTCTGCAAGCTGAATGATTTTCCTTATACTGAAGGGATAACCAAAATATGTTTTGTATTTTTCCTGGCTTTTATGATAATGGAAAGGTTTTGCTAACAACAGTAAAGACATGATTAACTCTTTCAGATTCACAAGAATGGGCATGCATAGCCCAGCACACCACCGGTTTGATTTCATTGCATTCCAGTACTGAACTGTTGAACTGTTTGTTTTTCTGAACAGGAATCCCAGCTGGTAGCTGGTGTTGCATTCAAGAAGACTTTCTCTTATGCTGGGTTTGAAATGCAACCCAAAAAATACCAGAATCCAAAGATCGCCCTTTTAAATGTTGAGCTCGAACTGAAAGCTGAGAAAGATAACGCTGAAATCAGAGTCCACACGGTTGAGGTAGGCCCCACAAGCTGGCAGCGGTGTTGAAATGGGCAGCGTTCTGGGCCAAAGCCTGGGGCCTTGTGGTTGTCTTGGACCCAGCTCTGTTTTTCAAGCTTCTTTGGGTCTCTTTATTCTCCTGTCACCCTAAATATTGATGTCTAAATACTGGGCCAACTTCTTTTCTCACTGTCTACTCTCTGAGTGACCTGGACTGGAAGAGATTTGGATAAGACAGACCTGCTGAAGTATCTTCTGGCCCCAGAGAAGGGGCTGGTGTGGGTCTTTTAGCTACATAGCAAGCCTAGAATTTTGATTCTTTTGGGTGGGGCAGATGTGGGCTCCTTGCCTTTTAGACTACATCCCATTCTGCAGGGACAGATGTGTGCCCATCATTGGTATAAGCAAGGCTATCTCTGAAGTAGCAGTGTCACCCAGCTATAAGCAGGTACTTTGGGGAAATGTGTCCCTGACACAGAATGGTCTTTGGGGAAAGGGGTCTTGTCCTTGGGAACTCCATGGGTAAGTGCCTCAGAGGCAGTTAGAACTAATCCAGACTAAACTGTTTCTCACACCTTGGCAATGTCAGCTCTATAGTAGCTTCTAGTCCTGGGGTTACTTTCTGCTTTTGTGTTTGAAACCTTTAGGTGATTCTTAAGTTATCTTACAGAGTCCTTGTTTACTTGGACTAGAGAGAGGCTATTCTGTTTACCCCTGTTAATTCCCAAATAAATTGGCATACTTTTATCGTGGGAGATGTGTGTTAGTCCACTATATGCTAACTCCATTCCAAAGCCTTCTCATCCTCCTGGGTCTCTTCAGGATTATCAGGCAATTGTTGATGCTGAATGGAACATTCTCTATGACAAGTTAGAGAAGATCCATCGTTCCGGAGCCAAAGTCATCTTGTCCAAACTCCCCATTGGGGATGTGGCCACCCAGTACTTTGCCGACAGGGACATGTTCTGTGCTGGCCGAGTGCCAGAGGAGGATCTGAAGAGGACGATGATGGTAACTCAGTTTTCACAGGCTGCTGTGTGGCCTCCGTGGCCTGGGGCGGAGGCAGTTATTTACCTCTGGCAGGCAGGAGTGCACTGTCAGGTTGACGTGTGAATCCAGGCCTGTCTTAACTCTTTCTGTCTGGAAGCACTTCATTGCCAGTGTGTGTGCACTCAGATAAAAAAGTTAGTCTAACCAAAACAAGTCAGGAAGTCTGATTGGTGAGGGAACCCAGCAGTAATGCTGTGATTAGCCGATTAGCTGAATACACTCAAGTATTGATGCTTTCAGCCAGGTTTCCTTTCTTCCTCAGTGTCTCACCAAAGACACCTTAAGTCTAAAGCACTGATCCTGACTTCATTTGCTGGGCCCAAAGCACCCTCATTTAGGGGAGGGCTGTTGGGTGGTGAGCCAAAGGATCTCCATCTTTTAACTAGGCCTGTTTGCCCTTAGTTCTAGGCCTGTTTGCCCTTAGTTCTATTTTGTTTTCTTTCAGAGAGGGTAAGGGTCATCTGGAGGTCAAGGGTAAGAGCGGGTTATCCAGTGCAGAGGGCTCTGGGGCACTGTGGCAGAGTCTAGCACAGGAATTGGCTTTGAGACTAGGTGATGGGAAGCTTGCTGGCCTGGCGTGAGCGTTCACTGCTGGATGATCTTGCCTTCTTGTGCTCCTTAGGCCTGTGGAGGCTCCATCCAGACCAGTGTGAATGCTCTGTCAGCAGATGTGCTAGGCCACTGCCACATCTTTGAAGAAGCCCAGATTGGAGGCGAGAGGTAAGCCGTAGGCCTGGGCTGCATCTTGGTGGAGTTCCTGAGACTTGTCTGGATCTGGCCTCCTGCCATCTTTGGGGTGTACAGCATGCGCTACTCCTTTTTGAGGTCTTACCTTTTGGGGCATAAAGAGCTCAGATACAGTGTTTTAGGAGGGAGGATCACATTGGGTCTTAAGTTTGACTCTACAATCTCTTATGTCCCAGTGGTACAGCCCTCGACCTTCCCAAGAAGATGTCGTTAAGGGTGGGATTGGGGAACCTTAGTGAGAATCAGAAGAGCAGCTGCGAGTGCTGGGAGGGTTTGGGGGGGGTCAGAACATAGCAGGCTGGCAGCAGACAGGAACTCATAAGTATGATTTTACCCTGGGTGTAGGTACAATTTCTTCACTGGCTGCCCCAAGGCTAAGACTTGCACCATCCTCCTCCGTGGTGGCGCTGAGCAGTTTATGGAGGAGACAGAGCGGTCCCTGCACGATGCCATCATGATTGTCAGGAGGGCCATCAAGGTACTGGCCTGGTGGCTTCCTGTCTGCACAGCCCATTCTTCCTCGCAAGCTAATGGATTTGTATGGTGATTCCTTCCCTGGGTGGCATTTAGGCTCTGATTTGGCTTACAAATCATTGAGGAACAGCCTCAGTCTCTTGAAATAGGGCATGCTGCCTTACAAGCTAAGACTTGTCCTTGTGAGCAAACTGTGGGGCTGAGGTAGTAAGCCATCCCAGGGATTGTGCCAGTGTCTTCAAGCCACAGGTGACCTTGAAGATGGTCAGAAGTCATAAATTTCACTGGGTTGAAGTTGGGATGTGCTGGACAAGGGCCATGTGTAGGTTTTCTGGGGCTTAGGATGGGGGGAAATAATGAGGAACCACTCTCTGGGATAGGGTACCTACTGGCTGAATAGCCCAACTTTTCTGTGGCTGGAGCTCAGACCAGGAGACCACTTGTATTGAGAGATGGGTCTGGTCTCTACAGAATGATTCAGTGGTCGCTGGTGGTGGAGCCATTGAGATGGAGCTCTCTAAGTACCTGCGGGATTACTCAAGGACCATTCCTGGAAAACAGCAGCTGCTGATTGGGGCATATGCCAAGGCCTTGGAAATCATCCCACGCCAGCTGTGTGACAACGCTGGCTTTGATGCCACAAACATCCTCAACAAGCTGCGGGCTCGGCATGCCCAGGTGGGTGCTTCCTCTCCTTGGTTCCAGGGATTTGGGTGGATGGGGCTAGATTCTGAGTGTGTGCTCTGATCACTCAAATTCTTATGTGCTCAGCCCAGGTCACAGTGCTGGAACTAAACTCAGTACCAGCTAACTGCCTTCTCTGAGGGCAGAGGCAAAGCCACGGTGCCAGGACCGGAGGTCCCAGGGTTTCTTTAGCGCTTTTACCAAAAGTGTGATCACTTCTCACAGTGCAATGAGAGGAACCAGAGGAATCCTGTGCCCTCTGCCTGGAAGCCCACACTAGTGAAGCACTCAGAGCCCTGCTGACACTCAGCCCGGCCATGGCTTTGCCACCTCCAAGTTGTTACTTCTCTGACGACGTCATTTCTTCATTTGTTGTTTAGCAAATATTTGTTTAAGTGCTGGGCACTCTGATAGCAGCAGTACTCAGTGAGGGACCTTGCTTCTGGCTTGTGTTGGAAACTTTACACTTTACCTCTGTGTCTCAGTTCCTCATCTAATGGGGACTGATGAGAACTGAGACAATACAGTGAGATAAGGGACTGAAAAGAGTTTCTCTTGAGAACCATGGTTTGATATATGCAGTCCTCAGGTGACCTGGGAGAGGGCCAGAGCTCCTGTATGCTCGGCATAACCAAGGTTTTAAGGGGTGGTCGGCAGGGGCGCAGGGGTGGGAAGAGGTGGACTTCTAGGTCCCTGTCTTGGTGCCATAGGCCGATGTCATTTTCGTCAGGGAAGTGCCAGCAAGTTCAGAGTCAGGGTCCCTAATTTTCCGAGTCTTAGAGGGAGGGTATGCAAGAAGAAATTTGAAAGCAGTTCCATATTACCTCCCTTCTTCCTGATCTTTCAGGGGGGCATGTGGTATGGGGTAGACATCAACAACGAGGACATTGCTGACAACTTTGAGGCCTTCGTGTGGGAGCCAGCGATGGTGCGGATCAATGCCCTGACTGCAGCTTCTGAGGCTGCGTGCCTTATCGTGTCTGTAGATGAAACCATCAAGAACCCTCGCTCGACAGTGGATGCACCGCCAGCTGCTGGCCGGGGCCGAGGTCGTGGCCGCCTCCATTGAGAGGCACCCCACCCCTCACCCAGTGGCCGGCAGGCTGGCTACAGGGCGCAGTTCCTCTCCCTGTCTTATCTTGGTTAACTAGTGAACCAAGGAAGGGGTAGTGATTGGCTCACACTGTTCTAACTGGGGGTTATTTAAATAAACTTCAAATTCACTTTGCAAATTATTTGGGGACAGGAGTTTTACTCATAAATGTGTTGACTGCAGCTCAGGATTTTAGCTCTGTATGTACTCACTCAAAAGGTAGAAAATTATCTTCCCTCTTTGTGGGCTATCTTCATAGCTTCTGGTCCTCAAGGCAGTGTGTGTGTGTCACACTGCCTGCAGGGAGTGTCATCTGAGTGGCCTGTGTCCCGAAGTTTCACTTTGGTATCTTTCTTAGTCCCAGAAGTGGCCGGGAGATGTGGAGTCGCTTCCTTTTCTTCTGAATTTATCTTTAGCCCTGGCCTGGCCAGGCACTGCTCCCAAGGTTTCTCTGGGTTTGAGAAAGTGTGTTACATGACCTTGTCTGCCCTTCCTACCTCCATATTCTTCTGGTTCAGTCTTTTGGTCCCTCTTACTCAAGATCCTGAGGTTGAGGACTCTTGGAGGAATGTCTTAGAGAGGTCATATCTTCATTAAACTATAGTGACTTCTTAGCAGTCCACTGAGGAGGTGGCTCTGACCAGGGCAAGTTTGGATTGGCCAGCACAGATGTATTGGAAAGCAGTGTCTAACTGCCTCTTGTTTGTACCAGTCCTGAGAGCTGGCCTGCAGCTAGCTGTAACTGATCATTGTTGAAGCTAGAGGTAAGTAATTAAGTCATATTGAGCCACTGAAGCTTTTGCTGCTTGATACTGGGAAGTTTTTAAAAAAGAAAATTTCTGAGTCCAACCACTCTTGGTTAGATGGACTCGAGGGTGGAATGGGGTAGTGGGCATGTCCAGACTTTGGAATCAGCATCCCTCCTAACGTGATGTTCTTTGGGTAAACTAATTTTTCAGAGTCAGCTGTTCTAAATGTATAATGAAGTTAAGAATAGCTGGTTCAGTTGGGATAAGTGCTTCTCTATTTGTTTGATGCTAGAGCCACACACAGTTTAAACCTAAACACCTGTTGGTTTTTCTGATTTTTAATATTTCAAGACCCAAGTAATCAAATTGGCGGGGCAACCCCATTTGGTAAAATAGGGAAATTGAAGCCAGACCAAGTTGGGCAACTTCGACTCTCCCAGGCTAAAGCCTGACTGGCTGGTCAGAATCTCCTGAGGAAGTGGCCATGCCAGTGAGGGACTGGGCAGTGCCTGCTGCTCCTGCTGTACTTGTGCTGGGGTTGCCCTTAAAGATGGTCTCTCCTGGCTGAGAGAAATGGCCTCACAAGGCTTTTTGTCCACATGCCCAAAAGGGAATGAGCTGTGGCAGAGGCAGTAACCTGCACAGCCCTCCAGCAAGCCCAGAGGCAGGTCCTCCAATGCTTCACTCACCCCACTGATGCCAATCCGGTCACCCACCTCCTTGCTTCAGCACACTTTAGCTGCAGGCAGGCTTGGGTGACACAGACCAACAAATACAGCCACCTACCATTTATTTCCCTGAGGCAGATATTCCAGTTTCACCACCTTTTATTGGATACAAAGCCATAATTCTGATGCCCGTGAGTCCTTTTAAATATACTCAGGTACATTCAACAAAGGGCATCTGTGGGTGACATGGAACAAAGTGCTGGGATGGTGATGTCTGGGTGGGGCAGAGAAGTGGGGCCACTGAAGGCCCCCTGGGGGCTGGAGGTACAGGCACCACTTCAGAAACAAAACCCAAAAATGCTCTCCACCCCTCTGCCTGATGTGCTTGGGGTGGGGAAAACGACCCTCTCACAGCTCAGGCCCATTGCCACCTGGCTGTGCAGGAAAGGCAGGGCCTGGGGGTCAGTTGTGGAGGTCCCCACCGGCAGTGCCCACTAGAGCCAAGCCTACTCATGCCAGCCACGAGGCAAGCCTAGGTCACATCAGGCCTCTGAATGCAAGACCCCAGCCAGAGCAGAGCTGAGGCTGGAAAGCCCAAGGACAAGCTTTCTGGGGCCATTCCAGTGGTGGCAAGTGAGGCTGAGCCTTGTGGTGGGGAAGCCTGCCTGATTGTCAGGGCAGTCTTGGGACTGGCCAGGTTCCCAAGGGTTTGGGGAGGGAATAGGAGCTGGCTGCCTTAATTGGCCCTGGTATTCTGATCTTCACCCAATCCTACACCTTATTCTCAGGCAAGGGCTGCAGAACACACTTGTCCAAGAATAAATACACACAATACACAGCAATATATACAGAAATGCAGGCCTGGGACAAGGCTGGGTGAGAAAGCACAGCCAGCGGGGCTAAAGAGACATGCCAGGCCCCTGGAGGAGGGAAGTTACACTCATCAGGGACTGACAGGCGAGGACAGATCCCATCAGTTTGAGGTAACTCCTCCGGTACTTGGGCCCTGCAGCCACTCAGTCTCCTGTTATCACCCCAAGTCCAGCAGGAACTGAGTCTTTGGCACCAATAGTCACTCTATTAAGGTCTTCAATTTAGCGCCTTAGAAGGACTGGGACCTGGGCAGCTCCCCACTTGTGGCCCAAAGGACTAGGGACAGGACCAGGGGGACAGGCATAACCCAAAGGCAAAGGACGGAGCCAAACCTTGGAGCAGCAGGCCTTAGGAAGGAAGCGGCTTTTTTTGTTGTTAAGCAATTCCTGAGGGGCTGGCTCAAACTCCATTCATGGGGACTAGGAAAACATGAGCTGCCTTGGCCCTTAGGTGGTCTCTCCTGACCAGTTAAAAGCCCTGGTTCTGGGCAGTCCACTTCCTCTCCTTCTGGGATGCAGACATCTCCAGCATCTCCTTTGCTCCCTGCCAGTGCTGAGGAGGCAGCCTGAATAAAGTGTGACGAAACACTCAAGCCACATACACCGAGCCCCCATGTGCTGGGGTCTGGCTGTATGGCAGGGAGGTGGTAGGGACACCAAGTGACCCCCACCCATGGGCCTTCTATCCCTGCCTGGGACCCCTGGAGCATGCCTTCGTTTGCTCTCTGAACCTCTTTGCATTTTGCTAGGTGTGAGATATGGGTGAGTGAAGGATGGCTGGCCCCTCCATCCTGTTCCCCATCATCCGTGCTAGCTGTAGGGTTGCCAAAGTGAAAGGGAGCATTCCCACCAACAAAAGCTCCCCCTTAGCAGCGGGGCTCATCCCCTTGAAGAGAGGCAAAAATAGCACTGAGTTGGTGGGTGGGGGCTGTAAACCTGCCAGTTATCAGGGCAGGAATGAAGTCTGGGCCACATAGGTCTGTCAGCCCCAGGGGCAGGTGTGCAATGGGACACACTATAACCCATGTTTCTGTTGGCAGGGGCCCTGGCATGTGCAGTTTCCACTCCCAAATATCTTTCACTTGGCTGGAAAACACAAGGTGGGGGACTTGGTGGGTTTTCTGGAAACAGGCAAGCCCATGAGAGGCAAACTTCCCACTAGCAGGAGGGGGTCTTGTTCACTCTGCTGGGCGCAGTGCTGGTGCTGTGCAGGGCTGTCGCACAATGGATCAAAGAGTGAATGAACCTACCACTGGCATCAGTCCTTTCAGCACCACCTTTCTCCCACTTAGCTCACTGCCCATGCACCCTGACTTCCTTTCTCCCAAGGCTGATGCCGCGCATCCTGGTGGGCACCCCACCCCCCCCAGGGAGAAATTGCCCAGAGCCTGTATTCTGTGATGGAGGCTTCCTGGGGCAGAAAAAGTCCCTCAGTAGGGCAGACTCTGGCCAAGCAGGGCATCCCTTTGTGCTTTGTCCAGGGGACAGGGAGGACAGCACCTCTGATCCTGGGGTCATGGGGAGCAAGGGCTACAGGGGGTGCAGTTGGAAGGCAGGACTGATGCACCAAGGGCAGCCAGGCCCTAAGCGGACCTCCACCGCCCTTCTAGGCCAGCAAAGTTGTGCTTCTTCCCATGACAGGGCTGGGGAGGTGGGAGTCAACAGCCAGCTGCTCTAGGGTGGGGATGCCACAAGGCCTAGGCTTCGTGCAAGACAGGACAGGGAATTGCCAATATGACACCCTTGGTATTTGGGGTCTTCAAAGGGCAGGCCAAAACAAGCCGTGGGAGGAAAAGACATCAACAATGGAAAGAGCCAGGAGAGCTGGGTGTGGAGCCATGGAAGCTGAGTGCACTGCTGAGTCTGTGGGGCCCAGCTCCGGAGGACTTGTTGCAGGGTAACCCAGGGCTGGGTCTTGATGTCCAAGCCAGGTTGTGGCAGAGAGCTGGGTCCCTGGAAAGAACTGAGAAACCAGAGGCACCCAGCCCCAGCCAGGACCAGCTGCCTAATGGTTAGAGCTGAAAGCCAGTCCTGCGCAGAAGAGAAGGAAACCCTAAGATGAATCCTAGGTGAATGAAAGAACTTTCCAAATGACGGCTGGCAGGACCCGTGGCCTCTGAGCCACTGTGGGAGTTCTGAGGAGGAACTGAGAGACCTGAGTCTTTAGAGCCTTAGTGCTGGGACCTGGTCCTGTGGGGATCATGAGAGTCAGTGAAAACCCCGCTTGCATTCATTCTGTAGCTTCTAAGCCAAGTGGCTCTAGCTTGGGCCACAGAACTGCCCTGAGGCAGAAAACTCCAAGAGAGCCCTCGGCCCATGGGACCAGTTGAGACTGAGGAGGGGGACAAGTCCAATGAGGGTGTTCTCCCTCATTCTCGGCCCCACAGGCCTAGCTCCCTCAGGGCCACATCTTTAAACCAGCTAGCCAGACAAGGAAGCAAACCACCCTCTCCCAGCCTCCCCCCGGGCTCCAGCACAGAAGTTAGCCAGGGACTCCCTCCCACACAGCCTTGGGGACCCAAAGGCCATCAGTCCTGCCCAAGCACCTGGATTAGAAGGCCATTCCTTGACGGGAACTGCTGCTCCTCACAGGAGACTGGGTGTCCCAGGGCTGGGGCCTTGCCCCCTCCAGAGGCTAGGGATTACTGATAGGTATGGAAACATGCACCTTTTAGCTCAGAATTTAGCTCTGATGTGTCATGGGGTATGTGGTTGTTGGGAGGAGGGGGTCTTGTCTATATCAATAAAAACTTTTTCTCTTCCTGGCAATTTCTCCCTTTTGGAGGAATGGTCTCAATGTCCTGGGGAGAAGATCTGGGTGAATGTTTTGCCTTTCCCCCCCCACTACCTCACTGCCGCCCCCCCCTTTGGCTGACCACTTGCCCAGATCCCTAGGCCTGTGTGTTATCCTTAGAGAATGTGGACCCAAAGCCCAGGTGGGCTGTGTGAAGGGGTGCCCCACAGACGGCTGGAACCAAGCAGGGCAGGGAGAAGAGCCCTCCTTACCAAGTCTGAGCTGCCTTGAGGGGCACCTCTGGCCTGGGGCCTAGCAGAGGACCCTGGCTGGGAGACTGGGTCTCAAGAATGAGAGGTCTGCCCAAGCAGCCTGAGCAGCCAAGGGCCACTGGGTGGTTATTGCAGACCCTCGGGGTGAAGACACCAGGTGCTGGTGGTGACAGCTCCTCGCTGGCTATGCCCAGAAGGTGACTTCAGCTGGAGATTGGGTGGGGGCCGGGGGTAGCTTCTGTCCGAGCCCCTGCCCTAGAGAGGCAGTTCCCAGGGTCAGGCCTGTAGTTCTGCCATCCCAGGAGAACAGGAAACTGTAAACCCCTCCCTGGAAGCCAGAGATAACACCAGGCCTCTGAAGGTCTAGTCCAAATCAGGGTCCCTCTGGAGATCCAAAGAGAGTGCCCTGGGTGGGGCTGGCAGGGGCCCTGCCGCCCCTCACCCGGGTTAGCAGCCGCCTTCCACCTTGATGTGCAGGATCTTAGAGAAGCCGGGCCTCCGTCGCAGAGCCTGCAGACCAAACCTGGATTAGTTCTAAGGGTGAAATCCTCAGGATCACACAAGTGAGGCCTTCACATCACACACCCAAGTCCCTAGCCCCAGCCTAGGGTCATGGGGTCTTGGGTGACCTCAGAGCCAATTCCTCACCTGGAGTTTTGTCACCATGTCTTCAAACAGCTTCTGGGCTTCAGGACTGCTGGGCTCTTTGAAATAATCGGCAATCCCAATCTGGACCACAATGGACTTGAGGTTCCGGCAAATACCTGGGAAAAGGTGGGTAAGGTGGGGGCCTGTGTTTGGCCTGGGCAATGGGCTGCCTCCTCTCCTGTCACTAATGAAATCAGAACTTACTGAGAGACAATAAAATGCCAAGCACTGGGAACAGAATCAGGAGAGCAGACCCATGCTGCCCAGGGGCTCAACAGGACAATGGGACGTGAAAGCTGATGTCAAAGAGCAGAGGCTGCGGTGGACGCTGGGAGGATGAGTGGGCAACAGCTGTGCAGGAGCTCTGGGAACTGCCCTGGCAGAGGGGACAGCTGTGTTATGGTCTGGGGATTTGGAAATAAATTACAAAAACAGCAGCTGAGGTGAGGCTGATGGGTCTCACCTGGAGCATGGAGGAGGGGAGACAGGGAGCAAACAAGTTGGGAGCAGAGGGCTTAAGGGACTGGATGTTGCCATGAAGCCAGGAGAGGAAGAGCAAGATCAGGAGGCTGAGAGGGTCCTGAAGGTCATGATTTTGAAGGCTGAGCAGTTAGTTCTGGTGGTCAGTCCAAGGCAAGGCCATGATGCTGAAGGGGAGGGGAGAGGATCTTGGAAATAAGGTCAAAGAACCTTCAGCACTCAGGACACGGGGTCCTGGTAAGGGTCAAATGGGCTTGGATGATGGTCTTACTTTATGGGTGTGAGCAGCCCAAGCTGGGCACCCATGTCCTCTATGAAGGTGGAGGAATGACCGGAGATGGAGGGGATGGCTGGAGGGAGGTGGGGCCAGAGGAGGCATGAACTGGAGTCTATACCAGGGAGAGAAGAGTCCTCCCTCTGAGAACTGTGCTTGGGGGCCCACACACATCATCTCATTTAATCCTCGCATTCATTCTAGAAATCAGCTTAGAAGATGGGATACAGAACTCAGAGAAATATAGTAACTTGCCCAAAGTCATATAGCTAATAAGCAGTAGAGTCAGAATTGAGACCCAGGTCAGTAAAGCTCCAGAACCTATGCTCCAAAACTCACCTGTTCTCCTCCCTCTGCCCTTGGCTGGAGGCTCACATGGGGGCAGGTGGTGTTGCATAGCTCCTGTCTCCAACGTGGGTAGAGCACAGGGCAATAGATGTATGTTGAACTGAACTATTTAGAACAGAGGCTCGAAGGCCTTGAATGCCACACTAGCCTCAGAAGGGTGGCAAAGCCAGGACTAGAACCTGGTCAGTCTAACCCCAGCACTGGTGCTGGCTGACTAGGAGTGACAGGGAGCTGGTTATACTACAAGGCATGGTAAGAGGTGATACTTGTACCCCATCCCGCGTTCCCCATCACTCACTGTTGAAATGCAGCAGGGCCTTGGGGGTGACGGGGGTGGCTGTGAGCACCAGCATCTCCAGTCCTTTCAGGCCTTCCCGGCAGACCTCAGCTGCCACCTCCTGGGTAATCTCCGAGACGTGGTCCAGCTCCAGGACCTGCAGTCGCATGCAGTTTCTTGCTAGGAAGAGGAAGAGGAAGAGGGCAGGTCCTGCTGATAAACTTCCCAGGTCACCTCCTGCCCACCCAGGCTGCAGCCTAGAGCTCCTCTGAGATTTCAGTGCTTCCCACTAACCCCCACCCCAGTCCCATGGAAAGACTCACCAAGCGATGCCAGGCCCTGCACCCCACAGCCAGCGCCCCCAACCCCCAGGGCCCTGAGGTGGGGCCAACAGCGACCGATCATCTGCAGGCAGCGATTACTGAAGCGTGTGGGCTGCTGGCTGGAGAATGGGAGGAAGGGAGGGCCATCAGGAAAGCCTCTGGTTGTATGACACCCCACGCCTGCTCCTCCTTTGGGCTCCCCCTTGGGCAAGTGCCCAACGAACCACCCCAGCTGCTAAAGTCAGAAACGTGGGATCATCCCTGACTCCTCCTCCCTCACCTCCTGCCAAGACCCACGGATTCTGATTCCTGAATAAGTCTTCATCCTACAGTTCAGACCACAGTCAATATTCATCTGGATTATAACTAGACTTCCTGCCAATTCATCCTCCAAGTTGCTGAGGGTGAGCCAGTCATTCCTACATTCTCTCAGTCATTCAACAAATGGTTCTAATTGTCTACTACAGCCAAGAACTACTGAGCTAGGCCCTGGGGATACAGTAGTGACAATAGAGACATGGTCCCTGCCCTGGAGGAGTAGACAGTGGGGTGAAAGCAGAGCAGGGACAAAGAATGTTACCAGTCTGATGTAATCCCGTTTTTTAAGATCTAAATCCCCCAATCGCTTCCCAGCACTTTCTAGATAAAAATGCAAAACTCTAAGCCCCTTAGGTAAGGCCTTCCTGACCTTGCCCCAACCTGCCTTTCTATGCTCACTGCTCAGCTCTGCCCACCACTCACACCGAACTTGCCGTTTCCCTGAACACTTCATCCCTCAATACTAGTCCAGGCCACAGGCATTGCTCTGGTGTCTGTCGCGTGCTTGTTACCACGGATATGGAAACAGACATCTCAGTCTCTGCCCTGAGAACCGTAAGTCTTGTGGAGACTAAAATATAGAGGAACTTGCAAAACAGACTACAGCAGGGGTCCAGACAAGGTGCAACAGGAATGAGGCAGAAGAGCAGTGACAAATTCTACCAGGTTGTTAGTGAAGGGACACTGGAGGACCTGGGAGGAGTTATCACGTGAAGAGAGGGCTTGGAGGGCAAGGTGCAGGGAGCAGAAAAGCCTGACATGTTTGAGGAGCTCCAAGGAGAACGATGAGTGACCTCACACCCTGGACTCTCCAACAACCAGCTCTTTTGTATGTTATACACTGACTGCCCTGAACTGCCTTTCACATGCCGAACCAACCTACCTACTCTAGCTAGTGTTTACTCACTACTCACCATGGGCCCTGCAGGCTTTAAGGACACATCCCATTTGAGCCAGCAACAGTCCCAATAAGGTCAACAGATCCCTAATATCACCTTCACTTTGCAGGCTGACAAAGTGAGGCACGATTGGGTTGCCCCAAGTCACACTGCTAGGAAGCCAGGACATGACCCCAGGTCTGATCTGAAGCCTTGCTCCTAACATCTCAACACACAGACCAATGAATGTGAATCTGTCTCCCCAACCAGCTGATGGAGTGGGCCCAGACCTGCTCAGTCCTCAGCCCCAGACTCCACCCAACTCTGTCCCCTCCTCACCCCTGCCAGGGCTCACCAGGGGTGAAGTGGTGCCACCTGGAGGGAGACAATCTCTCTGCAGCCCGCGCCCAGGGCCCAAATGACCTCATGGCCAACGGGATCTGTGGCGCTCCTGTTGAAAAGACAAAGCTGGGGCCACCTACCCTGGTGGCCTCTGCTCCCTCCTCTGGGGCCACGGAGCTCTTGGGTCCCTTTGCCTGAGAACCCTGGGGGAAGGGTACGCAGAGCAGAGCCCAGGGATCCCTTGGGCCCAAGGCAAACCCTCTTGGGGTTGCATCTGGTGGGGTGGACCCACCTGTAGGTGACGGCCTGCAGGGCACGGCAGTAGCAGCTGGCCAGCCAGAGCGAACGGTCGGTGAGGATGTTGGGACAGTGGGAGATGCGCAGGATCAGCAGGTTGCCCCCTGCTGCCTTCAGCAGGGACTCCAGCCCTGCCTCTAGGCAGCCACTGGGGATGGCCGAGAGGTCAGGGAGTGGCTTGTGGCCACCTCCTGCTCCAGAAAGCATCCCCACCCAGCAGCACCCACCCACCCACCACGGCCTCACCGGGTGCTCCGGGCATACTCCTCCTTGCTCTCCTTCTTGCCCCGCTGCCGAGGCTTCAGGTTCTGCAGTGTCAGCGAGTGGGCCTGGGTGCACCACTGAGCCAGCATTGCCAGGAACTGCAGGGACAGAGGGGTTACCTGGGGATGAGGGGTCTGAGCTTGGCTGGCTGGAGGCGGACCAGCTCCAGGAAAGGAAGCCCCATGAGAGCATTTTGGGGAGCCAGGCAAGAGTGGGGTCTTGTAAGGGTTGCCAGGACCAGACCTGGAGGAGCCAGATGCTGGAGAAGGGCATGATGAGTGAGAGGGCAGGGGCAGCAGGCAGATACAGGCACCTTGGAACAGACTCGGGCATTCTCGAGCAGCACTCGTGTCCAGACGGCTGGGTGGCGGGCCACAAAGCGCCAGTCACGACAGACCTCGGCAGCGTGAAGGAGCGTGCGCGTGTCCAAGTAGGTGAAGATGCAGAACAGGGCGGCTCGCATCTTGAGGATCTCGGGGCTGATGACCTCATTGGAACGTGAGGGGCTGCCCCTCTCTGCTCGTCGGCCCCGCCCACTGCCTCCCTCAGAGCGGGCTGTACAATACCAAAGGGTCAAGGGTGAGTGCGGAGGGTCAAAGGCCAGCAGGGGACGTGGGTGGGGAGCTAGGGAAGGGTAGGGGCTGTAGGAGGAATGGGCATGAGAGACATGCTGGGGGAGCAGCGCCTTGGGAGGGAGGACAGAGGCCTCTGCTCCCCCTTCTCTGTGTCATCCCTATCCCTAATTTTGCAGATCAGAAAAAAGTAGCCTTTCCTCAAGTTAATTATTTTTAAGATAGTCTATCATCACATAGTCTGAACACACTCCCTAGATGAGGCAATGGAGTCAAGTTTGGAGAAGGAAAGGGTTTGGAGAACTAGGGATCAGAAGGCAGGTGAGAGGCTGCCCAAAGCAGTCACAGGGGGGCAGCATTACACCCTGACCAGAACCCTCTCACCTCTTGACCCTGACCCATCGACATATGTGCATGGCCTTTTGTATATGGGAAGGAGCCTCCCAACTGCTCCAGGGGCCTCAGAGTCTGGAGTGAACTCAGCTACTCTCCTGTAAATGTCAATGAGCCCACCACTAAATGGACCCCCTTAGATGTGGCATCCTTGTGCAACACCCAACCTGAGTGCCCTGTGCTGCAGCACTGCCTTGTCACACAAGTTCCTTTCCCAGGCTTGCAGGGCAGTGTGGGAATTTGTCATTCTTACTGTGGGAAGTCTGGGGCAAGGGGAAAGGAGGTGCAGGAGATGTACTGCCTCAGCCCTGTGTCCTCCGACAGGGCTGCACCGTGGGAAAGCCTGGCCTCTCTGCCCATCCTCCTAGGACTCACCTGAGAGCCGGCAGCTGCTTAATGGCCCAGCCATAGCAGGCCCAGGGTGGGGGACGTCGGAGGGGCCCTCAGCCTCTGACTCGGTGGTTCGGGAGCCCACATCCGAAATGTCCCCCTCCTCCCCCTCCGTGCTGTGTCGGCGGGGTCTACGCTGCCAGTTCTGAATGGCCTGGCGCCGCAGGCCTGAACTTCGAGGAGCCTGAGCCCGCTCTGAGCCACCATTGGCAGCCTGGGCCCGTGTGCCCAAGCCCCCAGGGCTACTGTCCTCCGGAGCCCCCTCTTCTGGCCGGGGCAACTCCAGACTGTCACTGTCATAGCAGCCTGAGCTCTGAGATGCAGCTGGGACACGGCTGGAGGCCCTGGGGTGGGGTGGACCAGATGTTAAGGAGAAGGGAGGGGCACCAGGCTTGCCTGAACTGCCCATCCCACCCCTACCAGTCAAGGGCAACCCAACCACCCTACTTTTCAAGAGTCCCCTCTGAGTGTGGAAAGGCAGACAGACAGAGGTGACCCAAGGAGGATGGGGAGAGGAGTGGTCAGCCTCCAGTGGGCCAGTGGATCTTTCCAGGGTGAGGGTGGGCTGTGTGGGGTGGGCTGGGCCCGAGGCTTACCCTGTGCTGGGAGAGGAGCCATGCCGTGACACCGCGTATGTGTTAGGCATGGCCAGGCCCACGTGGTGTTCTCGCTGTGGGCCCCCAGAGCAGGAGGGAAGGGAAGGGGGGCAGAGGAGGCAAGAGGATGAGAAGGAGCAGGTAAAACAGGGTGCAAGATGGAGAGAAGAGGAGAGAGAAGAAGGAAAATAGTTGGGAAAGATGGACAAATAGACAGACAGACAGCCCAGAGAGGCAGGCTCACCAGCCCCCTCTGCACACCCACCCAGCACCCCAGACCCAGCTTTGGCTCCTGGGCTCTCATTTGCAGGCATGGGCCTCTGAATCACACCTCACTATAGCCTCAGGGGCCTTCACTTCTGCCATTTCAGGGGGGCTCCCCTGTTCCATGACCCCCTACTTCAGGCCTAGAGTCTTTCATGGGGAAGAGCCAAAGAAGGGAGCATTACAAGGGGGATGTCAGGCCACGCGTGAGGGGAGTTTGTGGAAGCCGGGTGTGCAGGTGGAGGAGGGAGGGCAGGTGGGCACTCACCATTCTGCCTGGGCCCCGGGGCGCGGGCCCAGCGCCGCTTCCCCCAGCTCCTCGGCCCAGGCTGGCGCTGGGGGTGCTGCCACAGCTGCTGCTGATGACCTGCAGCTGCCTTTCGGCGCGGTCAGCCCGCTCTAGGAGCTCCTCGATGAACTGCTGCAGCCGCAGCTTGGCGCTGGCCTCCCGTGCCGCAGTCTCCTTCAGGAACTGGTCGATCTGCACCACCTCCCTGGGCCCGGAGCAGTCTCTTACCCCCGTGCCTCGGCCTGTCTGCCCACCCACCCTGGCCAGTAGGGAACGACATGGGCACAGCTGCCCACAGTGTTTGCTCATGGGTCACATGGGTACACATAGAACAGGCCCAGGTACACTGTCCCACACAATGGCACACAAAGAAATGTCAGCATATACTCCAAGTCACACATTCATACCCCACTCACCCAGCCCCAAACACACAACTGGATACCCCTGCTCCTCGTGGAAATACTCACAGGCATACTCAGTCACACACAGCCACCTCCTGCCTCCAGACACACTCACAGGCACACACAGTCACACAGCCAAGTACACAAAGTCCAATACATAGCCCCACACCAAATACACATACTTTTAGCATGTTTATTCCCAGGCACGCACAGTCTGAGACAGGCACAGTCTCACCAACACATTCAACCCCCCTCTACCCTCCCCCACACCACACACACATTTTTAGAAACGTTCCCAGATGCAGAAGCATATTTCCAATTGCACTACCACCCTCCAGGAGTTGCACATACAGCAACTTAAGAGTCACAAGAGTATGTCCTCCCAAATACATGCGCAGTTGTTCATGCATCCACTCAACATTGAGCACCTTCTCGGAGCCAGGCACTGTTCTAGGTACTGGGGACACAGCAGTGAACAAAGCAGAGAAAAATTCCTGCCATCATAGGGACAGATGAATAACATCTACGTATTTCATAAGTCTACACTTAAAGATCAGAGATATAAGGAGAAGCCAGCAGAGACTGAGATGGAGCAGATGAAGACATAGAAGGAGATCCCTCGTAATGCAGGAGCTAGCCTTGGCTAGCAGACTAGAGAAGGAAGAGAAACAGTCTTCACAGATAGGCACACGGTCACACTGCCATGGCCCCACAAGCACCACCATACATGCTCGTGGCCAGAGACCCCATAAGCCATGGCCACATACACAGACACACTCACAGCCACACTCGCGATGGCAGCCGGAGCACGATGACACACACAGTCAGTCACCCACTCAGGAACAACGGCGGGCACATTCACCCACAGGGCCCTGCGGGCCACTCACTGCTGCTTGCGGCTCAGCTCCTGTTCCTTGTGCACCAGGTCCTGCTTGAGCGAGGCCAGCAGCTCCACGCTCACGTCCACCTGGCGCGAGAGCTCGGACGCCCGCTCCTCCAGCTCCTCCTTCTCGCGCCCCAGCCGCGCGCTCTCCTGCCTCGCCGTCTCCAGCTCCGCAGCCTTGCGCTCCAGCTCGGCCTGCAGCCGGCCCACCTGGCCCGCGATCTTCTGCTCCACCTCCTCGCTCAGCCGCTCCAGCCGCCGGTCCACCTCCAGCTTCTCCAGCGCGCGGATCTTGAGGCGCGCCAGGCCCTCCTCGTAAGCCACGTCGGCTGGCGAGGGGGAGGCGGGGGAGGCGGTGGCGGGGCCCGGGCAAGGGCTGGGGCCGGCGCCGGGCGGCGGCGTGGAGCACGCAGAGGAGGCCACGGACTTGCGGGCGAACAGCTCCCCCAGCGGGATCTCTATCTCGCGCAGCGCGTAGCGCGCGGCGGCGGCGGGCACCAGGCCGGGCTCCGCCAGCTCCTCGCAGGGGAGGCTGGCGGGCACCAGATCGCTGGGGAAGTGGGCGAGGGGCGCGTGGTGGTGGTGGTGGTGCAGCAGGTGGGGCGTGGCGGGCGATGGCCCGGCCGCCTGCTCCTTGCCCTGGAAGGAGGTGCTCTCGAAGACCTCGCGCCGGGCGCCGGGCACCGCCAGCAGGGCGGCGGGCTCGGGAGCCAGCGAGAAGCCAGAAGCCGCGGCGGCCGCGGCCGCGGCGGCCGCACCGTCGCAGATGCTGTTGGTCTTGGAGAGGATGTAGAGTGTCTCATACGTGTGGCTGTACTCCAGGTGCGCCCGCAGCGACGACAGGCTCCGGAAGCGCTTGTGCTCCCCGCAGCGGGGGCAGCGGTAGGGCAGGTCCAGCGAGGCCATGGCCCCGCCGCCCCCGCGGCCAGCGGGCTCCACCGCGGCCGCCCCGCAGGTCAACCAGGCGCACACATGGGAGGCCGCGGGCGAGCCCCCCTGCGGGGTCAGGAAGGCTCAGGACACCCGCAGCAGGGGTGAGGCGGCTAGAAGAGAGGGAGTAAGTCTTAGGAGGGGGATCCCCGCCCCCCTTCCGCACGCCCTGTACCTCTCTTCAGTGAGGAAGTTGATTTCCCCCAAAAACATGTGCCCAGAAAAGAGGGGCAAGGGGACGGCCCAGAGGGAGCTGGCCTGCTCTGATACCGGTGCGAGGGCCTGTCCATGTATGAGGGTGAAAAAGAATGAGAATTCTTTAAAAAAAAAAAAAAAAAAAAGCATTAGTTTTATTTATAATAGTTCTAACCTTGATAAACCCCAAGTGCCCATCACCAGTAGAATAAACTGTGGTATATTCATATATGCACATATTCAAAATGTAATAACCCAGCAATAAGAGAAAGAACCATCAGTACATGCAACAACATGGATGAATCCGCTCAATGATATGTTGCGTGAAAGAAGCCAGGCCAGAGTGCATCCTGTAGAATTGCATATATGTGGAGTTTAAGAACAGACTAAATTGGCCCTGCCGGGCATGGCTCAGAGGTTGAGCGTCGACATGGGATCCAGGCGATCAGGGTTCGATTCCTGGTCAGGGCACATGCCTGGGTTGTGGGCTCGATCAATGACTCTCTCATCATTGATGTTTCTGTCTCTCTCTCTCCTTCTCCCTTCCTCTCTCTGAAATCAATAAAGATTAAAAAAAAACACAAAAAAAACCCAGACTAAATTGAAGATGACAAAGTCAGAATAGAGGTTACCTCCCAGGGGGCTCTATGGTCTGGGAAAGGGCAGGAGGGAACCTTATGTGACACAGGTGTATACATATGTAAACAAGCTGTATACTTAAGATTAGTGCACTATATGTACTAGACTGTATGTATGTTACATCTCAAAAAAAAAAAATCCTTAAAAGAAGATGCTTATTTCCATGTCATGCAAACCACACCCATAAGACAGGCTGGACAGTTGGTACCATGATGCAGTGACCAAGATGTCACCTCACCTGACAATACCTCGTGTGTGTCACTGTTTGTTCCTGCCCCTGCTTCTGTACCACACCCTCCCATCCAGGCACCTAGGTCCTTTTCTCCTATTTCTTCGCTAGGTTGGTCTCCAGTAAGTGGCCTGGCCTTGCCCTTGCACCCCTGGTCACCCTCAACGCCCACTGTGCATCCCCCATCATCTCTGGCTTCTAGTCACCCCTTCCGTACCCCATTCCTTACTGCCATCGTCTTCTGTTTCAACCACCCTCTGCTGTCAAATGTGCTCAGCCAGACCACAGACCACCTGCTAGTCAGACAATTCAGTTGTCATCCGGAATCTTCACCCACGTGGTCCCTTGGCTGACACTCCTGACCCCTCAGTCTTCATAGGCTGCCATTAAGGTGCCTGGTTTGGGGTCTCTGACCTCCTCTTCTTGCCGCCTTTCTAATCTGTCTGTCCCCTGATCGGAGTTCTTCCTACCCCCTTTGCCTCTATCTTCTCCCCAGGCAGTCTGATTCACTCCCAGGGGTTAATTCACACCTTAAATCCATGAAGTCTCAGCTCTGCCTCTCCATCCTGACCTGCTCTCGAGTTCCATTTGCTTTGGGTTTTCACATGGATGTACAGGTGTGTGATGTCTGTTCCCTTTGCAGCCCAGGACTCAGTCCTCCTCCTGAGAACTGCACCCTGCTTTGACCTTGGGGAACCATTGTTCCTTTCCCATTTTCTCAGTCCATGTGGTCTGGGAGGGGGTTGATGGTCCATACAGGCCCGGTTGATCAGAAGCTTGGGATGGGCACCTATCACCCAAGTTGAATCAATGAGTTTTTTCTCATTGAGTTAATAAGTTATTTTCCAGAACCTCTCTAAACTACTGGGGGAAAGTATCTTCTTTGGGCTTAGGTTTCTAAGCTGATGGGGAGGGCCAGATCTTTAAGGGCCATCTTTAGGAGAAACTACTTGGGAAAGAAGTCAACATAAAGGAGCAAAACTGAGATGGAGAAAGAGATTCGTCACAGACACAGCTTGAGATCCTGGTCTGTCCAATTCTCTGAGCCAATCTATTCCCATTTTTTCTTAAGCAGTTGGACATGGGTCTGTGTTACCTGCACCTGGAAAAAGTCCTATCCCATAACTGAGAGTCAGGAATGGAATTTTTGAAAGTAATAGATCCTAAGAAGGAATTAGTTGGACTAAGGAGAGGAGTAAGATAGCACCGCTCCACCCACTGGGAAGGGGTGAGCCCTGCTACACAGCAGCAAAGCTGACTAAACTCTCCCACTGCCTCTGGAGCTCAGATGTTGCCACCAAGGCTGGAACTGTAGGGGGCTTGTAGAAAAAAAGTCACAATTTCGGGTGTGGCCTCAGTAAGATACAATAAGAAAGAGATACACTCTGGCTGAAAGGGGCCCATCTGAAAGCAGAGGAAGAAAATACTGCTAAGCCCAGAGAAGCTCTTTCTGCCTGAGGCCAGTAATCCAATATGGCTGAAAGTCAGATAATTAAGAGCCAGTTCTCTGCTTCTAGCTAAAGTGAGCTCAAGCAAAGACAGGGAGGCTGGAAACACAGAGGGAGACAAACCTGGGGCCTGACAGGCTCTTAAGTCCCCAGACCCTCCTGTACCCTTCCTGCTGCGCCCTCCCAGCTCAACAGAAGCAACCACTGCTTTCATTTATAAGCAGCCTCCCACTGGGATGCAGCTTGAGTGGAAAGGGGCAAATGAACTGTGCCTCCCACCCCAGAGTAGGGATTTGAATTGCCCTATGGTAGAGGCCTAGCTAGAGGCCACAGAACCATGGGCTCCTGGGATGTGCAGAGCACCAAGGCCTGTTGCTAAGTGACAACCCCTCCTCCTTCCCCAACACCATCACCAGGGACTCGATTCAAGAATTATAACTTCCAGTGAGGTCTCTAGTTTGGTTAATAGCTCTGGGGATGACTGAATGCAAATTGACTGAAAGCTTCCTAATGATTAAGGGAATTGTATTGCCAGAAAAAAACAACCCGCAAACCTGGACAACAAAGGCTAGGGAATACTTAGCTCCTATAGTTCCCCACCCACCAAACCCATACCAATGGGAGGGGACTCCTCAGTGTTCCTCCGTGGCCATAGAGCACAAAGGACAGGGTGGCTGTCTGAACAGCAGAACCAGAGCAACCAATAGGTGGCCAGGGAGCCTTGTCCTCACCAGCTGGCAGAGCATGTGGAACATGCTATGGACTTGTGATCCCTGAGTGTTTTCCCTCATCTCCCCTCTTCAGCTGGGAGAGTGTTTGTTCTTTCAGCTATTCGATTTTTCCTCCATCACTGTAGTCTGGACATGCATTGAAAGACCATGAGGGGCTAGCTCAGGACCTTGCCAGACAGCCCACCAAGATCTTGAAGTGGGGCTGGATGTGGTAACTGAGTGAGAACTTGGAATGTCTCCTTCCAGAGATAGGACAGTGTGTTTTAAATTTTGTGAGGGATGGTTGCATTATGATAAACAAAAGTTTAAAAAATCTTATGGGGGGTGGTCTGAGTAGATCTTGGACAGCCAAGAGGTAGAATGTAGTAGACATGTATTGTTTTTGCTGCTCAGCTCCAGTCCCCCTTTGTGGATAGACCCCCAATTTTACCTTAGAGAACCATTCTCCCCAACTCTGAATGGTTGTTTGGGTAGGGCTGACCCCACTTCCTGGCTCCAGGGGAGCACACATGACCTTAGCCTGTTCATCACAGTGATCATTCAGTAATGGGCCAATTCAGCCACTCAAGGACCTGTGCTCAGCTGGTAGAACATGAGTCTGGACCTGCTTGTGGCCATTTCTGTTCTCCCTTGAGCATCCAGATCCAGGTGTGCCTGAAATTTTAACCCAAGACTTGTCAATTGTGAGAGGCAGCAAATTCTTTTTGTAGCTTAAATTATTTGAGTTGGTTGCTAGTCACTAATAATGAGACTCTGGACTAACACAATGTCTCACAGTGTCAAAAAAACAAACCCTGGACTTCCTCTTGCCCACTCTCCAGCATCCCTATTTCTTTCAACGGTGCCACTGTCCTTCCAGTCACACCATACCCACTGTCTATCTTGATTTTGCTCTCTCGGCTAACCATCAAGACCTGCTGATTTTCTTCTTCTTCTTTTTTTTTTTTTTAAATCCTCACCCTATTTTTCCCACTGCTTTTCAGAGAGAGAGAGAAACACTGATGTTAGAGAGGCACATCAATTGGTTGCCTCCCACCTGAGCCCCAGCCAGGGCTGGGGATCAAGCCTGCAACCAAGGTACATACACCCTTGGCTAGAATCGAACCTGGGACCCTTCAGTCCGCAGGTGGACACTCTAACCACCGAGCCAAACCAACTAGGGCAAGACCTGCTGAGTTTTCAACCCAATTGTTTTCATGCTTCGTGCTTCTCTGGGCACTGCCTCCTCACACGCGGACTGCGGGCCCAGCCTTCAGTCTCACAGCTCTGCTCCATCCTATATTAGGCACCAGATCCCTGCCTACAAACGACTCCTGCTCATGCTCCTTCAGTGGCTCCCCATCGTATATTAACTGCAGCCAAACTCCTCAGCTTCACACTTTGGCCTCACTCTACTCCTGCCAATTTGCACATGAAAAATGACCTGGCTGTTTCACTTGCATTTCTTTGATTACCGTGGCTGGACTTTTTTTCACACATTTATCAGTCATCTGTGTCACTTGGTGACTTGCCTATGCACTACTTTACTCATTTTTATACTGAACACTCATGTTTTCTTATTGATTTGCAAAGGCTTTTTATAATATTGATCCTTTGTCATTTCTATACTACCAATATTTTTCTCAAGTGTGTTGATTGGCTTTTACTTTTATTTATGGTCTTTATTGATATATTAACATTTAGTAACATTTAAAGTTTGCTTCAGTAAAATCTTTATGATTTCTGATTTTGTTGTCACGCTTAGGAGATGAGTCCCTAGACAAAGATTATGTATAAAGTTATATATGTTTTCTTTTAGTACTTTGTGATTCCTTTCTGTAAAAGTACAGAAAAAAATTCTTAATTAAGGGCTTTCAACAAATAATCTTAAAACCATAAACTTAGTGACTTGGTAGCACACAAGTATCTCAGGCTATGTGATTTCCTTTTATACACTGAAGTTTTAATCCATCTAGAAATTTTTAGTATGTGTGGTGAGACAAGGATCTAAAAAAACCCAACTTTTAGTTATGGACATTGTCACACATGTTCAAAAATAGAATATGATGATGAATTCCTATGTACCTATCTTCCAGCTTCAACTATTATTAACTCATGGCCAATTATGTTTCATGTGTACACCCCTCCCGTGCTTCACATTTGCCCCACCTGCCACTGGATAATTTTGAGAGAATCCTAGATTATCATATTATTTCACTCCAAAATACCTTAATCTGTATAAGACAGTACTTAAATTTTTTAAAAAACTAGTATTTAACAATTGTTCTAACATCACCTTCCTTTAGCTATATAAAAATCCCAAAAGTAACCTTGAGAGGTAAATACAAAAGTTGTTCCTCTGAAAAGACCAAGAAAATAAATAGTCCTTGGTAATTCTATTCAAAGAGAAAAATGAAAGAAAACGAATACATACCACTATAATGAGAAAAGGGATATAACTGACAGAGAAGGTTTTTTTCAAATTCCTGAAATGCTACCAGGTACAACTCTTGGCCTAAATTTTTGAAAATCAGGATGAACTGAATGCCTTTCTAGGAAAATATAAATTATCAAAATTGACTCAAGAAGAAATAGAAAACCTGAACAGATTAATAACTATACAGAAAACTGAAGAAGTTGGCAAAGTGACCAGGGATATTATAAATAGAATGCAGTTCACATACACACAACTGTTCAGAAACAGAGTTATTCTGTAATGTATGGTCAGCACGGTGTCAGGAAACCTGTGTGTGCCTGTCCATCCAGCTAAGTGCTGCTCCCTCCTGTGGGGGCATCTTTCAGGGTCTCAGAGTAGCCAGCCTTCCTCCCTTCCCCAGGTAATTTTGAAGTACCCTTTGCCTGCACAGCACCCTGCCGGAATAGGGGAAGGGAGAGTGCGGGGGTGCAGGCCTGTGTGCGGCAGAGGAAGGAAGGGGCTTCTGGGTCCATGTGACTCTTCGGCTGAGGCCAGCCTTCCCCAGAGTTTCCCTCCATGCAGCTGAGGAATAACTATGAATGATTCTTAGGAATATTTTTGCCTAGATGTATACACATCCTCAGTAGGAGCATGAAACTGCCTGGATTCAGGCATGAAGGTGATGAAGGCAGGGGGATGAGGGGGAGGAAAAGAAAAATAGAAGTGTTATCTATTCAAATTCCATCACAACTGTGTACTATAAGCACCGTGGCAGAACAGTCAGAGGTTTTCCTTTGTATTCTAGTCTCCTCACATCAGCAATCTCTGTGGCCCTAAGAACCTACTTTTTTTAGTTTAGCTCTGGCTCCTCAGCATCCCCAGGACATGTATGCTCCTTCCTCCATCTGAGATGCCTATCTCAAGTCTACTCTCATTTAAGTCCATTTCAAGGTTTTCTTTGAGTAGAACCTATCAGAATGCATTATCTTTTTTTTTTTTTTTTTTAAGGCTTTCAGGTATGTGAGCCTCATCTCAGACAAGACCAACCATCTCAAAATATGTGTCTTTTCTGCCTCCTTTCCACTGTCACATTCTCAAATGTTGACTCTGCCAGAAACACAGATAATCTCGCATTTTCATGGTTCTACTACCACATGGTCACTGAGGATTCCTGAGGAACATTATTGTTTGTATCTGCTTGGCAGATCTTCTTCAATAGCAACATCTTGTCCTTTCTTTGGTGAGCTACCACTCCCCACTCCATGTGGTTCTGACAGGGCTACCAATCCTAGCAAGGTGGGAATATGACCCAGGCCTGGCCAATCATAGTACCCCCATCTTTTTGGCCATAATGATTAACCCAGGTATGGGCACATGCCTCAAGGTGAGCCAACAAAGTCCTTCCTGGGAATTTATATGAAAGGTTAAGGAGTCCTCTTGTCCCTTTGGATCACATGCTGGGATGATAAAGCTGTCTATGGCCTTGTGAAATCTCCACCCACCACATGGAGAAAACTTAAGCATGGTGGGAAGAAATGCAGCAACACTCACTCAGAGTGAAGCTGAGCCAAGAGCTGCAGAGAGTCCTTACTTCCTTTCTGAAAACCTGGGTACAGTTATGCCTAAGACGCACTCATTCCTCTTCTTTCCAGTTATATAAATTGGTACGTATCTTTTTTTTTTTTTTTTTTTTGCTTAAAATAGTCTGAGTTGGATTTCTGTCACTTGCTATCAAAAGTCCTGATACTCTGGCAAATCTGTATTTCTAACCTAGAATTCTCTCCCAAGCTCTATTCAAACATGGATTCATTCAACGTACATTTACCTGCTCTGTCCTATGAACAATGCCAGGCGTTGTGCTCGTATGTTGAGGACACAGACTGACAAGATCCAGTCCTTGCCTTCAAGCAGTTTGTGATCTCCTGGGACAGACGAAGGTATTAGATGAGACAGCCATGAGATAAATGGCTGGCACGGGAATCTACACTTAACTTAGCCTGAGAAACTCCCAGAGGTAATAGCATCCAGACCGACTCTTGAAGAGGAAAGTAGTCACATGAGGAATGGCAGTTATGAGTTTGGGGAGGGGAAGAAAGGCATCCTGAGCAGCAGAAACAGCACGTACAAAGGCAAGGATGTGAGAGAGTATGCCTCCTTCAGGGAAGGAAAATGTAAGCTCCATGAGGGTAGAAACACTGTCTCAATTACTGCTTCTTCCCCAGCTCTTAAAACAGTGCCCCGCACGGGGGAGGTGCTCAGTGTTTGTGGACTTAATTAGAGGTGCAGTTTAGAGAATGGACTACAGAGGGCCAAGGTCTAGGAAAAGGCTGTGGGAACACTGGAAGTGGAAACTGTTAGCCAAGGTAGGAGGAGTGCGAGTGGGGAGAAGGGTGGATGTAGAAGCAATTAAGGAAGGAGACTCAAGAAGGTTTGGTGACAGAATGATTGTGGCTGGTTCAAAAGGGAAGAGTCAAGGATAAGGATCAGGTTTGGGTTTTGAGCATCTAGATAGATGTGGATGGAGTTCAGAGGGTTTTGGGGAGAGATAATGGGTTTGATTGTAGATTCCATGAGTCTGAGGCTCCAGTGGGCCTTGGAAGTAGACACATTCAGTAGTTTGCAATAGGGAGCCAAAAATACAGTTTTGGCAACTTGAGCATAAAAACAAAGGTGGATGAGCGGGACCAGGGAGAGGGTGCAGAGAGAGCAGAGCAAGGGGGAAAGGTAGACCCTTGGAGAGGCAGAGAAGAGAGAAGAATCCTGAAGTTCCTAAGAACCAGCAGCAAAAATGGGAATTCTGGAGGGAAACTTCAGAGACGAGAGGATGTCAAGGAAGGAAAGAGTAGGCAATAGTGTGAAAAACAGCGCGAACATCAGGAGTGACGACGCAAGTCAGAGCAGAGGTGGGAAAGGTCCACTGGTGACTTTAGAGAGGGCTGATTTGATGAGCCTGGCTGGTGTGGGTTGAGGAGACAGATGTAAAGATGTGAGTAGAGACAGTGAGTGGACACAAGAAGCTCAACTGTGAAGGGGAGGAGGGGAGAACCAGAAGCAGCAGTTAAGATGAGAAACCCTCTGAACATATTAAATGCTTCTTAGAGATAACCTAATTCTAACCTATACCATCACTTCCGCCAGCCCGAGGCACCGATAATTCAATGCTTTAGACCTGAAATTTATAGCAATTCTTTTTTAAAAAGTGCTTAGATGCAGCAAGTAGAGAGCGAGAGGCTGAAAAGGATATTTCAATGTTAGGTGGCTCAAAGCATAATATGCTAATAGTGAACTCACAATACTCAGCATCAAACCTACTTCTATTTCGTGTTTCCCATCTTGACCAACATCTTCATTATCGACTCAGCACCCTGGATATAGCCCCAAAGCATCTCTGAATTCACAACGGCCCCTTCAGATCTCATCAATTGATGATTTTTGTCAATACTATCTTATAAATATTTGACTCTCTATATCTTGCTTTTTCTATAGCCACTGCTCCAGCCCTTCTGTCTGGACCATTGATACTGTTTCTAACTGAAGCCTCTAAACATTTTTTTTAATGCTTTTATTGATTTCAGAGAGAGGAAGGGAGATAGAGAGATAGAAACATCAACAATGAGAGAGAATCATCAATGGGCTGCCTCCTGCATGTCCCCTACTGGGGATCGAGCCAGCAACCAGGGCATGTGCCCTTACTGAGAATCGAACCGTGACTGCCTGGTCCATAGGTTGATGCTCAACCACTGAGCAACACTGGCTGGACTAATTCCTCCAGCTTTGAGTTCTTAAGGTTTCTGCAAATAGAGATCCAGTCATGTCACTCTTCTTTAAAAAAAAAAAAAAATCTCTAAAGGCAGGCCATCTTCTGAAAGGTAAAGCCCTCCCTTCTTTGCCTGCCCTCAAGGCTGGTTGGAATCTGACCACCACTCAGTCTTGCCAGCCCTAGCTTTCGCCTCTGCTTCCCACATGCATCCATAGTGAGCCTTATGGGGCTTAACTTCACTGAGAAGTGCCATGTGCATTGCATCCTCAAGCCTTGGTTCATGCTGGTCCCTCTTCTTGGGACTCCCTTTTCCAACTAATGAATTCTGCAGGCCTAACCAAATGCTGCTTTTCATGAAACCTTCCTTGATCCCCTGCTCCAGCTCAAATCACATCACACATGAGTCATTCCTTACCACAGCTCTTCACATATCCTAACAAGTATCACATGCTGGATGGTCATGGACCTGTTTGCAAAACAGATCCTGCCCTTATACATACATTGGAGGGCAGGGACAATGCTACTGACACCTGCTTCAAACACAGTAGAAATCAGTATGTTCTTAGAGGAATCACATTGAATAATGGATGAACTGAATGATTCATGTAACCAAAGTCATTTCTACTACTTATTGTCATGGAACTGGGTGAATTTGGTTACAATTAAATCAATCCAAGGATCACCTCGAATAACAAGTGCTTCACTAGCTCTATTCCTCGCCTACTGGGAGGTAAGGACTTGCTGTGTCTTCACAACACTGCTGCTCAAGCACAGTTCCAAGGCTTAGGACTTGCCTGCTTCATTCTATTTTATCCACCCAACAAAAAGATGTTAAACACAAGGCCTGTGCCAGGCACTGGGGATACAAAAATGAGTAAGACAGTCATGCCTTCACAGTACTTACAGTCTAATAATCAAAACAGTGAATATTTACCTGCTAATTATTCTGGTCAGACACCACACTTCTCATTTAGTCCTCAAGGCAGTGCTGCCAAGTAGGTGGTATCGTCTTCACTTTAGGATGAGGAAATGGAGGCTCAGAGTGGCCAAATCACTTACCCAAGGCCAGTAAGTGACCGTAACAGACTGTTGCTTTGGTGGCCTGCAATGAGCATGCCTCGGTGGGAGTATTCTAGCCCTTATGTGGTCCCCTCCCCCATGACTCTGAGCTTGGCCACATGACTTCTTTGGCCAATAGGACACTAGCAAGCCTGAGGCAGGCAGAGATTTGATAAGTAGTTGTACCTTAGGGCTTATCTTCTTAGAATACTTTCTCTTGGGATCCAGCTGCAATGTAAAAAACATGGGCTAGACTACTGAATGATTAGATGCTATGTGCAGAGAGACCCTAACAGATGAAAGGCCATCTTGATCTTCCTTTCCAGCCAGTCTCTTAACTGAATGTAGCTGAGAGGTGCCAAGTGAGCCCACAGTCACAGCCAATCCACAGACCATGAGAAATTAAAAAATCACTGTTGTTTTAAGCCCTTACATTCTGGGAAGGTTTGTTACATACCAGTGAATAACTGAAACAAGTGACAAGCCAGGATTTGAAGCCCAACTGACTTTGAAACCCATGCTCGTAGTGTCCCAACACTATGTTCCTTCTGGTTGGGAATGGAATGTTGCACCAATACTATAATAGTCGCAGGTTGGCCCATAGTAGCACTCAATAAATACTTGTTGAATGAATAAATTAAGGGTGTAGTATGTTTCCGGAGAGGTAGGAAAGTCCAGGGAATTCAAAGGCAGAATGCAATAACCTTTCAACAACCATGACTCCCCTTCCCACTACAACTATTCCAAAAACAAAAACAAGCTAGTTATCCCTAAATCTAGAAACAAGTATGTGAGTATCACCAAACTCCTTCTCTCTGTCCCTTTCTCTGTTAAATGAAGATTAGGCAAAACGGAGACGTTAGCAGAGCTTTGGTCATTCCCCCTCCCCCCAACTCCTTATCATGCCACTGGCATCTCCTGTCCTTCCCACTTGGCCTTCAGGGCCCAAAAGCTCTTCCTCCCTCTTTTCATATAAAACCCACATGCAGGAAAGAAGCAGAGAAGGTAGAAATTACAGAAATGGAGGAGGAAGACTTGGATGTGAATAGATGGCTTCATAGGCCAAAGAAATGAAACTCTAAGCTCAGTTTTTTCATCTGCCAGCAGGTGGAAGAGGTATTCTAAGGATGGGGAGGCAGCTGGACGCGTCCTTGTGGATGGGGAATAAAGGAAGGCCCCCTGACTCTCTAAATCCCTCTGTAGCTCTCTACAGCTAAGGCTACGGCCCCACCATGTGTACCTCCCAGAGTAGTCACTACAGCCTCATGAAGACCCACAGGAGTCAATGCATCCAGGCCTCTGCTTCCTGGCAGTCCTTACCCAGCCTTTTCTGTGCTAAGCTCCCCCTCATTCTCCAGCTCCTGCAAACATGCACACGCCTCCCAAGGTCACACACACATGGCTCCAGCACCTGGATCCCACACCCAGAAAACCATCTGGGCCCCTCGCTGCACAGTCAACCTAAGGAGAGAGCAGGCCCCACTCCTACTCACAGGTAGAAAGTGGTAAGTGCACACAGGTCTGTATCACACTCACATGCAAAGCATTGCAGTGGGGCACAAGCGTCCAGGTCACTATGGGCACAGTCACCAGAGGAGGCACTGGGATATGAGAAGACAGAAACATGGGGGCACACATATGCACACCTCCAGACCATCACACGTGCACACCAGCACGCACACAGCCACCTGAACCCTCCCACCCTCAGACACCCGCACAGGTGCCCAGCCAGGCCTCAACACCAAGCCCCTCCCCCACCCCTTTCAGAAGCAGGTAGGAAGGGCTGGGGTTTGGGGGCGCTCCCCCCTCCTTCCCTCTGGTCCCTGTTCTCCAAGGTCCAGAGCCCCATTGGGGTCTGGAGCCCGCCCCGCCCCCCAACCTGGCTAGACTGCCTAGAGGGGGGGGATGGGGAGCCTGGTCTCAAATTGTTCTGATTTTAATTCCTTAAATTAACCCCTTCTTTGCCTTTGGCTTGGCCTGCCCAGAATCCCTCCCGGTCGGGTCTGGCAGTCTCCGGGCCTCCAGAGGGCTGTGGGGGAGCAGGAAGGAGAGGCGGAGGCGACGGCCGGGGTCCTCCCCGCCTCCTCCCCGCAGGAGCGGTCCCGCAGCGCGCCCGCGACTCGCCCTTACCTCCTCCACCCCACGGCGAGGCCAGGCCCCGCGGCCCTCGGGTGGGGGTGCAGAGGCAGCCCCCGCGTGCCTGGTCCTGATGCAGGGCCGCCTCGGGGCCTCGGATCTCGCTCCCCTCCGCAGCCTCGGGTGGCAGCGGCGGCCAGCGCCCCCCGCCTCCCTACCGGGCCGGGGGCGGCCGAGCCTCCCGGCCAGGCGCAGCGGGAGGGGCCCACAAACCTGGTGGGGGATGGATGGAGGGTGAGGAGGAAGGAGGGGGCGCGCGGCCAGAGGAAAAGAAGGGAAGGGGGAGGGAGGCAGCGAGGAGGTGGGGCGGAGCCGGCCCCTCCTCCGGGGCGGGCTCTCCTCCGAGCTGGGGAGCGGCAGATGCCGCCAGAAGCGGCTGCGCCGGGACCCCACGTTTTCCACTGAAGGTGGCTTGAATGGGGGAGGGGTCCGCGGCGCCGCCCTGGGGGTGCAAGGACGGCTCCGCCGGCGCTCTTCCTAAGTCCTGGCCCTCGCAGCTCTCAGCGCCGCCCAGCGCACTCCCCCTGCCCCGGGCATCTACAGTGGTGGCCTCTGCTGCCAGCCTCGGATGCCAACCTCCCCGCCCTAACCCCACCTCTCTGCCTCGGGCCTCCCAACTCGGGGCAAATCCTGGGGGGGGGGGGGCGGAAGAGGGAAGGCGCGTGGCACTACTCCTGGGGTATGTGCCAGGGTCCCTAAGCGGTCTCATGGGGTGCACGCCTGGGTTGTGCACTTGGTGTCTTACGGTCATGACCGTGGTCTCCGCAGAGGCTGCTTGGGTCAGTTCTCTCTGGGCATCCCTAGGGAACCAGGGGACCTGGGAGTGGCTGCGGCCAGTCTCAGAATCTTGCCCTTGAGGATGCCATCTAGGAACACATGTTCCCCGACTTAGAGGAGGTGGAAAGGGACAGGGGCCTCCAGCCTAGGTTCCTTCCCACCTGGCCCTTGGCTTAAGACCTATCCAGCTGTCCAAGGAGGAACAATCCAGCTGTCCTAGGCTTGGAGGAAGTCCACAGGGCTGGGTGGGGGCTGAGAAATCAGACAGGGCGTTGAGGCTACCAGCCCGGGGCTGAGCTGGGCTTTGCATGAGGAAAAGGAGAGATGGCATTTCAGGCTAGGAGTAGCGCATGGGCAAAGGCACAGCCATGGCTCGGGCAGGGTTGGGCACCAAGGCCAGGAGAGGCATTCCAGTTGCAGCAGAGCAGAAATCCAGCAGAGCCCCAGGGTTCTCTAATAAATGAGGCTGATTGGGACTTTCTTTGGTTCCATCCTACTGCTGCTAAGGCAGAGGCATTGGGCATTTAGTATCAGAAAGGGTAAGTTGTAGACTTGTCAGGTGGCTTTTGGGAAAAGGCAAATTTAATAAGAACTGAGGCTGAATAGTGGCCAGAAAGGTCAAAGTCCCCCCTCCCCATCTCCTCTTCTTCCTCTAGCTCCTGAATTTCTTTCCTTCTCCAGAAATTCTTAGATTGAACAAATAAAAAATCACTTTTCCTAAGACCTAAATGATAACAGCTCCTATTAATCAAGTGCTAAGGATCATGCTAATTATTTTTATGCATATAATGGTCCTAATAAACCTATCAAGTAGGTATTATTATTATTATCCCCACTTTACAGATGGGGAAGTTAAAGTTCAGAGCTCAAAAAACAGCAGTCAGAACTTGAACTCAAGTTACCCAATTCCAAAGTCTATGCTTAAATACAGTGCCTTCCTGCCACCCCTTTACTATATTAAGCCCACTGAGCCTTCCTTTGCCAAAATGCAGATTCCCTAAATCCACCTGCTTTTGCAGATAGCCAAAAATATCCTTATATTGTCTTGGTTTAACCTTTGTTCTAATGATGTTTGTCTGTCTTCACTCTGTGCTTCCTGTGAATATGCAAAAACAATTTGGGGCCTGCTTGTGCATGTATATATGTGCTTTTGTGCATGTGTGCATACATGCATGTGCATGCAGGTATATATCTGTGCATATGCACAATGTGTGCATGTGTGTTTGCAAGTGCTTCCATGTCTGAATCCATGCATGTGTATACATGTGGATGTACATTGTGCATGTATGAGTGTGTGTATGTACAAGTGAATGCACATGTGTATGTGAGTGTACATGTATTTGTGTGTGTGTGCGTGTGTGTGCATGTGCGCATGTATGCCCATGCTACATTTCAGACAACAGTTCCTGTTTGGTTGTTATGGGAACCACAGTTCTAAAAATGTTAAACTGAATCCCACTCCATGTGGTCCAGAGAAACCAAAAGAGAGAGAGAACTGAATGACAAACACATCTGGGGGTCCAAAGCTAAGGCAGAGACATGGGCTCAGCAAGAATCGAACATGAAAAACTAGTCAGAAGTGTGTGTGGTCCCACTCATGAGGCCCAAAGGCTTGGATCAGGGCCTCAGTCCTGCTTCTCCCCATCTCTCCCTCCTGATCCTTTTTTGCTTCATGTTTTCTAACCCCCTTCTTTCCCTCCTCCTTCCCCCCTTCTCTTTTCCTTTCTCCTTTTAGGCATGTAGGCCTTTTTCTTTTTGCCAATGAGCCCACATAATAATTAAGCATTTAAGTGTGCTGGACAGTAGGCTCGGTGATATGGCAGCCACAATGTGAATCAGACAAGGTCTCTGCCCTTGAAGGAGCTGAAGGGTAGGAGGATTTGGATAATACATGAGGGGAGGGAAGAGGGCAGAGTAATGGGAGAGGTGACAGGAGAATGGAAGATGAATTGGGGTCAGATATGGAGGGCTTTAAATGCAGTGCATTTCTGTTGTTGTTAATCCTCACCTGAGGATATTTTTTCCATTGATTTTTCAGAAAGAGTAGAAGGGAGAGAAGGAATGGGGAAGGAGGAGAGAGAAACATTGATGTGAGAGAGACACAGCAACTGGTTGCCTCCCCAATGCACCCCAACGCTCTAACCACTGAGCACGCTGTCCAGGAATGCAGTGTACTTTTTTATAGGAAGGTGGAAGCTATGGTCAGTTTGGGATAAAACACCATCAATAATGTTTTAAGGAAATGACAACAGTAGTGATGTGCAATGTGGAATAGAGGGAGAGAGAATGGAGGCAGAGGGACCACAGGAAGCACTTTGATATAGGGCAGGCTTGTCTTAAACAGGGCACAGGGGGTTGGGGTAAAGGGAGAGGAAATAGAAGGCATTTTTGATTGCTTAGTCAAACTTTCCTCCATATCCCACCTTATAAAGATTCTCATTACTGTTCCCCGTCTCTTCAGCAAAAGAATCATGACTTGAGTGAGCCTTTGTTACTGATGTGTGTGTGTGAAATTCCTCCGATGCACTGGAAAGGAAAAAAATTGGGAACCACTGGCCCAGCAAATGCCAGGCACTCAATACTACTTGTGGAATGACTGGATATATGGATATGCACTGGTCTTGGAACTGGAAGGCCTAGCTAGATTCAAGGTGCACTTCAGTTTCTTATCATCTGTATGCCCTGAAGAAAATTCCCAAACCTGTTGGGCCTCAGTTTCCTCCTCTATACAATGAGGAGTCAGAGAGGATGTTTTTTTAAAGAGAGAGGAAGGGAGAGGGATAGAGAGAGAGAAACATCCATGAGAGAGACATTGATCAGCTACCTCCTATATACCCCCTACTGGGGATGGAGCCCACAACCCAGGCACGTGCCCTCACCAGGAACTGAACCAATGACTTCTTGGTTCATGGGTCGACGCTCAACCACTGAACCACACCGGCCAGGCTGACAGGATGTTTTTATAAGCTCCTTCCAACTACACGTTATTCTGAGATTCTGTGTGATTGTCACAGCCAAGGTGTTCATGTAGAATGGACAAGGGGGTTCTGGCAATAGGCACAGACAGGATAAATGTGGTATATATGCATATTTTAATATGTCTTTATTGTTTTCAGAGAGAGGAAGGGAGGGGGAGAGAGAGAGATAGGAAGATCGATGATGAGGGAGTCATTGATCAGCTGCCTCCTACACACCCACTACTGGGGATCAAGCCCGCAACCCAGACATGTGCCCCAACCAGAAATTGAACCCCGATCTCCTGGATCATAGGTCAACGCTCAACCACTGGTAGGCCATGCCAACCAGACTAATAGAGAAATCAACGTCTTCTTGCTTCAGTTTTCAGCAATACTCTTGAACAGATAATCCCAAAGCTCTCCTGCTACACAATGCGTGAACTGGTTCACAAAATATAACAGACACCTCAAATGCTTAGCTGAGCTTGTAAGAAAGGAAAGAAAATGTACATGGATCAAAACAAAGGAAATGAGACCAAGGAATGTAAGCATGAGATGTGCTGTGACTAACCCCAGGAGGTATGGGGAGGGAGGAACATTGATTGTCTTCCCTGACCTGGGTGGTCCTGCTTAGAGTAGGAGGGGTTGCCTCTGAGAATTTATAACTGAGTGAGTTAAGAGTTTGAACTCAACACCTGCATGGTACAGGAACCTCAGGCCAAGAAATTAACATAAATATTGGTCTCCATCAGTTGATACTCCTGGAATGTCTGGCACAAGCCAATATAAAATTGCTCAGGAGAAATATACCCTCAACCCAGGCCACAGAATATTACTGCCCAGGTAAATCCCCACAAGATAAAAATTACAATAGGTAAAAGGAAACAATGTATGTTGAGTTGTGCATTAGTCAGAACCAAGGGGCTGCAACTGGGGTAGGGACCAGGATTGCCTGACTTAGAAGTCATCTATGTAGCAGTGATAGATGGAGACTTGGGAATTAATGTGCTCTCCAAAGAGAGTGTTGAAATAGGGAAGGAGAGAGCTCAGAACCAAATCTGGGAAACACCCACATTTTGAGGACTAAATGAAAAAGAGAAGCAAGTAAAGAAAATGAGTCTCTGGGTCCTGGTTGTGGGATGATTGATTTTAATTATTTCCATCTCCTGCTTAACATTCGTTTCCTTCAGAATCCCTAGGAGACAGTCCAGAAAATGTAGCTGTTTCCCTTGGGAGTAGCAGGAGGAACTTCTCAGCTGAGATTTCTAGAACCAGGCTGGGCTCTGGTACTAGCACTACTACTAAGTCAATTTTCTCATCAGTGATATTTGGCCTACGTATGTGTGAAAACAAGATGTGGCAGGACAGAGCAGATAGTACTTGAGGGAATGCTGCTGAAGAAGGTGAGGACAGGGTAAGGTTAGATCCCACCCACCCACAGCCTGTCTGCCCTTCTTTGTTCAGGTTGTGTGTTTTGGGATCAGTTGCTTAAAATCTGGGCCTTTGTGCTCTTCTTTACCTACTCTGCATGGAAAGTGAAGTCAGGTAGTCGGCGGCTGTGATAGGTGTGGTCACTTAAACAGTAAGTAATGAGAGTCATCGTTATCTTATGTCTCCGTGAACCTACCATGTAACCTATTACAATACCTGATGTTCCACCATTTGAGCCTCTCTCCAGGGTTAAACATTGCCCTCTGCAGGCCACTCTTTTAAAATGTTAGTTCCTAAAACAAGTGGTATCAAATCTTTTATCTCAAATTGGTTTATTAGATACAAGATACTCAACCACGTGAAAGCACTTAACACCTGGGGAGAGAAATGGGTGGAATTCCCTGACTAGATAATTTTGTCTCTGATCAACTGAACTTCGGGGGTGAAGGATGGGCAGGTCTGAGAGTAAAGGGATGAAGAAGCCAGAGGATCAGAAGCTGGGTTGATCTGGCACCACAGGACTGTAAGGCTCTCTTAACTCAAGAATAGCACATCTTGGCACTGGCCAGGTAGCTCAGTTGGTTGGAGCATCGTCCCCATATGCCAAGGTTTCGGGTTCAGTGCCAGGTCAGGGCACATACTGGAATCAACCAATGAATGCATAAATAGGTGGCACAACAAATCAATGTTTCTCTTTCTCTCTCCCTCACTATTGCTAAAAATCAAATTTTAAAAAAATAACAGTGTCTTTTAAAATATAGCACACCTCAGAAGAGAAAAGAATGAAGCCCCCAGGTAGGCCCTATCCTTTTTTTTAGCAGACAGGAGTTGCTAAGAAGGAGAGATGGGATGCATGACGGGCTTTTAATGCCCCAAGGTCTGCCCAAGGTGGCCAGAAAGAATGTATAAACTTTTGGGTTGGGAGCCTAGGGAGTGAAACTCTAACTTCCCCATCATAAGATCATGCTTTCCTCACCACCCCCTTAGCTGCCCCCTCTCCACGAAGCCATGACGGGGTTCACCTGGAAGAAAGTTAGAGAAAAGGGGCTATGGCAAGTGCAGAACTGGACGATAAGGGGGCTGCTGCTGCCTGGAGAACTTTTGTGGAAAGAGCAACTAAGGCGGCTGTGAGCCTCTGGCAAACACCCTCTCTTCTCTAGGCTTAGCTCTGCCCATCAACAGTCTAGGTGAATGCTGGGTCCCTTTTGGCACTGACAGCATGTGATCCTCATACAGATGCACAGGCACTTGCTGGCGCCTCTGTGACACCTAAACACTGGGTGTTCACCAACAGCACTGAAGTACTGTAGACTTCTGCCGCTGACACTACTGCCCTCTAGTTGTGGAACCTATTTCACCTCTTAGTAGGAAGCCTTTCCAAACAGTGCTATTAGGCTGAGGTGCCACCATTCTGGGGCTGGGAAAAAAGCACTGGCTTTGGAGCCAGACAGAGCTGAGTTTGACCTGTCTGTTCCTAGCTGGGTTACCCAGAAAGTTAACTACTTTGCTTCCTGAATCTTTGAAATGGAGTATTTGACTGCTGCACTCAGGATTGTGAGGATTAAGGAGGATAATACATGCACAACTTCCAGAAACACCTTGAGCCCTTAGGCTAGCTGTGATTAAATTCATTTGTTAATTTAGTACTTATTTATTGAATGCCTACTATGTGCCACAGTGCCTGACAGTAGGTGGGTAATGACTCCATGGATGTAAGGAACTCCTTTCTTATTCTGGGGGTTGGGGGGTTGGGAAAGGGGTTGGGAGGAAGGTTCAGAAGCTTGGATGGCAGATAATGTAAGCTTTTAGCACAATAATTTTAATTGCAAAAATAAACAGTTTTGCGAACTGCTTGAGAGTAGCGTCTGCTTTACAAAAATTAACAACAAACAGGAAATAGCCCCAAAGCAAAACGTTACATCCAATGACTGCTGGAAACGACATTGCTGTACAAAATACCGCTCGAGACCGGCTCGGCGCTGCCCCAGCCTATCTCTGGGGGGTACGGGGGGCTAAGGGACTGCGTGGGGCGAGCTCCAGTACAAAACACTCTTGAGTTCCAAGGAAATGCCTACTCAGTGGGAGGCTTCGCGGCAGACGCGGAGACAGAGCCTGGACGGCGGGAGCTGTCCACGGGGCCGGTGCTGAACGGGCGTGTGCAGCGGGCGCTTCGAGGGAAATCGGAAGCCCGACCAGAGGCCGCCCCCGGGCGTGCCCGGAAGACCAGCCGCGAGAGGGACGGGCCTGGTCTTCTCCGGCGCGCGGGCCGGCGGCGGCGCCCCAATCTACAAACTTATTTCTCCCTCACAGGGCAGCGTAGGAGAGGCCCAATGAGTAAAAGCCAAGGCCCTTGAGCCGCTCTTCTGCGCGCGCCTTCTGTTTGAGGTGCACCTTGCTGTGCCGTTTCTTCTCATCACTGCGCGCGAAGCGGCGGCCGCACACGTCGCAGGCAAAGGGCTTCTCGCCAGTGTGGGTGCGCACGTGGGTGGTAAGGTGGTCGCTGCGGCTGAAGTTGCGGAGGCAGATGCGGCACTGGAAGGGCTTGTGGCCGGTGTGGATGCGCAGGTGGCGGTTGAGCTCGTCGGAACGCGCAAAGCTGCGCACACAGCTCTCCACCGGGCAGGCAAAGGCCTTGGCGTGCGGCCGCGGGCAGAAGCAGCGTGCGCTGCACTTGCCTCCCCGGCGCCCCTTGCGCCGCGCCTTAACCGGGGGTAATGGGGCCGGCGGCCCGAGAGGCTCAGGCACGCCACTGCTCCCAGGGATGTCCGCCACCAGAGGTTTTGGGAAGTCCGTCGCGGCGCTGCGGAGGCCCAGCGGGGAAAGCTGAGGCTGTGTACCAGCCAGAAACTCTCTGCCGTCGCCGCTACTCCCTCCCTCCCCACTTGGAGGGGTCAGGAGCCCGGGGAGTCCCTCGGCGCCCTCCCCTAAGTTACCCAAGGCCAGCGGGAAAGCGTCATAGGCCCCCGTGGGGTAGGGTCTGTTGGCCGAGTCGGCCGGCAGCTCTGCGGGGCAGCTGATGGACAGCAGATCTTCAATCTTGGTCCCCATCGGGGGGAAACGGGCTTCAGAGGGCGCCTGGTAGCTTCCCTGTGACCCACAGCTCCCTGGGGCACCGGCTGAAAGTAGCTCCCAGGGAGCGTAGGGACCCTTGAAAGCCGAGGCAGCGTCCAGCGCTGGAGAGGCCGGAGGAGCCCGTCGGCCTGGCTTGACGTCGGGTGGGGAGAGCTGAGGCTCAAACAGGCACTGCGAGGGGGCGCCAGCCGCGGGCGAAGCCTCCCAGAAAGCCTCTGGGAAGGCGGCAGCGCCCAGATCCGGGGGGTAAAGGTCAGGCGGCCCCGGCAGCAAGGCGTCGGGGCCTGAGGGAAAAGAGGCGTCCAGCGGAGACCGGGACGCTGCCACATCGGGGCCGGGGAAAGGTGCCAGGCCTAGGATGCCCGACATGAGGTTGAAGAGTGACTCTGGGTCGTGCGGGTGTTCGGGCACTGCCTGGATGAAGAAGCTACCGCTGTAGCTTAGGCTGGGAGGGGGTGTGGGCGCAGGCCCCTCCAGGAAGCAGGAGTCGGCTAAGTCCCCCCCGGCGCCGCAGCTGCTCAGAGCCCAGCTCAAGAAGTCGCCTGCTGAGGAAGGAGCAGGAATCAACTCCCGGCACATAAAAAGGCGCGCCTTGAGTCTGCAACCCCTACTCAAGGATCGTTTGGTGCGCACTGATACATATAAAGTGCCTTTTTGCACATTCTGACCCAGTTGGAGCAGGCATACGCCCCAAGACGCACACAAAAACATGCACACGCAAAATACACGTGCACAGGCAAAAAGGACACCTTGACACATGCACAATTTCCTGCGGAGGCGCTGGCAGCCCGGTGGGGGTGGCAATGGCGGTGCGCGCCCCAAACCCCCGAGCTCCCTACGACCACTCCCCCACACCTGCGTCCACGTCCCATCCTGTTTCAGGCACCGTGCGCCCCCGCACTGCGCCGCCGTCTGAGCACCCCCGGCCGCGCTCCTTACCTCCGGGGTAGCCAGCGGCCGCGTCCCTGGCGGCCAGCCGGGGCAGTTCGGTGCTGGGTTCCGAGCAACAGCCCTCGGCGGACTTGACCAGAAGCGCGTCGGGGCCGGAAAACTCGCTCAGGTGGAGCATGGCGCGGCGGCGGCTGCGAGGGGCCGGCGGCCTCGCCCGCTGGGCTCGGGGGCGCGCGGATAGCAGGGAGGCCGGCAGCCGGGAAGCCCCGCGCCTCGCAGACCGGGGCGCCCGGGCTCCTGGCTCCGGGCGCTCACCTCTGGAAAAGGGGTCGGGAGGCTGTGGCGCCCTTGCCCGTTGGGACCGGCCTCGAGAGGCAGCTCCTCGCCTCTCCAAAGCGCAGCCGGGCTCCCCCAACCCGGGGCCCCCCCACTTATATAGCAGCGGCGGCGCTGGCTCAGGGCTTCCGACTCGCGGGGCCACTGCCATTTCGGGAGGCCCCGGTCCTGCCGCCATGACGTAAATGCCCAAACATGGACACAGGATGTTTGCCGGGGACTCCCGAAAAGGAAAGCTCGGGCCGTGACGTCGCCGCCGCCGCCGCCGCCGGGCCCTCGCCGCTGCGTGCGCGCGCGCTCCCTGCGCAGGGAGCCCTGTGCGCGCAGGGGCCGCGGGTGCGCCTGCCTGGGGCTCTGCGCCGCGTGGGAACGGGCGTCCAGTAAGTACGCTGCGCGCCTGGAGGCAGAGGCCGAGGGGCGGCGAGGGAAGACCGCGTAGGTTTGGGGCTCCAAGGTTTGGGGATCGAATACGCTCTTTGCCACTGACTAGCTGTGTCTTAATCTCCGTGAACGTCGGTTTCCTCACCTGTTGAATGGAGATATGGATACGTGTCTTCATAAATTTGCTATAAAGAGTAGTTGGGTTAGAGCCTGTTAAGTTCTAGGGACTGGGGTACTTAGTAAACCAGAGAGATTATTGCCATTATTCGTTATTTGCTCACTTCTGTGTTTTTTATTTTCTTAATAGTTATTTTAGTTTGTTCTAGGAAAAATAACATTTAAATTGTAAAGGACCATACTGCTTGCTGACGGTGAGAGAAAAAGTCAGTACGGAAGAGTATATTCTCAGTTGAAAAGTAAAAGTCTCTTTAACTACCCACCTACTGCCTGAGGTAGCCACATCTAAGTTTCTTGTGCACTCTTTCAGAATAATTATGCATATGTAAGAATACACATTGCCCTACAAAATAATTTTTCCCATTTATAATAGATGAGAGATTGTTCCATGTCCAAACATAAAGAGCTTGGTCATTCTTTTCTAAGGCCGTATAATGCTCCTTTGTAAAGATCGACTTGTGTGCTATTCATGATCATGTAGGAAGTTTCCAACCTTTTGCTTTTACCAAATTGTTGTAGTCAATGTCCTTGACTATATACATCTGAATATACCTGTGGGATAAATTCCAGTGAGTGTAAATTTTGGTCAGATGGTATGTAAAATTTTGATGGACACCTGGCAGACAGTCCTCCGGAGAAGTAAGGCCAATTCCTGCTCACTGTTCCTTCTCCTACAGGGTCTGAGAGAATTCTGTAGAACTTTTTTCTGCCTCCATATAAATGACTTACTCTAGGGATGTTGTTCCTCGCAACACACAGAGGACCCATGGGATATATTTCCCTGGAATCAGAACCTGGAGTAATTGGGATCCATCTGAAAAACTAAAAAAAAACAAACAAACCCAACTTCTTTAACCTTAAGGAGGCTGTGAATCTTGGCTGCGTGTCATTCAACTCCCTCAAAGAAGCCTGCCTACTCTCCTGATCTCATCCTGCTGTGGTTTCCCTCTGTCTTATTTTCTCATCTTTAAAAAAAAATTTTTTTTTTTAATTTTGTGTTATAGCTCACTTACCTCCTTTCTGGAACCAACTTAGGGGAATTAAATAAATACAAGGAATAGCATATTTTTCTTTATGAAGAGCATCAATTCTTTGGCCTCTGGGTGCTGGAAGGTGGGGAGGGCAGGCCTGGGGTTCCTGCTTCCTTCTCCGCTTTCCTAGGAATGAGCAAAGCCATTCAGGGGTGATGGGCTCCCACGTCCGGCAGTGTATCTCCCAGCTTCCCTTGCTGACTGATATTCTCCAAGACTGCCCACATCCCACCAAATTCTCAGGCCTCTCACCCCCTAGGTCCATTATCCAAACATTCATTCATTCAATTCCTCAATGTTCATTCATTCAGTATTCATTCCTTAAGTGTCTACTATGGGCAAGAAGGTAGATTTTGGTTTTTATTCTACCAGGACCCTGTGGCCCATCTGCATTCTTTGCTGCCCCATTTCCCAACCCACAAGGACCCTACAAGTGTGTTCTTGGAATATGTCATCACATGATCACGTGCAATACACATGTGGACACACTTGCGTTCATTTTCTTCTCGAGTCTGCAAATCATACGAAGGTTTTCTCAAAGTCATGCACATGCGGCATGTCCTAACAAATGCCACAGATACAGTTCAGCGTTAGCAGTGCATATGTTTGCATGTAGGAAATGCAGAAACCTAGCACATGTCAGTAAAGATTAGACACTCAGAGCACTATTTCTTTTAAACTCTATTTCAGGCCCGAGTTTGATTCTAATCCAAATGCATTGCCAAGACCAGGTGAGCCCACACCAGACACACAGGGCACACATGTCTCAAATCCATTCTGGCATTTTGCTGCCTGGGAGGGAGGGGGAGCAGAGGGGTTTGGCTAGGCAGGTGTCCAGGGCTCCCCAGGTTTCCCCGTCGGGCCAGATTGGCCAGCCCCAGGTTCCCTGTCCCTTCTGTTGTTCTTCCCTCTGCCACAGCATTCCTCCTCCTTCTTAGTCATGAGTAATTTCCCTACTCCGTTGGCAAATCTCAGGCCATTGCTGCTCTCTGCCAAGGGCCCTTGGGCTAGGTCTGCCATTGAGACAAGGGTCCAACTCCCCCCTACTTTCTCTTGTTAGGGGTCAGTCCTAGGGGCAGGGCTGGGGAGGGAGAAGTGAGTAGGAGAGGAGATGAAGAACACAGCTTGTGCTCTGGGTAGGGGCTAGCTCATGCCCCAATATCTGCACCACTCTCAGTGGACACACACACACACTCTCTCATACACGGATGGTTACCTGTGAAGGGCAGTTGTATCTGCATTTGGTTCCTTGAGGAGGAAATATAAAGGGGGAATGGACATTTTTTAGTCCTTCCCAGCACAGCCCCTCTTACCCCCTAATTTAAACAGCTTAAAAAGCAATTCTGGGCCCAGATAAGATAAAGGTTATTAGAAGAGGTGGAAGAGAGAGGAACACAGACCTATGAGCTCCACTTTAATTCACCCTTCAAATATAAAAACAAAAACTTACACAGTGGAAAAAAGGGAAATTACATACATTGAGCACTTTGCAAACATATAACTTAATCATCACAAAAGCTCTATAGAGGAAGGAATTGGAGACCTGTTTCACAGATAAGGAAACAGACTGGAAAAGGTTAAATAACATGCTCGTGGTCATACTTCTATTCAGTGGTGGGACTGAGACTCAAGCCCAGGCTAGCCTAGTTCGCAAGATATTTTAGGAAAAGATACTCATTTTGCAAAAAGATTCACTCTAAGATGATTTTAGATGGAGGGTCTTCCTCTAGCTTTTCAAGTAGGGTAGGATGTGCAAACTTGATCTGGCTGGTGTCCATTCCTGCAAGAATTCCCTGGAATGACTGCCACGGATAGCAACACTGTGGGTCACATCAGACACATGCTGAGTACATACTAGGTCCCTGGAAGTCAGTGTGAAAGTTGTTATTGGTGGCGGTGGTGGTGATGGTGTTGTTGTTGGTGTGTGTGTGTGTGTGTGTGTGTGTGCTCACCTTGGGGTGTGGGGTGAGAGAACATTTCTAATTTCCGTAACAAAAGGTGGGGGAAGGAGAGTTTACTTTCTAGACAAGCATTGAACAATTAGTGAATGAATTAATGAATAAACAAATTCATTCATCAAGTGTTCATTGAGCACAGCCCTGTGCCAGGCTCTGCAAGGGCCCTTCAGGTCCTGATGCCACAGTGGATGAGGCTGGAAGCTCTGGATCCAGGGAGGGAGGAGAGAGGGAGATCAGGAAACCTCCCTTCTGGTAAAGCTATTGCCCCTCCCCCTCCCCACCTTGATCTTTCTGCTCTAAATATCATTGTGTTCAAATAATAGTGTATGTATTTTAAAAGACTCCAAGAAGACAGCTGCCTCCGAGTATTAATCACGAAGAGGCCAGCACTCAGTCTCCATGGCGACTCCTGACAGAGCAGGGGAGCAGTTCCACATCCCTGTTCCTGAGGCCATGGGGATGCAGGAGCACAGCATCTCTCCGCTTCTCTTTCCTCTCTGCCTCTCCTCTCTCCCCCTTTCCTCTCCATTCTTCTTCTCTCCCATCCCCCCCCCACTCCCTCTTTTTTCTCTTCCTGAAGGATTTAAGAGCAGGGACAGAGGCAGAATCCAGCCATCAAAGTAACAAGGAACAAGGACACGGCTGCAGCAGAGACGTAAATTGCCTCCAACTGCAGTACATGGCTCCCCTCCCCAAGGCCCCTGCAGTACCCCTAGGCTTCACGGACCCCTAGGACAGAAAGAGCCTGATCATCTGTCCCTGAGGAAAGGGACCCTGTCCTTCCCTGTCCCCTCCCTCTTCCCTGCCCATGGCCAGACATCAGTTTGTGGTTCAAGTTCTTCTTATTATTTTTTAAATGCCTACAAAAGTAATACAGGCTTATTGGAGTAAGGCAAATATGTTAAATTTATAAGGCAAAAAAAAGAAAATATCTTTCTCAATTCTATACCTAGATATACACATTTAAATACTTTCAGGTTGATTTCTACAGATTTTTTTCCCCATGCACATTCTTTCAACATTCATCTTTTCAACTGTAGCATCATTGTCATCTTCATTATTTATCCCAACGGTAGCATGCTATACATACTCTTGTAATTAACATCACACCTTGAATGGTTTTTCTTTCCCCCTAATCATGGTACAGACTAATCTATAGTATTGTTAACAGTTGCCCCGGAGTATCCCATTATGTAGATATACATAATTTTTTAACTTGATAGTTTCCTGATTTTCACTATTATAAAGAATCTTGTTGTGCATAGCCTTTTATGTGTACTTGGTGCACTGATGGGAGTAATAATAATACAGTATGCTAGCTAACATTTATATACCACTTACTGTGGACACTATTTACGAGGTATTGAGAGCTTTTTCCCCCAATACAAGATATTTTAAAATTTCCATTTCATTTTGACTGTGTACACACCGAATTCTTCAAGAAAGAGGAGGAAGTTTCTATAATATGCTTATTACACTGGCAGGTTGGAAGACAGAGCTCTGTGAAGCTTTTGCTTCGTTTGGGATAAAATGTTCATGTGCAATGCAGTGCCCATTCTGGCTGGCACAGCTAAGACCTGATATATTCCTTCAGCCGTTGTTCCATTCCTTGCTGCCCACTCTTGGCATGGTATTGGAATGAGGGCATTTGGCACGTGACTGGATGTGTTTCACTAGTATTCTCTGAACTCTTTGAGAGCAGGCCATCTTCACAACCTCCGTGCTAATGACTTGGTCGGGCACACACCATTTTCCCAAAGATGGTTAATAAAATCAACTTAGAAAAGAGGGAGAATCTTCTGAGACTGTGAAATTTTAATGGCTCAGTACAAGATATTCCAAAGTCCCATATTTCCACTTATTTTTGAGTGTGCCAGACTCTGTTCTGGGCTTGAGAGCTTTACATATACTCACCACTTAACCCTCACAGCAACTTGAGTACTAGTATCTCTATTTCACAGATGGGGAGGTTAAGAAACTTGCCCAACCTTACAAGGTTACTAAATGATGGTGCCAGGAATTGAACCTACAGCATGACCATAGTTTAGATTCCAAAAAGTGGAATTCCTAGGTCAAAGATACAACACTTAAAATTATAATCTACATTTTCAAACCTTTTTCTAAAAAGATTGTTCCAGTTCTGGGGCTAGACAGCACATATGAGAGCCAACTGGTAAGCAGAAATAGGTATTCCAGTGATATTTTAACTCACATTGTAAAAATGATCAGTGAGGACAAGAATCTTTTCACAGGGCCTTGGCATTTCCTTTTCCGTGACCTAGGGGCCTAATGCGTCATCCAAAGACCCCTGAGTGGGAGTCATCTTGTAGTGGGCCCTGGACATGAGGCTGTTCTGGCACAGGCTGGCCTGGGGGTATGGATGTGACAGCTTCTGGGCCCTCGCTGCTTTTGTTGCTTCTAGTTTGGGTCATCGGGGAGGTGGAAAGAAGGAGAATGTAGTGGCTTCAAACCGTTTAGGAAAAGCTTCTTAGATTCTTCCGAGACAGCTTCTAAGCTGTTTTCACACAGGAAAGAAGGAGGTTATTCTTTCCCATGTCTTCTGTTCTACATCCCGCCTTGGACAAGGTTCACATTGGACAGAGTTGAGAGGTAGATGATCACAGAAGAAGCATGACTAGAACGGATTCTAGGAGGGTCAGAGGCAGGGGGATGGACACAACCACTTCTCCACGGTTCTACCCATCCTGGCACTGGGCACGGGCCTCCCTCCCATCACCCCTTTGTTATCTAAGCCTGGTGTTCCCTTTGTGGGCAATAATGGACTTGGATCTTGATGCTTTTATTTGATTAGGTCATAGTGTTCAGATCACTGATCTTCAGTTTGTGAATTGAGAAAGTGAAAAAGAGGCTAAGAGAGTAGACAAAGAGGCCTATAGCTCTAGAACAGAACTGCAATAAAAACCAAGCCTGCTAAACTTACCTGGCATACTTCTCTGTTTTCTCTCATGGCTTCCTGTTTTCTCTCACCTGAGCTCATCTCGCTGTCTTTCATCTTTTCTCCTCCCCTTCTTGCAATAGTTCCGCTTAAAGTCCTTTGAAGTAGATTGGTCAGTGTTCTAGGATCTGACCACATAACTCCACAATACCCAGGCAGTTTATCCACAGTTCGGCCTCTGTGTGTCCCTTAAACATCAGGTTAGACTTATGGTTGCAAGTGACAGAAATGCAACCTGAATTAGTTCAGATTCCCACCCCAAATATATATGGAACTTACCAGCTCACAGAATCCAAGGGAGTGTCAGACAACCAGCCTACAAGGGGTTGGGACCCCCTCAAGAGCTAGTGGGACCAGGGCCTAGGAGTTTTCCAGATGTTCTCAGCTCTTTCTCTTTTCTCTCACTGATGACTGAAAACTTGGCCACTAGCAGATTCTATGTTTTTTATGTCACCATGCTGTGATAAATAGATTCTTGTTCTCAAATTCCAGGTAGCAAAGACCTCTGCTATCCTCCCTAGTACAATTATCTGGCTAGGGGCAGGACAATATATAGCTGATAAGACCACAGGGGGGCTTTTGATTGTGTTTTGAGGGCCACTCGGAGAAGAGGAAACAACTGGGAACCAGGAAGCCTTCTAAAAGGCCTCAACCTCGAGCCCTGAGGGCAGGAGCCAGGTAGCAATGGGCTCTGGCATGTTCTCATAACGGGGGCAGAAATGGATAGTTCCCTCTGCTAAACAATGCCCCTTGAGCAAGTTGCCTATTCCATCTGTCTGCTAGCTCCAAGGAACACAGCCCAAAATAAAAACCCCTAATTAGCAATTCCTGCAATCCAGAGAAAAACAATGTATTTGTTTCCTAGAATAATCTGGAGCCATATTCGGCTTGGCAACCGGTATGTCCCACACATTCATGCAGTGTGCAATGTGAAGACTCCAGCAGGGACCTTTACTAAGTCAGGGCATGACGGGGAGGGCTCCAGGGGTCCCCTGCCCAGGCAGTAGCAAGCAGGGGCCCAGAACAGAACTGGCTTTATCAATGCTATACAGCAGGCATCTGTTACAGGGTAGGGAGGGAATGAAAGGAACTTCAACAGGACTTCTAAACACCAGTTCCCACAAAGGCCAAACCAGGGACACATGGCCTTCAGGGTCCTAGAGAATCCATTGTGGAGTACTGATCTCCAGCAAGGGAAACCGATTCTACCCAACCTCTGCTATTAGCTTGTTCTGTGACCTTGAACAAATTACCAATCCTTTCTGTGCTTGCATTTTCTCACCTGTGAAACGGAGGCTTGTTATTTGCTCTACCCACAGTCTGAGGATTAAGAGCTAGAATTAACACATTAGGCAGTTGAAGCACAAGCACTTACTACAGCAATGAGAGGTGAGGTGAGAAGCAATCTATCCAGCCAAGAAATAGCTGCTACCCACCCCCACCCCCATCCCCAAATGTGTTCCCTGTGCTTTCTGGGCACCTCCTCATAAGGAGGTGGGATTGGTCACCATGAGCTGAATTTTATGAGTAGCTTTCTTCCTTCTAATCCTTGCTCTCCTTGATTCATTTATTTTCATCTAAATATTTATTGAGGACTTAACATACCTGCCATTTCAACAAATTACTACAGAAAGTGTGATGCATGTGACTGTGGGAAGGACAGGGTGGCTTTGAGGTAACCACTTTTCAGTTCTATCCCTTTGGATTAGTTTTACCTGGTCTTGAAACATCATATACATGGAGTAATTCCATAGGTACTGTTTTGTGTCAACACACTGTCTTTAAGATTAATTCATTCCATGTTTTGCATGCATTCGTATTCTTTTTTAAAAAATCCCTGACTAATGTGCCAATGTTTGAATATGCCACAGTTCGTTTATCCACTCTCCTATGGTGGAAGTAGGTTTTTGTTATTGTTGTTTGCTTTTATGTTTGTTTGTTTGTTTTGAGGATGTCAAAAAGAAAGTAATTTAGAAATAAATGACAGTGAAAAGATATAACAATTAGAAATTCTTATGAGCTAAGCTTTAAAATATATTTTTAAAAGTATGAACAAAAGATCAAATTTATTTAAGCAAAAAGAAAACTTTTGAAAAAATCTAGTAATAAACTCAAGAATATGTCAGATGAATATGAAGAAAACTATAAAAGTTTTCCTAAAGGGTATTGAAAATAAAATAAGTGGGGAAATATGTTTTTTTGATGGAAAGACTCAATATGTATTATAAATATGTCAATATGTCAGTGTCAGTGGTTTCTCTGTGAAGCAGACATTAAGATGTAGTTAGGGGTACAAAAGGTATATTTGGGAGTAACACATGTGAGAGATGAAAGCAAGATTGGGCAGGAGAGTCTCAGCCTGCACATCTGACAAAGTTTCAGTCGCCCAGTGACAAGTTCTAGAGCAAAAATTGCCCATGAGAAGAACCTTGCACTGGGAAGAAACGACCAGTTCCTGAGTGCCCTCTCTGTACTCAGTTATTGGTGGGCCCTTCCTGGGGAAAGCATGGCCTTAAAAGGAAATGTAAAAGGAAAAAAAAAACAAAACAGAATTTTAAAAATTAAATCATTTCCCCAAAACAACAAAAATACGAAGTACTCCCGGTTGGCGTGGCTTAGCAGGTAAGCATTAACCTAGGATCCAGGAGATCTTGGTTAGATTCCCAGTCAGGGCACATGCCCGGGTTGCGGGCTCGATCCTCAGTAGGGGGCGTGCAGGAGGCAGCCGATCAATGTCTCTCATCATTGCTGTTTCTGTCTCTCTCTCTCTCCCTTCCTCTTTCTGAAATCAATAAAATACATTTTTTTAAAAAACAAAGTACTGAAGTATAAATATAACAAAAAGTAAAATCTTTGCAGAGAAACTGATGATATTTTATTGAAAGATATTATGCAAAGATTTAATTAAATGGAGAGATGCATCATTTTCACATATTGAAAATTAAGAAAGCCCGGTCGGGCGTGGCTCAGCGGTTGAGCGTCGACCTAGGATCCAGGCGATCAGGGTTCGATTCTCGGTCAAGGCACATGCCCAGGTTGCGGGCTGCAGCCGATCAATGACTCTTTCGTGTTTGATGTTTCTATCTCTCTCTCCCTCCCCCTTCCTCTCTCTGAAATCAATAAAGATATATTAAAAAAGAAAAAAAAAGAAAAAGAAAATAAAGAAATTTTAAGATAGCAGAATTCCCCAAATTCATTGATATGTAAACAAACAAAATATTTTTATGGTCGTTCTTGACAAGTTGATTATGAGATATTTATGAAAATGTGAAGAACCAAGAACAGTTAAGATGCTTTTTGAAAAGAATAAGGATGGGGGGGGGCGGGACTCATGCTGCTTATTATCAGGACAAGTTATAAATCTAAAGTAAATAGCATAGTTTATCCTAAGAAATAGAGAAATGTAACAGACTAGGGAGTCTGGAAATGTACCCATGAATTTTAAAATTAACAATAAGGTGCGGGGTTTTTTAGGAATTGGGGTGCAATTTGACAAATTCTATAGTGTGTTTGGAATAATATAAAATAATCAAGAGAATTTTAAAAGTTATGACTAATGCTCTATTAAATATCAAAACCTATTAAAATAACAATGCTAGAACAAGGATACCCAGGCAGATCAGTGGAATAGTAAAAAAAGAAGAAAAAAAAAGAAAAAAAAAACCCAACCTAAACATATAAGGAATTTAGAATATGGTAAAAGTATATTTCACTGTTAAGAGTGCTTAACCCTGGGGAAATGTGTGGGGAGGGATTTCTGCACTTAACTCCTTGTTTAAAAATGTTAAACAATAAGAGTGCATTTAAGAATAAAATTTAAGCCCAGCTGGCGTGGCTCAGCAGTTGAGCATCAACCTAGGATCCAGGAGTCGCCGTTGGATTCCCGGTCAGGGCACATGCTGGGGTTTTGGGCTCAATCCCCAGCAAGGGGCCTGCAGGAGGCAGCAGATCAATGACTCTCATCATCATTGATGTTTCTCTCTCTCCCTCCCTCCCTCCCTCTCTCTCTCTCTCTCTCTCTCTCTCTCTCTCTCTCTCCCCCTCTCCCTGAAATCAATATATATATTTTAAAAGAATAAAACTTAATACAGAGGGTGTGAAAGTAAGGGGAAATAATAGAAGTTAAAAATAGAAGCCTGAAAATTAGAAAGAAAACAATAAGATAGAAAGATGAGGCTAGAAAAGGAACAGTTAAAATAATCCTCATAAAGACAGCAAAATATGTTCAAATAGCACTGAGACAAATGTCTACTAAATCAAATATATCTTTGATAAGATAAGGGGGAAAAGTGACTGGAGTTCAGTTGGAGGTGGGCTCTGGCCCTAGACAGCAGGGATCCCTCTTCAAAGGCCCGTGTGGTCAGGATTACCTTTCGGGGCTGCCGCTGGTATCCCTGCACATTGTGCCTTTGGAGGTCCCATCTCTTTGGCTACCCCCCCGCATGTCTTTCCTGGTCCTTTGGCCATCACTACCGAGTCATCATCCTGGTGAGGAGAGAGCAGAGTCCACTGAGCTTCTTCTTGTAGAGGTCAATTTGCCGCCACACAGTCAAGGTAGAAAATGGTCTGGGAATTTGGCGGGCAAGTTGTTGTGAGGCCCCAGGAACCCGCTATATCTTCGTATCCCATCCTGTCAGCAATGCGTTCCTTAACTTCTCTTGTTTAATCTGCCGTTGCCCTTGTGGTTTTGTTGCAGTGACAGTGATTGAGGGAAGAATCAGTTATTGCAAGCACACACGGTCAGTCTCCAAACGGGAGCGTCTGGGCTCACTCGCTTTCCCGGACAGCACTTCTGTGTTGTCTTTCTCTTCGCCCGGCTGCTGTTATTTCCACTACTGGAGCCCTGCTGTTGAGCCCCAAACTCCCACCATCGTGGAAGATTCGGCCTCCCAGGTCTGTCTGGGAGACACCTGTAAGCAGAATCCGCCCGGCTGTTGGGCGCCAGCAGTGAGCCTGCCCAAGCAGCAGCCCCCTGGGGCAGGAGCTGGCGCTGGGCTCGGGGCGGGGGAGAGGTGAGCCTGGTTGTCTTCAGTTACGCTGTTGCTAAGTCCTGGGTTGCTCCCTTCCTGAGTGGCTGTGTGGGCTCGCCCCGGAAACAGCCCTCTTCCTGGCGTCCCTTTATACAGGCTGCAGGCTGCCAGCACCTTTGCCTCCGAGCTCCCAGCTGCCTGGAGGTTCTGCCGCCTTCAAGAGCCTCAGGTCTCATGTGTTGTCAGAGACTGAGCCTTTCTCCAGAGCAACAGGAGCCCCTTCTTTGGGGTGTTAACTTCATGGGAGTGGCTGGAGAAGATGGAAAGGTGGGTGGAAAGAAGAGGGACTGAAACCTGTGATTGAAAATAGTCTCTCTTCTTATTTTAGAAAATTAAAGAATGATGAACGGTGAGGTCCGAACAGATTGTTCAATGTGGGGGGATGTGGTCCCTGCCCAGCCCTTTCTCCTACGTGGTACCAGCTTTACAATGGCTGCTCCCCGCCAGAGTGGGGGTTTGAGCTGGAGGGCTGCTCCATCTTTGATGTAGAAGAAGCATTAATGGATTCAGAGAGACTGAACTCCAAATCCACTGGCTTCAGTAGTCACGTTTTGACCAACTGAATGAATTGGCCCTGGATTAAAATGGAATGGACTTTTCAAAAACTCAGTGGGGATAGAGATAGAATGGGCACTCAGGTCAACTGGCTAGAGAATAATCCTGGCTAACATCGATGACTGCTAATTATGTGCTAGCAATTCATGTTTGTCAGCTCATTTCCTGCTCATCACAGTTCTAAGACGTAGGTGATTTTATTGTCCACATTTTACAGGTGAAGAATCTGAGGAATAGAGATTGTATTCTTTTTAAAATGTTTTTATTGATTTCAGAGAGAGGGAGAGAGAGAAAGAAACATCAATGATGAGAGAGAGTCATTGATTGGCTGCCTCCTGCATGCCCCCTGCTGGGTATCAAACAACCCAAGCATGTGCCCTGACCTGGAATCAAACCTCGATCTCCTGGATCATAGGTCGATGCTCAACCGCTGAGCCACACCAGCCGGACTCACTCACCCTTTCTAAACCTTCAAGCATATGGTATCCTTATCTCTTCCCCAAGCCCCTCACTCATAGACATCTCCAATGAGGCTCACCCTGGCTTTTTCTCCAGGCCCCAGCACAAGGTGACTCAAATTCTCAAACAGACTAGTCCTTGCTCTTTCTCACTGTATGTTTGTTGTCGCTCTTTTTTAAGTCTTGGTCAAATTCTGCATTTTTATGTAAGATAGCTATTTGTGTAGATGCCTATCTCCCTTATAAGACTCCAAACTCCTGAGGGCAGGCACCGGCTCTGGTTCATCTTTGCAGCCCTTTCAGCAGCCAGCCCAGGGCTTGGTGCACATTAGACACAATGCACATTTGTCCAGATGACTTGCCAGAGGGATACCGACTATTCTTGGCCACAGTTTACTCACTACCCATTAAATACCCTTTATATATATATATATGTGTGTGTGTGTGTGTGTGTGTATAATACATATATTTATATAGCTTGAATTGAATGACAGTGGCCTTCTTTACATTTGTGTATTTATTTAATAACTGCTGCTCCAGTCCTTCCTAATCATTCTTATCTTGCAAGCCCGTGGGAGTTTCAGATTCTGGGTCCATTCACCGCACTTTGATCATCACTTAGACTAACACCATGGCAACTATATGTGTGTAAACACTTGGAAGATTTCAAAGGGAAATTTTTACCAAGTGGATGGAGGGAGTTGAGGAAGCTGAAGATCTCCCTATTATATTGCCATTTTATGTTGGGAAGTACCCACCTCAAACCTACTGAGGCCTCCAGGATTTGGAATGTGGTGGAAGAGACATTTATAATTTCCACATCCAAAACATGATAGGATTATAGAGATGTTTACTTTTCTGTGAATCTCGTATTTTCTAGACATTTAAAAAAATCCCATTTAAAAGATAAGAACATGGGAGTTGCTGAGGGCTTACTGACTCTTGTTTCACCCCTCCTCATTTATAACTTACTTCAAATAATTAATTTAATAATGCAATAAGAACCCACAAAATCGCCACTCAAAACAAAACTAGGCTCTTGCCAGTAACCCACATCTAGCTATGCCATTCCCCCACCCCACCCCTTAACCTTTTCTCACGCAAGGTGACTTTCTTCCCTCCCCTCCCCTCCCCTCCCCTCCCCTCCCCTCCCCTCCCCTCCCCTCCCCTCCCCTCCCCTCCCCTCCCCTCCCCTCCCCTCCCCTCCCCTCCCCTCCCCTCCCCTCCCCTCCCCTCCCCTTCTTCTTTCTTTCCATTGATTTTAGAGAGAGAGGAAGGGGGAGAGAGAGAGAGAAAGAGAGAAGGAAACTTCGATGTGATAGATCAGTTGTTTCCTGTACGTGCCCTGACCGGGATCAAACCAGCAACCTGGGTATGGGCCCTGACTGGGAATTGAACCTGGGACCTTTCCGTGTGCAGGACGACGCTCCAACCAACTGAGCCACACCAGCCAGATCCCAAGGTGACTTTCAATGGTAAACTCAAATCAGATTTGGAGTCAGGGCCCTGTCCTGTTATATCACCTTCTCATCTGTCCCTCTTGTCAGTAATAGGGCAAACCAGCTTTGCAGGCTTACCATTTAAAGTATCCTTAAATGGCCTCACTTGGCAGAGAATAAAGCTCAGATTCTGCTTCTTGTAGCATAATTTTCTATATTTATACCTCAAATATAGCTGAGATATTATTCATCTTGAAGCCATCACCCATCAATTTGGATATAACTTCCTTTGTCACATTCTAGAAATTCTTTCTTTAGGATAGGACCAGGGCAACTGACTAAGAGATCCCCACTCCCTGCCCACCTCCTCTCCAAAACTGCTTAGCGTTTTTCTCTCAGCCTCTGCCATGGGGTAGAATAGCCGCTGAGTGACATTCTCCTTCTAGGCTCATGGACACATGCTGCCATTAGTCACTCCTCCCAGCACTGAGTTTGTATCTGTGTTTCACAGTTACAGACACAAGTAGGAGTCATAAGACACATACCCAGACTTGCAGAGAAGATCAAAAGAATGATACATGTTGTGGATCCCCTTTGAAGGGTAAAGTTCATCTTTACCCTTGTTGGGAGGGGTCTTTTAGAATTAAAATGAATTCTGGGAGATGATTTGAATTAGTAGGAAAAAGGCCTGTTTGTCTTATAGATGTTTTGCTCTGGAGAACATTCAAGACCTAAAGTTATGCAGACTTAAAGTGTTATAAGGAGGCTCCATCTGCCACCAAGAGAATGCGATCTCTAAGACATTGACCACAGGGGCTCTATTAGATGGAACCCAGAGTCCGAAGCCTGGGGTAGTTTAAGGGTGGGAGCAGGGTGGGGTAGGTGGGAGCAGTGGAGTAGAAAGAAAAGAGGGAGGTTAGAAGAAGGAATTAGGGACTTCCCACCTAAGGCTGATTCAGTCTGCACTGAAGAGCTATATTAAGTGAAAAGTAAGGACATATTTAGCATTATCCTCTGGGCTTTGGGTGTCGTCATGGCTGGTCCCTGGAAAGATTATTTTCTTTCTGGTCAATATGTTGCAGGACGTAAGAACAGAGTAACATAAGGAAGACTGTAAGCATGAGCAAATGTTTGGGTTGGCCCTCTGCAGGCCAGAGCTCCAATGAGATGGTGTGCTAAGGCTTATGATGGGCCCTGCGGTAGGGAGCTCTCTGGGTGGTACTCAGCCTACAATTGCTCTTTGCCTGAGAGCTGCCCCCAAATCATAGCAGGGCAGCCGAGTAACCAGATCTGTGTTCTTCAAATTTTCCCCAAGGCAAGTAATTGCCTTGGGCCAGGTTGGGTCAATTGTATCTTATCTTCTGAAAGGATCTAGAATACCAAACTGAGAGATATGCAGAACTGGGAGATCCTAGAGTGCAGTCACATCAATGGTGATGTTCTAGAGGGAAAGGAATCTTGCAGCCTCAGTCAGGCTTTCAGGCCAACATGGTGACTTTAATTTCATGAGACTTTTACCTGGTCAGAATCACCCACTTAAGCTGCTCCTGAATTCCTGACCCATAGAAATTGTATGAGATAATAAATGTTTTTTGAAGTTTTAAGCTGCCAAGTTTTGGGGCAATTTGTTATATTACAATAAATAACACAGAAATATATACATCTAAGGTGTATCAATTAGGAATATTTTTGGCAGCACATAGCAGAATATTTGGCCACAGTCTTAAATCTTGGGATCATTTAATACTGTATTAGTTTCCTACGGCTCCTATAACAAAGTACCAAACTGGGTGGCTCAGAACAACAGGGATTTATTGTCGCACAGTTCTGGAGGCCAGAAGTCTGAAATCGAGGTGTCAGCAGGGCCACACTCCCTCTGAAGGCACTAGGTAAGGAACAAGGCTGGTGATTTGGGAGCAGAGCTGGGCAAGAAGCCAAGGACTTTTTATTCACAAATGGAAGGGTTGCTGGGGAGAGGATAGTGTGGCTCAGTGAAGGGGAAGCAGAATGTGGAAGGAAGGAGACTTGCAGTAGGACTCAAAGGAGAAAGAAGAGCAAGTTGGTTTCCTGGCCTGGCTCCTCTTCACTGCTGCCAAGCCAGGCTAATTCCTCTGTTTTCTTTCAATCGTGGTCTTTTTGATTGAAAGAAAGCAATGTTGGCTTTCTGTAGAAGCCATATGGGCTCATCATAATTGATTTAATCGGAACAAAAGAGTAGAAGGTAACATGAAAAACTCCTTTGTTTTGGCCCATCTCAAGAACCCTCTCGGAATGTTGCCATGCTTTCTATGGTCCCTGGCATGAGTCACGCGCTCTTGAAGTGCTTGTGAGGATGGCCAGGTCTATCCCACATGTTCCCTGTTTCGATTTGATGTGGGATGTGGGTGCCTGGATCATAGCGCGTGCACCTTATTCATTTTAGGCTTCCTTCAGCTGTGCACAGAAGTGGGAAACACAGCGTTGCATTATTAATAGAGCACAAGTAGATGTCACCTGCCAGAAGCTGGTTTCTCTGGGCTTAGTTGGGAAAGTCTAGGAGGGGCTTCCTATGCCCTTTCCTCTGAACTGAGGATAACTGAGCCTGCAGAGCCTGCACACTCCCCTCCCTCCTGCAGGCCCAGCAGGGAAGACAGAACAGAGGAGTTGACCAGAAGGACAGCCGAACCTGAGCTGCGTGGAGGCAGAGAGTGAAAGAAAGTGTGGAGTTCAAACCCTCACCTGTTATAAAATCCAGTCACTGTCCCCGCCAGTAAAATGTGGCTCAGGAATGTCCTTGGCTTTGAGCAACTCCTCCCACCTCAGAAAGGACTAATAATGTGGTATTCCCTTTCTTAGGAGGAAAAAATAGACATATTCTTAAAGTAGTAGAAATATCCCTGCGTTACACATAACTGAAGTTTCCCCTATTAAAGCAGCACCTTTGATTTAGGACATAATCCTTCAATAGCCCCACTTAAACAAACAAAAACCCTTTGAGCAGAATATGTTGCTGCCTACTGTGTTAGGAATTGGGAACCAGAGATGACAAAGATGTAGACCCTGCTCTTGAGGAGCTGACAGGCCAGAGGGGGAGACAGACACCTACCTACCATCGGAAATAAAGTTAGATGATAATAACAAGGACAATAGCTAAATGCCCGTGAAACAATGACCATGTACGGGCATTTGCCGACCACGTTACATGTTCTCTTGTTTAGTCCCCACGGAGAAGCTCGCACCTCACCCTATTGGGGACCAGCCAGTTAAATGGGCGAAGAGGGGGAGCATTAGTAGGTCAGGTCTGCACAGGATGCCTCAGAGGAAGGGGGGGCAGGAGGCTGCCCAAAGGGGCAAGGGGCGCAGGGAAAGGGGTGACTCGAAGGCTGGATGTCCTAAGCCTGTATGCTTGAGCTCATTCACCTCGAGGGCAGTTCAGAACCGTTCAATAGCGACCACTATTGGGGCTGGTTGACATAAAAATATTTATCTCTGAGGAGAACACGAATGAAAATATCTGAGAGAGGAGGGAGGGGAAGACATCAGGGCATCAGGAGCCGGAATCTCAACCATCTGGAATCCGACTGAAATTTGGCGGCTCGTTCGAGAGTCTCAGGTATCTTGCCAAAATATTTTTTAGAGGAGGAAAAACAATAATGTTGCCTGCTATAAAAACGCACCAGAAACTCCTCGCATTGGCATTTACAGATTTCTTGCCAATGGCCCAGAGAGCGCATAGTGGACGAATAGCAAAGGCAGCAAGGGGGAGACGGAGCTGGGCCTCCGCGGGTTTCTCTCAGCATTGCTGCCTTCAGCCATATGCTTTGCACAGGCACTGACGAGCCTGGACCGGTTTCAAAGGAATTCCGAAACCCAGATTTCAAAGTCGTCATTGCATCTCCGGATTGCCAGTGCTCTGGTACAGAAAACACACATTTCTGAAAGTTCTTAAATGTTTCTCCACAAATGTTGATCAGCCTCTCCTGTCATTACATGAGAGGCCTGGGATGTTGAAAATAGATGCTAATAAATTGCCAACCCAGCTTATTGCCAAGTAATGAAAAGCATTTCTCTTCTTTGAAATAGGATGTCTTACCACTTGAGTGAGTCCTAGAAGCTGCATACAAAAGGGAGTAAGATGATTTCTTTTTCAGTCTGTTTGGTTGTTCCTTACCACCCCCACCCCCACCCCCACTGCCACTTTCAAAAATGGAATGAAAACAGATTCAATCTGCTGAGAACACAGGTTTTTAAGTACAGCATAGACCCTGTTAGTGCCATAGCTGTCATCCAAGACTTTTGTCATTCTTTGCCACCACTGATATCCGTATGGTTATGACTCTTCACTTATTCCAGGTCTTCCCCCATCCTCTTTTTAAAAAAAATGTGTTTTTATTGATTTCAGAGAGGAAGGGGGAGAGAGAGAGAGAGAAACATCAATAATGAGAGTCATTGATCAGCTGCCCCCTGCGTGCCCCCCACTGGGGATCAAGCCCACAACCTGGGCATGTGCCCTGACCGGGAATCAAACTGTGACCTCCTGGTTCATAGGTCAAAGCTCAACCGCTGAGCCACGCTGCCGGCTTTCCCCATCCGTTTTCTGGTCGTCCTTCCACATAGCAACCTTGCTCCATTTCACAAACAGAACTACTAAACCAGAGGCGGAAAGGTCAGGTAGCTGATGAGTCAGCAGAGCCTGGAGCCCCCAAAACCAAATGGGGAGCTGGAGCTCTGCAGTGTCCCTGACTCCACCTTCATCCCAAAGGACAGCAGGCTGCTCTGCAAGAACGGTGGCATTATACCAAAGGCTTTGGAGAACTGAGATCCACAAGTACACTGGGTATTTTGTTAAGATTCGCGTGAAGGGAGTAGAGCGATGGGATAATCCTGTGAAAGTACGTGTCTTCTGCTTTAGAGAAAGTTCTGGATGGAGGAGTATGCAGAGACCTGGCATATGTTGGGATGTTCCATCCAAAATGAAAGGCAGGTTGCTTCATCTTGTGCCTCAGCACTGAGAAGACCAACGTTTCAAGGACACCCTTGAATGTTGGAGGCAGCATGGTTACATATTTAAGTGTCTGCTCCACACCACTAATTGGATAACACTAAATGCTCCCTGGGGAACCAATACGAAGTCATGTTCAGCTCCTTGAGATGAAAGCATGGGATCATTGAATTTTTTTCTCGGCATGTAGTGCATGTCAGGCATTTTTCTAAGTACTTGACTTGCATTAACTCATTTGACCCTCTTAGGGCACACGGGTTGTATGCAGAGCTAGCATTTGAACCTGAACATGTGGCTCCCAAGCCCATTGTTTTCAATCACCGTGCTTTACTGCTTTCATTTTCAGATATGCTAGTTAATTTTGGAGACTTCAGTTTCCAGGTGATGTCCATTCCTCGTCTAGTCTATCATAATTCCAGTATTCTTCAACCTATTGAGTGAATAATAAATTTAAGTACTCCCTAAACACCCACTTACAATAGTGAGAGGTGGCGATGAGTAAGTGGAAGAAATTTGCCATACTTAGCATTTTAAAGAAAAGGAAAGGAGTAGGTAATTATTCAGTCTTCAAATATTCTGGAAGCAGTACAGAAATTTGCAATTAACTGAGAATATTGTAATTCATACATATGAGTTTTGTCCCTCTTTCTTTACTATCACAACTAGGGATGTATATAACCTCTAGCATTTGGGGATTATTCTAATAATCAACAATTTTTTTTAAGGGAAAAGAGGAGAGAGAGAAAAAACATCTATTGGCTGCCTCCCACATGCCCCCCACTGGGGACTGAGCCCAAAAGCCACGCATGTGCCCCACCAGAAATTGAACAGGTGTCCTCTCAGTGCGTGGGAAAAAGTTCAACCAACCGAGCCACACTGGCCTGGACACCAATAACCAACAACTTTTAAAACAATATTTTTTCAGCATTTTCTTTCAGAATTATAACTTCAGATAAAGCAATCCTTGTTCATTTCTCACACAACCTTGAGTTCTGGTATGATTCTTCCTTTGGCTACACTTACATCCTACCCATGTAATGAAAACACTTATCTCCCAGTCCTGAGCCATCTCCCCAAACTCTCCTTTCACAGTTTGGTAAATGGAGGGTCCCATTTCAGGGCTTATTTTGTGGAACTCTCAAATGAGATAGAACAAATTTTGCTATTATTTTTAATCTCTCACTGCCTTCTAAGGATGGTGGGGTCTTTTGTTTGCTAAATTCAAATGACGTCATTGTCTCTGCATAATAACCTTCTACATTCTTGAGGATAGAATTTAAATGCTGGGGGGGAGGGAGTGGGGCGCTGTATGTAATTTTGGATACAGAAGCTAGAAGAGAGCAAAATTACTGTATTTAAGGAATAAGAAACTATAAAATAGAGATAATAATAGCTTCAAGCCATAGGATTGCATTGAGGGCTGAGTGAGATAATTTGAAGTATCTGGGCACAGTTCTCAGCGCATAGCTAGGGCTGAACCAATGTTAAAGGGTTTTACACTGCTGTCATTTGGTTGTTGCTGTTATATAAGCCTTTCTTGAAAAAAATATGCTAATGATAGAAACAGAATCAGGAAGAGAATCAAAATAAAGAACTACAAATGATGTTTGGAAGTGTTACTTGTAATAACAATTTAGACATAGAGCTAGGAATAAACACTGAAAAAACAGGTTATAGAACAAAATATATATGCTGTAAACTTGGACAATGAAAAATAAAATAACATACTAAAAGTCAGGGAATGGGAAGAAGTATGAATGCTAATTTGTTTTAGGTGTGTCTCTAGAAGGTAGCATACAGTTGACTTTTGCTTTGTGAACCTATCTGAAAGTCTTTTTGTCTTAATAGCTACAGTTTCCTCATTTACATTAAAATGATGCGTTTGGCTCTGTCTCTGTAATATTTTGTTTTTATACTTTCTGATTTTGAGCCTTAAAAATATTTTGCTATGTGTTTGCTTTGTTTTCTTTTTCATTGCAATGTCATTAAGATAATTATAGATTCACATGCACTCATAAGAAAAAATTACAGAGAAATCACGTGTCCCCTTTACAAGTAAATCTCGTGTAATGTTTTGCATAACTCTAGTACCTTATCACAACCAGGACATTGTCATTGATACAACCACCAATATTATTCAGATTTTTCCCAGTAGTTTGCTTTGTTTTGAGTGTTGTTCTTTTAATAATTTGGAAATTTTATATTTTATTCTAGTTTTTAGCTTTATAATTTTATGAAACTATCTTTTTAAACAATTTAGATATATTGACATATAACATTGTATTCATTTAGGGTGTATAACATAATGATTACATATATATATATATATATATATATATATATATATATATATACACACCAGAATAAGTTTAATTAACATCCCTCACCACACATAGTTACGCATTATTTTTTGTGTGATGAGAACTTTTAAGATCTACTCCGTTAGCAACTTTCAAATATATAATACAGTATTGTCAACTATAGTCACCATGCTGTATATTATATCCCCAGGACTTACTTACCTTATAAATGAAAGTTTTTACCTTTTGACCACCTTCATCCATCTCAACCACCCCCTATATTCCTGCCTCTGGCAATCACCAGTCTGTTTTCTGTATCTGTGAGTTCAGTTTTTTTAAATTCCACATACAAATGAGATCATCCAGTATTTGTTCTCTCTGTCTGACTTTGCTTAGCATAATTCCCTCAAGGTCCATCTATGTTGCCACAAATGGCAGACTTTCTCCTTTCTTGTGGCTGAATAATATTCTGTTGCATATATATGCGTTTGCTTTATCCACTCATTTTCCTTACCCATTCATCCATGGATGGACACTCAGGTTGTGTCCCTGTCTTGGCTATTGTGAATAATGCTGTAAAAACATGGGGGTGCAGATATCTCCTCGAGACAGTAATTTCATTTCCTTTGGATGTATTCCCATAAGTGGTATTAATGGATCATACGGTGGTTCTATTTTTAATTTTTTAAGAACTTCCATATTGTTTTTTGTGGTGGCTGCACCAATTTATATTCTCACCAACAGTGTGCAAGGGATCCCTTTTCACATCCTCACCAATACTTATTATTTATTGTCCTTTTGATATTTATGTAACTATCTTAATCTTCTGTTTCTTAAAATGGAGTATGTTGATTCCTCACTATGAGCAATAGTGAAATCAGAATATTTATAATTTCTTCCCCTTTCCTCTACTCTTTTTCTTCCCCCACCTAATTTTAATTTATAGTCTTATTTTCTTACAGTTTGTACTCTTAAATATACTTCTCTCACTTGATTTGGTAGCTTTGTAGCCCAAGCTATTAGAGATGAAAAACACATTTATACCACAATGTCTTTATAACTTATCTAACCCTTTATACCCTCTTCCCATCTGAATTTTTGTAAGTTAGATAGTTTCTGGATCACTTGTAATCTGTTCTTTCATCGTAGTAACTGCATGTGTTTTATGTTGGTTTATAGTAATATAAATCCAATGTTTTCTGCCAGTTCTTTTGTTGCAGCTTTTCCATTCATCTCTTGGTAGGCCTAAGTTCACTCTCTGATAGAATCTGCCATTTGGACTCATAAGAATTCTCAGAATTGTTTTTAAGTTAGAAGCTGTTTGTTGCCTCTGTGCTTAACAACAGTTTCGCTTGAGATAAAAGATCATGCTCATTTTCCCTGAGGCCTTTGTCATTCTTTCTTCACTAACAGCATTTAAAAAGTTGAGGCAAAGTTATTATTTTTAATGATAATAAAATTATTATTCCCAATGAAAGAAGGAGAAGAGATGCGGAAAGAAAGACTGAGAAAAAATAAGAGAGGTTATTGAATAATATGAATAAAAATAAATTATTACAAAGAATAAAATGAAAACATTAGGCATAAAAAACATAACAGTTGAAATAATAGATGGGATACATAGCAGGATGGATTCATCCAAAGAATAAATCAGTGAGTCAAAAGATCACATTAAGAAACTCTTCCTGCCTTGCCAGGCATGGCTCAGCGGTTGAGCATTGACCTAGGATCCAGGCGATCGGGGTTCGATTCCCGGTCGGGGCACATGCCCGGGCTGCGGGCTCGATCCCCAGTCAGGGGCGTGCAGGAGGCAGCCGATCAATGACTCTCTCATCATTGATGTCTCTCTCTCTCTCCCCCTCCCTCTCCCTTCCTCACTCTCTGAAATCAATAAAGATATATTAAAAAAAAAAAAAGAAAAGAAACTCTTCCTGAAGGTAGCAGGAAATGTAACATCTAAAATACAAGCTAAGCGATATAAACAATAGAAACAAAGATGGTAACATCCTGACAGCAGGAGTCTCAGAACAAGAAAAGAATAAAATTAATGGAAAGTTGTGTTTGAAATTATAATGATTATAATGTTCCCAGAATTGAAAAGTCTCATTTCATGTCAAACCAGGTAGATCAGGAAAAAAATCACATTTATATACTTTATAGTGCAATTTAAGAATGTTAAAGAGAAAGAAAATTCTAAGATCTTCCAGAAACATCAAAGACAAATAATTTCCAGAATAGATGACCTACAAAGGTACAAGGACAATATTGACATCATTTGTTTAAACAGAAAAGTGGATCCAAAAAGTCAATAGAGTAATAATTTTAGCATGTTAAAAAATAACTCCATTTCCACAATTTTTTATGCATCTGTTATCATCTAAATATAAGACTATAATAAAGATGTTCTCAGGCACAAAAGGCCTCAGGAGGTTACCACATAAAGAATACCTTGGAAAGGCTCTTGGGAGAAGTGTTCAAATAAAAAGAGAAAGAAACCAAGAGGATGCTGCCAGGTACACTGGACATGTAAAGGTGATTAAACAGCAATGCAAATGTTGTCATTATCTAAAACCTTAATGACCAAGGGGAAAAAAGAGACAAAGCGTTTCTATAACCACCTGGAACAAATTTTATAGACAATATCGAATTTGTCACAGTTATGAGGGACAGAAAAGTATGTTAAAGTTATTACTTTTTTTTGAGGGTAATATGTTGATAAATTAAATACATTAACAGAAGTAAACAAACATAAGTGTCAAACAAAGTAACATAACAAAAATAAAAAGCATTACATTTTATCTATCCTTGGGAAGCAGGAAAGGAGATAAATGAAACTAAGTGAAGTACAATGCATAGAAAATATAAAATAAGTCCCAGACAGTTAAAAAAATATAAGTATGTAAAATGTACCAATTAAAATCTAGAAACTCTCAAATAAGATAAAAATAAAACAAGATCCAACAATATGCTATGCACATGAGACACTCTGAAAATAAAGTAAAAATAATAGGTTGAAAATTAAAGATGAAAAAGATGTGAACAGAAAGAAAGCTGGGTAGCAGTCTTTCTATCTGGAAAAAAATCAGAGACAAAGGGTAGTTATATGCTGGGAAAAGGAAGCACAGAGCAGAGACATGCAGCCACCATGAACATGTATGTAGCAACATAGCCTCGAGATACATAAAATGACAACTGACAACGCTGAAATAGATTATCAGTTTCATCAGAGATATTAACTAGTAATTGGTAGATCAGCAAACAAACACTAAGTCCAGATATAGAAAGTCTGAATATCATTAATAATATCCAGCTGCTCAGTATAGAACTCTACACTAAACAGAGAATATATTATTTTTTAGTATAATGTAATATTTACAAAAGTTTATCATATTCTAGACTACAAAGGAAGCCTTAAAAAATTCCATAGTATTAATATCATACAGACTACTTTTTGTAAAGAATCAGATACCAAATATTTTTGGCTTTGCAGGCCAGATGGTGTCTGTCTTAACTACTCAACTATACAATTGTAGCACAAAAATAGCCACAGATAATACAATAAATAAATAGATGTGTTCCAGTAACTTAATTTACACACACAAAAATGCGGATGGACGAATCTGAAGCATGGACTACAGTTTGTTGACTTCTAATATAGACAAATATGGACATTTTACAGAGTAATACTATAATTTGTGGTATAGTAATCCTACCCTGCACATAAATTGCAAAGAAATTCTCTCATAGACCCATACAGAGGGCATATCTGGAGATTTCAATGCTCTTTACAGGGATTTGGGAGAATCTAAGTAATGATCTTTGGGGAATTGGATAAGTAAAATGCAGTGGATAAACCCCAGGAAAGACTATGTAGCATGTAGAAGCAAGAGACTAGATGTGCCCAAGCACCGTGAATATATATTAATATCATACAGTATGTGATCTTTTGTGACTTCTTTTTACTTAGCATAATGTTTTCAAGGTTCATCCATCCATCCATGTATCAATATTTCATTTCTTTTTGTTGCCAAGCAATTTTCCAATGTATAGATATATTCCAAATTGTGTTTACCCATTCATCAGTGGGGGACATTTGGGCAGTTTCTACCTTTTGGCTATCATGAATGTTGCTGCTATAAATACTCATGTACAGCTTTTTGTGTGTGCATATGTTTTCATTTTTCTTGGGTAGAACCTGCAAGTGGAATTTCTGGGTCATCTTGGGGTTGGAATTCCACCATCTGGGTTATCTTGGGGTTGACTGTACTTTCCCTGTATTATATAGATCAGTGGTGACGGAGTACTAAGTGGACCTATACATTGTCTATATTTTATATGAAGTGGTACAAGGTTAACTTTCAACTGTACACTTAAAAATAATTAAAATGATGTTATGTATATTTTACAATTTAAAAAATTAAACATAGAGTTACCATATGACCCATCAATTCATGATAGCCAAAGAAGCAAGTCATAAAAGAACATATATTGTATGATTTCGTTTATATGGTATGTCCAGAATAGGCAAATCCATAGAGACAGAAAGTAGATTAATGATTGCGAGGGGCTGGGGATGTAGGGAAAAGGGAAGTGATTGCTAATAGGTATTGGGTTTATTTTTTAAATTAATTATTTTTTTACTGAATTTGTTGGGGTGAGATTAGTTCATAAAATTATATAGGTTTCAGGTGTACAATTCTATGATACGTCATCTGTATATTGTATTGTGTGTTCACCAAGTCAAGTCTCCTTCCATCACCATTTATCCCCTCTATACATTCTTCTACCTCCCTGCAATCCCCAGGTATTGAGTTTCTTTTTGGGGTGACAAAAATGTTCTCAAATTTGATAGTGGTGATGATTGCAAAAATTCTGTGAAAATACTAAAAATGACTGAATTTGTGTACTTTAAATGGTCACTTTTAAGGCCTGTGAATTATATCTCATAAAACTATTATTAAAAACCTGCACATATGCATAGAAATGTATATAGAGTGATGTTCACCAAATGTGCAATGTTAGGTGATTTGTTGCTTTTATATATATCCCTTGGATTTAAAAATAAGGAACATTAATTTATTTTTATAAAAATAAGTCATGGCTTTCAAAGAAGTAATGGGGCAAGTCAATCCAGACCATGTTGGGCTCAGAACTAAAGTAAGGAGTGATTTTTTCAGTGGTAAGAGGAGTAGATTTTGGAGAGAAAACTCTTGTTTCCAGGGGCTATCTGCTGTGCCTGTGCTTGCTGAGGAAATGCAAACTTCATTAGCATGATTGCAATTAGTACCATAACTTCATTTTTATGTTATCTTAAGCTGAGTAATTTTCAGGTAAAACACTCCTCATGATGTAGTTTTGCTGAACTCAAAGAGGATCTGTTGGGGCAGATAATTTACTGACAGAAACGCCACTTTCAAAGGGGCAAAAACAGAAATACCTCCTTCCCATGGTGTGCCTTGGATTTAATCATAGAAAGTGTGCCTGCAAGCATTATCTCAGCAGGCCAATCCATAATTAGAGCTCTAATTTTTCTCCAGGCACTTTCTCCTGAATTGTCCAAGGGACCCAGTAAGAGGTGCCTATGAAACCATGATAATGATTCTAAACGTTTTCAGTGCCAGCACTACTGCAGAGCCGATATGTGAGAAGTGGGAAGCTGCATGATGCTGTAGGAGAAAAGCAACTGCATGACTATTAGGCTCGCTTCCAAATTCCTTCCTTTGGAAAGGTGAGCCAGGAAGAACCACAGGTCCCCCATAAACCCTTTCTCTGAAGACTCTTTCCTTTGAAGCACACATCCCAGAGAAAGTTTGCCTTGGTCATCAGTGTATCTGGAACAAAATGAAGATAATCAGTAAAACCAAAAGTTTGAGAAACTTCCTTTGTCACAAGAATGATAAAAGTTAGTAACCAATGACAGGTCAAAGGTCAAGTGTCTAAACATTTGTCACCATTGGTTTCTGCACACCTCCAATATCTGGATTTCATGCATCTCTTTCTTTTTTTAAAAAAAAAAATTTATTTGATTTGATTAAAAAAAAGGAATAGTTTATTGATTTTTAGAGAGAGGAAGGGAGAAGGAGAGAGAGAAAGAAACATCTATGTGAGAGTGAAACACCCATCTTCCTGCACACCCCCTACCTGGTATTGAGCCCACAGCCTGGGCATGTGCCCTGACCAGGCATCTAACCTACAACCATTCCGGTGCACAGGGATGATACTCAACCAACTGAACCACACTGGCCAGGGCAATTTTTTTTATTGATTTTCAGAGAGAGAGAAAGGAAGAGAGAGAGAAAAACATCATTCGGTTGCCTCTTGCAAATGCCCCAACTGGGGATTGAGCCCTCAACCTAGGTATGTACCCTTGAAGGGAATCGAACCCGCAACCTTTTGGTGTGCAGGACAATGCTCCAACCAACTGAGCCACACGGCCAGGGTGTATGCAATGTGCTTGTTCTAGTAACCCATTCCAGCAATTCTTAACCACACTGAGGTCTCAATTCATTGATTTTCACTATCCATCAACCCCTTAATAATCTCACTTCAGTTTTTCCCCAGCCTGAGCATCTAAGACTCAGGGAAGTTATGAATCTAGATATTTATTTATTTTTAGTTAATTTCTTACAATTCACCTACCTCTAAAAGTGGATCAAAATAGCAAAACACTTATGACAGAACCAAGTACAGATTTAGAAAAGGAAATAAAAATGATCTAAAGCGTCAATCAAGAGAGAATTGGTTGTGTAGTTTGAAGAGGAAACACCTTTTCTCACCCTCTCTTTCACTGTCGGAGAACAGAGAAAGGATAGGCCTTGGCTATTAATTTAATTTGTCTGAGGGTTAAGAAAAAGGACAATCCCAAAGACAGTTCTTTGTGGGACTAAACAGTAATTATTAAGAGATATGTAGCTTAATAGTGTGCTCTGATCTTGGGCCCAGAACACTAGGGTTTGAAGGGAGTGGAGAAAGATTGAGGGAGTAAGAGGAACACGAGAGACTTACACTGTTCTGCATAATTTCAGTCACTCTGCCCCTTGTTATTAAATTTATGTGGCACTAAGAAAGGTTTTTTCTTCTGCAATATCAATTTAGACCAAGCTATCTCCAAGAAATTAGCATTTGGATGGAAGGAGACTTGACTTGGGATGGTGAACACACAGTATAATATACAGATGATGTACAATAGAATTGTACACCTGAAACCTATATAATTTTATTAACCAATGTCACTTCAATAAATTCAATATAAAAATAAATAAAATAAGAAATTAGCATTTGTCCTTGGGAAATATATGTGATTGTGAGCGTGTGGGTATTTGATCAGTAATTGCCTATTGGACATCAGGAAGACAAGAAAGAAATAGCTACAACTCACTTCATGGAGAGGACAGACTCTAAGGTGGCTCCCATGATTTCTGCCTCCTGGTGTCCACAGTTTTTATAATCCCCTCCCTTGAGTGTGGGCAGGACCTGTAACTTGCTTCTAACCAATAGAATGTGGCAGATGACGGGATGTGACATTCATGATTACCTATATCATATAAAATTCCATCTTGTTAGCCGAGTCACACAAAGAGACTCCCTTCCCTGGCTTTGAAGAAGCAAGCTGCCATGAAAGAAGCGGCTGTGTTAAAAAAGCCCATATGGCAAGGGACTGTGGGTAACTTCTTGCAGCTGAGGGCAGCTTCCAGCAGAAACTGAAGCCCTCAGTTCTGCAGCTATAAGGAAATAAGTTCTTTCAGCACCTAAGGGAGTTTGGCAGTGGATCCTTCCCCAGTCAGGCCTCTATTGAGATCACAGCCTCAACTGACATCTGGATTCTTGTGAGGCAGACAATCTAGCTAAGTTGTGCCCAGATGTCTGAACTACAGAACTTGTGTGGTAATAAATGAGCATTGTTTTAAGCCACTAAGTTAGTAGTAATAGGTTATGTAGCAATAGAAAATTAGTACAGCCTGGATGGCAGGAGTATTTTTGGAGACAGAAAACACTGCAAGGAACAGGTTGGGGATATGATAAAGAATAAAACGTTCTGTTTTAGCCATGTTAAGTTTTAGCTTCCTATTAGATATCTGAGTGATATGTCAAGCTGGCAATTAGCTATATAAGCCTGGGGCTTGAAGGAGAGCCAGAAACATAATATAATTTTGGGAACCATTGGAGCATCACATTTAAAGTCATGAAACTGGATGAACTCTCTATAGAGTATGTGAAGAGAGAAGAGGACCCGGATTGAGCATGAGAGTATACCAACATTTAGCTGTTGGACAGAGAGCAGGAGCAACCAAAGGACAGAGAAAAGGTAGCCAGAGAGGTTGATGGGAAAGCAAGAGATTGTAGCATCCTGATAACCCAGAAGGAAGGAATGGTTATATGTGTTGAATGTTGCTAAGAGGTTGAATAACATGAAAATACTGAAGTGGCCACAGGATATGGCTACAGGGAGGTCACTGGTGGCCTGGATTAAAATCAGTTTCAGTGGATGGAGGAATGAAATAAGAGCCAGACGTAACAGGTATAAAGACGGAATAGCAGGTGAAGGGTTGGTAAGGGTGAGTATAGGCAAATTGAGAAGTTTTGCTGTGGAAAGAGACAAAGAGATGGGACAATCATTGGAGAAAGATGTAGGGACAAGGGTGGGTTTTTTAATGATGAGAGCTCCTAGGACATATTTGTAAACCAATGGGAATGATTCAGAAGAGGAGAAGAAATTAATGATGGGAAAGATCAAGAGAACAGTTTCAGGAACAAGATTTTAAGGCAAAAGGTAATAGAATTCAAAGTGTCAATGGAAGAGTTGAACTTAGGTAGGGTTGGGGATCCATCCACTGTGAGAGGAAGGAAGACAGCGCATACATATAGATAGCAGGCAGCAGATCTGGAGATGGGAAGGTGAGAATATTTCTATCTGTCACATTTTATGTGAGGTCTTCAGCTGAGAAAGGGGGTGGAAAGGATGCTGGAAGTTTAAGGCAATAGGAGAAACTTTAAAAGAGACTTTTCTAGGAGAAGCACACCCATCTCAGCAGAAAAATGTAGGACTACCAGGTTTATGGATTTGCAACCCCACTTTAGACTTGCAATCATGAATTTAAATGAAACCAGTCTGAATGGTAAGACAGGAAACACTAGGAAGGAACATGTTGAACAATAATGTCCAAGTCCTTGGGTACATGAGTGGGCAGATAGTTGAGCTTGACCAGGTGATAGGAATAATTCAGGCGAGTGCAGCAGAAGAGAGGGTCAGGGAATTAAGATTGTTTGCAAATGAACCTGTGTAGAACCATTAGAAGGAGTCTGGGTACAGAACATGATAAGAAAAAGGAAAGGTGACTGAGGGAGGGTCAGAGTCACTGGATTGCAGATCCCAGTAGTTCAAAGACTTGCCTCAAGTTGGGGCACTAGAATTAGCAGACTAAAAGGATGGGTGGTTGTCAGGGGGAAAGATGCTTGAAATCGAGATTTTTGAAGGCAGCCCATTGATTGATAATGATAGCTATTTGGATACTTGTTTTTTGCTTTATCAACCATCTGAACCCTTGAAATCAAACTCTCATGATTCACACAGACCACAGCTTGTAATTATTTAAGCTCAGTCATTCTCTTTTTCCCAAAATAGTGGAATCACATCCTTCATGTTTTTAACTAATTTAAATTTGGTTCTATAGGCTGAGGGGAGAGAGAGAATGAAAAAAGGAAACAAGGAACAATTTAAATAGCATAGTTGCTTCACTGCCTTTCCTTTCAATGTGTGTGCCCGAGAGAGAGAAAGAGGAGGGAGCCATGACTCTGCTGTCTCATAGGTTGACCTCAGTTCCCTTGTACCTCTTACTGTAAGAGCTTCTCTCTGCCAACACTGTGATTCTAGTATTTAAAGAGCATGCCCTCTCTTTGTCAATATGGCCTCTAAACACATGCCAATCAGTTCAAATGCTGCTCAACCAAAGACAGAGTTCTAGGCAAATGTTGGCTATGTAGTTCTTACTGAAAAACAATATGCCAGGATGTCAATGCAAACTTTAGTTTAAGGATGATTTAAGGCATTGCCTAAGGTAAGTTTGACCTCCTGAAATTTACACCTCGAGTGCTGGCTTTAGAATCTGGCCCCAACTGTGATGCAGCTCCACATATTCCCATCTAGGCCACAGTCTGACCCTGGGTCCCTTGTCCACTCCATTTTCTCCCGATGAAATCAGCATCCTCGTACCATCACTTTAATTTTATTGATTTCCAATCATAGTCTTCAATTTCATCTCAGCCCCCATAACTGCTCATTTAACCTTCTGTATGTCAGAAGTTACGCTTTTTCCCATTTTTCTAGCAGTGAACCTAACCTCTTTGCTCTTTCCTCAGATCCCCCCACATTTACTCCCTCGCACCTAAGAACTTGTATATTTCACTGTGAAAATTGAGGCCATTAGGCAAGAACTCTCTCAACTTCTTTCCCAATCACCTACACACTAAAGCCTCTCTTGAGCTGTCCTGTCTCCCCTCCTGCCTCCCTCCACGAGGCTTAGAATCCACCTCATTTCTCAGGGATTTGTTCTCTCCTTTCTTCCCTGTATCCTCAGAGTCTTCACTCACAGCACGTTTCCTTCAGCACTCCCTCAAGCCAATCCTCTCTGGTTACCATTTGATAACTTTCCACCATTCCATAGACAGGTTATTTGAAAGAGTTATCTGTAGCACTATTACCAGTCATTTCATTCAGAAACCATGGCAGCCATGCTTCTGTCCCACCACTCTAGTGAAACTCTTCTCCCCAAGATCACTGATGACCTCCAGGATGCCGAATCCAATGGACCTTGCCTTTTCTTCTTACATGACTTCTCACTTTATTCCTCCTTGAAATGGGCCTGTTACTTGGTTTTGATGATACCACACTGTCCCGGCATTTCTCTGCCCAGTCTGATCCAGCCTAGCACCCCTAAAACCTCCCTCCTCACTCTGACCATAAAGGAAAGGGCTGCTATTACAACCTAATGTGATCTGCTCTACAAGTTTCTTAGGCCGATGATTCTCAAAATGTGGCCCTGGACTAGCGGCCTCAGCATCACTTGGGAATTGCTAAAATGCAGATGATTGGGCCCCACCCCAGATCTACTGGATCAGAAATTCTGGGGATGGAGTTTAGCAAACTGTGTTTTAATAAGCCCTCCATGTGCTTCTGATGCAAGCTCAAGTTTGAGAACCACTACCTTAGGCCTCTGAGTCCTAGCTCTTCACCTCCAACTAAAATATCTTCATTTATGTGGCTACATCTCTGGGGGTACTTCCAACTCGTAGCTGGGAAAGCAATGATTGGAAGATTACCATCGCCATTTTGGCTTTGCCATGATGCCTAGCTATTTAGGCACAGCCTTGGACATTTTCTGGCATTATTATGGTCAGCATCTTGAGTGTCCTCTGCATGATAGCTTCATACATCTACCCAAACTGACATCTCAGTAGTCATGTATTCCAGACAGTCCTCTCACTGCCTGCTAAGGGCTTCCCCTGGACCAGCCCAGGGAAATGGGGGCCTGGTGATTCAAGGGAGAGTTTTCAGGATCTTGTTCTGTCCAGCCAGGTGGTGGGCACACTTACCAAAAAAGAGGCCTTGATGTGGAGTGGGATCTCCAGTGTCAAAGACAACCAGAGACTCCTGGAGATTGCCACATTCTCCCAGTGATTCATTCCTGACATTTTCACTCTCATTGTCCCAATATTAGATTTCTGTAAGAAAGCAACCTTGGGCATCGAAGGCTCATGGTACTTATTACACAAGTCTCTATCCTGGACAGTTTTACAGGCCCGCCCTCCTGCATGGCCCTTCCTGGCCTTTGAATCTTGGCTTTGCTACTTACTAAACAGGTGACCTTGGCCAAGTTACTGAACCTATTTGAGTTTGAGTGTTTTCATCTGTAAAATAGATATAAAGACATCTACTTTTTAGGGTTAAAAGGATTACTTAATGTTGAGCATTTAGCCCTGTGTCTGACAAATAGTAGGCACTTCATGCACGGCATCTAGTAGAATTATTATTACTTTTTAAAAACAAACCACCTACTCTGGTTTAGGTCTGGAGATTTCATGGCTTTGTATGCTATAGATAGCAAAAAAAGCCGAACACTGAGAAAATATGCAGAGAAACAGAATGATTTTAAATACAAGTTCCAGCAGGACACTAGGAAGGGAATATTAGGTTCAGAGAGATCAGATGGGAGAAACAAGATCACACAACAGGAAACCTCGAGCTGAAGCCATTTCAGATGTTTAGTTTAATGCTTTACTTAGCAGATTGATTTTTCCATTTTGCCTAATTCAGATACCATGGGGAGAATACAAAATTACTCTGATAGAATCAGGGAATATATAAAAGAATATTTAATGGAATGCCAACAAAGCCCTGAATAGATTTTCTTTTAAAAAATACTTTTTAAACATAAGTAGAACATAGTTATTGTAGCAAAATCAAAGAACTCAGAAAGGCAGAAAACAAAAGCTGTGAAAACACCACTCAGAGATAATCATTATTAATATTTTGGAGTGAATCCTTCCAATTACTTTATTTGAATACATACACACACCAAAACCACATGCACACACCGTACATTTTTAAAACAAATGTATTTGCACTGAATATACTATTTTGTAAACTGCTTTTTCCACTTAGCAAGATGTTCTGAAAGTTTTCCATAGACATTATTTTTTAAAATATATTTTTATTTAGTTTTAGAGAAAAAGGGAGGGAGAGGGAGAGAAGGAAACATTGATGTGAGAGCAAAACATGAACTGGCTGCCTCCTGCACTCCCCCTACCAGAGACTGAGCCTGCAATCAGACATGTGCAACTTCCAGTGCACGGGACGGTGCCCAGACAACTGAGCCACGCCAGCTAGGGCCATAGACATTATTTTAAATGACTACAAAATATTTAATTTCATGAATGTACCCCAATGTATTTAACTAATTACCATAATGGATGAATCTAATGACTTTATGGAGAATTCATTGATGAACATTGTTGTATAGGCATATTTTTCATTAATAAAATTGTAATTGAGGTATAACATACATATAAAAATTCAGAAAGTGTATAGTTTGATAAACCATCAAGAACAAATATACCCAGGAAACACTTTCCAGCTGAAGAAATAGAACAATACCAGCATCCCAGATGCCCCTCTGTGTACTTCCCAACAGTTATCCTTTTTCTCTTCCTTAATTTTAACCACTATCCTGATATCTAGCACCATAGATTATTATTGCCTGTTTTTATACTTTATGTACACGAAATCCTACGATATGTATTATTTTGTGTATGGCTTCTTTTGCTCAACATTGTAAGCATGAGATTGACTCATGTAGCATTGGTTTGTTCACATTCATTGCTGCATGCTAGACCACATTGCATGAGTATACCCTAATTTATTGATTGACTTCATTATAATGGACAGGTGGGTTGTTTCCATTCTTGTCTATTAAGAAAAATATTGTTCGTGAATATCCTCCTGCATGTCTTTTGGAGCACATATGTATACATTTCTGGAGTGTAGGAGTAAGAGTAGAATTACTGAGTCATAGCATATTTTCAACTTTCAATTTATTTTCACTTCCAAAGGGATTGTATCAATTTATATGTGTGAGAGTTCTCATTGCTATTCTCTCCAACACTATATTGTCAGTCATTTTAATTTTAGCCATGCTGGTGGGTGTGAGATAATATCTCATATTTTGCATATGGCTGTGCCCTTAATACGGTTATTAAGGATTTGGATAATCCTTACCTGGAGTGCCTATTCAAGTCTATTGATCATTTTTGCTTTGGGTTGCTATATTTTTTATTCTAAGAGTTCTTTCTATAATCTGAATAATTGCCCTTTGTCAGTTGTATGTGTGTTGTGGCCTGAATGTTTGTTTGCCCGCAGTTCATATGTTGAAATCTGAACTCTCAATGGTATTAGGAAGTAAGGACTCCGGGAGGTGATTGGGAGGGGAACCTTCAAGAATGGGATTAATGCCTTTAAAAAAGAGACCTCAAAGAGCTCTCTTTCCACTTCTGCCATGTGAGGACACAGCGAGAAAATAGCCGTGTGTGAACCACGAAGCGGACTCTCACACTGAATCTGCAGGTACCTTGATCATGGACTTCCCGCTCTCCAGAACTGTGAAGAATAACTGTTTATTGTTTGAGCCACCCACTCTATGGCATTTTTGTTATTGCAGTGTGAACTAAGACAGTGTGTTACAAAAATCTTTGCCAGTATGTGGCTTATATACTATTGTACTTTTTATGGTGTCCTTTAGTGAATGAGAATCTCTAATCTTAATGAGATCCAATTTATTAACCTTTCTTAGCTAAGTGTTTTTGTGTCCTGTTCAAGAAATTTTTATCCTACCCCAAGGTCACAAAGATATTCTCTGATGCTCTCTTCTAAATCTTTATTGTTTCAACTTTGGCATTTAGATCTGAAATCTATCTGGAAATGATTCTTGGGTATGGTGGGAGGTGGAGTCAAGTTTCTTTTGGGGGGTAGGTAAATTCAATTGACTCAATACCATCTACTGAAAAGACTATCTTTTTTTCTATTTCTCTGCAATGCTACCTTTGTGATTAATTCCGTATCCATACATGTGTGGCACAGTTTCTGGACACTCTGTTCTTCAGCATTGGCTTATCTATCTTTTCACCCAGACCATACTGTCTCAGTTACTATAGTTTTATAATAAATGTTTATACCTGATTGTGTAGCTCCTCCCACTTTTTCTTTTTCAGCAAGTGTTGATGAGACTATATAGCAAGAGGAATTCTTATATACTGTTAGTGAGAATGTAAATTGGTACACACACTTTGAAAAGTTTGCAGTCCATGCTGAAGATTAATATAAGGTATGACCTAGCAATTCCACTCCTATGTATACACCCAACAGAAATATGTGTATATGTTCACCAAGAAGCAGGTTCAGAATATTTTAGCAACTTTTTATCTATCTATCTATCTATCTATCTATCTATCTATCTATCTATCTATCTATCTATCTATCTATCATCTATTTATTTATTTTTCATTTATTAAATCTAGTAGTTTTTTGATGGAGTCTTTGAGATTTTCTATGTATAATATCATGTCATCTGCAAATGACAATTTTATTTCCTTCTTTCCAATTTGGATGCCTTTTATGTTTTCTTCTTGTCTGATCGCTGAGGCTAGGACTTCTAGTACTATGTCGAATAAGAGTGGTGAAAGCAGACATCCCTGTCTTGTTCCTATTCTTATGGGAAATGGTTTTAGTTTTTGCCCATTGAGCATGATGTTGGCTGTAGGAGCAATGTTATTTATGAGGACAAAAATCTATCAACAGGAGAATGAATGAATGCACTGTGGTGTAGTCATCTACACAGCCATACAAATTAATGGATCCAGTGTGAGTGGCTGTGTCATTTACAAGAACAGCTTCTTGTCCAGAGCTCCAGTTCTTGCTGGGCCCCATTAACACATTTCTTCCTCTTGTTTTTCAGGCTTGGGGAGGGGGTAGGAGAGATAGCTTTGCACTGCTGTGAGTCTGTGAGTACAGTAACCCTGCCAACACCTCCGTATATAGCTCTTCCATTAAATCCCTTCATTAAACAGCATACGGTTAATTCTTTCTCATGCCAGATTCTGAATGACATACATACACACATGGATTTTTTATATGAATGCATAAATGTGCTCAGGTCATATATATAACTGTTAAAAGTTTTATACAATTAAATCATTCTAATACAATTACTATTTATTTAGATGATCAGGCCTTAGAACTCATAGGGACTTTGAAAACCAACCTGTCCAATCCCAGTTTGGGGTAAGTAAACTGTTTCACCATGTAACACATTGGCCACTGTGGTCCAGAGAGGTTAAAATCCTTGCTCCAGGTCACACAGCTGTGTTGGTGGCTAAGTGAGGGCGAGCACCCAAGCCCCCCATACTGAGTACAATGAAATGCCATTTCTCTTACACACTGGTTTTCAAACTTGGCTGCACTTTGGAATCACCAGGGAACTTTAAAGAATACTGATGTCTAGGTCTCACCTACAGAGAACTTGATTTAATTGGTCTGGAATGCAACTAAGGTATTGGACTTTTTAAAAAATATATTTTTATTATAAAATAAAACACCATTGCAGAATATCACACAAATAAAACATATGACTTATTGAATTGTTTTAAGGTTAGCACCATCCAGATGAGAGAGAAAAAATAGAACTCTGCCAGCCAGTCCAGAAGCCCCTTCCATGTACCCCATCCCATTCACACATGCCCTCCTCCCATAAGTAACCACCATCCTGACTTTTATAGGGACCACTTTCATCAATTAAAAAAAGTTTTATCATCCAAATGTCCATTTCTAGACACTGTAATTTATTCTTTCACTTTTAAAAAATATATCATGCAAGTATCTTTTAATCTGTAGGTTCCTCTTCCATCCTTTCTTTTGTGTAGAGGACTTCTGACCTGTAAAGTCTCTCACAGTCTGGATTTTGTTATTTGAATACTCTTGCTGCAGTTCACTGTGTTCCTCTGTCCTCTGATAGATCAGATACAACTTTGATCTCTCTGGCAAAACTATGAGTATTATATGGCAAGACCACAGGAGGCGCACATTGCTTGCTTGCCATTTTTTGTTATATTAACAGATGAATAAATAAATAACTAATAAATGGGTGAACTATATGGCCTGTGAATTATATCTCAATAAAGCCGTTTTTAAAAAGCAAAAATAAAGAAGATAGTTGTACCACATTTACATTGTCAGGGTATATATCCATTACAAAGAATACTCTGTCTCTTAGCTCTCATTTTTTCATAGTTTTACCGGTACTTATGTGTTGAATGCCCAACACCCATCCTTGTATCAATGTCTCTCTAGCTATTTGGTGGTCCGAAGCTTTTTCTCTGATAGATATTCTAGGAAGGGCTCATGAGAATAATATTCTGTGGCTTTGTTCCCCATCATCTTCTGAAGATGTGCTTTATATCTGAAAATTAATTTTGAGAGATATAAAATCTTTGTTTCATACTTCCTTTCCTTGAGTGACTTATATTACTCCTTTTTTTTTTTTTCCTGGTATAAAACATTGTAAAAAATTCCGATGATAATCTGGTTTCTTTTCTTAAAAATCACATGCTCTTTTTTCTAGATATACAGAGAGATGTTCTCTTTCTTTAAAGCGCAGTGATTTTAGTAGAATACGTGATGTCGGTGGCGCTGGGTTAGTAAACCAGCTGTGCGGTATGCTTCTTCACGGTGCAGTTTCAGATCTTTTTCATTTTCGGGAAAAGTTTTGGTGCTGTTTGTTTTGTTTCCCTTTTAATTTATAGAATGTAGCATCTGCTGCACGCCCCCGATTTGGGTCTCTCCTTTAGGAATTCCTCCTACCCATGCGTTTGGTCTCCTTTCCTCTCTGCATTTCTTTTTGATTTAAAAACCTCCCTTCCCCGCCTTCTGTTTCTCCCCAGGTGTTATCCGCTGCATTTCCCAGCTCTTGTGCTCTGTCCAGTTTAGACTTTATTTGTGAGATTCTTTCTTCCACTTGAATCTTGTTCTTCACTGAGCTCTGTCGCCTCATTTCTGAGTTTTTCCAGTTCTGCTTTACGTGTTTTTTCCCTTTGTTTTCTATCACTTAAAAAATGATAATCATTTGGAAGTCGTAGGCCACGGTTTTGATGTGCTTCGTGGCCACGCCTCTTTGGTGTGCCTCTGTTGTCTTTTGGGACCTTCTCCTTCTTCTTCTTCTATTTTTTTCTTATAATAATTTTGTGTGATGTTTGGCTTTGATATTACCCCGTTTCTTAGCTTTCTGCGAAATTCGTTTTTTAGGACTTGAAAATAAGATGGAGCTCAGGACAGCGTTTCTGACTTCATAGAGCTCCCTCTTCTGTCGCCTCGGGGCAGTGTTCAGGCGTCGGGTGGCTCGCTCTCGGGTTTGCCGGCACTGCTCTCCCCCGGGTGGGTCTAGCCTTTCCATTTCCACATGCTATTCGGGACACACTTCTACTAAAAAATGATCATTTATCTGAAATTCAAATTTAACTGGGAATCCGGTATTTTTATTTGTTAAATCTGGCAACCCCTGTAAATATTTTCCATGGGCTTTGGGTTTGCTAATCCTGCTGCTGCTGTTGTGTGGAGATCCGTAGAGATGGAAAAGCTATGCCAATGCTGCCACTGCCACTTTCCCAGAAACCATCATGTTATTGCGGGTGGAAAGCTAAGACAAAACCCCAGACTGGTTAATACACCTGCGCTGGGTTAGATACTATAAGTAAGTTAGAAGAGCAGCGGTCACATACGACATGTGGTGGCAGCATTTGATTCCTCTGGGGAAAGCCGTGGGAGTTCCTTCCCGCTGTCTTGTTCCCAGCCTCGTACACGTCTCTAAGAGGTGGTGCGAGCAGCAGGATTTCCATTGGGATCATCCATGGTGAAGTTGGGTGTTTTTTCTGGCTGCATTATCACCCAAAATTTCCTGGAAATTCTTAAGACAATATTCTATAATAAATTAAAACGTGCCAGAGTAGATTCTGTTGACTAAAACAAATAATGTTGACTACTACCAACTGTGACTGCAAGCAATACTGCCTCAGTGGAATGGGAAGGTGGGATTGGGTATCTCACCTGGTTGCAGCTGAAAGCTGTGACAGTCTGTTTAAAACATCAGAGAATGAATTGCCGGCATGGATTATGGTACACAGTGGTGAGCAATTACTTCAACGATCATCTTTGGTTACCTGCAGTGAAGTACATATTAAAGACAATGCCTTAGTGATCAAAGTTGCTGCTGTGATAGACCATGTGAAGGGCATAAGGAATATAAAGACTGTGGCTTGAGCTGGCTATTTCTAACTGCGCTTAAAGAAAATGAAAGTCTTCAGTATTAAATTCTGGCTTCAAGGCTAATTAGAGAACCAGGGAGTGCCTAAGACTGCCTTAAAATAATCTGTTTATGTAGTCCCTTATGGCTAAGTAGAGGGTTGGATTAACACAGATTGAACGCATAGTCTTGTCTAATCTTCTTATTGTTGTTAATCCTCATTGGAGGATATTTTTTCCATTGATTTTTTAAGAGAGAGTGGAAGGGAGGGGGAAGAGAGAGAGAAACATCGATGTGAGACACACACATTGGTTGGTTGCCTCCCACAGCGCACCCCAACTGGGGACAGGGATCGAGCCTGCAACTGACATACGTGCCCTTGACTGGGAATCGAACCCGAGACCCTTCAGTCTGCGTGCCAACGCTCTAACCACTAAGCCAGACCGGCTAGGGCTTGTCTAATCTTTTAAATAAAAGTTAAGGCATCAGTTGGGAAAGGGTGGTACCGAGAGAGTTGGAATAGCTAAATGGGAGGATCTGGCCAATACCAAGTACTTCAAACCCGCTGAACCCCTCTTGATAGCAGAAGCCCCCTCCCCTCTTCTGTCTGATATGCCTATTTCTGCCCTGGTTGTAGCCTTTTCTATGACCTCACCTGAGACGGTTTCCTTACAAGTGAATGCCAATTCTATTTATATCCCTTCTATCTCATACTCTCATTACATCCACACATATAAGTGGAGTTATACAGTCCCATGTCCCAGGAGACCAATTACAAAGCCAAATCTTAACCAAAGAATTGCAAGAGTTGGCTAATTTATTTCAACAAGACATGGATAATATATGTGAACATGGAGTTCGAGAGATTAGGGACATGATTTACATTGGCCTAAATTTACTTAATTTTAGAGGATCTAACTGCTTGGTTGGTTGGTTGATTGAAACCTGGTGTGACTTATGTTACATAAAGCTGAGATACCAGACACTCTTTGTTATGACAGAGAAATCTAAAGATTTTGGTATTTTGGTATTTTGTAGTGGATTTATCACTCACTCACCCCTTTCTTAATTAAATCACTCAAGAAAGCTCAAAGAACACTCCATTATGGTGTAGAAAAATACAATGGTGAGGAGAGCTCTATATTTTTAAAAGGAAACATAGTAGCTGTCCTCTGTAGGCTGGGGATGAGGTGAGATAGTCTGCTACTGAAATATGCTTTAATTTCAATGGAGATCATCATATCTAGAGTGGCAGAGGCTATAGAATGGCACTTAACCAACAGAGAAAGGTGAGCATGGATGGCTACTACAATAGGCAGCAGGGCTAGATGGTAATCTAAAAAGAGAACCACTATATGATCCAAAAATCCCACTTCTGGTTATACATCTGAAAGAGATGAACTCACTATCTTGAAGAGATATCTTTTCAGGAAACCCCCATGTTTGCTGCAGCATTATTCACACTGGACAAGACATGGCAATAACCTAAGTGGGCACTGAAGGATCAGCGGGAAAAGAAAATGATACGTAAAATTATGTGAGGTGATAGGTAACTGACCTTATTGTGGTAATCATTTTATAATATATATATATGCATCAAATCATTATGATGTCATACACTTTAAATTTACATAATATTATATGTCAATTATATCTCAATAAAGCTGGGGCAAAACAAACAAACAACAGCTAGCACCTAATATGGTAACATAACCTGAGCAGACCAGCCAGCCACCTACTGGCAGATTGAGTTTATTGAATCCCTGCCAGTGTAGTGCCCATGCTAGAACAGACGTGTATTCTAAATATGGATTTGTCTCTCTTACTTGTCACGTTTCTGCTACAAACACTGTCCTTGAAATTACTGGATGCCTTATTCCTGGTCATGGTATTCTGCACAGCACTGTTTCTGGCTGAGGAGGACGGGAGGCAATGAGCAGGCACGTACAGAAATCAGTGGTCTTATCATGTGCCTCAGCGCGCAGCAACAGCTAAGCTTGTGGAATGGCTAAGTGGCCAACTAAGCTCAGCTACCGAACCAGCTGGGAGACAATGGAGGAAGTCAGGGGAGGAGGCTGGGTGAAGCAGTAACTAATAAGCAGGGCTCTCTCTTCTACAGTCAGGATACATGATGCTGAGAATCAAAGGGTTGAAAGTGGTGGTGTTACTTTTTAACATTATATCCAATGACCCACTTGTAACAAGTCTGCTCCTTGTTCCTTCAGTCTTTGGTCTTAGTAGCCAAGTAATTGATATCCCCGCTATGGGACAAAACAAGGATTCTACTGAACTGAAAGCTGAAACTGTCACCTTGTCATTTTGTGCTCCTTACACACCTGGATCGACAACAAAAAGGAGGTTACTGTTTGGCTGGGGATTATCAAGGGAACATGTTATTATCAAAGAGATGTAGGAACACTGCTAAAAAACAGAGTAAGAGAAGAATATGTCTGGAACACAAGTGACCCTCTGGAACACTTATTAAGCATGACATATCTGGTAATAAAAGTTAATAGAAGACCCTGACCGGGTAGCTCAGTTGGTTAGATTGTTATCCCAATATGCCAAGATTTGGGGTTTGATCTCTGGTCAGGGTACATACAAGGAGCAAGCAATAAATGCATAAATAAGTAAAAAAAACAAATAGATGTTTCTCTCTCAAAAAAAATCAATAAAAAAAAAGTTAATAGACAAGATGATGAGAGCTGGCTGAGATGCAGGCTGAAAGAGAAAGTGAGCTGGACGTTATATAGTATTACAGCAGTGCTGTGTAACTTGTGCCCAGTTGCAGAAATGAGAACTCTAGGAGCCACCTTATCTTTCCTCACATTATGCATATGTAAGTATATATATGTGATTAAATATCTATTTAGAGCTATACATTTTAATTGTCCCTGTATCTTCTACTATTCTATAGTAGATGTTCTGGTTAGCTGATGCTGTATAACAAAGCACCTCAAAATTTAATGACTTAAAACAGCAACAACAACAACAATTTGTTACCTTTCACAATTCTTCGAGTTGACTGGGTAATTCTGATTCACATAGTATGGAGCTAGACTATATTTTCCCAATAAATTTCTTTTTATTGAGTTCATTGGGGTTACATTGGTCAATAAAATTATATAGGTTTCAAGTATACAATTCTACAATACATCATCTGACATTGCATTGTGTGTTCACCATCCAAAGTCTAGTCTCTTTCTGTCACCATTTATTCCCGTTTACAAATTTTTTTTTAGTTTTTTTAAAATATGAGATTTACAGTTGTTCCATATCCTTGCTAATACTTTGCATTATTTAAAATTTTATTTATTTATTTATTTATTTATTTATTTATTTATTTATTTATTTATATTTTAGAGAGGAAGGGAGAGAGAGAGGAAGAGAAACATCAATTTGTTGTTCCACTTTTTTATGCATTCATTAGTTGATTCTTGTATGTGCCCTGACCAGGGGTTGAACCCACAACCTTGGTGTTTGGGACAGCGCTCTAACCCAGTGAGCTACCCAGCCAGGCTCCAATAAATTTATTTTTAAAATGAAGCCATAGCTGGTTTGGCTAAGTGGTTAGAGTATCGACCCAAAGATTGAAGGGTCCTGGGTTGGATTCCAACCAAGGGCATGTACCTCAGTTGCAGGCTCGAACCCCAGCCCCGGTCGGGGTGCATGTGGGAGGCAATCAATCAATGTGTCTCTCACTCTCTCCCATCCACTTTCTCTGAAAAAGCAGTGGAGAAAATATCCTGGAGTGAGGATTAAAAAAAAAAAGAAGTTGACCAGAGTTATTTCTATTGTTTATTACCAAAGAACACCAATTGGAACAGAAATTGTACCTGAGAGTGTGTCCCAAGGAAAAGATCCTTGAAGAATTATGGGGTATTTGGAATTGGTCATCAGGCCAAGATAAGGCGGTGAGACCCCAATTAATATTGGGGGAGAGAAAACTAATACTTCTTGGAACCCAATGAAGAAACAGCAAAGTTCTATAGAATTGAGTAGCAGATGCCTAGAATACACTTCAGAGTGTGCTGGATACTTGAACAAAGAGCAGTCCTAGTAGCAGAGATGGGTACTATGTATGAACTCAACAATATGGACTTCCCTTCACTAAATTTCACACAGCTACCACCACTTTTTAGTACCCAATTGCTGATAACAGCATCAAGCTGTGAGCCAGTAATACGGGAGCAACCCTTAGGATGGATCAGTAAGCTGAGACGCTGATTTTGTACTCACAGGAATAGAAACTTAGTGCATATTTCATGTTGTCCTCATTGGTTTATCATTTACTAAATTTATTTTATACATACACACACACATATATAAAACAAAAATTTCTCTTTGTATGCCACATATTAAGTTCAATAAGTTTTTTTTTTCTGATTATAAAAGCATTATAAAAATGAAGCTATTAACCATCAATGGAAATGACTTATTCTAAGGGAAAGTTTACCACCAGGATTCAACTGCAAGTTTTAATCAGCTTCCCCTCCACCTACTCGAGCACCTGGAGTACACTTCACTTTCCTCTTATCTAATGCCCCCAGCAGCCAGCTGGGAAAGGAAATTAAAGGTCCCCAGTAGGCAATCTTTATCAGCCCCAGTGAAACCAAGTTTATTCTGAAGTTCTATTCGCAATCTTTTGCCCAGCCAAGTTTATTCAATAATGTTTGCCAACCACCTCCTTATATGCCCAACATGGTTTCAGGCAGTAGGCATGTAGTGGTATGCAAAAAACAAAACTGTTTCTTTCGTGGAGCTTGCATCCTAGTAGGGGGAGACAGACAATAAACAAATAAATGTTGGGTGGTGATAAATACTAAGAAGAAAAATAAAGCATGGGTAAGGGTGTGGGTGTATTGGGTTATCAGAGAAGGCCTCTCTGATAATGTGAGCAGTGACTCTGGAAGTGTGTTCCAGGCAATAGGAACAGCAGGTTCGCTGGCACTAAGGTGGGAGAGGCTTTGCATCTTGTGGAACCGTGAGGAGGTCAAGGTGGCTGGAGTGAGGAGAGCAAGAGAGATGGGCAAGAGTTTAGAACTGGAGCCAGATCATGTAGGCTCTTATAGGCCATGGTTAAGACTTTGGATTTCATTCTGAGTGAGGATGAAAGCCCTTGTGGGGTTTTGAATAGAGATATGAAATGCTCAGATTAATGATTTAATGGGATCACTCTTGTGCTCTTATAAAGAATGGTCTATGATGGCAACTAGTTCCATACCTCTAAGTTTCTTCATTTTCAGCCACATTCAAAACTGCAAGCTACTCCCATTTCCTCTCACTTCGGGGCTTTCATTTACATATTTTTTGCCAGGCTTCTTTGGCTTGTCCTACACTGTGGACCTGACCTTCTACCTCCAAACCTGTCCTACAATTGTAGACAACCTTCCCTGCCCTCATAGCCTTTCATCCTACCCTTAACTGACACCCTGTTTGCTCCTGAGGGCACAGCTGTCCTTGTAGCATCTGCAAGAAAGGTTGACAGTTTCTCATGTTCCACTTAACGCAGGGCAAGGACTTGGGCTGTGCCTGCTCCTGCTGCCCCCCTGGGAGCTGCTGCACTGTATGGTTCGGTGGGAAGTAGCATAGACTGTATAAGCAGACAGACTGGGCTTGAAGCCATGTTGCACCAGCTTTTTATCAATCTTTACCTGAGGAGATGTTTCTTGATTATTTTTAGAGAGAGAAACATCAGTGTGAAACGTCATTCATTTGTCTCCCACATGTGCCCCGACAGTGGATAGAACCTGCAACCCAGGTGTGTGCCCTGACCCGGAACGGAACCCACAATCTTTTGGTGTATGGGACAATGCTCCAACCAACTGCGCCACCTGGCCAGGGCTGCATTACCTCTGACTGGCTGGTTATACTGCACAAATTACTTATCTGAGCATTGGTTTCATCTGTAAAATGCTTTGCCAAAATTGTCATGAAGATTAGAGGAGGCAATCATTGTAAAATACCCATATAGTGCCTGAGATTTAAAAATACCTTAGTCTTTCCTTCCCTCTGGTCCCTTTGATATCCATAGGGCACCCCTTGTCACTTATCTGACTCACCTTCTCTCTAATTCAGCTCTTGTCTCCCTCCTAGGTTTAAAAAAATTTTTTTTTTATAAGAGTTTATTTGAGCCAAACCAATGACATATGCAGGGGAGCAAGATCCCAACTGCTCCCTCCATCCTAGGGGTTTTTAATAACCACATGGGGAAACCTGTTTCAGGAACTCACTCTTGTAACCGCACCCAGGGCCTCTTAAACTTCAATATTTTGGTCTCCAGTCAAAACCTCCAATTTCTTCATGCCATCTAACCATTTTGTGCACTTAGTCTCTGAGCGCTGCTTCTCCAAGTCCACCGGCTGCATCCCAGGGCTACACCTTTCCTTCCTTTTGGCTTAGACTTCCTCCTGTGGATCAGTGAAGGTTTTTGGTTTCAGTCAACAGACGTGGACTCTGGCTAGCTTTGGCAACATTGTACTAGACGTATATTATAGGGCTCCTAGAACCAGTGGGAAAGCTGGAAACTAGGCTTGGAAAAGGAGTGGTATCTATGTTAGGCTTATCATTCAGTAAATTTATTCCCTCTCCTCGATCAATATCAACCTCCATGGGAGAAATATTATGTTGGATTGGCCCATGTGATTTTTTTTTAACTTCAATCAGGAAAGGATTAAATGCTTTATTTTTCTTTAGGCTTTTTCCCAATTATTGTTTACATTCAATATTATTTTGTATTAGTTTCGGGTGTACAACATAGTGGTTAGACAGTCATATACTTTACAAAGTGTTCACCCCGGTATTTCCAGTACCCACCTGACACCATAGTTATTGCAATATTATTGACTATATTCCCTATGCTACATTTTATATCCCCATGACTAATTTGAAATTACCAAAATATACTTCTTAATCCCTTCACCTTTTTCACCCAGCCCCCAAACCCTCCTCCCTTCTGGTAACTATCAGATACTTCCTGTATATATGAGTCTGTTTTAATTGTTTTATTTGTTCTTTAGATTCCACATATAAGTGAAATCATTTGGTATTTGTCTGTCTGACTGACATACTTCACTTAGTATAACACCCTCTACGTTTGTCCATGCTGTTTCAAATGGTAAAATTTCATTCTTTTTTTAATGGCTCAGTGGCCCAGGTGATTTACTTTGGCCAATGAATTGTGGGAGGAAGTGCCTGTGGCCTTAAAAGGCATTTGTGTTTCTACTCACCTCTGGAGCTTTCTACCTCTATCATGGAAGCAGCATTCTTTGGGTAACCTGCTGGTCCCAGAATAATAAAAGACAGGGTGGAGTCAAGTAACCCCAGCCAACTCATACACTGTAGCCTGAAACAGATGTCCCCAGGCAACCAGCTGGTGCAAAAGCAAGCGATAGTGTTTTTTTATTACAGGTCACTGAGATTTTGTGATTTCTTGCCACACAGCATTAAGTGTGAATAACTGACCAAGAAAGGCAAGAACCAAGGAAGGCTGGGGAGCAGGACCCATGACTAAGGTCATGCCATAAGAACCAGTTGGTGATCTGGCCAGGTAGCTCAGTTGGTTAGAGCACTGTCCCAATAGAGCAAAGTTGTGGGTTTGATCTCTGGTCAGGGCACATACAAGAGTCAATGAATGCATAAATAAGTGGAAAAACAAATTGATATTTCTCTTTCTCTGTCTCTTAAAAAAAACACCAACCAACCAGTTGGTGAGAATATTTCTGCTTGTTCCATTGGCTGTTGATACTGCTGAACTCGAAACTCCAGCACTATGAATGTATTCTAAACCAGTACTTTCCGCCCAGCCAGGTGTGGCTCAGGGGTCAAGCATCGACCTAGGATCCAGGCAATCGGGGTTTGATTCCCAGTCAGGGCACATGCCCGGGCTGTGGGCTCGATCAATGACTCTCACATCATTGATGTTTCTATCTCTCTCTCCCTCTCCTTTCCTCTCTCTGAAATCAATAAAGATATATTTAAAAAAATAAATAAATAAAACAGTACTTTTCTAACTTTAATGTGCCTATGAATCATCTGGGGATCTTGTTAAAATGCAGGCCCTGGCCAGTATGGCTCAGTTGGTTGGAGCCTCATCCCATACAGCAAAAGGGCAGGGGCCAACCAATCGATGTTTCTCTATCACATCGATGTTTCTCTCTCTCTCTCTAAAAATCAATTAAAATGCAGATTAAGTAGGTCTGAGTGGAGCCTAAGATTCTGCATTTCTAACAAGCTCTGGGGTGATGCTACTGGTATCTAGAATATGCTTTGAGTAACAAAGTTCTGAACTGTTCCTGCTTTACCCCTTAAGAGTCAAAGTCACAGATGGGACTTTGTGTGAATCTAGGTGACATGTCCATGCCCTGGCTAGTAGGTGGCAGGGAGAGGGATGACTTTCTGCAGTAGATGAGGAAGAACTGTATTGTCCTTGATATTTGACAGAGAAAAGAAAGGAATGTTTCTCAGTCATTACTGTGCCTCATCATTACTTGGGGTGGTATGGTATTAAAGATCAGATCCTGCATGCTAACTCAGACTTCCCAAATCTTATTTTCTGGGAGATGAGAGCTGGGATTCTTCACAAAATAATATATGCCTCAGGTAATTCTGATTAAGGTACTCTGTGGACCACACTTTAACATGAATAAAAATCAGGAAACATGAATTCAATCAACTTGTTAATGAGTAAAGGATCTTTATTGGCACCTATCTTTCCTCTGCTTTATGAAAAATCCCCATACTTCTATCTGAGGGTAATGCCTTCACCTGAATCACTCACCATCCTCTCTGATTTTACCAATTCTCTTTTGGTTTTGTTTTCTAGCTTCAATGTCTTTCCTTCCTTTGGGTCAATCTTTTCTGCCCCATTAAGTGGGCAGGTCCAGTCTGAGCAGCCTCTCAGGCCTGTGCCACATTAGACATGTGGCAAGGAGAGCAAAAAGCTGTTTATTATAGAAAAAGGAAATCTTAACTGGGTTTTTGAAGTTCAACCATAAGGCAAAGAGCATAAGACATGCCCCCCGCACCACCACCCTGCACAGTTGAAAATCTGTGTATAACTCCCCAAAATTTAACTACTAATAGCCTACTGTTGACCAGAAGCCTTACCAATAATACAGGATTAACACATATTTTGCATGCTATATGGATTATATGCTGAATACTTACACTAAAGTAAGCTAGAAAAAAGAAACTTAAGAAAATGATAAGAGAAAATACATTTACAGTATTTATTGAAAAACATCAGCATATAAGTGGACCTGCACAGTTCAAACCTTTGTCTTCAAGGGTCAACTGTACTCATAGTTCACTGAGAAGTGTTCAAAGGACTCCTGAGACTTTGGGCTCCAGTTCACATTCTACTTTATAGTTTTGCCAGGATCGAGTCATTTGGAGGATAGGATGTATATCCGTGGCAATACCCCTAAAATTACCCCACCAATGTTGGTTCAGTATCATTGCCAATTTATCTCTGCTATTGTGGGTAATACCATGAAGAATATTTGCTGGATTCCACTTTAATTATGGCCCTCTCCTTAGTAATAGCAAAGCACCTAAAGATTCTTTAATTTGCCATTCATTTTACAGGGGTTCTTGAAATGATCAGGAAATCTTTATTTCCAAAGCATTTCAAAGTCATTGACTAACACAAAAACACATGTTCTATCAGAATAAATATTTGCTCTTTTATCCTTTATTAGCTGATAGGTCTGGGCAATTACTGGACTTACAGAAGACCTGGGATCTTCTGTAAGTGGTATTAACTCAGCCAGCCACTTACTGGGAAAGAGGCTTTGGGCAAGTTATTTACTGAGCCTATTTTCTTTAAATATAAAATGATAGCAATACTTGTCTCACAATAATGCAAACATTTAATGAGCTACTGTATAACAGTCAACGAATAATACCTACCCCTAAGTCCTTCAAGTCGGTTATTTCCTTTGATTATCACGACCATCCTATTATGCTCATTTGCTAGAGGGTCAGTCACACCACTTCTAAGTGGCGAGGCGATGTTAGATTCAAACTCGCATCTTTCTGATACCAGTACCCGCTCCTTACTTAACCCCTCTACTGCCCTTGTCAGGTTCAAGTGCCCATCATACAACCTGTTAGACCGTGGGCGCTCCACCTTTAAAAATTAATAATTTGCAAGTTTGATTGTCCTAGTTTTATCCTAGGGTCTGATCTCACCTCCCAGCAGAGGCAAAATTCAGTCCTGACCCAGGCCAGCCGAGGACTAAATGCTCCCCTCCGGTGAGAGTAGCCCAGTCCGGGTTTATTGTGAGCTTACAATACAGTGATCAAGACGCCAGACGGTGACGGGGAACCGGCGGTGACGTTACCTGTCGCCCCCCTCCCCCTTCTCGGGCCTTCCCGCCGGCCCCCGCGGGGCGTCCTTAGCAACACCCGCGCTCATTCCTGGCCCCGCCCCGTCCGCTCGGCGCGGCGCCGGGCGCGAGGCGGCGGCGGTCTTTGCGCCTGCGTGAGGCCGCAACCGCCAGTCAGCTCTCTCCCCCTCCCCCCCCTCCTCCCCTCTCCCCCTCCTCCTCAGCCTTGGAGAGCGAGACACCAATATGGAGCCTGAGGACCTGCCGTGGCCCGGCGAGCTCGAGGAGGAGGAGGAGGGGGAGGAGGGAGAGGAAGAGGAGGAGAAGGAGGCGGAGAACTCGGGTGAGGACGAGGTGGTGATGGTGGAGGATGTGGAGGAAGAGGAGCGGCGGGAACTGGACACGGACTTGAACTACGAGAGCCAGCTTCGGGAGAGTACCGACGAGGAGGACGACGACGAGGCCAAGGCCTGGCTGCAGGCGCACCCCAGCGGGACTTTGCCTCCGCCGTCGCTGCCGAAGCACCGCTACGCCGAGGGCGAGCGGCCCGGCCCGGAGAAGGTGGGCCTGGCGGGGGAGAGGTGTGGGCCGCCGTCGGGGCAGGGTGACCGGTTGCCCCTGAGCGCTCTGCCAGCTCTCCGACCCTGCTGCCTCCTGCGTGCTGCCTGTCACCGTGCTTGACACATAATCGCGCTTTTAGAGGCTTGTAAAAGCTATCTTGACTCTTGCTCTGGTTCTGGCTGACTACTACAGTCTTCCGTTCTTTCTGGCAGAGACCTCTGTTGTTTCTCCCCCTCGGTGGGTCCCGGGCCTTTTGAATTACACCAGACGTTCAGAGGAGCCAGTATCCCCAGCTTGTGTAGTTAAGGAAAGCTTTTGGGAGGAGGTGGGGCTTATCGTGCCCCGAAGGAGGGGGAAAAGGACGGTGTCGGAGTGCTGGTTGCCCATGGAGTATCTTGTTGGGAAGACAATTAGGAGATTAATTTACCTGAGTGCAGGACTCCCCCGAGGAAGCAGTGTGTTATGTACATTGCACGAGTAGTCTTTAGGGACTCCTCGTGGATTGTGCTTCTCTGGACCCTCGTTTGTAGCAATAAAGGGAACCCCAGGAGGTAGGAGGGGCTTAGAAACGTTGGAGGCTTTTGCCGCAGCTCCAGCCTGGAAAAGTAAAGCTCAAGGTAACATGCAGTGAAGAGCGAGCTGTTATTATGGTCGGCTCCTGAAGATCATTTTGAAAATACTTGCATTTAATTGATTACTTTTCAGAGAGTAAAAAAGGTTTGCTATACAATTCGGACATAAAGCTATCATTAAGTTTCTGTCCTCTACAACGCGTACATTGTGGGGACAAAAAGGAAGCCTAGGGTTTATTGTTTAGGACTGCCCTTAGACGAGATATGAACAGAGTGAAACGACAAAAGTACAAAAATTGGAAAGACGGGGGAAAGACTTTATAGATAGACCTGTGCTGTGTTCAGTCCAGTAGTCACTAGCCACATGTGGCTCTTTAAATCTTAATTAGTTAAAAAGCAAGTAAAAAGGTCAGTGCCTCTGTTGTATGTACTAATCGTTTTTCAAGTGCTCAGTAGCCACACTTGACTAGTGGCTGCCCTATTGGACAATGCAGATAATAGAATAGTTTCATCATCACAGAAAGTTCTGTTGGTCAGTGATGCTATGGACTGTTGAGCATTAAAGAATACTAGTTGTTTTGCCTGGTAAATATTCCAGTGGGCCTTTAATTCATTGAGCATTCACCACTGGCCATGCATTGTGCTGGATGTTAAGGAACCTTGGTGAACCTGTCCCCTATCTCCAAATTTATTGACACTTCACAATTTTTTATTTATTTAAATACTGTGTTTTTATTGATTCCAGAGAGAGGGAGAAATAGACATCAATGATGAGAGTCATTGATCTGCCTCTTGCATGCCCCCTACTGGGGATCGAGCCCACAACCTAGATTCTTGATAGTGTTCAAGAATGTGAAGTTCAATTTATCTTTTTTTCTTTTGTTGCTCATACTTTTGGTGTCATATTTTAGAACCTATTGCCAAATGTGAAATCATGAAGATTTACCCTTATGTTTTCTCTAAGAGTTTTTACAAAGTTATTGCTCTTACATATAGGTCTTTGATCAATTTTGAGTTAATTTTTTTTTTTATCAACAATTACTTTATTTACTTATTTATTGAATTTATTGGGGTGACGGGTTAATAAAATTGTATAGGTTTCAGGTATACAATTCTACAATACATTATCTGTATATTGTATTGTGTGTTCACCATGTTGAGCTAATTGTTGTATGTGGTGTGAGGAAAGAGTTCAATTTCATTTTTTTGTACGTGGCTACCTACTTGTCCCAACACCATTTGTTGAAGAGGCTCTTCTTTCCCAACTGATAAGTTTTAGCACCCTTGTCGAAAATCAGTTGATCAACTGGTGCAGCCACTATGGAAAACAGTGTGGAGGAACCTTTTTCATCTCATGGCACACATAAATTAATTACTAAAATTCTATGGCACACCAAAAATATGTATTTTTTGCAGATCTGAAAAAAAAAATAGGTATAATTTTGATTCACTCATACTGGACAGCTATAGTTGTGTTGGCCGTTGTCATTTTTTTGTTTGACAATCTACGAGAAGAGAGGTCAGTGCCCCTGACTAAATAGTCAGGTATTGCATGTTTTAAAAATTCTTGCAGCACACGGGTTGCAAATTGCTGAAATATACCAATGAAATAGAATATAGAGCCCAGAAATAAACCCTCACATAGATGGTCAAATGATTTTTGACAAGGGTGCCAAGACCGTTCAATGGGAAAGGATAGTCTTTTCAACAAATGGTGCAGGAAAAATTGGATATCCACATACAAAAGAATGAAGTTAGACTGTTTTCTAACACCATATACAAAAATTAACTCAAAATCGATCAAAGACCTAAATGTAAGACGCAAAATTATAAACTCTTAGAAGAAAACATAGGGCAAAAGCTACGTGACAGTAGGTTTGGCAATGATTTCTTAGCTATGATACCAAAGTCATGGGCAACAAAAACAAACAAAACAACAGACAAATTGGATTTCGTGAAAATTTTAAAATTTGAATATCAGAAGACACTGCTAACAGTAAAAAGGCAACCCACCCAATGGGGGGAAATATTTGCAAATCATATGTCTGATAAGGAGTAACATTCAGAATATATAGATAACTCCTAAAACTCAGTAACAAAAAATAAACACAATCAGATTAACAAATGGGCAAAGAACTTAAGTAGACATTTCTCCAAAGATACACAAATGGCCAATAAGCACATGAAAAGATGCTTAACATCACTAATCAGCAGAGAAATGCAAATCAAAAGTACATTTAGATATCACCTTACACTAATCGGGATGGCCAATAATAATAATAATAGTAATAATAATAATTGTTGGCCAGGATATTGAAAAATTGGAACCCTTATTGGTAGGATATAAAATGGTGCAACCTCCAGGCTGGGCGTGGCTCAGCGGTTGAGCGTTGACCTAGGATCCAGGCGATCGGGGTTCAATTCCTGGTCAGGGCACATGCCCGGGTTTCGGGCTGCAGCTGATCAATGACTCTCTCATCATTGATGTTTCTGTCTCTCTCCCTCTCCTTTCCTCTCTCTGAAATCAATAAAGATATATTTAAAAAAAAAAAAAATGGTGCAACCACCATGAAAAACAGTACGAAGGTTACTCAGGTAATTAAAAATAGGACTACCATATGATCCCGCTTCTGGGTATATATCCAAAAGAACTGAATCTATAGATGGCTTTTGGTACTATTGACATTTTAACAATGTTAATTTTTCCATATTTTTATATGTTGAACTATCTGTGAATTCCAGGTTTAAATCTCACTTGATCATGTTGTATAATCTTTATAATGTGCTGTGAATTCTGTGTGCTAGTATTTTGTTGAGGACTTTTGCATTATTATCTATTAGGGGGATAGTGGTCTATAGTGTTTTTTGTTGTTTTTTTCTTGTAGTATCTGCATCTGGCTATCTGTATCAGGATAATCTGGCCTCATAGAATAAGTTAGGAAGTGTTTCTTCAGTTTTTTTAAGTGTCATGAGAATTGGTGTTATTTCTTTAAATGTTTGGTAGGATTGTGGAGTAAAGCCATCTGGTCTTTGGATTTTCTGTACTGGGAGGTTTTTTTTGTTACTGATTTAATCTCTCTAGTTATAGGTTTATTCAGATTTTTCTATTCATGATTCAATCTTGGTAGGTTGTGTGTTTCTAGGAATTATGAATTTTTTTCTTGGCTCTCTTGTTTGGTGTAACATTCATAGTACTCTCTCTTATTTTTGTGGTATTGATTGTAATATTCTCTCTTTCATTTCTGATTTTTATTTGAATATATATTTTTGAATATTTTTTCCTAGTCTAGCTAAGGGGTTGTCAGTTTTATTGATATTAAAAATTCAGTTTAATTTTTTCCTACTCACTATTTTGTTTATCTGTGTCCTAATCTTTATTATTTTCTTCCTTCTTCCTGCTTTAGGTTTAGTTTGTTCTTCTTCTAGTTCCTTGATGTATGTTATAGGTTGTGAATTTGTGATCTTGCTTATTTTATTTATTCATTTTTAATTTTTTAAAAAATTTATTTGAGAGAGAGAGCAAGAGAGAGAAACATCAATCAGCTGGCTCCCGCACGCACCCCAACTGGAGATGTTCCCTGACTGGCACATTCGAACCTACCTTCTGTTGTATGGACGATGCTCCAGCCAACTGAGCCACACTGGCCAGGGCTGATCTTGCTTATTTAAAAAACATGTATATACCCTTAGAGCTAGCCATAAACTTCCTGTTATCTTTGCCTTTGTTGCATCCCATAAGTTTTGGTATTTTTAAATTTTCATTGTGTCAAAGAATTTTCTCGTTTCCTTTGTGACTTCTTATTTGACCCATTGTTTTTCTAAGAGTATATTGGTATGGGATTTCCAGTTTTTCTTGTGCTATTGATATCTAGTTTCATTCCATTTGATTAGAAGAGATAGTGTGTATGATTTCAATCTTCTTGAATTTGATAAGACTTGCTTTGTGTTGCTGGGCTGGTGTGGCTCAGCGGTTGAGCATTGACCTAGGATCCAGGAGATTGGGGTTTGATTCGCGGTCAGGGCACATGCCTGGGTTGCGGACTCAATCCCCAGTAGGGGGCGTGCAGGAGGCAGCAGATCAGCGACTCTCTCATCATTGATGTTTCTCTCCCTCTCCCTCTCCTTTCCTCTCTCTGAAATCAATAAAGATATATTTAAAAAAAAAAGAAAAAGATTTGCTTTGTGCCTTATGTATTCTTTCCTGAAGGATGTTTCATGTATACTAGAGAAATGTATATTCTGCTGTTGTTGGGTGGAGTGTTCTGTATATTTCTGTTCGGTGCAGCAGTCTATAGAGTTGTTCAGTTCCTCTTATCTCCTTGTTCTCCTGATTGTTCTATCCATTATTGAAAGTGGGGTATTGAAGTCTCTTAATATTATTGTGTTTATGTGTATTTGTGTATTTTTCTCTTCTGTTCTTTCAAACTTTGCCTCATTGATTTAATTTAGGAGCTCTGAGGTTTGGTGCATAAATACTTGTTATACCTTCTTGGTGAATTGAACCTTTTGTTATAATGTCCTTCTCTGTCTCTTGTAACAGTTATTGATTTAAAGTCTTTTTGTCTGGCCTGGCCGATGTTGCTCAGTGGTTAAGCGTCAGCTCATGAACCAGGAGGTCACCAGTTCGATTCCTGGTTTGGGGCACGTGCCTGGGTTGCAGGCTCGATCCCCAGTAGGGGCTGCATAGGAGGCAGACAACCTGTGTGTCTCTCTCATGGATGTGTCTCTATCCCTTTCCCTTTCTCCATCTCTAAAAAAATCAATAAAAACATATAAAAGAAAGTAAAATTGTATTTAAAAAAATAAAAATAAAGTCTTTCTGTCTGATACTAGCATAGATACTGCTGTCCTCTTTTGGCTACCATTTGCATGAAATTATTTTTTGTCCTTTCACTTTCAGCCAATATGTGTCTTTAGATCTAAACTATTTCTCTTCTATACAGCATATAGTTGGAAGTCTATTAACTTGTTTAAATGTTTAGTCCTCAACCGGAGAATATGTTTTTATTGATTTTTAAGCAGAGAGGAAGGGAGAGAGAGAGAGAGACAGACATCGATCGGTTGCCTCCTGCATGTGTCCTGACTCAGGGTTGAACCCACAACCTTTTAGTGTATGGGACGATGCTCCAGGTAATTAAGCAACTGGACAGAAGTCCATTAACTTTTAATATTAAAAACTGGCTCAGGGAAGGACTCTAAAACTTAATTTATATCCAAAGGTATTTAATCTCAGAGAATTGCTGATGACACCTCCTTAGTTTTGAAGCACTTAATTTAAGAATCCTCCGTCAAGTATTTGGGTAACCCTACTATTCAGAGGCAACTGTGGGAAAGCTGATAAAACATACGTATTTAGAAATTAATTCTTTGATGAAGCCTAAACAATCAGGTAGATAATAAAAATCAGGAGTTCTGGGAAGTTCATTTTTTAGTAAGAACATTTAACATTTAATTTTAACTTTGGGTTTTCTTTCAGCTGATAAAGTGAGGAGGAGTGTTCTTTTTCTCATACATTGGGTTAATTATCAAAGTGCTAGTTTCTTCATATATCATTAGTTTTCTACAAATATTCTAATGAATTGAACCCTCTCTTGTAAGCTATTGTGAATCAACTGTTTTCAAAGGCAAGACTCCTCATGCTCCACGCCCAGCATTATTTAATTGCAGTGAATAGCCATTTTGAATTTTTACTTTTGCACTCTTTTTTGGAGGGCTTAAAGAAAACTAGCCATGCCAAAACATTGGCTGTATTGTTATATATTTAGGAACTTTACATTGCCAAAATTAGTTCACAAAACAGCTTTCTTTGTTTTTTATTCTTTCTCTCTTACGAATTGCCATTAAGCAATGTGTGTATGCTCCATGGTGCTCTATAGTTTGAGAAAAACCTCTTGGAAGACTTGATATCTTAGGAATCTCTCTTCTTTTTCTTTATTTATTGAATAGGTTTTCAATTAAACTGGTCTTTCTATGACCAAAACCACCTTGTTGTAAGTGCTCTATAAAAATGTTAGTATAGTAGCAGTGTTTTAACTCAGGAAAAATATCTAATGACAGGTTTCCTTCAGAGGCACTTTCACATTTGTCGTTAATATTTTATTAGCATTCATCTTTTTGACTCAGTGATACTGGAGGAATGAAAGGGCCAGACTTCCCAGACATGAGTGGGAGTGAGGCTCTTGGGGTCCCACTGAAAGAAGCATTTTCAGAAGCCCCCATGGAAGGATGGTATGTGGAAGTAGGCTTTATTTGCATGGAGTTACATTTTTTGGGTTCCAAAGTCCCCTGCTCCTTAAGTCAGTCCTGGAAAAGGTGCAGCTGGGAGTTTAGCAAAGTGAGAAACAGGGCCAGTGTCCAGAGCTTCCATTCCATGTTTGTAGTCGGGTGTTCAGCATTCAGACTAAATCCTCCTTTAGTCCACATGTGGAGCCCAACATGGCCGTGGGCTCTGTGCACACGGGAGCACAACCCCCTGCAGCTGGAGTCCCATAAGGGCCTGGTGCCCTGGAGCCAAGACAGTGGCTCCTTTGTCTAGAAGTTTATATATTTAGATTTTGTACTCTTGCAGTGACCACGCCTATCCTGTCCAATTACCTGTTTCCAGGTGTGATTGATGGGCAAGCATTTTCCCACATTACTCAGACCTTAGTGGGCATGTGTCTAAACTGCCTTTGTCTAGTCCCTTCCCCCTTAATCAGCAGGAATAGACTTGGAGAATATTAAATGCAGCCTTTTGTCAAAGCTGTGTAAATGACATCCCTATATTTAGTTTTCCCTTTTTTCCTTTCCTGTTAAATAATAACCAAGTTATCACAACAGTAGCTGCTTTAGAGCAGCTTCCTTTTTTTATGGACATTGTGTCTTCTTTATCTCTTTGAGAATCTGTGATATTCTTATTTTAAAAATCTTTTTAAAAAATGTTTTAATTCATTTTTATTGTTGAAAGTATTACAAATGTCCCCTTTCCCCCCCATTAATCCCCTCTACCCTGTACTCCACCTGCTCCAGGCCTTCACCACACCATTGTCTGTGTCCAGGGGCTATGCATATATGCATATAAGTTCTTAGGTTAATCTCTCCCCATCTCCCCACCCCTGCCTTTGCTTGAGATTCATCAGTCTGTTCCATGCTTCTATGTCTCTGGATATATTTTGTTCATTGGTTTATTTTGTTCATTAGATTCCACATATGAGTAAGATCATGTGATATTTGTCTTTCTCTGACTGGCTTATTTCACTTAGCGTAATACTCTCCAGGTCCCACTGTGCTCTCCCAAAGGGTAAGGGATCCTGCATAGTATTCCATGGTGTAAATGTTGGAGAAGATGCTTGATATCATTTCAATCTTCTTCTTTTTTTTAATATATGTGTGTGTGTGTGTGTGTGTGTGTGTGTGTGTGTGTATATATATTTACTGATTTCAGAGAGAGAAAGGGAGAGATGGAAACATCAATAATGAGTCATTGATTGGCTGCCTCCTGCACGCCCCCTACTGGGGATCAAGCCTGCAACTTGTAGAGACTTGCTTTGTGTTCTAACAGGTGGTCTGTCTTTGAGAATGTCCCATGTGCACTTGAGGAGAATGTATATTCTGTAGCTTTGGGGTGAAATGTTTTATAAATGTCAATTAAATCCATCTGATTTAATGTGTCATTTACAGTTACTGTTTCCTTGTTGATTTTTTTGTCTGGAAGATCTATTCAGTAAATAAAAATGTCTTTTGAAAGTATAGTTTGTAATCTCATTTTTAGCAGGGGTGTTATTTTGTTTTGTTTTTTGGCACACCCATCTCTACCTGGTGTGTTGTGGTTGTCTCTGCCTTGCCCCTTATATCTGCTTCTTTAGGAGGAAGTCTAATATTGGCAGCTTTGTGTTTTTGTACTTCAGGGATATTGGGTAAAATCTTAACAGCCAGCCCCTGAACCAGTGAGTGACTTGACCTCATTCATTTTTGTTCGATTGCCTCTGATCTTTTTCTTTAAAAATATATTTTTATTGATTTCAGAGAGAGGAAAAGATAGAAACATGAATGATGAGAGAGAATCTGCTTGCTCCCTGCTGGGGATTGAGCCCAAAACCCCAATACATGCACTGTCCCAGGAATTGAACTTTGATCTCCTGGATCATAGGTCAGTGCTCAACCACAGAGCCATGCTGCCTGGTGCCTGTGATCTTTTTCATTTGCATTGTTTTAGCCTTAGGCAGCAGTCACTGCTTTTATTGCTGTCTTCTACAAGTGGGAGAGCCCTGTTTCAAGCCAATTTCACAAGTGAACCTGTCTTTTATTTTAGTCATTATTAGAGCTAATTTCTTAGGTGTCTCAAACATTAAGATTTTAAACATATAATTTGCTTGTTTCTGCTTCCTTCTTTTACCTCTGAGGTTATAGGAAGTTAAGGAACTGCTATGGTTTATTGGAAAGCATGTTGAGTCCTAACAGGACAACCATAAATTCATGCTTCCTTATTTTTAAGTGAAGATAATAATTTGAATAGTGATTGTGATGTTGAAATGTTATATATATGAAAATGTTTTATAAATTGAGAAATATAATCTAAGTGTTAGATTTTGTTACTACTCTATTTAAATCTGCTTTTGATTTTCAGGTTGTTCCATTGACCAGTCATGTATGGCAACAGTCATCATATCAAGACAATAGTAGTACACAGATTTCTGATTTTAATGTGGTCTCTTTGGAAAAAACAGCTCAGTGGGGTTCTGGGGATGATCAGGTATGTCTTATGTAACTGGCAAACTTTCTTTTGGTAAGCAGCATGAGAAATTCTTAGCTGTGAAGAATGGAAAGAGGTGAATTACTTTAATAGTCCATTTCTCTAAGATATCTTTGGCAACCTTAATTATATAGAACAGGACTTCTTTTTTTTTGGTCTCAGGACTCCTTTACATTCTTCAAAAGTATTTTAAAAAGCTTTGTTTATATGGGTTATCTATATTGATATTTAGCTTACTAAAAATTAAAACACTTAAAAATATTTATTTTAAAATACCAAACCCATTATATATTAACATAAATAATGTATTTTAAAGTGAAAAATGACTATTTTCCCAAACAAACAAAATTAGTTGGAAGAGTGACATTGTTTTACGTTTTTACATATTTCTTTAATGTCAGACTTAATAGGAAACAGATGGTCTATTAGAAAAATAGAACCAGTGGGAGACATATATATACTATATATATGGAAAGAAAGGAAGGAAGGGAGGGAGGGAGGGAGGGAGGAAGGAAGGTATATATATATATATATATATATATATATATATATATATGCTCATGTAATCATGGAGGCTGAGAACTCCCAATATCTGTGACTTGGTGACTCAGGAGAGCTGATAGTATAGTTACAGTCTGAGTCTAAAGGCCTGAGGACCAGGCCAGCTGATATTTTATGTTCATTCTGAGTCCAAGTCCAAAGGCAGAGGGAGCCAATGTCCCAGCTCAAAGACCATTAGTTAGAGAGAAGGAATTCTCTGTTACTCAGCTTTTTGTTCTATTCAGGCCTTTAATGGATTGGATGAGGCCTGCCCACATTGTAAATGGCAGTCTGCTTTACTCAGTCTGTGGATCAAATGTTAATCTCATCCAGACACACACTCACAGACACGCCCACTATAATGTTTAGCCAGATATCTGGGCACCCTATGGTCCAGTCAAGTTGACACATAAAATTAACCATCACAACTAGATTCTCCTATCTGCTTCTGCATTTGTCCTTTGGGATATATTGTTTTGGTTGAAGCATGTAAAGAAAATCTGGCCATACATAGAAATGTACTTAGAAAAAGCAGGCTCACAAATGTAGTTAGAAAAGGGGATCCCCAGGGAACCTCAGATCACACTTTGAGAACCACTGCTTTAGAACATAATCATAAACTTAGTAGAAATGGAAAAATTATGAGCAGATAGGAAAAAAGCTCATATATATTTGTTGGAGGAAAAATAAGGCCTTACTTATAATGGTTAAATATTTAAGGGTGATTATCTGCACGCCCCCCACTGGGGATTGAACTCACAACCGGTAATCCAACAGCAACCTTTCGATGCATGGGACAATACCCAACCAACTGAGCCACATGAGCCAGGGCTAGATCTTTAATTTCTTCATGAGTGTTTTGTTGTCTTTAGTGTACCAAACTTAATACACATTTTGTTAGATTTACCGGTATTTTTTAAAATTTCAATTTTTTGCTCTGGCTGGGTGGCTCAGTTGGTTTAAACGTTGTTCTGTACACCAAAAGGTTGCAGGTTTGATTCCTGGTCATGGCCTATATCTAGGTTGAGAGTTCAGTCTCCAGTTGGGGCACCTGTGGGAAGCAACTATTGATGTTTCTCTCACATTGATGTTTCTCTCTTTCTCTTTCCCTTCCTCTCTCTCCAAAAGTCAATAAAAATTGAGTGAGAATTTTAAAAAATTTCAATTTCCTCGTGTTCATTACAAGCATATACAAATATAATTGACTTTATGTTGACCTTGTATCCTGTGACCGTGGTAATCTCATTTACTAGTTCTAGTAGTAACTTTTTTTGTAGATTCTTTAGGACTTTCTTTGTAGACAATCATATCACCTGTATTTTTTCCCTTTTAATATACAGATTGCTGTTGAAAAACGGGTTTGAACTGTGTTGGTTCACTTATACATGGAATTTTTTCATAAATACCTGTACCATTTTTGATCCATGTTTGGGACTTCGTGGGTGCGGAGGGCTAACTGTATGCATTGGTCTATGCCATTTTACTTAGGGACTTGACCATCTGTGGACTTTGGTATCTACGGGGATCCATGAGCCAGTCCTCTGTGGGTACTGAGGTTAGTTAAGTTTTGCGGGAGCCATGGCAGATTTTCAACTGCACAGGGGGGTTGGTGCCCCTAATCCCCAGATGTTGTTCAAGGGTCTACTGTATATGCCCTGTATCACTGGCTAGGATCTAGTTGTTGTTCTACTTGATCTACTTTGTGGTTTGTCTGTTTTAAGTCTTCACTCGAGGATATTTTTTCCATTGCTTTTCAGAGAGAGTGGAAGGAGGGGAGAGAGAGACAGACAGACAGACATCAATTGGTTGCCTCTTGCACTCGCCCTGACTGGGGTTGGGGATCGAGCCTGCAACCAAGGTATGTGCCCTAGACCGGAATTGAACCCTTCAGTCCGAGGACCCACGCTCTAACCGTTGAGCCAAACCGCTAGGGCTCTACTTTGTGTTCTGATGTCAAGTCTGTGAGAGCAACTGTTACCAACAACGTTTATGTAGCTGAATAGAGTGAACAATATTCTGTCTTTATCTTAGGTGCATGCAATAAATAGCATTTGATGCTGTTAACCATTGCATAAATTCTTAAAAATAATTTCTTGGCTTCTGCTTTTCTTTCTGCTCCTCTGGCTATTTATTCTCTTTCAGTTTTCTTTGCTGCTTTGTCTTCCCCTTTAAACCTATGCTTTCTTCATCAGTGCGCTGCCTGCTTGGATTCAGATGAGGAGAAGATTCAACTAGAACTGAGCTTTTGCCAGACAAATAGTTGGAGAAAAGGGCAAGAAAGTTAAAAATGTTTGCAAAATAGTAATTATAAGGATGACTATGATCTCTCAGAGTGGTAAAGAGGGAAATACAAGTAAGAAAGGAATTATAAAAAGTGTAAATGTAGGGTAGTTGTCTTCATGAGGTTAAAGAATTATTGCAGTTGAGGATCTAGAGTAGAGTAAGTGATCTGTGGAGGACACAGGATGAACAGGAGAACAAATAGATACCTTTCTTATCAGTAGTGAGTAATAAACTGGGACCAGGCTCAAACCATGGTAGAGATGTTGTTGTAGTGAGAGTCACAATATGACTGGAACTCCCCTGCTTGAAATCCCTTTAGAATGGAGTGCTTTCAAATGAAAAAAAATTAAAATAATCATTCTCAGATTTCTTTTATTTTCAAGTATTAAAAATGTAAAAAACATGTTTCTAATAGCAAGTTGATGTTATAGATTTGACTAACTTATCCAGCATAGAAGGGACTGAGATATTTTGGAATGTCAAAAGTTTATTGTTCCATAATCCCGCCATAGATGAGTAATGTTAATATTTTAGAATATTTCTCTCCAGTCTTTTCTCGGTATAACTGATATTAGGTAGTGGATAGTTGTTTATCTTTTTTTAAAAACTTACTGAAAGAGCATTTGGTTAGTGTATTTTAAGTACTGAAAATAGCTCTTCAATGACAAGTCTTGTGAAAATGTTTGTGAAAATTTTTCTAATTGTAATACATCTTATTTTTATGGATTCTAAGTCATTTGGGAATGAAAAAAAAAATCTATATTCTCTCTTTTTTTTTAATCCTTACTGGAGGGTATGCTTTTGGTTTTTATACTGATTTTGGGGGGAGGGGAGAGATTGGTTGCCTTCTGCATGTGCCCAACTGGGGATCAAACCTGCAACCTTGGTATGTGCCTTGACTGGGAATTGAATCCGCAACCCTTTGGTGTATGGGACGACACTCCAACCAACTGAGCCACACCAGCCAGGGCTATGTTCTCTTTAAAAACATTTGTGTTGGTCAAGGAAGAAGACTCCAGTAATAGACTATAAAATAATGAGAATCAGTACATTATATATCTAAGTATGTAGGTTATACCAATGTAATGTCACCTTCCCATCTTTTTATTTAAATAAATAATGTAAAATCAAATGAGTTCATTATTTAACCAAAATTTTTAGATAAAGAAAAACTACAAGTAGAGGAAGAATGGTAAAGAGAAGAACAAATAACTAAGAAAATATAATAAAATTGTTAAATTCAAGATAGGAAAAAAAGGATATATTTCTAGTAAATCCAGTCAAGACAAAAACACTTAATGAGATAGACTTCATACAAATCTATTAAAGTTTATAGAGGTAGACTAGTACTGCTGGGGGAGAAATGGGGAAAGTAGTATTAGTACTAGCCATCAGAAAGGTTTCTGGACCAAATGGATTCACTGATGAAATCCTTTATATTTTTAAGGAAAATTCAGTTTCCTTGTATAATATAAATGGAACAAAGTTATGGAACAAGGTTAGAAAACAAATCAAAACATTCTAAAATACTGATTGATTAATTATAGTCTTGTTATAACACTCTATGTATGGGTAAAAATGTTAAAGACTGTGCTAGCAAATATGATTAAGATTCTGTTCCACTACTACCAAGTAACAACTGTGGAGATGTTGCAATATAAAAAAGCTTACTGCTGTACTTTACCAGATTTAATTGAAAAAAAGAAATGAAAGATGTTAAAACTGATACCACAGAAATACAAAGGATTATAAGAATCTGCTATAAACAATTATATGCTAACAGATTGGATAACCTAGATATTTTTCTAGAAACATAAAACCTACCAAGACTGAATGAAGATGAAATAGAAAACCTGCACAGATCAATTACTAGTTAAGAGAGTGAGTCAGTAATCAAAACCTTCTAACAAACAGAAGTCCACAACCAGATGGCTTCACTGGTGAATTCTACCAAACCTTCTCAATGCCAATTCTCAAACTCTTACAAAAAATAGAAGAGGAGGGAACTCTTCCAAACTAATTTTACGAGGCCAGCAGTACCTTGATACCAAAACCAGACAAGGATGCCACAAGAAGAGAAAATTATAGGCAATATCCCTGATAAAAAGAGATGCAAAAATCCTCAACAAAATATTGGCAAAACGAATTAAACAATACATCAAAAGGATCATACACCATGATCAAGTGGGATGTATTCCAGGAATGAAAGGCTGTTTCAGCATTCACAGGTCAGTCAGTGTGATATATCACATTAACAAAATGAAGGATAAAAATTATGTGATCAGTAAATGCAGAAAAAGCGTTTGACAATATTCAGCATCCATTTATGATAAAAACTCAGAACAAAGTGGGTATAGAGGGAATGTACCTCAGTGGAATAAAGCGCCAAATCATATATCTGAAATATATGACAAGTCCACAGCTAACATCATGCTCAATGGTGAAAAGTTGAAAGTTTTTCCTCCAAGATCAGGGGTGCCAGCTGACAAGGTGCCCACTCTGGCCACTTTTTTCAACATAGTTGGAAATCCTAGCCAGGAAAATCAGTTGCATTTCTCTATACTAATAATGTACTATCAGAAAAAGAATTAAGAATAGAATCCCATTTACAATTTTATAAAAAAGAATAAAACACCTAGGAATAAATTTAATCAAGGAGGTGAAAGCTCTGTACACTGAAAACTCTTAAGACATTATTGAAAAAAGTTGAAGATACAAAGAAACGGAAAAATATTCTGTGTTTATGGATTGGAAGACTTAATATTGTTAAAATGTTCATACTACCAAAAGTAATCTACAGATTGACTGTAATCCCTATCAAAATTTCCAATGGCATGTTTTTCATAGAAATGAACAAAAAAAATCCCCAGATTTGTGTGGAACCACAAAAGACCCCATATAGCAAAAGCAAGCTTGAGAAAGAACAAAGCTGGAGGCATCACACTCCCTAATTTCAAACTATTACAAGTCTCTGCCAGTATGGTATTGGCATAAAAACAGACCCCTAGGTTAATGCAACAGAATAGAGATCCCAGAAATAAACCCATGCATGTATATGGTCAGTTGATTTCAACAAAGGAACTAAGACTATGTAATGGGGAAAGGACAATCTCTTTAATAAACAGTGTTGGGAAAATTGGACCCCTATCTTACACCCTACACAAAAATTAACTCAAAAAGGGTTAAAGACTTGAATGTAGTATCTGAAACCACAACTCCTAGAAGAAAACATAGGCAGTAAGCTCTTCAACATAGGCCTTGGCTATGAATTTTTTAGTCTGATGCCAAAAGCAAGAGCAACAAAAGCAAAGATAAACAAGTGGAACTACATGAATCTAAAAGCTTCTATATAGCAGTGAAAACCATCAACAAAATGAAAAGGCAACCCACTGACTTGGAGAAAATATTTGCAAATCATATATTCGAAAATGGGTTAATATCCAAAATATAAGTAACTTATACAACTCAATAGCAAAATCCAAACAATTAAAAAATGGGCAGAAGATCTGAATAGATATTTTTCCAAAGAAGACATGCAAGTGGCCAACAGGTACATGAAAAGGTACTCAACATCATTAATTATCAGGGAAGTACAAATTAAAACCATGAGATAGAATCTCACAGCTGTTAGAATGCTGTTATCAAAAAGAAAAGAAGTGTTGGTAAGGATGTGGAGAAAAGGAAACCCTTGTGCACTGTTGGTGGGAGTGTAAATCTGTACAGTTACTATGCGAAACAGTGTGGAGGTACTTAAAAAAAAATTAAAGTAGAACTACCATATAGTCTATCAACTCCTCTTCTGGGTATTTATCCATAGAAAATAAAAACACTAACTCAAAAAAATATATGCACCCCTTGTTCACTTCAGTTATTATTTCCAATAGTCAAGGTATGGAAATATCCTAAGTGTCTATGGATGGATGAGTAGGTAAGGAAAATGTGGTATATACATACAATGGAATGTTATTTAGCTGTAAAAAGAATGAAATCTTGCCATTAGAGGCAACATGGATGGATTTGAGGGCATTATGCTAAGTGAAATAAATGGGACGGGGAAAGACAAATACTTTATGATCTCTTATATGTGGAATCTACAACAACAAAAAACTAAGCCTTAGATACAGAGAACAGGTTGGTGATTCCAGGGTGGGTGGGGTTGGGGGTGGGAGAAATGGGTGAACTTTTTTTTTTTTCCAGTTTAAGTTACATTAAAAAAAAATTAAATACTGATTAATCTTTTTTTTGGTCCTTTTTTTGGTTAATCCTCACCTGAGGATATTTTTTCCATTGATTTCTTTTTTTAGAGAGAGTGGAAGGGTGGGACGGAGGGGGGGAGGAGGAGGAGGAGGAGGAGGAGAGAGAAACCGATTTGTTGCCTCCCACACACTCCCAGCCCGGGCTGGGGATCAAATCTGCAACCTGCCCTTGACTGGATATCCAACATGAGACCCTTCGGTGCATGGGCTAGCGCTCTAACCACTGGGCAACTCCAGCCAGGGCATAAATGCAGATTAATGTTAGTATAACTATATATATATATATATATATATATATATATATGTTAAAGACTGCTAGTGAATAGGGTTAAAAGTTTGATCTACCACTACCAAATAAGAAATGTGATGTTGTAGTATAAATTAATTTATTGTAATAGTGTCAACAATTAAAAAAATAAAATAAATACCTAGATTAAAAATTTAAAAAGAAGAAATGTATTGCTATTCTTTATCAGATTTAATTGGGGGTAAAAGATGCTATAATGTAGTTTGATCAGATTCAGTGCTCATTCCTAATCAAATTACAATATGAAATAAAAGAATACTTTCATAGTATGATAGAATATTCTTATTAACCAATACCAAATTTAGAAGAAAAATGCCTTGTAAAACTGGTTATCATTAGTATTTAATTCAACTTTAATTCAACATTACTATTTAGTATGTGGTCTGTGGATTGGTGCCAGTCCATGAATTTCTTATTATTGGTTTCTCCAGAGATTAGTATAAGAATTGAGATGAAGTGTTTAGAAACTTTTATAGCATTTCGACAGAGTGATTTTATGTTTTTTAGAACTAGAAATTTTGTATTTTGGGCTTATATATCATTTAAATTTCATTTTTCTAGTTATTTTTATTAGTTTTTATTAGTTTATGTATTATTTTTATTTACTTAGTACTTATTAATTTTTATTAGTATTTTAATAAGATATCTTGCTATGATGAATTAGGAATAGGAAAAACTGATCTTTCCCGTAGATATTTTTAGAAGCATTGCTGAATCATGATTTGAAAGAGACAAATGTATCATTATTCATGGATGATATGATAAAGTTATCGACAGGAGCAAAGAGTCCACTAGATACTGGTATAGTTAATAAGAATTCAGTAAAGTGGTCACATGTAGAGAACATTGAAGTTTTAGGTTTGGAATTCTTTTTTCAGTTTTATTATAATTAAATTGTAAGATTTCATCATGTAGAACCAAACTTGTTGTTGGTTTTTAAAGTATGTTTTTTTATTGATTTTAGAGAGAGGAAGGGAGAGGGAGAGAGAGATAGAAACATCAATGATGAGAGAGAGTCATTGATTGGCTGCCTCCTATATGTCCCCTGACTGGGAATTAAGCCTGGAACCCGGGCATGTGCCCTGACCAGGAATTGAACGGTGATCTCATGGATCATAGGTCGATGATCAACCACTGAGCCATGCCAGCTGGGCCCAGATTTATTGTTTTAATGATGAGAACTAACTGTTCAAGAATCACTGACAGATTCAAATTGTTAAGAGATGGATATAAGGGGAAGAAGGTCTAAAATATAGTTGATATTGGAAAAAACAGAAAGCTTTACTTTTTATAAACTTTGATGAGATTTTATCAAATAGGAAGTGGATATTTTAATCTGAATGTTAATATGTATGTTAATTCAGTTAATAACTTAGTATGTTTTCCTTCAAAATTATTATTTTAGAGAACAGAATCTTGGCATTTTCTTCCTCAAGAAATCGACTCTTCCCACACCTCGGATACAACCCAGACCAGGTTTAATGTGAGAGAGGAAGGGACAGAAGTTACAGACTTCCCCTCTGTGGAGGAAGGTATATTGACCCAATCAGAAAATCAAGTAAAGGAACACAACAGAGATCTCTTTTGTTCTCCATTGATAGGTAATACCTCTTTTTTTACCCCCTTTAAACTAGTATTAATACCTAACATTTATAAAATACTTTTGGGGGAGTGCAAGTCCTGCATTTAAATCCTTTCTTGAGTTGAGGAGCTCTGTAAAGATGTACTCAAAGATATTAGTTTATTCCTGGTTTTCTGCACAGACCAGCTTGTGTAGTTATGCTAATGTGAGTTGCTCCTCATTTTATCATACTCTTTGCTCACGGAAGGCAGAAAGTTGGTAACTTCCTCTCTAGTAGGTGCACCTCCTCAGTCCTGAATTTGTGATAGTTTTTCTTGGGGTAAGCCATATATTATCCTTTGACTACTCGACAATGTTGACTCCATAATCCTTAAAATAGAAACAAAAAACAAATGTTCATGCTTACCTCATTAGATTCTTAAAATTGGTTACCACATATGTTGTTATTCTCAGTTTTCAGAAACAAAAATTTAGATAAAGAAGTTAAATGATTTGTTTAAGGTAGCTCTTACTGCTTTGCTGCATATGGAACTGATTTATTAGCTCTTTACAAAAGGTATACTTTAAGTATCTCTCAAATCATCGAAGTAGGAGGTAGAGTAAATTGTACTGTTACTACTTTGGATCATTGCAGATATATAAGAATGCTAAACAAATATGGTAATTTAAATTTTTCCATGCCTAAATCATAATTCAGACAAATATTACTTCATTCTTCCTTTCTTCAGATTTTGTTTTCAGAAATTGAAAAAAAATACAACCACCACATTTTAGAATTAGCTTTTGTCAGAGAAATGGGTTCAATCAGGAAGTTGTCAGAGTTTTTTAGAGGAGCTTGAATAGGAGTTAGTTTAAGTTCTTTTTAAGCATAAACTAATGCTATCCAAATAAAAATACTAGTGCAAATGAATTCTGTAATGTGGATCGTCAAAGTCAACTTCAATTTTGGTTTTATTAATTTTTAAATTTATTTAAAATTTATTAATTTTAAGAAAGATGTTGACAACATAAGTGCTCCTTTATGGGAGGAGATGACTATGATAGTGGATGAAAGAGAAGGCTTTGCTATGATCAGGTATTTGAAGGGCTGTCATGCTAAAGTGGAAGCAACATTTTCATTCATTTATTTAACAAATAGCTAAGTGTCTATTGTGTGTTTGATGCTAGGAATATATAGATAAAAGCTATCTCTTTGGGAAGACAATCCAGTAAACAGAAAATAACAGTATCGTGTATGATGAGTACTTGAATGGTCTACAGCAAGAGTGTGCAAACTACAGGCCAAGGCCTGATTTTTTACGAGCTAAGTGGTTTTTGCATTTTCAAAATGATTGTAAAAACAACAAAAAAAGTATATGCAACAGAAACTATATGAGCAACAAAGCCTAAAATATTTACTTCCTGGCCTTTTATAAAAGTATTTGCTAACTCCTAGTCTAGAGGTTAAAATGAGAATACATAAGGCTGTTGTAAACTTGATATAAGAAAGAACTTTCTACTAGAGCCATTCAATAATGGAAAGGCTATATAACAACGAAAAAAAGGAGCTTAGCCCTGGCCTGTGTGGCTCAGTTGGTTGGACGTTGTCCCCTGCACTGAAAGGTTGCTGGTTCAATTTCTGGTCAGGGCACATGCCTGGGTTTCTGGCTCGATGCCCAGGTGTGGTCTCAGTCTTCAGTAAGGGGTGTTCAGTAAGGGGGGTTCAGGAGGTAACTGATTAATGTTTCGCTCTCACTTGTATGTTTCTCTCTGTCCCCCTCTCCTTCTCCCTTCATCTCTCTCTTTTCCTCTCTAAGAAAAGATTAATAAATTTTTTTTTTTAAAATGAGCTTATGTCACAGCAAAATGTCAAGCAAAATTCTCTAATGAAATAATTTCAGCTTTTGGTAGGAAACTGTGTGTCTGGCTTCTAAAATTTTTGCTAACATAAAGTTTTATAACTCTAGCTTCTCATTTACTATAGAAAAAGTAGAACATATTTAATTATTAGAGCAGATCCCTGGATGTGATGGCAGAGGAAATTTTATCGTTGCTATTTTGTTATGCATGAATACTATAGTCATTGTGGGGTATATTAGTCTCGCTAATGGCAAATGTCATAATGAAAACCGGTGCTGTAACAGTTAGATATGTCAAAAAAGAGTGATCCAAGCTATCAACAGTGTCCAAATGTAAGGAAATGTGGAGTCTTTGTTAAAAAACCTTAGGATTCTTAGAGGTGTCTCGGACTTATGAAGCTTATGAAATTAAGGTTATGAAGGTTTAAGACTGAGTCTCTAAGCAAAGGCCAAAGAGGAATCATACTAGTTAGTCCTCAGTGGTAAAGGCTTCTCATTTTTAATTAATTAATTCAGTAAGTAAATAATAAGTAATTCTATTTTGAATGCCTGCTAAGCGTAGCAGGTATTTTGCTAGGCATTGAAGATCCAGCTATGAATAAAGCAAACATGGAGTTTTCAATCTAGGTGGGAAGCAGACCAAAGATTAAAACAAGAGTGTGATGGTTATGATAGGGAAGGTGTGCAGTATTACAGGCATTCTGAAATCAAGAAAGTAAACTGTAGCAAGAGTTATGCATATTGGAAGAACCATTTAGTTTTAGCAAAATATCACCCATCCAGTCGAATTAATGTTAAATAGGATGCTGTTAGTTGTATAGATTTGTTTCAGTTAATCTTTACTTTTTTGTTTTGTACTATAAATATTATAAGGAATAAGGACTTTATACTTTGTATATAATCAAGGGCATTCTAATAAGAATTATTTAGGTTTGCATTTAGGAATTCACAATAATTTTTTCCTTTTAAATCAGTAGTTCTCAAACTTTTTGGTCACAGGACTACTTTACGCACTTTAAAGTTACTAAGGACTCTAAAGACCTTTTGTTTAATGTGGGTTATTGGTATTTTTCCCATATTAAAAATTAAAACTCACCAATTTAAAACGATTAACTCATTAAAAATAACTTGATTGCATTTAACATAAATTACAAAGTTTTTTAAGAAAAATAGCTATATTCCAAAACAAAATTATTTAGAAGAGTATCATTGTTTTACTTTAAAAAAAAAAAAAAATCTCTGTAATGGCTGACTTAATAGAAAACAGGTAGTTTCTGATATTTGCTTCTACATTCAGTATCGTACATGTTGCGTCTGGAAAATTCCACTTCTGAGAGAATGAGAGTGAATAAGGCAAATGATAGCTTTTTTTTTTTTTAATCCTTACCTGAGAATATTTTTTTCTATTGCTTTTCAGAGAGAGTGGAAGGGGGTGGAGAGAGAGAGAGGGAGGGAGAGAGAAATATCGATGTTGGAATGACCAGGGCTGGGGATTGAGCATGCAACCGAGGTATGTGCCCTGGCTGGAATCAAACCCAGGACCCCTAGTCTGTGGGCCAACGCTCTAACCACTGAGCCAAAATGACCAGAGTGGCAAATGATATCTTAATATTTTTATTATTATTTTTAATCCTCTCCCGAGGATATGATTGATTTATTAATTTTTTGTGAGAGAGAGGAAGGGAGAGGGAGAAACACTGATGTAAGAGAGAAACATCGATCATTTGCCTCCTGTATGTACCCCACCAGGGATCAAACCCGCAACGTAGGTATGTGCCCTGGTCAGGAATCAAACTCGCAACCTTTTGTTTCATGAAACGACGCTCCAACCAACTGGGGCCTTAATATTATTTTGAATATAATTTTGACCCTAGTCACTTTCTGAGAACATCTTAGGGATGCCCAGGAACCCATGGACAACACTTTGATGGAAAGAAACACCCATAACAGTAAGAGCACTTGCTAAAAAGTTAGTGTTTAGGTTCAGATCTCACTCTGGCACTTAGGCTATTTGATTGTGGACAAATTACTTAATATTTCTTAAGTTTTGTAATCATGTTTCCTCACCTATAAGATGGGCATAATAATACCCATCCTTCAAGGTTGTCATGAGGATTAAGTGAAATATTGTATGTGTAGTGTCTCGACCTTCTCAGGTAGTTGCTGCTGCTATTATATCATCATACTAAAGTTTATAGAAACTTCCAGATGGCGGCATGTTTAGGTTCTTTAAAGTATTATATGAGTGAACCAAACAGTTAATTTTTAGTATTTTCAACATTTTCATATTTGAAACTTTGCAGTCATACAAGACAACTTTGCTTCTCCGGATTTGCCTTTGCTGACATGTTTGACACAAGACCAAGAGTTTGGGCCTGATTCTATATTTCACCAAAGTGAACTAGATTTTACACCTCTAAGGTAAGATGATTTATTTTTTTATTTTCATGTAACTTTTCTACTCTTGCTTTTCTTGTTCTTAGTTGTTACTAATATTAATTACGTTAGCTCAAGTTGAGACTTTAGGGTAGGGGTTAGATAGTTTCAGCTCATACTCTGAAGGTGGCAAGTCCCTAAGTTAAGACATGATGCGTATCAGTTTGACATAGTAACATATGTATGTGTAAAAATGAGCCAGGTTACTGTAGTGTATTTAAAAATAATTTCTAATATGTTCTAGCATTTCAGGCATATTTTAATTTAGAAGGCACACGATTTTTCATTTTATAAATCTCCCCTTTTGCTTCCATCACCCAACCTCATTTTGTAAAAAGCATTTGTTTCATGGTCACTAACTTGTTCTGCACTCTCATTTTGGTCAGCTGATATATTGAATGAGCCTCGTTATCTTTCCTTACGTTACATGTGTGAATGTGAAATAACAAGATTTTTCTAACAGACATGTCCAAATTAACAATTGTTCCAAATTTAATACCCTTTAGAATGGTCATAGTGGAAGACAAGTCTGTAATTCTCCAAAACATTTGAAATTATCCAAGAATATAAGTTTTTCTTTTGTAGAACTTAAAAAAAAAAAGACAAATTAAAAACTAGATGTTTAATGAGTAGAAACCTCTGCCCTTCTGCTGTGTATTACTTTAAAATTACTTTTATGAAAAGTATTTTGTACACAATAGTCAACCAGTGATTAGATTACTGTTGTATTTTGTGTGTGTGGGGAGTAGATCACTTCTTAAGTGGTTTTCAAGAGCATAATAAATGATGAGTAAAATAACTAATGCAGGTTAAGTGAATTTTAAATTATGGTAGGTGGGAATAAGTTAAACATTTTAAATAGTAAAGTTTGATTTTTTATTTAAAGGATTTTTTTTGACAATATGAAATTACTCATATATTTGGTAATGCTGTTTTAGAGGAGCCTGAGAAAATATCAGGGTCACAGGATGGTAGTATACTTTCTGTTTATAAAACATCTGCCTTGTTCAGTCATTAGCCATCTTAAAAGAATTTGAAATTAGAACTTTGCTTTTCAACACATTTTTCAAATAACCTTGATATCAGTGACGTATCAGTTTTGTATTTTTTTATGTTGGTATTTAAAAAAATAAATGTTTTAAATGTGTAACCTTTTTATTTTTAACTGTATATTTTCAGGGGGATTCCTGGTAAGTCCGAAGACACTGAAGGATTTTCTCGACTGGCGGAAGTTAGTGAAGCTTTGTTCCAGGCATCCTCAGAAGTAGCTTCAGACTTAGTTAATAGTCGCTTTAGTGTATCTCAGTACACACTTACAGGGAGTACAGCTGTTAAGTCTCAGGGCTCTTTTTTACATCCTGAACAAGGAACCAAAGAAGAGATTGTTTCATCTGATACAGTTGATGAACTGAAAACCCCCAAAGACTCTGATAGTTATGGTGCTCTTTGTTCATATATGTCATGGAAGATACAAGAAGTTACACAGGAGCCAGAAACCAATTTAGCTGATAAAAATCAATTTTCTTTTTCAACTTCATCTGATACAAGTGATGAATATGTAACTCCTAAAAAAAGTGACAGTTTTTTGTTTTTTTGTTTTTTAAATTTTATTATTGTTTAAAACATTACAGATGAGAAAGTGACAGTTTTGATGCTTCTTGTTCATATGTGCAGTATTGGAAACAGGAAGCTTTACAACAGTCAAAAAAATATTTAACCAGTAAGGACCAAGATTCTTGCTCAAATTCATCTGATACCATTGATAAAAATAAAATTCCTGAGGGAAGTGATAATTTCAGTGCCCCTTTTTCATTTATGCCATGGAGCAAACAGGGAGCTTCACACCATCCAGAAACATGTCTGATCAGTAGTTGCTCCTCATTTGAATAGTAAAATGTCATATTTTTTCTTGCGTTGCTTGTTGGAAAGGATAGGGAAAAGATTCCCTTGATGTGTGATAGTCATTATTTTGAGAGTGTTTATTTAAGGGCTCCAGCTGAGAATGAGGTGAAACAAAACATAGTTTCTTTGGAGTGTTCTGAAGGAAATGAAGAAGATTTGGGGAAAGAATTGTCTCAATGTTTTGAACTAAAGGAGAATAGCAGTACTTTAGTATTTTCAGAGATGTGTCCCAGATCTTCAGAAATAGAGTATATTGAGAATGTTATAGTTCCTGATAATTCTGTAAAAGTTTCAGAAACACATATACTCTCTAGGGGACATGATATCTCTAAGGTAGCGACTTCTGGTGGTCGTCTTCAGACTATTTCATCCAGCTTGGATGAGACATCAGAACAACTTTATTTTCAAGAGGAAAGAAACCAAAAGGCAAGTGCTGCTTTTGGAGGGAAAATGTTTTTTTGTTTTTTTCTTTAAATATATCTTTATTGATTTCAGAGAGAGGAAGGGAGAGGGAGAGAGAGAGATAGAAACATCAGTGATGAGAGAGTCATTGATTGGCTGCAGCCCGCAACCCAAGCATGTGCCCTGACTGGGAATCGAACCCTGATCGCCTGGATCCTAGGTCGACGCTTTTACCACTGAGCCACGCCCGGCCAGGCTGGAGGGAAAATGTTGATGCTACTGCAAATGTAGCCTTTAAGGCAGTTATTGCCTCTATTGAGCCTTCCAAGAAAGAGAGTACAGTAAATGAAATCCAGACTGACATCTGTAAATGTGTAACAAATGACAGCCAAGAAAGTGAACCAAGAAATTCAGATCTTATTAAATTACAATGATGAAAATTCTTTCTTCGATGAACTTAGTCATCCACGCTATCACTCTACTCCTGGGGTATTTGAACCAGCAGCTTCAAAACGATTGTTGCATAAAAAAGATGATGATGTTAGCTCCCTGTACTGGCTTCCTAATGTAAAATCACTCCCCAGTGCTTCTCAGGAAATAGTCTTTAAGCCATTTTCTTTTATTCCAGAGTTTAAATCATCTGCTTCTTTAAGTGAAAAATCTCACAGCCAGGTTATTGGTCTTTGCAAAACACAGTAAGCTTTATTTCAGTGTGATGTAGATAATGAACCATTTCTTCCTATTGTGAAGATAAAGTCTGTTTCTGCTCTTGACCTTGCAGAAAAGGCAGGATCTTCAAGCGTTATTTACCCACTGGAAGGATCAACTTCAGATTCTTTGTTTTTGCAAGATTTAAAGCAGCAAACCTTTGAAGAAGTTGCAGATTCCTCAAACTATATTTTGGGTAAGAATGTAAATTCTAGTCATGTCATTGATGGTCCATTCACAGCTGTAGGAAGCAGCTTTTCAGCAAACTTGGTGGCTTATGATGCAAAGTCACAAGGTGCTTTACCAATGATCAGTGATGCATCATTAATTACAGTTGCCCAGGAGACATTGCTGAAAGCTCATATAGGCCTAGGTGAAATTCCGGGGCTTAAGAGAGCCAAGTCCAGTTTTATGATATATACAATTATGCAAAATGACTCCTATTTTGTAGAGGGCCTGCAGGGGACGGCGGAATCTGACATCTGTAGTCTGGGTGATGATACTGAATGCTGTAGCCTAGATGAAAATGCCATTGTATGCAGTAAAAGAACTACTGAACTACAAGAGGTGAGACATAATAAAATGATAGTTGGGGAAAATATGGTCTTTTCCAGTATTGTTTCAGGAAATGGCATTGTTATTTTACTTTTTACTATTTCCTAGATATGTGACCAAGGTAACTTGACTGGGGAGTACATTGAGCTAGCAGATTTAGAAAATTTGCTTGATGATCTAGAGATCTGTGACTTCTCTCTGCCCTGGCAGTCTGCTTTTCACCTACCATCCAAGGAAAGGCCTGTAAGTTTTTCCATTTGTCATTTCCTGTGGGGCAGGGAAAGAAATATTTTAGTTGAAAAATGGGGATAAAAGTGCCTGTTTATGTCTTCTAATACCAACTTGTGACTTATAATCTGATCTTCATCTGATATGCAGGAATATCATTAATTTGTTAGCGAGTGGCCTAAAAGAAATGTTTGTATTTTGTAGACCATAAGATTTAGTTCTATGGTGTCTTGGAAAAAGCCATCCTTTGGTGCTTCCAGGCCTTTCATCCTAGGCATCTTAATTCATCTAAGTTTTGCTAGCAAGAACCTTTGGGACAGTGTTAAAAAGACTGGACTCACTCATGGAGACATTGATTTGTGCTTTTTCTCTCTCTGGTCTTCAATGTACAAGCCTTGGAATAGGCCCTGGAAATATTCAAGTATTTTTATTTATTTTTAATTTTTAAAAATTAATTTATGATTTTAGAGAGAGTAAGGGAGGGAGAGAGAGATCAATTTGTTGTTCCACTTATTTATGTATTCATTGGTTGATTCTTGTATGTGCCCTGATGGGGGATTGAACCCGCAACCTTGGCATATCAGGATAACGCTCTAACCAACTGTGCTACCTGACAGTGCTCAAGTATTTATTTTTAGATGCTCCTGAAAGATTTGACTTTAGAGGTATCTTGAAAATGATAAGAATCTGTGTTTCCCCAGGAAGGATACTGAGGTACTTAATGTCCAAACTAGTCAGTGTTCCCAAAGGAAACTACCTGTCTCCTTCCCACATGAGCAACATGCTTATGTATTATTACATTCCCTTTTTCTCTATTTATATCATTATTATTGTGTGTGTGTACTAGAAAATTATAACTTTGGGGTGTTATAAAAATTGTTTCAATGTTTCTTTTATACAAGGCTTATTTTCCTGGATTTTTGGATTCCTTGGCTTTAATCTTCCTCTGGTCCTATTGCCCACCTTCTTTTGTCTGAAACTGTCAACTCTAACCTGGGTCCCACTTCCTTATAATATACTCTTATATCCTGCTAGTCATTAGATTCACTTAGATAATATATGTGGTATATTTAATGTTACTTTCCTTTTACTGTTTTTCCAAATATAAGATTGTAGTTATTGGAAAACTATTAGTTTGAGTTGCAACCATATTTATACCCTTAGGTTCAGATAGTTGATAAGAGGAAATGAACAAAGATATTGTGATGTACTTTTTATTTATAATTTGTTGAATTTAAAAAGGATTTTAATATAGAGAACTGTTAGGCTAGTTTTATTTTCTTTATTCTAAAGTAGGCATTGTTTAATTCTAATTTTCAGTCTAATAACAGTGGGTATGAAAGTGATAACTTTGTAATCTGATAAAACTTTAGGAACTTCTGTTTCAGCATTTAACCTTTACTTCACTATCAGTTTTTATTTCCCACTACTTTTGTTTCAAGAACTTTGAGGACTTTTGTTTTTTGGTAACTGATCACAGATACAGGTTTTTGATGCTTTTATTATTCTAAATATTTGTGGATTTCTTGGAAATCTTCCTGTTTTTTCTTCCCTCCTTTTTCCTGTCCACAACACACTTCTTCCTCTTAAAAAAATCCTTGTACCATAGTTCAAATTCTGCAGTGATCATGCTATTATAAGGAGAAAACTGAGTAATATAATAGTTCTAGGCCTCATATCTATAATATTCTATACAGGCAGACTTACAGACCCTCAGAATAATTTGTAGAGCCTTCTTGGAATTGACCAAACAAGAAATGACCTGTATATGAATTCAGGAGGATTGAGAATATAATCTTAAAGAACTGGTATAACTGCCTAGTATTTATTTTCATAAAAGTGAGGTTTGTATTTCAGCAGTTGATGTCAAAAATTAATCCTATTTTCTTTCTTTTGTATCTCTTTTCATAGGTAGGTCATTCTAATCAGTCTTTTTCGTCTGTATTACCTCCATTTGTTCCTCATGAGCCAACCAGAGAGTTGGAGTTTCACTCTTCAGATCTCAGAATGTTGAGAGTATCTCCTGAGATTGTGCCAAAGGCTCTCAAACATTTATCAGGTATGTAGAAAAGGTGATATTAAATGTCCGTATGGCTAGCTTGTTAAAAATATTTAGCTGTGGCTAATTTTTTATATTTGAATTCCTGCAGTCATGTTGACTTTGGATTAAGTGTATTTATAAATGCACAGGTCTCATTAGATGAACCATTTGATTTAATTGCATTCTTCAGTGTTTAGAACTGAATTTCATGGACAAGTCTTAGTTAGAGTCAGTTTGTTTCTATATTCCTTTCTGTGACTTGAAGGAAAAAAATTAATGGAGCTCAAGAGGACAAGAGTGGATACAAATAAGCTTGTAGAGAGGGAATTGAAAGCTCAGTTTCGAGGCGGAAAGCAAGGTTATCTATTTGCTGTAGGAGGTGGGGGCAGGTGGGGGTTTTAGGAGATAAGAGGAGAGTGGCTTGGGTGAAGGCTCAGAATTTATGTTGAAGTGAATAGGAGATGGAGCTAAGGACAAGCAAAAGGATTGGCAGGTAGTTCTGAGAAGTCAGGTGAGGTTAGAAATGATTTTATAATGTTGTCAGCCTGTGTTGCCTCTCTGATTTCTCTCTACTAAAACTCAGTAATGGAGAAGATTAATTACAGGATTGATTCTTAGTTTAGGGATTTGGGTGTGGTGGAAGGATAGCAGGGCAACGGAATATGTGAGAGAAGAGTTGGTTAGCTGTTGGTTTCAGCCTGCATAGGGAAAGAAAAGAAGTCAGGAGAGTTGTTAGTCTGGGAGAAAATGAAGGGACAGAGGTTTATTTATGAAGTTGAATTCATGAGGTAGGTATGAGTTATTGAGAGAGCTAGAAGAATGAGTAATTTTGGTCAGAGTTAGTTAGTACATTTAAATGTGCATCAGTTTGAAGGGGGTAAGATCCACTGCTTGGCCCTGCGGTGGTTGAATAGTAGAAGTTGAATAAAGATCACTGGGATAAAGTAAATTGAGATTTTGAAGCTAGCTTTTTGGATTGATTAACTATTTTTAAATATTTTCTGATTTTTTTGTGGGATTTGGGGCTTAGGGAAGCCTTTGTACCTTGAAGTCTCCAGAAAGTGAATGGAAGCAACTGGAGTTGTAAGAACATGATAGATGGAGGATGGTATTGAAGCTATGTGTGGCCTAAACCTCGAGAAAGGAGGTTTTATTTGTATGTCTTTTGTTTATTTGAGGAACATAGAAAATATGGTAAGGAAATCATTGTGAGAGGTAGTTAAATGCTATCTTCTATCTATCTCTCCTTGTTTTCAGAGTCATGGTATATGGGAGAGGGCTGCATAGTCAATAATATTATTAAGAGGAAAATCAAGTGTTTTTTAGGGCAAAAAGTTAGAGAGTATTCTCTGAAAAATTTGAGAAAGGTTGTTTATTAAATAGCAGAATGGTTTCAAAGAGCACAGAGGAAAGAAGGGAGGGAAGGAATAAGTAGTGGGAGGAACCAAGGTAAGAAAACAGCAGGAATAGAATATGGGGACAGGAGACTGGTAATATTTGCATTCTGTCTGGACCAGAATTTCAGTGATAAGCTTACTTGAAATGAGTGGCCTCAAATATACTAATTTTATCAAGTAATTTTAATGTCGGAACTATCTAAGGGTCCCAGCTCATACCTGGTTTAGTCATAGAGATGAATTTAGAACTGCCATAGGGTTTGAGAAGGGCATCATATCTAAAAATGTTGTTTTGTGACTTTAACAAATTATAGCACACCTTGGTAAAGAATTCTCAGGTTGTTGTTCACCCCCCCCCTTACATCCTTTGAAATTGTCCCCAAATTCTTGGGTATTCTGTTCTTTTTTTTTCTCTATTCACATTTTAGTTTGGGCAGTTTCTAATGACCTACCTTAAAGCTCACTGATTTGTTCCTCAACACAGCATGTGCAGCCTACTGATGAACCCATCAATGAAGGCACCCTTCATTTCTGTTACAATGTTTTGGTTTCTATACTTTCCTTTTGATCTTCCTTAGAATTTTTATCTCTCTGCTTATATTACTCATCTGTTCTTGCATGTTGTCCATTTTTTCCATTAGAGTGCTCAACATATTTAATCATAGTTACTTGAAATACCTGGTCTGATATTCCAAAATCTCTGCCATTTCTGAGTCAGGTCCTATTTCTTGCTTTGTCTTTTCAGACTGTTTTTTGCCTTCTAACACGCCTTGTAATTTTTTGTTGAACACTGGACATGATGTACTAAGTAAAAATACTGAGGTAAATAAATATGCCTTTGGTGTGAGGTTTTATTTGGCTAGAAGTTAGGCTCTATTACAGTTAGCTATAACTGTGGTGTCAGACGCTAAAATTGTCTCTGGTGCCCTTGTTTTTTCTCCTATGTTGTCTTTTGGTTTCCCTTAAGATTCCTTAAACGGGGTCATAGGCTTGTTTGCATTCTTTCCTCTGTAATTTATACAAGAGCCCTATTTATGTAGTGGTAATATGTGGAGGGAAGAGATTTCATTATAATAACCCTATGATTAGGTCTCGGTCTTTTAGTGAGCCTCTTTCCTTAGGCCAGGGGTGGGGAACCTTATTTCTGCCAAGGGCAATTTGGATATTTATAACATCTTTCGCAGGCCATACAAAATTATCAACTTAAAAATTAGCCTGCTATATTTGGTCAAACATTTAATTTAATTTATTGAATTTAGAATCCTGCCAGTGGTTACCTTGGCAGGGCCAGACCAAATGATTTCTTGGGCCTTATATGGCCTGCAGCGGGACTTTCCCCACCCCTGCCTTAGGCTATTACTGTTGCAAGTGCTTCTCAGCATTTTCCCCCTCCTTAGGTGAAACAGAAAGGCTAGAAGGGGCCTGGAGTTGGGTATTTCCCTTGTTACAGGCTGGTTAGGCTTTGATAAAATCAAGTCAGGCTCTGGTAATTTAGTTTCCCTTGAGGTCAGCCTATTGTTATGGAGACCAGAGGGCTTTGGGGCTTTAAAAATCGTCACTTTTTCCCTCCCTCTGCCATAAATATGAGGGCAAATTTTGTTCCATCATCATCCTGAGAGCCTGGTGGTCTCCTAGAAGTAAAATTTAGGGGCCTTCCCTAAGGCTGGGCCCCAGGAGTTTTTAATCTCCAAAGTGAGTCCATGTTTGTTTGGCTTTTAGCAGTTTGCCAATTACAGTTTATTTTTTCTTACCAGTTCCTGGTTCCAGAGGCTTCTGCTCCCCATAATCTCTGATTCTCTGTGTTCACCTGAATCTACAGTTTTCAGGATGGTGGTTTACCTTGTAAACTCATTTCTCTGATGGGTTGAAGAAGAGTTGTTGATTTTCAGTTTGTTCAGCTCTTTTTATGTGAGATGGTAGTGACTTCTAAACTCTTTTACATGTTGGATAAGAAAAATCTCTTTCTAAAAAAGTGTTCAAATACAAATATATGATAAAAACAGCTAATCTAGAGCTTTAGGCAACAAATGATTACACTGAGAATGAAAATTTAAATCATTAGCTTTTATTATTATTATTTAATTTATCTTTATTGTTGAAAGTATTACAGATGTCCCTTCCCCCCCCCCCCCATTGACCCTCTTCGCCCCCTTCCCAGGCCTTCCCCACACTATTGTCTGTCCATGGGCTATGCATATATGCATATGAGTTCATTGGTGAATCTCCTCCTTGCCCCCCCCCCCCAAATATGACAGCCTGTTGCATGCTTCAATGTCTTTGGATCTTTTTTGTTCATCAATTAATTTTGTTCATTAGATTCCACATACAAGTGATATCATGTGATACTTGTCTTTCTCTGATTGGCTTATTTCACATAGCATGATACTGTCTAGGTCCTTCCATTCTGTCTCAAAGGGTAAGAGATCATTCTTTTTTATAGCTGCATAGTATTCTGTTGCATAAATGTACCACAGTTTTTTAATCTATTTATCTACTGATGGATACAAACATTACTTTTTTAAAAACAGGCTTATTGAGATGTAATTCACATACCATACCATTCATTCATTTAAGTTTTACAATTCACTGAGTTGTACAAACATCACTGCACTCTAGGGAAACCCTGTACCTGTTAGCAGTCACTGCCCACTCCATACCTCCCTGAGCACACTCAGCCTTAGGCAACACTAATCCACTCTGCTTATAAATTTGCTTATTCTGGACATTTTTGTATAAATGAAATCATAAAATATGTGATCTTTTGTGTCTGGCGTCTTTCACTGAGTATGTTTTTAAGATTTATCCATGTTATAGTATGCATCAGTGCTCATTCCTTTTTATTGCCAGATTATAGCCCATTGTGTGGATATGTCATGTTTTGTTTATCCATTCATTATCTGATGGACATTTGGGTCATTTCTACTTTTTGGCTGTTATGAATAATGCTGCTATGAACATTTATGTACATGTTTTTGTGTGTATGTATATTTTCTTTTTGGTATATATTTAGGAGTGGAATTGCTGGTTCATGCTAACAATGTTTGACATTTTGAAGAACTGTTAAAGTTTTCCAAAGAGTATGTACCATATTACATTCTCACCAGCATTATAAGGGTTCCAGTTTCTTCACATCCTCAACAACACTTGTTATTTTTTTGTCTTTTTTTATTATAGCCATTCTGGTAGGTGTGAAGTGATATCTTGTGGGGTTTTTTTGTTGTTGTTTTTTTGTTTTTAAATATATCTTTATTGATTTCAGAGAGAGGAAAGGAGAGGGAGAGAGATAGAAACATCAATGATGAGAGAGTCATCGATCGAGCCCGCAACCCCGGCATGTGCCCTGACCAGGAATCGAACCCTGATCGCCTAGATCCTAGGTCGACGCTCAACTGCTGAGCCACGCCCGGCCGGGCTCATTTTATTATTAAGTTTAAGAGTTCTTTATATATTCTGGATACAAGTTCCTTATCAGATAAATTATTTGCAAAATTTTCTTCCACTCTGTGGGTTGTTCACTTACTTGGTGGTATTGATTACAACAGTTTTTAATTTTGATGAAGTGCAATTTTTCTATTTTCTTCTTTTAAAAAAATTTAATATTTTACATAGTGGTAAAATACACATAAAATTTACTATCTTAACCATTTTTAAGAATACATTCAATATTAAATACATTCACATTGTTGTGCAAATATCACCGACATCCATCTTTCACCTTCTAAAACTGAAACTCTGTACCTATTAAATAGTAACTCCCATTCTTTCCTATCCCCAGTCAACTACTACAGTAAACCTCAATTTTGTAGACCTTGATTTAATGGACTTCGGATTTAACAAACAAAATTTCCTGACCACCTGTCATATGTGAAAGTTAACACCCTGTTAATTTTAAAATGCTTTTAACCAGGATTTGCTTATAATTAAGCTAACAGGTTATTTTTTTTATTATTGATTCACTGTTATTTTTAACAAATTTTAGCGAATAGGTCATGTTGGAAAAAGCATTGTAGTAATTTCACTGACATAAATATTACATATCTGCAGCTATAGACTGTGTATTTAAAACCAAGACTCACCACTTGTAAACAATGTTGAGCGAATGATTAGCACATGATCACACTGCATCGCACGGTGATTGGTTCTGTTGTTGCCTGGCATGACTTTTTGCAACAGTTTTAATGCCTGCTGGTGGTGTTCTGACGATGTTCCATGTTCTGATGTGCCTGTTGTTCCGATGTGCGCTGAGCCATGCCCCAGCTGTGTGCATATGTTTATTTGTGGTGACTGGTAAATGCATGCCTTTACTAGACCTATTCAGTAGAAATTTAAAAGTATCGTAATAAATATAGAAAACTGTGAAATTAAACTTTTCATACATACTTCATTTTAATTACACAAATGTGTCTACATAAGTAAAAACAGGCAACCTAACTAATTTGTCAACTTTTTAACATATGCATTCAGAAAACCTACTTTTTTATATAACGGATTTTCGGCTTTAACAGACACCCCTTCGCCTGAATTAGTCCATTATATTGAAGTTTTACTCTATTTTACTTTTTGTTTCTCTATGATCTCTGACAACTCTACCTACCTCATATAAGTGGAATCCTACAGTATTTGTCTTTGGTGACTGGCTTATTTGACTTACAATAATGTCTTCAAGGTTTATCTATGTTGTAGCAGGTGTCAGATTGCATTGAAACTGTAGATTAGTTTTGCCATCTTAATAATAAATATTTTGTCTATAAACAGGGAATGTCTTTTCATATATTTAGTTGTTCTGTTACCAGAGAGCCGCCCAAGTCAGAGAGGGCTCTAGACTCTCCCCGCCTCGTATCTTGTGAGCTCCAGAGAAAGAATTTAGATGAGTGGCAGAAAGCAGTGTTGAAGTAAAGCAAGTGAATTTATTAAAGATACACTTGGCATAAAGCACAAGTCGCAGCTCAGCTAGTCTGAGCACCCCACCCATTGGGGTTTTGAGGGTTTTACATCTTTTTGTTGCAAGCTTCAAGGTTTCTCTCCCCTGGTATCAGGATTAGCATACCGGGTTTCAAGTTCCCCCTTGTCATTGCAGTTTAACTGTTGATTATCTTGTCCTGGGAGGTTTCAGGACTGCTTCGGTGTGATAATAACCTCTCTCTCCTGCCTTAGTATCTATCTATCCTGCCTAACAGTTTTTTATTTCTTTTAACAGTATTTTTTAGTTTTCAGTGTATAAATCTTGCACTTTGTTAATTCTAAATATTTTAATCTTTTGGTGTTATTGTAAAATGAATTGTTTTTTAAATTTCACTTTTGGAATATTCACTGTCATTGTGTAGAAATACACTGTATTTCTTTTGTATGTTAATTTCGTAGCCTACAACATTACTTAACTACTTGTTTAGTATTTCTAATTTTGTGTGGATTTCTTATCATTTTTCTACACAAGACCACGTCATCTGCAAATAGAGATAGTCTTTCTTTTTCGTTTCCAGTATGGATGCCTTTTACATATTTCATTCCCCAGTTGCCCCAATTAGAGTTTCCAGTACAGTGTTGCATAGAAGTGGCAAGAGCAAATACCTTTTATCTTGTCCTGGTCTTTGTGGGAAGGTATCATGTCTTTTAACATTAAGTATGATGTTAGCCATGGGATTTTTATAGATGCTGTTTATCAGGTTGAGGAAGCTCCCTTTTATTTGGAGTTTTTAGAGCATATTTATCATGTAAAGGTGTTAGATTTTGTCAAATGTTTTTCTGCATCTTCTATGATGACCTGATGGTTTTTGTCCTGTATTCTAATCATATGCTGCATCATTAATAACTTTTCATATGTTGAGCCAACCTTGAGTTCTTGGTTGTATATGTGACTTGGTTATGGTGTATAATCCTTTTTGGATGTTGCTGGATTACTTTTGCTAGTAATTTTTTTGAGGTGTTTTTGGTTTATAGTTATAATAGATGCCTTGTAATTTGTTGTTGTTGGGTTTTGGGCGCAGGGTAATACTAGTGCCTTAGGTTGAGTTGGGAAGTATTCTCTCCTCTTCTAGTTTTTGGAAGAGTTTGTAAAAGATTGGTATTAGCTTTATTAATGTCATTTGTTTATCTGCTATATGTCTATGAGAATTTATATGTTTCATGAATCAGTTTTCATAATTTGTATCTTTCATGGAATTTGTCTATTCCAGATAGGTTATTTAATTTGTTGGCATATAACTGTTTGTGGTATTACCATATAATCCTTTTTATTTTGTAAGGCTGGTAGTAGTTCTCTCTCTTTCATTACTACTTTTAGTGATTGGAGAGTGTTCTCTCTGGGGGTTTTTTTTGGTGTTTTTTTGTGTGAGTCTAGCTAACTTTTGTCAGTTTTTTTGTTGATCTTTTCAAAGAAATGAAGTTTAGTTTCTTTACTTTTTCTAATTTTCCCCTCTACCTTTTAAATCTCTATTTCACTTATTTCCATTTTCGTCTTTATTATTTCCATGCTTGCACTTTAGTTTTAGTTTGAGCTTTTTACTGTTTCTTAAGGTGAAAGGTTAAGTTACTGACTTGAGTTCTTTCTTTTTAATACAAGTGTTTACATAGATAAATTTCTAAGCACTGCTTTAGCTGCATGCCTTGATTTGTTGTCCTTTTGTTTTAATTCACCTAAAATAATGCCAAATTTCCATTGTAATATTTTGTTCTTGTTGACACCTCGGTTATCTGGGAGTGTGTGTTTAATTTCACATAATTATGAATTTCCTTTTGTTATTGAGATCTCATTTCATTTATTTTGGAGAACATATACTTTGTGTGTTTTCAGTTTTTAAGTTTTATTGGGGCTTTTTTTATGTCCTAGCATATAGTTAATCCTATAGAATGTACAGTTTGCACTTGAGAAGAATGTGCATTCTGCTGTTGTTAGGTGGTGTGTTCTATACATACATATCTGTTAGTTCTAGTTGATTTATAGTGTTCCAGTCTTCTGTATCTTTGTTGATCCTCTGCCTGGTTGTTTTCTCCATTTTTGAAAGTGAGGTGTTGAAGTCTCCAATTATTATTGTCTGTTTCTCCCTTCTTTTCTACCAGATTTACTTAATACATTTTGAGATATGATATTAAATGCATTTATGTTTATGTATTATAATTTATAATGTTACATTCCTGATGAATTAAGTTTTTTTTTTTTTTTTTGGTTATAAATTTACCTTTAATTCTAGTAACATTTTTTATCTTAAAGTTTTATTTTGTCTTTTATTAGTGTATTTGCTCTAGCTCTTATGGTTGCTGTTTGTATGACATATCTTTTTGTATCCCTTTATTTTCAACCTAATTATATTTTTGAATCTGAAGTGCATCTTTTGTAAATAGTTGGAATTTTTTTCAATGCAGACTGATAATCTCCTTTTTATGTGATTGTTTAACCCATTCACATTTAATGTCATTACTGATGAAGACTGGGTTTACATTTTCTGGTGTACTTTTTGTTTTCCATAGGTTTTATATCTTTTTTGTTCTTCTGTTCCTACTTTAATGCTTTTTATTGAATTAAGTTAATATTTTCTAGTGTGACATTTTAAGTTGTTTAATGCTATATCAGTATTACTTATTATTTATTTATTTTTCTAAACCCTCACCTAGGACATGTTCATTGACTTAGAGGGAGGGGAGAGAGAGAGAGACATTGACTTGTAGTTCCATTTATTTATGCATTCATTTGTTGCATCTTGTATGTGCCATGATCAGAGATCAAACCCACAATCTTGGCGTATTGGGATGATGCTCTAACCACTGAACTAGCTGACTAGGGTTGAGATTTTTCTTATTTCTTGAATTTGGTCTGTAATGCTATCAGTTTTCCTCTTAGGACTGCTTTTGCTGTGTTCCATAGATTTTGGGTTGTTGTGTTTTCATTTTCATTTGTTTCAAGGTATCTTTTGATTTCTTCCTTGATCTCATTGTGAACCCATTCATTGTTTAGTAACATGTTATTTAGCCTACATGTCTTTGTGCAATTTTCAGGATTTTTTCCCCTGTGATTGATTTCTTGTTTCATACCATTATGGTCAAAGAAGATGCTTGATATCATTTCAGTCTTTTTAAATTATTGAGTCTTGTTTTGTTTCCTAACATGGGGTCTATCCTAGAAAATGTTCCACATACGCTTGCAAAGAATGTATCTTCTGCTTGTTTCGGGTGAAATGCTTTGAAAATATCAATTAAATTCCATCTTATCTAGTGTGTCACTTAAGACCATTGTTTACTTGTTGAATTTCTGTCTGAAAGATCTATCCACTGATTTCAGTTTGCTATTAAAATCCCCTACTATGACTGTATTACTGTCGATATCTTTCTTTATGTCCATCAAGACTTGCTTTATATATTTAGGTGCTTCTGTGTTGGGTGCATAAATGTTTACAAGTGTTATATCCTCTTTTTGGATTGCTCCCTTTACTATTATGTAGTGCTTGGTTTCTTCTGTTTTTTTGGTTTTCTTTTTTTTTTGTTTTCTTACTATATAGCCTTTGTTTTAAAGTCTGTTTTGTCTAATATAAGTATTGCTACCCCAGCTTTTTTTCCCATTTACATTTGCATGAAATATCTTTTTGCCATCTCTTTACTTTTAGTCTATGTGTGTCTTTCATTCTGAGGTGGGTTTCTTTTAGACAATATATATATGGGTTGTGGTTTCTAGTCCATTCAGCTACCCTATGTATTTTAATTGAAGCATTTAAGCCATTTCCATTTAAAGTGATTATTGATAGGTTCGTATTTATTGTAATTTTATTCTTTATAAGTATGCTCCTCTTTTCTTCTTACAGAAGACCCTTTAACATTTTTTGTAATACTGGTTTGGTGGTAATGCACTTCTTTGCCTTTTTCTTTTCTGGGAAGCTCTTTATTTTTCCCTCAATTTTAAATGATAGTCTTGCTGGGGAAAATAGTCTTGGTTGTAGGTCCTTGTTTTTCATCATTTTGAATATTTCATGACGATCCCTTCTGGCCTGAAGTGTTTTTATTGAGAAAGCTTGACAGTATGGGAGCTTTCTTGCAGACAACTAACAGTCTTTCACTTCCTACTTTTAAGATTCTCTTTTTGTCTTTAACCTTTCCCATTTTAATTATGATGTGTCTTGGTGTGTATCTCTTTAGGCTCATGCTGTTTGGTACTCTTTGTGCTCCCCAGACTTGTGTGTCTTTTCCTTTTACCAGGTTAGGGAAGTTTTTAGCCATTAATTTTTCACATAGGGTTTCTATTCCTTGCTCTCTGTCCCTCCCTTTGATACCCCTGTGATACAGATGTTGTCATGCTTCATGTCGTCCCAAAGGTCCTTTAAATTATCCTCATTTTTTACAATTCTTTTTTCTGCTCTCATTGGGTATTTTTTGTTACCTTGTCTTCCAAAATTGCTGATTTGATCCTCTGCTTCATCCAATGTACTGTTTATTCCTTTTAGTGTATTCTTCAATTCAGATATTGTCGTCTTTTTAAAAAAATATATATCTTCATTGATTTTAGAGAGAGGAAGGGAGAGGAGGGAGAGAGAGATGGAAACATCAATGATGAGAATCATTGATTGACTGCCTCCAGCACGCCCTCCACTGGGGATTGAGCCCGCAACCCGGGCATGTGCCCTGACCTGGAATCAAACCACGATCTGGATCCTAGGTTGATGCTCAACTACTGAGCCACACTGGCTGGGCTGTTCTTTTTTTTTTTATGGTTTCTATGTCCTTTTTCATGATGTTGAAATTCTCACTAAGTTTCTTGACATTCTCACTAAGTTCCTTGAGTATCCTTATAACCATTTTTTTTTTTTTAACTCTGTATCTGGTAAATTGCTTGCCTTTATTTCATTTAGCTCTTTTTCTGGAGATTTCTCCTATCTTTCATTTGGGGCATATTTCTTTTTCTCCTCTTTTTTGGCTGCATCTTTGTGTTTGTGTCTGTGTAGTAGCTAGATCTTCTATGTCTTTCAGTCCTGGTAGGGTGGCTTTATGATGTAGTAGGTATATTGTGGGACCTAATGGTCCATTCTCCTTGATCACCTGAGTTAGGTGTTCCAAGAATGTCCCTGTGTGGGTTATGTGAGCTCTCCTGTGGTAATTGAGTTTTGATGGTTATTGGCCTGTTTGCATGTGGGGTCAACCCTTAGGCTGGCTGACTGAGGATCAACCCAGACCATAGTGTAGGAGCTGCTGTGCCGGTGCTGACCACATGGAGCGGAATTTGCCTCAGCAGGATCTGGTGCCTGCCAAGATCTCCCTTTGGATATGCCTCTTGTGACACTAATTGGATCCTGCTCTGATGTTGTCTGAAGCTGGCCACTGGTTGTGTCTATTCTGGGACCTCTTGGGAAGGACTCTGGGGCAGACCATTGTTAGATGCTGCTTGTGACTGGCCCTGGGCAAACTGTTTGGAGTTACAAAGCGATCCACAGTTTGTTTGTTTGTGACTGCCTCTGCTGGGCCTTAGTGTCCTTGGGAAAGACCAAGCTGTGCACCAAGGCTGGCCTTCAACCAGCATCAAGCCTGAGAGCATGTCAGCAAAAAGCCCAAGACACTCTGAGATCCATTTTCACCTACCTTTCCCTGCTGGCCTGCTGTTAGGCTCAGTGACTGAAAGAGCCTCTGGCAATACTCAGGTTCCTTGAGGTAGGTTCTCTGTGAGTCACCAGGTAGGGGTGAGTGGTGTTTACCAGATTGATACAGGCTCAATCTGCCATTGATGGGTCTGAAGCCACTCAACAAAAGTTCCAGGATATACTAAGTATACCTTCCCCTTTCCGAGTGCCCGAAGATTTTTTTTTGTGGGGAAGGGGTCTCAGGAAATCATCAGAGTGAGGCTGGCAGAATTTATCATGCCCAAACAGACCAAGATTTTGCCATGTGAACGGAAGGCTGTGCATCAGTCGGGTGTGTGTGACAGAAAAATGGTCCCTGCCCTAGAACCACGCAACTCAGCCTGTCCCAGATTCTGACAGGAGCCGTAGCTCACTAGGGGGGCCACCAGGAGTCAGGAGGGTGGGGCTAGTAGATCTCCTGTGAGAGGAACATGCTGGTCAGGTTCACAGGAATGTTAGAGGAATGGTCTCTGTCCCAAAGCCATACAGCTCAGTCACTGATACCCCCTGAGTCTGCCTAGACCTCTATACCCGGTGAGGCAGCTGACTCAACAGGGTGCAAGCTGGACAGGGTAGAGAGACAGGGAGTCCATTGAGTGTGGCTATTGCATTTTCCCACACTGGTACCATATAAAGGAGAGTGCTCCACCAAAGAAAGATGGCATCTATGGTGTGGGAAAGGGACTCAGTACAGGGATCTTGGCAGCTGTCCCTTCAGCTCTTTCCTAGAGTCACAACCATATTCTCTCCTCACACAACTCTAGTCCCCTCCGCCCTCCCTTGACTGGAACCCAGGGTGAATGGCTGTGAACAAGACTGTGTGCTGGCACTTGAAGAGGGTGTCTATGTCTCTGGCAGATTCCTGTCTCCCTGGCGGACAGAATCCCAGCTGATTTTCATAGTCATATGTTATATAGGTGCCTCTTCCCAGTTCTGGTGCTCTGGGGTGTTATGCTTGGTGTGGGGTCTGAACCCCATACTCCTGAGGGGAGCCTTTGCTGCTGAGATATCCCTCCAGAATCTCAGCCACCTCTGGTGGGAGTGGGGCCAGCCCTTTTCCTGTCTTTGTTCTTCCTACCAGTCTCGATGTAGCTTCTGTAAATCCTTGGTTATAAGACTTCTCTTCAGGAGTCTTCAGTTGGCTATTCAGGTTGATTTTTCTATATTTTAGTTGTAATTTCAGTTTGGTCCTGGGAGGAGGTGAGTGTACCTTCTACCTACTCTGCCTTTATCTTGGATTTTCTCTCCGCTTTTCTTTCTGATTTTCATTGAGTCCTGTCTCTTTTTTTCTTGGTGAGTCTCGCCAAAGGTTTGTCAATATAGTTTATCTTTTAAAAAATCGTATCTTAGTTTCATTGACCTTTTCAGTCTTTATTTGGCATTTATTTCTGCTCTGATCTTTCCTTCCTTCTGGTAACTTCGGGCTTTGTTTATCCTTTTTCTATTTCTTTGAGATGTAAAGTTATGTTATTTGAGACTTTCCTTGTTTCTTGATATAGGCATTTGTCCCTATAAACTTCACATAAGTTTTGGAATGTTTTATTTCCATTTTCAGTTGTCTTGAGGTATTTTTTGTTTCTCTTTTTATTTATTTTTTGACCCATTGGTTGGTCAGTTTATTAATCTGTTTTGATTTATTAATTTCTTGAGCTTTTTTTTCTCAAAAATTTTCATAACCCATATCCTTCTAAAGTTGCAATGCACTGTACATTCTTCCCTTTTCTTTTAGTTTTCTTGAAGTTAATACTTGATATTTCTACCTTTTTACTTTATAATTCAGTCCTTACTGTATTTTCAGCTCCTTATTTGAAGCTCACCAGTGGATTTAGAATGACAGTTATAGTGAAAAGAGTTCAGAATTTTCAGTTATAATTAGAAAGCTAAACTGTCTGTTTTTGTCATTTACTCACTGTACAACTCTAGGAAAATAGAAGTTTGTTACTCAAAATGTGGTCTAAGGACCAATAGTATTGGGTATTACCCAGGAGCTTGTTAGAAATGCAGAATTTGATATCCCACCCCAGACCTACTGAATTAGTCAAAGAAGGTCTTTACATTGACCAGCACTTGCTATATCATTACCTTTGAAATTTAATTTTCCTGTCTGTAAAGTATAGCTAATTTTTGCTGAATATGTCAATCATTTTGCTACCATATGTTTTACCAATTTACTTATTGTCTGTTTCTTTTTGATAGAATGTAAGCTTTGTGAGACAGAATGAGATTGTAAGCTTTGTCTGTTTATTTATTGCTACTATATTCTGCATCTAGAACAGTGACTGGCCTATAGTATGCAATTTATTTTTTTGAGTGAACAAATGATTGAACTCATTACTTGTCAAATCTTGCCATTTCTATTACAGTTATTTACATCCCATTGCTATTTAGAACTATTTTTATTTAGAATTACTGTATTTGACAGTACAAATATACCACATTTCCATTGTTGCAGAAAGTTCGGTGAGACAGTACTGCTTACACTTTTGTATTCCCTTTTCAATTTAGAACCTGTATTTCTGCAATACAGTTCTGATCATATCTGTCAATAATTTCCTATGCCATATAGAGTTACGTTTAAACTTCTTAGTGTAACCTTTAGAGGGTTTACAGTTTCATATTGTTAAAAGGAAATATCTTGCCCTAGCCGCCGGTTTGGCTCAGTGGTTAGAGCTTTGGCTCAAGGACTGAAGAGTCCCGGGTTCAGTTTCATCCAAGGTTACGTACCTTGGTTGCAGGCTTGATCCCTGGCCCCCGGTCAGGACTCGTGCAGGAGGCAATCAATCGATGTATCTCTCTCTCTCTCCCCCGCCCCTTCCACTCTCTCTGAAAAGTGATGGAAAAAATATCCTCGGGTGATAATGTAAAAAAACCTAACATATCTTACTATGGCTACACTTATTAGCAGAGTCAGTTAAACCCACTGAATGCATAGTATCCATCTGGGCCATATTGCATTGCCCTTGTAGGATGTGGGAGAGAGGGGAAATGCATGAAAATAAGCTGATGATCCTTTGCTATGCCATGGAATAATGTATTTTGTCTCAATTGAGGAGTATCAAAACTTCTGCTAGCATACATGACACAGTAACAGGCTAACTTGTTAGCTTATAAGTAGTGTGAAATCAAATCCCAGAGTAGACAGCCTTTTCACAGCACATTGAAAATTCTTTAAAAATCACCTAAAGGTCTGCATAATATTTCATCAAATTGCTATACTGCTATCTTTAATCTATAGTTCTGTTGTTGAGTATTTAACTTATTTTCACATTAGATTGCTGCTTTAAATGGCTTTGTAATAAATATCTTTGAGTGTAAATATTTGTGTCCTTTGATGACTGTTTCCTTAGGATTCCTTTCTAGAGTGTAAATTCCCAAGGAAGGAAAGAAAGCTTGCTTTCTTTTAGTGCATAAAAGAAATATTTTTTCTTTTATACCAATGCTTAAACCCCCCCCACTAGTGGAATCTCATTCTCTGATGGGGGCCTAGGAATCAGTATTTTAAAAAAATCCTCACCCAAGGACATGTTTTTATTGCTTTAAGAGAGAGAGAGGAAGAGGGAGGAGCGGGAAGAGAGAGAGAGAAAGACATCCATCGATTGCCTCTCATATGCACCCTGACCAGTGATTGAACCTGCAACCTGGGTATGTGCCCTGATAGGGAGTCGAACCTGAGAAACCTGAGACCTTTTGGTGTATGGGACGGTGCTCCAACCAACTGAGCCACACCAGCCAGGGCAAGAAGTATTTTTCAATTCAAAAAATATATACTATTAACAAATTTATCTTTCTTTAGGAGATATTTCTAAAGGAGTCATAAGTAAAATTACTCAATCCAATTTGAAAGCCGACATCACTACCACTTCTGGAGAATCAGACATTGGATCTCATTTACCCTTGTCTTCTGAGGACTTTTCTCACTTGGCTGTAAGGTCTTCTGTGGAGAATACTGTTGGTCTGCATATTGAGTCTCTCAACCAACAGATATTGGCAAATGGTCATGTAACTGAAGAGACACTAAAAGTTTTAGACTCTGCTGAACCAGCTGATGAGAAGACTGGGATATCAACATTACCCTTTAGTTCCTACTCACTAAGAGAGAAGCCAAATAATTTCTTCCCACAGGTGTTGAGAGAAAGTCATCTAACTGAAGAGTCTCTAAGAGTTTCAGCGGTTCCTGAACCTGCTGACCAGAAGACCAACATATCTACAGTCCCTCCAAGTTCTTTCTTTCTTGGAGAGAAGCACAGTATTTTCTACCAACAGGCATTGCCAGATACTAATCAAACTGAAGAGGCTCCAAAAATTTCAGCTGTTCTTGGACCTGCTGACCAGAAGAGTGAGAAAACAACAGTACTTTCTAGTTCCTATTCACAAAGAGAAAAGCACGTTTTCTCTCAGCCACCACTGCCAGACAGTCATCTAACTGAACAGGCGCTGAAAGTTTCATTTGTTCCTGGACCAGCTGATCAATCAGCTGCGACACCAACAGTATCCTCTACTTTATACTCACATGGAGAGAAGCCCCATATTTCCTATCAACAGATATTGCCAGAAAGTCATCTAACTGAACAGAGTCTGAAAGTTTCTGCTGCTACTGGATCCACAGAGCAGAAAACGGGCATACCAATAGTGTCCTCTACTTACTCACATAGAGAGAAGCCCAGTATTTTCTACCAGCAAGAATTGCCAGAGGGTCATCTAACTGTACAGTCTCAACAAGCTGCAGCTGCTTTTGGATTTGCTGACCAGAAGACTGGGATACCAACAGGAACCTCTACTTCTTACTCACATGGAGAGAAGCCCAGTATTTTCTACCAGCAAGAATTGCCAGAGAGTCATCTAACTGAACAGTCTCAGCAAGTTGTAGCTGTCTCTGGATTCACTGACCAGAAGAGTGGGTTACCAACAGGAACCTCTACTTCTTACTCACGTGGAGAGAAGCCCCATATTTTTTATCAACAGACATTGCCAGAAAGTCATTTAACTGAAAAGGTTCTGAAAGTTTCTGCTACTCCTGGATCCACTGAGCAGAAAACAAGCATACCAATTGTATCCTCTACTTACTCACATAGAGAGAAGCCTCATATTTTCTACCAGCAACAGTTGCCAGAGAGTCATCTAACTGAACAGTCTCAACAAGCTGTAGCTGTTTCTGGGTTTGCTGACCAGAAGACTGGAATACCGACAGGAACCTCTACTTCTTACTCACGTGGAGAGAAGCCCAGTATTTTCTACCAGCAAGAATTGCCGGAGAGTCATCTAACTGAACAGTCTCAGCAAGTTGCAGCTGTCTCTGGATTCACTGACCAGAAGAGTGGGATACCAACAGGAACCTCTACTTCTTACTCACGTGGAGAGAAGCCCCATATTTTTTATCAACCAATATTGCCAGAGAGTCATCTAACTGAACAGTCTCAGCAAGTTGTAGCCGTCCCTGGATTCACTGACCAGAAGAGTGGGATACCAACAGGGACCTCTACTACTTACTCACGTGGAGAGAAGCCCCATATTTTTTATCAACAGATATTGCCAGAGAGTCATCTAACTGAACAGTCTCAACAAGTTGTAGCTGTTTCTGGATTCACTGACCAGAAGAGTGGGATACCAACAGGAACCTCTACTTCTTACTCACGTGGAGAGAAGCCCCATATTTTTTATCAACAGACATTGCCAGAAAGTCATTTAACTGAACAGGCTCTGAAAGTTTCAGCTGCTCCTGGACTTGTTGACCAGAAGAGTGGGATACCTACAGTAACCTCTACTTCTTACTTACATAGAGAGAAGCCCAATATTATCTACCAACAGGAGTTGCCAGTTAGTCATTTAACTAAAGAGGCTCAGAAAGTTCCAGCTATCCCTGGACTAGCTCAGCAGAAGACTGGGATACCAATAGCACCCCCTGCTTCCTACTCACCTAGAGAGAAGACCAGTTTTTTCTATCAGCAGGAGTTGCCAGATAGTCATCTAACTGAACAAGCTCTGAAAGTTTCAGCTGCTCCTGGACTTGCTGACCAGAAGAGTGGGATACCTACAGTAACCTCTACTTCTTACTTACATAGAGAGAAGCCCAATATTATCTACCAACAGGAGTTGCCAGTTAGCCAATTAACTATAGAGGCTCAGAAAGTTCCAGCTATCCCTGGACTAGCTCAGCAGAAGACTGGGATACCAATAGCACCCCCTACTTCCCACTCACCTACAGGGAAGACCAGTTTTTTCTATCAGCAGGAGTTGCCAGACAGTCATCTAACTGAACAGGCTCAGAGAATTTCATTTCTTTCTGGACCAGCTGACCAGAACACTGGGATACAAACAGTACTATCTAGTGCCTACCCACATGGAGAAAAACCCATTGTTTATTACCAGCAGGAGTTTCCAGATAGTCATCTAACTGAAGAGGCTCTAAAAGTTTCATCTGTTCTGGAACCAGCTAAGCAGAACACTGGGATACCATCAGGATCCTCTGGGGCCTACTCATTTGAAGAGAAGCCCAATATTTTTTACCAACAGGGATTGCCAGACAATCATTTAACTGAACAGGCTCAGAAAGTTTTAATTCTTCCTGAACCAACTGAACAGAAGACTGGGATACCAATAGTAACCTCTACTTCTTACTCACATAGAGAGAAGCCCTTTATTTCCTACCCACAGGGCTTGCCAGACAGTCATTTACCTGAAGAGGCTCTAAAAGTTATAGCTGTTCCTGGGCTAGCTGAACAGAAGACTGGGTTGCCATCAGAACCTTCTAGTTCCTACTCACATAGAGAGAAGCCCATTATTTTTTATCCACAGGCCTTACCAAACACTCACCTCACTGAAGAGGCCCTGAAAGTTTCTATCATTTCTGGACCAGCTGACCAGAAGACTGGGATACCAACATTACCTTCTACTTCCTATCCACCTAGAGAGAAGCATATTATTATCTCATCACAGGCCTTGCCAGATAGTCACCTACTTGAAGAGGCTCTAAAAGTTTCAACTGTTTCTGAACTAGCTGACCAGAAAACTGCGTTGCCATCAGAACCTCCTACTTCCTACTCACATAGAGAAAAGCCCATTCTTTTCTACCAAGAGTTGCCAGATAGTCATCTAACTGAAGAGGGTCTGAAAGTCTCAGCTGTTCCTGGAACAGGTGATCAGAAGATTGGGATACCAACAGTACCTCCAAGCTCCTACTCACTTGGAGGGAAGTCCATTATTTTTTACCCACAGGCCTCACCAGATAGACATCTCACAGAAGAGGCTCTGAATGTTTCAGCTTCTCCTGGACCAGTTGACCAGAAGACTGGGTTACCTACAGTCTCCTCTCCTTCCTACTCTCATAGAGAGAAGCCCTTTATTTTCTACCCACAGTCCTTGCCAGATGGTCAGCTAACTGAAGAGGCTCTGAATGTTTCAGCTTCTCCTGGACCAGTTGACCAGAAGACTGGGTTACCTACAATCTCCTCTCCTTCCTACTCTCTTAGAGAGAAGCCCTTTATTTTCTACCCACAGTCCTTGCCAGATGGTCAGCTAACTGAAGAGGCTCTGAATGTTTCAGCTTCTCCTGGACCAGTTGACCAGAAGACTGGGTTACCTACAATCTCCTCTCCTTCCTACTCTCATAGAGAGAAGCCCTTTATTTTCTACCCACAGTCCTTGCCAGATGGTCAGCTAACTGAAGAGGCTCTGAATGTTTCAGCTTCTCCTGGACCAACTGACCAGAAGACTGGGTTACCTACAATCTCCTCTCCTTCCTACTCTCATAGAGAGAAGCCCTTTATTTTCTACCCACAGTCCTTGCCAGATGGTCAGCTAACTGAAGAGGCTCTGAATGTTTCAGCTTCTCCTGGACCAACTGACCAGAAGACTGGGTTACCTACAATCTCCTCTCCTTCCTACTCTCATAGAGAGAAGCCCTTTATTTTCTACCCACAGTCCTTGCCAGATGGTCAGCTAACTGAAGAGGCTCTGAATGTTTCAGCTTCTCCTGGACCAATTGACCAGAAGACTGAGTTACCTACAATCTCCTCTCCTTCCTACTCTCATAGAGAGAAGCCCTTTATTTTCTACCCACAGTCCTTGCCAGATGGTCAGCTAACTGAAGAGGCTCCGAATGTTTCAGCTTCTCCTGGACCAACTGACCAGAAGACTGGGTTACCTACAATCTCCTCTCCTTCCTACTCTCATAGAGAGAAGCCCTTTATTTTCTACCCACAGGCCTTGCCAGTTGATCAGCTAACTGAAGAGGCTCTGAAAGTTACAGCTGTTCCTGAGCCAGGTGACCAGAATACTGGAATAGCAGTAGTGACCTCTACTTCCTACTCGAATAAAGAGAAGCCCATTAATTTCTATCAACAGGCTGTGCCAGATAGTCGGCTAACTGTAGAGGTTCTGAAAGTTTCAGCTGTTCCTGAACCAGGTGACCAAAGTACCAGAAAATCAACATTAGCCTCTGCTTCTTACTCACATAGAGAAAAGCCTATTATTTCTTACCAACAGGAGTTGCCAGGTAGTCATCTATCTGTAGAGGCTCTGAAAGTGTTAGGTGTTCCCGGAATAGCTGACCAGAAGACTGGGATACCTACAGTAGCATCAATTTCTTATTCATATAGAGAAAAGCCCGTCATCTCTTATGAGCAAGATCTCACTAAAGAGGCCTTAAAAGTTTTAGGGGTTTCTGGACCAGATGACCAGAAAACTGGCATACCAGTAGTAACCTCTACTTCTTACTCTCCTGGAGAGAAGCCCATCATTTCTTATCAGCAGGAGTTGCCAGATCATAATGAAGATGCTTCAAAACTTTTAGTTGTTCCTGGAGCAGTTGACCAGAAGACTGGTATACAAATTGTGCCCTCTTCCTACTCACATAGAGAGGGCCCCATCTTCCCTTACCAGAAGGAATTGCCAGATATTACTGAAAACACTTTGGAAGTTTCAGCTATTCCTGGACCAACCGACCAGAAGACTGGGATACGAATAATTCCTTCAGGTCCCTACTCATACAGAGAAAAGGGCAGTATTTTTTACCAGGAGTTGCCAGATACTACTGAAGAAGCTTTAAAAGTTTTTGCTCTTCCTGGACCAGCTGACCAGAAGACTGAGATACCAGCAGGAACTTCTAGTTCTTACTCACATAAAGAGAAACCCAGGATTTCAACTGTGATTTTACCGGGTGACCAGAAGACTGAGTTACCAACCGCTCCCCTTATTTCCTATTCACATAAAGAGAAGCCCAAGAATTTAACTGTGATTGGACCAGACGACCAGCAGACTCCATTACTGACAGTTTTTCGTAATTCTTATTCTCAGAGAATAAAGCCCAGTGTTTTCTTTAAACAGCATTTGCCAGGTAGACTTCATAGTGAAGATATTTCAAAGATTTCATCTGTTCCTGAATCAACTGATATGAATTCTGGGGTACCAATACCTCTTTCTAGTTCCTCTTCACAGAGAGAGAAATCTGATATTGTCTACCCACAGGAATTGCCAGACAAACTTCTAACTGAAGATGTACTGACAGTATCAACGATTCCTGTACCAGCGGGCCAGAAAACTGTATTACCATCAGTTCCTCCTAGTTTTTTTTCACATAGGGAGAAACCAAATAAATTCTATCAACAGGATTTGCCAGATAGACGTCTAACTAAAGATGCCCTGAAGTTTTCAAGTGGTCTTGGTCAAGCTGATCAGATTACTGGGTTATCAACAGTTCACCCTGGTACTTATTCACATAGTGAGAAGCATAAACTTGTTTCAGACCATGTCCAAAGGCTAATAGATAATTTGGACTCTTCTAACTCTAGTATTATCTCAAACGATATGCCCTTAAATTCTCAAGCTGATGGTAGAGTTGTAATAAATAAAGCAGAACCTTCGGGTTTTAAAGATATTAGCTCTGAGGAATTCCAGGATACAGATAATGGTTCTAAAACTCTTAAAGAGATTCGGACACTTTTGATGGAGGCAGAAAATATAGCACTGAAACGATGCAATTTTCCTGCTCCCCTTGTACCTTTCAGAGATGTTAATGATATTTCATTTATTCAATCTAAGAAGGTTGTTTGCTTCAAAGAACCCCCTACAACTGATGAATCTAATGTTGATTTGCCTCAGAGACAGCCATTCACAGAGGAGAATCCATACAACAAGTATATTCAGAAAGATACTAGCACACAGTCAAATCTGAAATGCCAGAGAGGCATTGAAAATTGGGAGTTTATTAGTTCAACTACAGTTAGAAGTCCTCTACAGGAAGCAGAAAGCAGAGCGAGAGTGGCATTAGACGAAACCCTAAGGCAATATAAAGCAGCCAGATCTGTAATGAGATCTGAACCTGAAGGGTATAGTGGAACCCTTGGGAATAAAATTCTTATCCCTATGATGACTATCATAAAAAGTGATTCAAGTAGTGAAGCAAGTTCCTGCTCTTGGGACAGTAATTCCTTAGAGTCAGTTTCTGATGTTCTTCTAAATTTATTTCCATATGCTTCACCGAAGACAAGCATGACAGAGAGCAGAGAGGAAGAGGGTGTGTCAGAGAGTGATGATGGGGGTGGTAGTAGTGTAGATTCATTGGCTGCACATGTGAAAAACCTTCTGAAATGTGAATCCTCATTGAATCATGCTAAACAAATACTCAGAAATGCAGAGGAAGAGGAATGTCGGGTACGCGCACGAGGTAAGAACTGATTGTTATAAAGGCAGATGAAGCTTATAAACATTGCAGTTTAATAATTAAAGTTAAGTGTTTGGTGTTCTAAATTTATTTTGTAGAACTGTTAGGATGATTGCATTTTCTACTACAATCCAGAATAAGCCCATTTAATCAATAATGTAGCTAAATCATAGTATTAATAGTGCTAGTCTGAGTTTAGGGTCTTAAGTAAGTTCTGATGTCTGAAGGAGAGGAGAGTAAGGAGATGGCTTGAGTTTCCAAACTCCCAAAGCTCTCATGTTTTCCCTAATCCTCCCATTATAGTATCCTTATTTTGGAGATAGAAAACAAAACCCAGTTTACTCTGCTCTAAATCATTGTATCATAAAACTACATATACTTTTTCATCCCCTTTGCTAATAACATTCTTGGAGTAGATCTTAGGTAGACACTGGAAAAAACTAATCACAGTATTTCATACTAAAACTTGGATTAGAGGTCTGAAAGAGAATATTTGTTAATCCTTTTAATCTCTAATAGTAGAACTCCATTAAAAAAGAAAAAAATCTTTAGGACAATGTGGGGAATATATTTTGAAGGATAACTTATAAACAAGCTAGACCTACCTGGGAATCTTTCCTTGAGATCAACTACCTAAACCGTTCCTTTTATCACTTAAGTATATTTTGATTCTCAAAAAAATTCCCAAGTTTTGTTTGTTTTAAAATATCAGCTCTTGTGGAAGTGGCAGTAACTGTAGCAGGAGCTAATGGAGAAGGCAAAGGGACTGTTCTGATTAGAAGGAAGATTAAGATAAAAATGATTAAATACCCTATTTAAAGTGGCCTTTTTGGAGAAAAATCTGTAAAATGTGGTTTTAAAAAATAAAACTCTCCAATGAAATGATCTCTCTCAAGAACTTCTAATAGTTTGTCATATAATTTAGAGCACACACTTTTTGCTAAGCATGTGATAAGCATAAATTAGATAGAATGATCTTCTGTGCTCTTATAATCACTGACAAATTATCACTTTTGCATTGTATTATCTCAAGTGTGTTTATACTTTCTTTCCAGCCTGGAATCTGAAGTTTAATATGGCTCGTGAGTGTGGCTACTCCCTTTCAGAATTAAATGAAGATGACCGGAGAAAAGTAGAAGAAATCAAAGCAAAGTTGTTTAGTCATGAGAGAGCTGACTTGTCCAAGGTATGAAATAAATCTAGAAATGAAAAAAGAAAATGTGAAAGAAAGGGTAATAGAATTTGGATCTCTTACCTGGGCATTGATGACTGGCTAAGTCACTGATAGTATTTGGCTTAAAGTGTTAGGAGTCTTCTTTAAAAGTTAAGATTAAGGATTAGATTCTGTAGGTTTTGATTAATTCCAAATTCGTCTATTGAAAAAAATTTACCTCCTTTGGAAAATAAGAGGATTTGTTTTATCAATATATTGTTGTCACTCTTATTTTCTCTCGAGGGTGATATCTTGTGACGCAGATCAAGTCCAGCTATTTTCAGATGTATATCCTCTGCTTAGGAACACAGAGGATAGCTTTTTAATAGCTTATGTATAAATCACTTTCTTTTTAATAGTACTTATTTTCCTTCTATTGTAAACCGTTTCGTGAATAGAAACTAGATATAAAATGTATATAAGGAATAAAGTAAAATTAATTCCTGTATATTAGTCATTCATCTTGAGAAATAGAATGTTACCAAATGACACTGAAGCTCTGTGTGTTCCCTTTCCCAGTCATACTCTTCTACTACTTATCCTGACATGTATTGATTTTCTTGCTGTTCCGTATAGTTTTCTTTTATTATTATTATTTTAAAATATATTTTTATTGATTTCAGAGAGAAGAAGGGAGAGGGAGAGAGAGATAGAAAGATCGGTGATGAGAGAGTCATTGATTGGCTGCCTCCTGCATGCCCCCAATTGGGGATTGAGCCCGAAACCTGGGCCTGGGCCCTAACAAGGAATCAAACTGTGATCTCCTGGATCCTAGGCTAACGCTCAACCGCTGAGCCACGCCTGGCCGGGCCAGTATAGTTTTGAACTCTATAAAAGGTGGAATTAACATGGTATATATGCTTACGAGAATTGTGTTTTTCATATAATCTTAGGTTTTTGAGATTTTATGTAGCTATACATAGTTTTAGTTTATTTCTCTAAGTATTCAGTGTGAGAAATGATCATTGTTTATCCATTTTCTTGTTGCTGGACATTTGGTCTGCTATTATGAATAGTAATAGAGTGTAATAATACCTGTCTTAAAGGGTTTTGGTATGGCTTGCATGAGATAAAGTCTATAAAATGCTTATTAGAATGTGTGATATCTGATTAGTGCTCAAAAATTTTAGCTGTTATTATTAATCCTGTTAAAGTCAATATAGCTATCATATGTGTAGACTTTATTGTCTAATTCATACATTTTCTTAGAAAATAGTTCATCAGAGATATAACATAGTTATTTGACATATCAATTTTGGAAAAGTTTTTAAAAGTATAAATTAGGTTGGATTTTACATTTACATATATGCTTATGAAAAACAAAATTAACAAATAATGGATAATTTGTTGCTTCTGTTTAAAAGTACGTATTTCTCCCAGTGATCTGTATTTCCTTGTTTCTTTAATCTTCATATACTGATGTTTTGAGACCGCCTCCGCAATCAAATTTCCTTTCTTTGGGCAGACTCTAGTTTGTATTCCTCTTAAACACAGTGGGGTTTTTTTTTGTGTGTGTTTTTTTGTTTTTTTTTAAATAAAGTTTTTATTGATCTCAGAGAGAGGAAGGGAGAGGGAGAGAGAGAAACATCAATACTGAGAGAGGGTCATTGATCGGCTGGCTCCTGCACGCACTTCACTGGGGATTGAGCCCAAACCCAAGCATGTGCCCCAACCAGGAGTCAACCCATGATTTATAGTGGTCTTTTAAAATTGCTGACCAGATTTCTGTTCCCATTGCTTGTACATATAATTCTTTTCAGTTGTACTGTGTTTCTTCTTCTTGGTTTTATATTAATGTTCAAGACTCTTGGAATGATTTTTAATTTCAATTAGATCATCTAATATATTAAATATCCCTATTATATTAAATATCCCTAGCTGGTTTTGCTCAGTGGTTAGAGCATCAGCCTGCGGATTGATGGGTCCTGGGTTAGATTCTGGCCAAGGTCATGTATCTCTCGGTTGCAGGCTTGGTCCCCACCCTGGTCAGGATGCGTGAGGGACGCAACCAATTGATGTGTCTGTCTCACATCAATGTTCTTCTATCTCTCTCTTTCTCTCTCTCCCTCTCTTTCCCTTTTTCCCCTCTCTCTTCTCCTTTCACTCTCTCTGAAAAGCAATGGAAAAAATATCCTCAGGTAGGGATTAAAAAACAATTTTAATATCTCTCTAGCTTTGTGCCATTTATGTATTAACTTTTTGTCCATACATTTGATAAAAATGTTTACTAAGACATGGTCATTGGGGGAAAGTCTAAAACTTTTTTTTTTAATGTTTTAATTTATCTTTATTGTCAAAAGTATTACAGATGTCTCTTTTCCTCCCATTGATCCCCTCTACTCTGAACCCCCACTCCTTCCAGGCCTTTACCACACTATTGTCTGTGTCCAGGGGTTATGCATATATGCATATAAGTTCTTAGGTTAATCTCTTCCCACCTACCCACCCCTGCTTTTCTTCTGAAATTTATCAATCTGTTCCATGCTTCTATGTCTCTGGATCTATTTTGTTCATTGGTTTATTTTTCATTAGATTCTACATATGAGTAAGATCATGTGATATTTGTCTTTTTCTGACTGGCTTATTTTGCTTAGCTTAATACTCTGCAGGTCCCACCATGCTGTCTCAAAGGGTAAGGGATCCTTCTTTTTTACAACTGCATAGTATTCCATGATGTAAATGTCAGAGAAGATGCTTGATAACAATTTCAGTTTTCTTGAACTCGTAGGGACTTGTTTTGTATCCTAACATGTGGTCTAACTTTGAAAATGTCCCATGTGCACTTGAGGAAAATGTATATTCTGAAGCTTGGGGTGAAATGTTCTGTAAATGTCAATGAAATACATCTGATCAGGTGTCATTTACAGTCACTGTTTCCTTGTTGATTTTTTTGTCTGGAATATCTATCTAATAAAGTCAGTGGGGTGTGGAAGTCCCCTACCATGACTGTATTGCTGTCGATCTTTCCCTTAAAGTCCTCCAATTTGGTTTTTTCCCAGCCTGTGTGAGTCTTTTGTTCTGAGGTGAGTCTCTTGTAGACAGCATATATTTGGGTCATATTTTCTTATCCATTCAGCTACCCTATGTCTTTTGATTGGAGTATTTAATCCATTTACATTTAAGGTTATTATTATTGCCATTTTAATTCTTTATGCTTATGTTTCTCTATTTTAACTTCTTATTACAGCAGTTCCTTTAACATTTCTTGCAATGCTGGTTTGGTGGCAATAAATTCCTTTAGCCTTTTTTTGTCTGGGAAGCTCTTTATTTCACCATCTATTTTGAATGATAGCCTTGCTGGATCGTGTAGTCTTGGTTTTAGATCCTTGTTTTGCATTACCTTGAATACTTCATGCCATTCCCTTCTGGCTTGTAGAGTTTCTGATGAGAAGTCAGCTGACAGCCTTATGGGAGCTCCTTTGTATGTAACAAATTGCTTTTTTCTTTTTGCCTTTAAGATTCTCTCTTTGTCTTGAATTTTTGGCATTTTAAGGATGATGTGTCTGGGTATGGGCCTCTTTGGGTTCTCCTTGCTTGGGACTCACCTGAACTTGTGTGACTTTTCCCTTGACCAGGTTAGGGAAGTTTTCTGCCATTATTTCTTCAAACAGGTTCTCTAACCCTTGCTTACTTTCGGCCTCTCCTGGCATTCCTATGATGCGAATATTGTTACATTTCATGTTGTCCTGCAGCTCCCTTAAGCTGTCCTCCTGATTTTTAATTGTTTTTTCTTTTTGGTTCTCTGATTGAGGGATTTTTTTCTACCTTGTCTTGTAAGTTGCTGATCTGATCCTCAGCTTCCCCTAATCTGCTCTTTATTCCTTTCAGTGTATTTTTTTAATTTCTACTATGTCATTCTTAATTTCCTTCATGGTTTCCATATCTTCTCTCATGCTGTTGAGCATCCTTATGATAAGTATTCTGAACTCTATATCTGATAGATTGCTTATCTCCATTTCACTTCTCTCTTCTTCTGGAGAATTCTCTTGTCCTTCATTTGAGGCTTGTTTTTTTGTTTCCCAATTTTGTCTGCCTATTTGGGTTTGTTTTTATGTATTAGGTAGATCTGCCAGGACTCCCAAACTTCTGGATAGTCTTTGGTACAGACCAATGTCATACGCTGTTTGTGACTGGTTTTGAGAACCCTGTTTGAAGCTTTTCGCAATCTATGTCTTGTGGCTCCCTCTTCCGGGGCTTGGTGCATTTGGAAAGGACCAAGATATGCAACAAGGTCTGCTTTTCCGAGCCCTGGGTTCAGAAGCAGATCAGGCAAAGACTCAAAGAACTCAGAGGCTGATTGTTATTTAGTTTCTTAAAAAGCCTCAGCCTGTAGACCACAGCAATCCGTAATCTCCACAGGGTGGTGAGAAGTTTTCAACGGGTGGGACAGTTGCTTACCCCCCAGGCAAAAACTGCTTGGATGGTAAATGTCTGCCTGAGAAAGATATCTCTGCCTTATGGGGAAATGACTCAGCACAGGAATCCAGACCGGTGATCTCTGAGCTCTATCTCCAGAGTCCACAACTCTGGATTCTCCTCACACAGCTCTAGTCCATTCTGCTCTCTCTCTGCTGGAGCCCGATGTGAGCAGCAGCACACGAAGCTTTGTGGGTTTGCCCTTTAAGAGGGTGCCTACATTTCCAGCCATCTCTCCCTGGCAGACAACCCCACTGCTTTTCACAGCCAGATGCTATGTGGGCCCCTTTCTCAGTTCTGGTGCTTTGGGCTGGGTGCCCAGCTTGGGGTTTAGACTCCAGAGATTTCAGTGGGAACCTCCCCACAGCTGAAATATCCCTCTGGGACTTCAGCTACTGCCTGTAGGAGCTCAGCCATCCCTTTCTCGCCTCTGCACTCCCTACCAACCTCTGTGCAGTCTCCACTTTTTGTCCTTGGTTATGAGGTTTCTCTCCAGCTAGTCTTCAGTTGATTATTCAGGATGGTTTTTCTGTATTTTAGTTGTAATTCCAGTTTGGTCCTGGAAGAGTGTCAGTGTAGCTTCCACTTAATCTGCTGCCATCTTGGAAAGCTCAATTCTAAAACTTTGAATAAGATGTTTCTCACAAGTGGGGTGGGTACTTACCATTTGCCATTTTATATTTGACTTTCTTCAATCTGTTATCTCAGTGATTATGAATACATTTTTTCTAGTATGACTTGTTCTTTTTTTTAATCCTTACCAAAGGTTATGTTTCTATTGATTTTGGCGGGGGGAGAGAAATATCGATAGGTCGCCTCCCATACACTCCTTGATCGGGTATTGAACCCACAACCAAGGTATGTGCCCTGACCAGAAATCTAACCCACATCCTTCTGGTGTATAGGATGATGCTTCAATCAACTGAGCCACCTGCCAAGGGCTTAGACAATTGACTTTTAAAGCAATTATTGATATAGTGGGTTAGTATCTTCCACATTCATTATTGTTTTCTACTTGTTGCCCTTATGCTTTGTTTCTGTTTTCGTCTACCACTCTTTCTGCCTTTTGTGGTTTGAAGTTGAGCATTTTATGATTACATTTTCTCTCTTTTCTTAGCATATCAGTTATAGATGTATAGATGTATTTTTTACATTTTTAGCGGTTGCCCTAGAATTGGTATCATATACTTACTACATCAATTTCAAATAACACTGTACTACTTCACAGGTAGTGTGAGTACCTTCTAATAGAATAATCCTAATTCTTCCTTCCTGTCGTGTCATTTCTGTCAATCATTACAAACACACACGCATGCATAGCAATATTTCAAACTATTTTTTGTTAGATCAATTCAGTATAAGAAAAAAGTTTTGTTTTTTTACCTTAACTTATTCTTTCTTTGATGCTTTCTTTATGTAGATCTGTTTGTTTTTTTACCTACATTTTTCTCTGTAAAGTTCTTCTGTTAACATTTGTTGCCTGGCAGGTCTGCTGGCACAAGTTCCCTCAATTTTAGATTGTCTGAGAAAGTCTTATTTCTCCTTCAGTTTGAAGGGTAGTTTCATAAGGTATAGAATTCAAAGTTGGTGGGGGGTTTTTCTCTCAACACTTTAAATACTTTATTCTCCTTGCTTACATGATTTCTGCAGAGAAGTCAGATGTAATTCTTTGCTTCTCTGTAGATAAAGTGTGTTTTCTTTTGGGATTTTTTTCTTTATCTTTGATTTACTTTGAGAATGTTATATCTAGGTGTAGCTTTCCTGGTTTTGTAGGTGTGTTTTGTTTGTTTTTTTTGGTCATATATCCTGCTAGGTGTTCTTTGAAATTCCTGGATTGGTATTTTGGTGTCTGACATTAATTTGGGGAAGTTCTTCATTATTGTTTTCTTTTCAAATAGTTCTGTTTCTTCTCTTTTTGGTATTTCTGTTGCTAATGTATTAATATCTTGTCCTAAAGTCCTTTGATATTTTGGTCTGGGCTTGTTTTTTTTCCTTTTTCCTTTTTAGTTTCGGAGGTTTCTGTTGAGCTGTCTTGAAGCTAAAGATTCTTGCCTTGGCCATGTGCAGTCTACTAAAGAGCATATCAAAGCATTCTTCATTTCTTTTACACTGTTTTTGATCTCTAGCATTTCTTTTTTCATTCTTTCTTAGGATTTTCATTTCTCTGCTTACATTGTGTTTGTGTTCTTGCATGCTGTTCACTTCATCCATTAGAGCCCTTAGCATATTAATCAGTTATTTTAAATTTCTTGTCTGGTAATTCCAACATTCTTGCCATATCTGGTTTTATGCTTCCTGTCTCTTGAAATAATTGTTTTGCTTTGTAGTATGCTGTGTTGTGGAGCCTGTAGTTGGTGTTTTGTATTAAAAATATGCAGATTATGACCTCTTGAATGAGTAGGCACATGCCACCCACATGGGGTAGGCAGGTAGCTTTCGCAGCATCAGAGCTCCCACTTTGGGGAATTGAAAACCTCCGGGGTCATTTTAATTGAAGGCGCAGTTTTAATACACTCACACAAAGGAAGTAAAATCACAAGAGTTATTACTTACAAATCTCAGAAGCCTGAGTAGGGTGCATTGAGCTGGGGGAAGGACAGGTCATGAGCAGAAGATAGAGAGCAGGTTAGCACTTATTACTTATAAGGTGTTGATGTGGAGGTTGCTGACTTTTCACAGGCTCAACTCTAAGTGCTTAGTTTCAAAGATGCCCTAGAAGAAACAAAGAGGGAAATTCTGGCAGGAATCCTAAACTCAGGGCCTTATCTAACTGTCTATACTCTGGGTGTAAGCAGGATTGTCATACTGTAAAATGCCTAGGCAGCAATTCAAAATAGCTGTTTTCTCATCACAATTGACCCTGTGATGCCTAGGCATTAGTCCTTGGGGAAAATCAAGGGCACTGTCTAGATGGTAGAGATATTAACAGCCACTGGCAGGGTTTTGGTCACCTAAACCCTGGGAACATTTGAGTAAAGCAAAAATGCCAATCAAGAACATCAATAGATAAATGATAGTTTGAAATTCTGTTCGTAACCATCCCCTCATTTGTTGGGGTGCAGCAAGAAAATAAATCAAAGCCCATGGATAAGGTTAAGGTAGGTATTTTTTTGTTGTTATTGTGAATCCTCACCTGAGGATATTTTTCCATTTAGTTTTAGAGAGAGTGGGAGGGAGGGAGAAGGGGAGAGAGAGAGAAACATCGATGTGAGAGACACATTGATTGATTGCCTCCTGCACGCACCCTGACTTGGGGCAGGGATCGAACCTGCAACTCAGGTATGTGCCCTTGACCAGGAATAGAACCATTAATCTTTGTCAGGAACCAGCCTGAGTAACGAACAAACCTGAGTTCGAGTGGTGGGAATGAAAGAGACAGACAAAGTTATGGGATCAGGAGAACTGCCCTCTGGCAAGGACCAGCCCCAAATGGCTTCAATGCCTTTATTGTATAGTAAGTGACAAACAATTGGTAATGAGGTGAGCGTGATACAAAATAGTTCCTTCAAGGCTGCATAAACACTCTTTCAGAGTAAATTGCCTTCTGGGTGAGTCCAGACCTTGATATTTCCTTATCTCAGATAGCAAACCTCCTCAAGGGTAATAGTGGGGAGGGTTGAGTCCTTGACTGCAGACCCTCAGGCGACATGGACCATGTCCAGACACTTCACTGGCTACCAACAAATCTTGTCTCTATTTTTATAATTTTGGCATTGCAAGAATGTCATATAAATGAAATCTTGTAGTATGTAACCCTTTGGTATTGGCATTTTTCACTGAGCATAATTTTCTGGGTAATATTTGAGTTGTTGAGTGTATCAATAGTCTGTTCCTTGTTATTACTGTGTAGTGTTCCATGGTATGGATGTAACAGTTTGTTTAAATATGCACCTATTGAATGACATCTTGTTTGTTTTCCAGTTTGGGGCTGTTACAAATAAAACTGCTATAAACATGTGCAGGTTTTTGGTGAATGTAAGTCTTTGTTTTTGTGAGGTAAATTCCCAGAAGTGCTATTGCTTGGTCATATGGTAGTTGTATGTTTAGTTTTTTGAGAAACTGCCACACCATTTTCTAGGGTGGTTGTACCATTTTACATTCCCACCAGTAATGTGTGAATGAGTCCATTACTCCTCACCTGCATTTTGTATTTTCTCTATTTTTTTATTTTAGCCATTCTGATAGGTTTGTAGTGATATCTCATTGTGGTTTTAATTTGCGTTTTCTTTATTATTCTGATGTTGAACATCTTTTCATGCTTGTATGTTGGATATAAGTCTTCTATTGGATATAGATTTGCAAATATTTTCCATTTGGTAGCTGGGAAGGATTGGGGCACCTCATTACTGCTGAGTGAAAATGGAAGTCTGGTCTTCCTATGTGGTTTCCACTGACACCACAGGGAGGAGTAGCTTCGTACCAGCCAGCAGGGGTAAAAATAAGTCCTAGGCTCTTACTTAGTCATTTCTAATACCATAATCTTGGCTTGAGGGTGCTTCATTATAGTTTTGCAAGGGTAGAAGTCTATGCTTCTCACTTAGACTTTCGCCACATTTTTTTTCTGTAGTGGTTGCTGAAATAGATCAGTTTTTGTCTAAAAGTTTTGTCTTTTTTTAATTCTTACTCAAGGATATGTGTGTTTTTTATTTATTTGAGAGAGAGAGAGAGAAGCATCGATCTGTTGTCTCCCATTATATGCCCCAACCAGGGACTGAACCCACAACCTTTTTTGTGTACGGGACAACACTCAGCCAACTGAGCCACTAGCCAGGGCAAAATTTTCTGTCTTGTTAGACTTCACCTTTACTGGGGCTAATGAGAGTAGGTTTTTTGTTAGAGTGTTTGTCTGTGCCCTTCGTTCCTGGGTTGCTGGCTTCTTCAGATCCAAATCTGGGATATATGAGGTAAAAAGAAAACCCAGGGTTCTCACTACCATGTCATTCCTCAGGCCCCAATGTCCCGCCAGTCTGCTGCCTTTTCTACATTTTTCAGATTCTTCTTAAGTTTGTTTTATGTATAATGTTCAGGATTTATAGCTGGACTTAGCAGGTAGAATAGGGCAAAGCACATCTCCACTATGTCAGAAGTGGCAGCATATTTTAAAATATTTTTATATGAAACCAGATGTGGCTATATCATCAAGTAGAGTGCCAAGTTATGACTTTATAGGTAAAACACAGAAATCTCAAAGAAAATTTATATTTATGGTAGTATTAGGCACTAATCTTAACCAGGAAGGAAGTATTAGTTCTTTTTCCTATTCTAAGTGGTAAAATATTAGGATGTAGGCTAAGCTTCTGTAACAAAGAAACCCAAAAATACAATAGCTCAAATATGGTAGAATTTTATTTTTCTTTTATGTGATAGTCCAGGGTAGGAGCAGGAGCAAGCTCCTTGAGGTTATCCAAGGACCCAAGCTGGGTGGGCAGCTGAGCCATCCTTTTACATGGCTTCCAAGGTTGTTTTAGACATCACCTATTTCAACTGGCAATAGTAATGGTGATAGTAGTGATGGTGGTAGTAGGTCGAACTTAGAGGTCAAGAACTTGATTTTTTAAGGACAGGAAGCAGATTTTGTCCTTAAATGCTTTTGCTCCATTGGCCTAAACCTAGTCATATGGTCACACCTGGCTTCAAAAGAAACTGGAAATGTATGCAGCTTGGTGGCCCTGTGACCAGACAATGCTGGGGTATGGGACTGCTGTTACTAAAAGAAAAAAGGTGAGAATACTGGAGGACAACAGTACTTGCTTTTGTTACTTCAATGAAAAATTTTTAGAAGAAATTAACTGCGTGGTTGTAGTTATCATGGGCCATTTTATTCTGTAGTTGGCTGTCTTGTGTTCTTTCCTGTTTTATTGTAAAACATCAACAAAGTGATTTTTGTATAACTATTTGGACTACTTCAAGTAAGGCCTTGTTTATATTTTCTAGGGTTTACAGAGTCCACGAGGAATAGGATGCAAGCCAGAAGCTGTGTGTAGTCATATTATTATTGAGAGCCATGAAAAAGGATGTTTCAGGACCCTAACTGCTAAACAGCCACAGTTGGACAGCCATCCCTGTGTCTTCAGATCAGCTGAACCCTTAGAAATCATTAGAGGACAACGGAGACCATCACCATGGAAAACCAGGCACATCAACCTTTCTAAATCACTAGACCAGAGCAACACCCATTTCAAAGTTTGGAATTCCTTGCAGTTACAAAGTCATTCCCCAATTCAAAACTTTTCAGCTGATGACTTCAAAATTAGCAAGGGTTTTCAAATGCCATTCCGTGAAAATATGAACCCTTGGCTGTCAGAATTAGTAGAACCTACTTGTGTGCCACCTGAAGAAATGGATTGTCATTCTTCACCACAAAGGCTGTCCCCAGAATCCATGAAAAAGTTTACTACCTCCATCACTTTTTCATCTCACCGACATTCTAAATGCTTTTCAGATTCCTCTGTTCTTAAGGTTGGTGTTACTGAAGATAGCCAGTGTACTGGAGCATCTGTAGGGGTATTTAATTCTCATTTCACTGAAGAGCAAAGTCCTCTTAGAGATCTAAGACAGGAAACCTCTTCCCCTTCATCATTTAAAATCATTAGTCATTCACCAGATAAAGCTGTGACTATTTTAGCAGAAAGTAGTAGACAAGGCGAAAAATTATCTGTTGAACATTCCTACCGAGAAGAGAAACCCTTAGAAAGATCAGATTTTAAAGGCAGTAATTCTGAGCCCAGTACCAGTACACATTGTAGCAAATTCAAGGAAGTTAATTTATCTGATAATCATAACCTTATTAACTTGGGCAGAGCAAGTTCCACACTAGGAGTAAAAGAGAAGAATGTAACTGTAACTCCAAATCCTCCGCCCATATTTCTTGAACAACAAGAGCTCTTTGAACAGAATAAAGTCCCACATGCAGATCAATATGTAAGAAAACATCATTCTCCCCCTCCTCAACATCAGCATTATGTAGCTCCAAATCTTCCTTGTCACATTTTTCTTGAAAAACGAGAAATCTTTGAACAAAACAAAACCCCACAGGTAGATCATCAGATGAGAGAAAACCACTTTCCCCTCCCTCAAGGTCAGGATTATGTAGTGTCAGACCTTCCTTCTTCCATTTTTCTTGAACAGCGTCAGCTGTTTGAACAAAGCAAAGCCCCAGATGTAGATCACCTCGTGAGAAAACAATATTCCCCCCTTCCTCAAGGTCAGGATTCTGTAGTAGAAAACAATCAACATAAGCCTAAATCACACATTTCTAATATAAATGTTGAAACTAAATTCAATAATGTGGTCTCCAAATTAGCCCCAGATCAATATACATTAGTAACATCTCCATCTACTCCACCTTCAAATAGAAAAGCACTTTCTTGTGTTCGTATAACTCTTTCTCCCAAGACTCCCTCCAAGTTGGATAGTGGAACCTTAGATAAAAGATTTCTTTCATTGGATCCGGCTTCTAAAACAAGAATGAATAGTGAGTTTAACTCTGACCTACAAACTATATCTTCAAGATCAGTGGAACCAACCTCCAAATTACTGACCAGTAAACCTGTAGCACATGATCAAGGTTCTCTAGGACCTAAATCTTCACCGGACTTTCAAGTCATACAGTCTCTTCCAGATAGTAATACTATTACTCAGGACTTGAAAACCGTACCTTTTCAGAATAGCCAGATAGTAACCTCAAGGCAAACACAAGTGAACTTTTCAGATTTGGAAGAATATTCCAATCCAGAAGGGACTCCAATATCTGCAGATCGGTGAGTCTCGTGATGACAAGCAAGCTGATGGAATTTGTCATAAAGGGTTTTAAATATTTAAGCAAATGTAGGTTTCTGGGGGGAAAGCAGTATGATTCTCTTAGGGGAGATTTTATCTGACTCACCTGCTAGAAGTCTTTCAAGAGATAAATATCAAATTAAGAGAGAACATCTGAAAGTAATGTGTTTATACTTTCAAAGGGCTTTTAACAAGACTTGGCTTCAAGTATTTAAAACATTGAATTACTTTGAGAAGAATCTTTGTTCATGCAGTTGGCACAGGTTACCAATTCCTTATTTATTGTGTTGAAATGCTCAAGACCAGGCTTTGGGAGGGGATGCATGCACATGCTCACTCTCCTGCACATGCTCTCTCTCCTTTCTCCCTCTCTTTTTGTTTCCATTTTATGATTCCTCTCAAATATTTAGTATTTACAATGTAAAAAGGTAACTTTCCAGTAGAGAATTCTGGCAGACATCACTTCAGCCAAGTAATCAAGGTTAACATCACCAGTAATGCATATCAACATAATGTGCTCCCTGATGTGGTGTCCTACTTCACAATGTATTATAGGAAAGGAAAACCAGTTCAGGGATAAATGCATTAGATTTATATTATTCAGCCTAGTTTTAAGACTGTCATTAATTCAATTTTACATTAGTCTCTTACAGGAGACTCATAACATTCTGTAATGGCTAAACAGAACTACCCTGTGCATTTAATGTTTCCAGTTGATAGTTGAGAAGGCAGCATATCATTAGTGGAGAGCACTGATCTTGGAAAGGAGGAAGGGGGAAAAATGTGTTTTCAACATCCATATGTGGTATTCTTGGCAATGAGGGACTTATCTCATTTAATACTCATGATAATCCTATGAGGTAGGTGGTGGTATCCATATTTACCCTCCGGGAAACTGAGACATAGACTTGCTACTTTGTCAGCAAACAGCATTGTCTCATAATGCTGTTTGTAAGCAGCAGATAGGGCATTCAGATACAGTCTGTTTAATTAAAACAAGAGTTTGTTCATGACATGATACCCACTTCCAGCTCTTCTACCAACTATCTTCTTGGACATGTCCTTTGGCACTCATATGTGGATGGTGGTAGAAGGGCAAGGGTTAGAAATCTTAAATGTTCCTTGTAGCTCTAAAAGTTAGTGATTGAGAATTGAATTGGGGTAAAACAAACAAGGTGAATGTCTAGTTTCAATGTTATAAATAGTAGGATGTTGTAGAAATCAATATTGATTTTTTTTTTTTGGAAAAATGTTTAGAAATGAGGAGATTGACAAGTTTATATACAATACTTAAACTCATCAAAATGATAAAATGCCTGGTTATTGTAGCTGAGTTTCTTGGGTGAGAAAATTATGTGTGATTATAAATATGAACTAATAGTAATGCCATTTGTCCAGAATGTACTAAATGCCAGGCATTGTAGTGGTTACCTATATTATTTTTTTGTTCAGTATAATCAGAGATAGATAGTATTACTTCAATTTATAGATTTTAAAAGCCTAATAGTTACAGAAATTAAATGTTTTGCCTCAGATCACATGATCATTAAGTGTTGGAGGTGTCATTTGAACCATGGTGTGTCTGACTCCGGAGTTCATAAATAATTCAAACTGTATATACACATAACACATTTATTTGTGCGTATATACAGTTATCCACCACATAACAATATTTAGGTCAGTGATGGATCGCATATATGACAACGGTCCCATAAGATTAGAATGGAGCTGAAAAATTTTTATTGCCTAATGACATCTATGACTCGAAAGGATTTGCCAAAGTTGAATAGGTTGCAAAAATCAACAAGGTTGTGGTTGAGATGACAAACAGCTGTAACTTGGGTGGGTGAGGATGATGATGGAGAGCTCCTAGGGCGGCTCCTGAGGAACTGGAACAGGAATGCATAGCAGAAGGAGAGGCAGGAGAAAAAGAAGAGGAACACCCAAGAAAATTCAGTGAAGGGTTTAGTAGAAGCTTTTGCAGACATCAACAAGCTCCTTAAAATTTTTTAAAAACATGAACCCCAACACTGAAGGGTTTTCATTAATAGAGAGGAATGTTCATGGTGCATTATCTACTTACAAGTAAATCTATGATAAAAAAGAAACAACCAAGCAAACCACCATGGACATATTTCTGAAAAGAGTGACACCTCAAGAAGGGCCTCAGGCAGGTCCTTCAAGAGTTGTTCCAGAGGAAGGCCTCATTATCATAGGAGATGACAGTTCCATGTGTGTTACTGCCCCCGAAGACCTTCCAGTGGGACAAGATGTAAAGATGGAAGACAATAATATTGATGATTCTGACCCTGTGTAGACCTAGGCTAATATGTGTGTTTGTGTCTTAGTTTTTGACAAAAAAGGTTTAAAAAGTAAAAAATATTTCAAAATTTTTAAATAGAATAAGGATATGAAGAAAAATATTTTTGTACAGCTGTACAGTGTGTTTTCTAAGCTGTGTTATTACAAAAGAATGAAATTTTAAAATAAGAAGTTTGTAAAATAAAAAAGTTACAGTAAGCTACGGTTAATTTATTGAAGAAAAAAGGTGGTTTTTAAAATAAATTTAGTGTAGTTTAAGTATACAGTAGTATACTTAAGTATAAAGTCTACAGTAGTGTTCAGTAATATTCTAGGCCTTCACATTCACTCACTGGCTCACCCAGAGCTAATTCTAGTCCTACAAGCTTCATTCATAGTAAGTGCCCTGTACAGGTATACTATTTAAAATCTTTTATACCATATTTTCACTGTACCTTTTCTATATTTAGATATGTTTAGACACACGGATACTTAGCATTTTGGTATAGTTGCCTACAGTATTAAATATAGTAACATACTATACAGGCTTGTAGCCCAGGAGCAATAAGCTGTACCATAGAGTGTAGGTGTGTATTAGGCTTTACCACCTAGGCTTGTGTAAGTGCATTCTTTGATATTCATACGACGATGAAATTGCCTACAGATGCATTTCTCAGAATGTATTTTCATCGTGAAGCAAGGCATGATTTTGTGTGTTTGTATATACACAATGTGCAAGTATTAAATATTTTTAAACTTTTATTTTGAGATAATATTCAACTTAAAGAGGAGTTACAAAAAATAGTAGAGTTTCTGTATTATCTATTGATGTGTAACATATTACCCTGAAATATAGCAGCTTAAAACAATGAATATTATCCCAAAGTTTCTGTGGGTCTAAAATCCAGACATGGCTTAGCTGGGTGCTTCTGGCTCAGGGTCCTTCACAAGGTTGCAAGCAAGGTATTGGCTGTAGCTGTGGTCTCATCTCAGCTGTGCTTGACTGAGAGGATATGCTTCCAAGCTTGCTTATGTGGCTGTTAGCTAGAGACATCAGTCCATAAAACATTCACGAAAACTAAGAAATTATCCTTCATATAAAATTATAACTAAAGTAGAGATTGATTTGGATTTCACTTCGTTTTTCCACAAATGAACCTTCTCTGTTTCAGATCCAATCTAAGATCCCACCTTGTATTTTAGTTGTCATCTCCTTAGTCTCCTCCAATCTGTGGCAGTTTCTCAGTCTTTCCTTGTTTTTTATGACCATGACACTTTGAAGAGAATTGATTAGTTATTTTGGTGAAAGTCTTTCCATTAGACTGTTTGATGTCTTAAGATTAGATTAAGGTTAGGCATTTTTAATGCATCTCATCAGGGAGCACATCATATTAATACGCATTCCTGGTGACATTAACCTTGATCACTTGGCTAAAGTGGTGTCTGCCAGTATTCTCCACTGTTCTACATATTTATAAATTCGCAAATGACATTATCATTGCTTTTTTATTCCATTATATGTGAAATGTAGAATAACATACATATATATAAAGTTGTGTGTATGTATGTGTGCATATGTACATGTATATGCTACACATTATTAAGTGCTCTTCATTATTTTTGGCAATTCTGTACTTTGTTGGATCATTTTACTTCAACCTAAAAAAATTTATTTTGGTATTTCCTGAGGTCTGCTGGAGATCAGTGCTCTTCTTTTATTTATTTGTATTTTATTTTTCAAATAGATTCCAATTTTCTGTTGAGATTTCTTTATGTTTTTATCTATTATCCTCATCTTTTGTTCTCTTAATATATTAATAATTATTTTAAAGTCCTTCTGTGCTAATTTCAGTATCTGAATCTCCTGTAAATCAACTTTTCTGTTTTTTTCCTCTCAATTTTTACTTTCTTCTGCTTCACAGATTTTATAATTTTTGCTTGTATGCTAAACATTGTGAATTAAAAAAATCATAGAGAATGAAAATGTTATTACTTTGCAACAGAGAAGATTTTCCCTTTTCTCTGTTAATCACTTCAGGAATTTTACTAGATCAGAGCTGGGTTGGATCTTTAGTTGACTCATTCTGCCTATGATTGTTAATGATTTGTTTGGATTTTTGCTTTAGGGCGACAAGTCTTTGATTCTTCAATAATTAAATATAGTGAGATACACAGTTCAGTCTTTCAGATGTTTGAATTCAGCTCTTTAGACTCTCAACTTTAAAATGTGGCAACTGTAAAGGGAAACCAGCTATATATTTTTGTGGTTACATTTTCTCAGTGGCAATTTGTCTCATAAGCACTCAGAAGATTACAAGTGATTTCACTGTTTTCTTACTCAGCCCCCTTCTTGAGGGTGGCACCCTGGTGTGTTTTTTTATTGCTAGTCTTGTAGGTCGAAATTCCTTACCTTGAAAGTTCTCCCCCTCAAGCATTAGTTATTTAGTTTCCTGCCTTATCCAGGTTCAAAATCTGGCAAATGTGAAAAGGAGGCCTGATGTTTATCATAGGCCCCTCTATCTAGTGGGACTTGGTTTGTTAGTAGTGCCATGACTGTGCAGGAGATTTCACTCTGCTTTTATGGCTCAGTTACCCATCCTCCAATACTTCCCTAACACTAAGGAAATGTCCTGTGGGGAAAATCAGTTTGGCATTCTGCTAGATTTCACTCTATTATGCCAGCCCATGGGTTCATCAAAAACTCTTGATGATTTCTCCTATCCAGTGGAGTATATCTACCTAGACCAAGCCCCTGCCCATAATTTCTAAGATGCTTCTCTAGCATAATAGTTGATATTGTTCCCTGATTGTTCCCATAGCTCTCTGATTTTTCTAGTATGATTTTTATAATTTATTCAACTTGTTACAGCAGGAATGATGGCCTGTGGCTACCTACATCTTACCTGAAAGCGGATCCTATTTTAGATCACCTTTAATTTCTCTCTATGATATGTTAATAGTATTTTACTTAGAGTGCTTATATCTTTTATTATACTTATTATTAGGTATTTTATGTTTTTGATAATAGTACATGTGATGTATTTTTTAGCTTTCAATTTTTAAACTTCTGGTACTGAAAAGTAGTGTATTTTTAAAAATTTGGTTTCATATCTGGCAGCGTTTCTAAAACCTCATATTCTAATAACTTATCTATAGATTGTTTTGGATTTTCTATCAAAATTATATCAAATATGAAAAGTGATGGTATTATTTCTTCCTTTCTTATCCTAATATCTCTTCTTTTTCCTGTTTTAACTGCTGACACCATTTAAGACTACTAAAATGTTCAATAGAAATGGTAAGAGTGGGCATCCTTATTTTGTTCCTAATCTCACAAAGAACATTCTCCACATTTCACAGTAAGTAGGGTAGATCCTCTAAAGTTTTTTGTAGTTTCCCTTTGCTACAAATTTTTATCACACCTGGTTATTAAATGTTATCAAATACTTTATCTGACCTAATCAATATGATCATATGCATCTTCTTATTTTATTGGTGGGGTGAGTCACATTGATTTTTGAATAATAATTCACTTTGCATTCCTGGGGTAAACCTTGGTAGCAATTTGTGCACACGTGCACACACACACATTTGGTTTTGTAATATTTCGTTTAGGATTTTTGCTTCTATATTTGTAAGAGTCATTGGCCTGTTTCTTTTCTCATGATTGTTTTTTTCAATTAGTAAGTAGTAGGCAGAAGGTAGAAATTCAAAAATTCTTTTGGTCTTGTGATATATTATAGATACTCATTCAATATAATACAATTACTCCATTTTTAAAAAGTAAACTTTATTTTTTGAGTAATTTTAGATTTACAGAAAAGATATAAATAAATATAATAGAGTTTCCTGTACTCTCCAAGTTTTTTCTGTTGTTAACATCTTACATTAACATAGTATGTTTGTCAAAATTGAGAAGCCTACATTTGTACATTACTGTTAACTAAACTCCAGACTATTTGAATTTCACCTGTTTTTCCATTAATGACCTTTTTTTGTTCTTGGACCCAATCCAGTATATCACTTTCAGTTTAGTTTGTTGTCATGTACCTTAGTCTCCTCTGGTCTATGATAGTTCCTCATTGCTTGCTTGAGGAATACTGGTCAGATATTTTGTTGAATGTCCCTCAGTCTGGGTTTGGCTGGTGCTTTTCTCATGATTAGACTAGGGTTATGGGGTTTTGGCAAAGAATACCACAGAAGTGAAATACCCTTCTCATCACATCATAGCAGAGAGCATGTGACATTCACATGACATCACTGGTGATGTGTACCTTTATCATTTGGATAAATAACATAGTGTTTGCCAGGTTTCTCCATAGTAAAGTTACTATTTCTCCCTTTTTATATTCTATTCTTTGGAATCCTGTCACTAAGTTCCATCTGTACTCAAGGGGAGGAGAGATTAAGCTTCACCTCCTTGGGCTGGGGTGGGTGATGGTGGTATCTGCATATTATTTGAAATTCTTCTGTAAGCAACATTTGTCTTTTATCTCCTATTTGTTTATTCAGTCATTTATTTACTCTGTTTTAATATGAGTTCTCTATAATCTTAATACATGATTACAACATTGAAAATTTCTGGTTCCCCCATTGACATATAAACTCCTTGAGGGAAGGCTTTGTTTCTTGTTTATCTTTGTATACTCTCTGTATTTAGTACAGTCCCCTAATTTATAGTGGACCTCCAGTAATTTAAAAAAAAAAAAAAAATGGTTGAATGTGTTTTCACTTGAACCGAAAAGAACTCTTTCCTCAGCTAAATTATGTAATAGCATTCCAAATTAAAAAGTAGATTTTAAAACAAAAGTAAACTCATGCATGATTGCATTGTAGTAAGTATCTAAGAAAGCGAAGGTCATTACAGAAATAACCATTTGGTGTGTCTGCACAAAACATTCCTTGAAACTACTGAAATATTCCTTGAAGCCACTTTTGGAAAGATATTATGGTATTTTATAAGACAAGAATGTGACCTGCTGTGTGTCCTTTCTCTTATTTGTTCAGATCACTGAAGGAGATTAAGCCCCTATTTTCTGCCTTCTCTGAAAAATTATCATCTGATGCAGTCACTCAGATTACAACAGAGAGTCCAGGAAAAACTATGTTTTCATCTGAGATTTTTATTAATGCTAAAGATCTTGGACGTGAAATTCCAGAACCCAGTTCCCAGAAGCTGGGTAAAGCTCCTGTCAAGTATGCTTCATCGTCTTCAGTCCAACAGATTACTGTTCCTCGTGACACAAATGAAGGTAAGAGAATGTGATTGCATTTTAGGTCCGATTCCTACTTTTATGTGTAATTATCTTAGAAATTTGTGATTGTGTTTTTCTAGTCAGAAAACCTAATTTTACTTGTAAGCATTAGGAGCCACATGATTATATCCAATTTTTATTTACATAGCTATAAAGAGAATGATTTATTATGTTTTTACCTTAATTTCTAGTGGAGTTAACATATATGGAACTCATGCTGCTTGTGGTTAACATATTTTTAACTCATGCTACTTGTACTAAGAATGCAAATAATTCATAAAAACTTAAAAACTACAGAGGTCTGATTTTAGATGGGCAGGTGAATTATTGGCATTTTTTCTTATAGTAAATGTTATATACCATAATAAGTGGATACAAATATATGTAATAGTGTAAATAAAATATCATAAAACAGTGACCAGCGACCCAGGTTGGCTGTAGCCCTGCTGTCTTTGAAACATGGAACTCGTGATTACCTCGAATTCAGTATCACAGTCAGCTGGAAGGGACAGAAACCATGAAAGAGTGCATGTGGGAAGTTTTTATGGGCTAGGCCTGAAGTGGTCCAAATTACCTTTTATAGGCTAAGAATAATTTAGCTGTGTTTTCCATGGTGAAGAGATGGATTTTGGTGAGCAGCTAGCCATCTGTACCATAAGGTCTACATTCAGAGTGCTACGCTATTATTGTGACAGTGATATTTCAATAGTGCTTATACTGTATAACATTCAAAATCAGAGTAAGTTATTTTCTTTTTATAACAGGAAAATTAACCATTAAGTTTCCATTCTTCTCCCATATGAGAATGGAAACTTTAGATTACTAATTTTAAAGTATTTAATAGTTTACACAAATCTATTTAAAATTTTTCTACTTATGCAAAAAGTTTATCCATCTGTAGATACAGAAAGGATATGCCTAAATGTATATAAAAAGATTGCTTGGTTCAGCATTTAAATTGTATTGAATTGAATTTAAATAAGTACATTTATTTAAGATGGTTATACTTCTTGTGCATTTTTATTGTGAAATAAAAGGAAACTCCCAAATTGTACAGTTTAATAAATATTACAAAGAACACCTTTATGTGTCAGTTACCTATTGCCACAGTGATACTACTGTGTAACAACAGTCTCAAAAATCTCAGTGCTTTATAACAACAAACATTTGCTTATCTCACTCACTGGTTTGTTTGTGTGTCAGTTGGAGTGTGGCTACAGGCAGCAGAAATGATTTGATTCTGTTCCACTTGCCTTGTTTTGAAACCCAGGCAATGGGACAATAGCTACCCTACAGTATGTTGTTCTCATGGTGGTGTTAGAAGCACAAAAGGGGAAACCCAACTGTAAAAGTGTGTTTTAAACCACTGTTCATATCAAATGGATTAATCTATATAGAGGCCACAATTTAGGGTTTTTACCTTACATACAGGCACCTGGGAAAAAGGACTCCTTTATTTTTTACTTTATTTTAGTTAATTAATTAATTAATTTACTATTGATTTCAGAGAGAGGAATAGAAAGGGAGAGATAGAAACATCAGTGATGAGAGACAATAATCAATTGGCTGCCTCCTGCATGCCCCCTACTGGGGATCGAGGCCGCAACCCGGGCATGTGCCCTGACCTGGAATTAAGCCGTCATTTCCTGGTTCATAGGTCGGTGCTCAACCACTGGACCACACCAGTAGAGCAGAAAGGATTCCATCAAAGTATTAATATTATTTGGTTTAAATATTTTTAATACTATGAATTTAAAAGTAAAATTGTTATGATTTTTTTTTTTTTTTTGGTGTGAAAACTTTTTTTTTTAAATCCTCACCGGAGGATATTTTTTCCATTGCTTTTCAGAGAGAGTGGAAGGGGGGAGAGAGAGAGAGTGAAACATCAATGTGAGAGAGACACATTGACTGGTGCCTCCCTCACACACCCTAATCGGGACTGGGGATCGAGCCTGCAGCTGAGGTACATGCTCTTGACCAGAATCAAACCCAGGACCCTTCAGTCTATGGGCCAACGCTCTAACCACTGAGCCAAACAAGCTAGGGCAGTGTGAAAACATTTTATTTTATTTTTTTAAAATATGTCCTTATTGATTTTAGAGAGAGAAAAGGAGAAGGGGAGAGAGAGAGAAACATCAAGATGAGAGAGTCATTGATTGTCTGTCTCCTATTGGGGATCGAGCCCACAACTCAGGCATGTGCCCTGACCGGTAATAGAACCTTGATCTCCTGGATCATAGGTCAATGCTCAAGCCATTAGCCATGCCAGTCGGGCTGTGTGAAAACATTTTAAAGTACAAAGAATAGTATGCTCAACACATGACTATGCCCACTAATTTGAAATTAATAAATTCAGAATAATTTACTATGTTTATATTTGGTTCTATTTTTAAATTTTTTGAAGAAATTTATAGTTGAATTTTCTTTAATCCTTGCTAGTTTTTTCTTTCCCAAAAGCAACCATTATTTGCTGTGTAGTCACTTCTTCCTCTATAGACAGGCAGTACAAAGTAACCTGAAGACTATTCCATCCAAACATAAATTTGATGAAAATTTTAAAAAGCCACTTATCTTCCTCAGAATTCTCCATATCATAACCACTCTTGATCTGGGTCCATTGTAATTCTTTCTGCCCAATTGTTGTTATTCATTTTCCACAACCTTTTTAAAATATATATGTATGTTTTTTTATTGATTTCAGAGAGAGGAAGGGAGAAGGAGTTAGAAATATCAGTGATGAGAGAGTGTCATTGGTCGGCTGCCTCCTGCATGTCCCCTACTAGGGATTGAGCCCAAAACCTGGCCATTTGCCCCAACTGGGAATTGAACCGTGATTTCCTGGTTCATGGGTGGACACTGAACAACTTAGCCACACACAGGCCAGGCGCAAACTTTTAAATAAATGGTAAATTTAACCATCACTGTCAAGCTTTGTGTACACTGGTAAAAGAACAAAATTAATAAATCAGTATTCTAGCAATAATGATTATAGCAATGTCCAAATAAAAGTGAAGGCTATAGCTTATTTTTCTGTTGTTTAAATTCTTCCCTCTACAAAAGTTTTATTTCTTTTAACTTTAGCCAGGTTCTCGTTGGCTAGGATTTTTTGGGATTTGTGTGTGTGTTGTGTTTTTGTCGTAGGTTTTATTTTTGCTTTTCTGGGTTTTGTTTTTTGCCTGATAGAATGGTATAAGTATTCCTAAACAGTCTGAGACTTTACTAGGCCTGCATCCTGCCCCAATTTCTCCAGTACTCCTAGTCTCCCTCATCATTTTCTAATTATTTTCTTCATGTCACTTATAATTTATTAAAATACTAGATAATTTACTTATTTTTGTATGTTGCTTATTTACCGTATATCTCCTTTCTCTTAAGGCAGAGGTACTTTTCTTTGTAGTTCACTGATATATCCCCAAAATCTTGAACACTGCCTGGCACTTGAAGGCACTCAGTATTTGTTCATTGAAATAGTAAATGTTTTCTTATTAATTGTTCTGATCTTTATCTCCTTAGCTCAGCCTTCATTGTTGCCATATAAGCCTTCTGGTAGTACGAAGATGTACTATGTTCCACAACTTAGTCATTTTCCTTCATCTCTGGATTCCACATCAGACACCACCATTGAGAGCTCACATTCAGGTATTATACAGAATTATTTAAAATTTTACCTTTTGAAATTTTATTTGTGGATTAGCTGGTTAATTATGAAATGACATAAAATTTCAGTGCTATTTAATGTTTCAGTGAAATAATGGAGCTTTTCATGCCTTAATCTTTGGTTCAGATAGGTGAGTTATTTGGTCATATATATTATGTATACTTAAACATTTAATAAATATTTGATGAAGAAAATTGCATGGACAATTGTTAGTAGACTCTGTCTAGGTCAGAGTTTTCCAAGTTTGCTCGCAGAGCCCTTAATGCTTCAGCGATTTTTTTCCCTCATTATGTGGAACGCATATAATTATAAGAAGCATTTTTTCAAATAGCTAGTAAGTTATTAGGACACAAATACTTGTTTTGATCTAATAAAACAACTTAATTAAAATATTACCTATAAACAAAAATGTTAGGTATTTCTTTTTGGTTTTGTTTTTTGAAAGAAAATACTTCAGCCCTGCCAGGCGTAGCTCAACAGTTGAGCATTGACCTAGGATCCTGGAGATCAAGGTTCAGTTCCCTGTCAGGGCACATGCCCGACTTGCGGGCTCGATCCCCAGCGGGGAACATGCAGGAGGCAGCCAATAAATGACACTCTCATCACTGATGTTTCTATCTCTCTCTCTCCCTCTCCCTCCCTCTCTGAAATAAATAAAGAAATATTTTTTAAAAAAAGAAAGAAAATACTTCATTCATAAATAACCACAGTTACTAATGAGATATGTGCAGCTGCTAGGGCACTGTATACCTTCTCAAATCTTGAGATGAACTTGGACACAACACCCTATTTCCTGCTTTTATTACAGAAACTGTAATAAATTCAGGTTTGTAAAGATACCATAGCATTGAAAGGAGTATAGCGCTGTCTAATATTGAAACTTGACCTTGAGGTAGTAGTTTGTGTAGTGTATACCAGATAGCAGATATCATTGTTCTTTCCATAGATCTTTAAAATATCCTGCAGCACTCCTGTGAGATTACTCCAGGGCAACTGAGGATTTAGAAAATGTTTCCTCTGATGACTTTAAAATAAGGATGGATAGTTGGTGTGTTGTGGGGTTTTGATTGATGGTATAACATTTTGAGTGGTCCACAGAAGATGACTTGGTTCAGTTTAGATATAAACTGTTTCTTCATGATTTGTCAGTAGACATCTTTATATTTGTAGAAATTACATAGAAAGGAGAAATTGTTTTGGTCTTAGGCATGTTTTTTTAAAAAATATATTTTTTTATTGATTTCAGAGAGAGGAAGGGAAAGGAGAGTGGGAGAGAGAGAGAAAAATCAATTGGCTGCCTCCTGAATGCCCCCTATTGGGGATCAAGCCTGCAACCAGGGCATGTGCCCTGACTGGTAGTTGAACTGGTTACCTTTTGGTGCATGGCATTACGCTCAACCCACTGAGCCACACTGGCCGGGCTTAGACAGATTTGTTTTGTTTTGTCTTGTTAATTTTGAGAGGACACAACTAGTACCTAATGGTAATTGACTTAAAGCCCCTGGTATAACTGTTTCTAATTTCCCACTATGATACCACTGAAAAAGGACTACATAAATGCTCATACTACCAAATATTAAAATTGATTATTAAGCCTTTAACCAGAACTTGAAAGAAATGTCCATTACTTGCTGGTCTCTGATTTTAAAAACACACTTAATGGCTACCAGAAATAAAACAAGATCGCTTAATTGATTGTAGGCAGGACATTTTTTGGCCTATCACTTTGAGCCTCTACGTCAGAAGTCAGAATGTCTGTATCAACAGAAATCTGATCAGTTTTCCCAGTACTTTTTGAGGCCTCTGGTGTCCAGCTATCCATTTACATCCATAACTATACCATCTAGTTGGAGACATTAACTTTTTTAAAATGTTTTTATTGATTTCAGAGAGAGGAAGGGAGAGGGAGAGAGAGAAAAACATCAGTGATGAGAGAATCATTGATTGGCTGCCTCCTGCATGCCCCCTACTGGGAATTGAGCCCAAAACCCATGCATGTGCCCTGGCTGGGAATCGAACCAGGACCTCCAGGTTCATAGGTCAATGCTTAACCACTGAGCCATGCCTGGCTCGAGACATTATCTTTGAGAAAAAATGGGCAGTGATGGGAGGAGAAAATGACTCAAGTGGGATGGTACATTGTATCCTGAGAAATAATGCTCCTGTAAATAAGGTACTAAATATATCAGTAAGATAAGAGATCTAGTAACTGTATATACTTGAGATTGTAGTTTTTCATGTTCTCCATCTATTCTGAGAATAAGGGAGTTGAGAATAGAAAACAATCCTCTCTCAGACCAGTAGAGTTACTCTAGATGAAAGCCTAGGCATTGTTCTAATAGTCATTGTCTATTAATGTGTTGTGCATCTATGGATATGCGAATGATCCAATTAGAGTTTGGGGCCAAGGACAAGTTACTGTTAGCAAATATTTGGGCCAAATAGGTTTCTCCTTAATTAAGAATGAATAAACAATTGACCCCATAAAATCCTTTAAAAAAAAATACAGACAAGCAAAGGTAACAACATCCCAAAGAAATAGGTGTTAGAATTTACTTATTAGGACCAGTAACATTCATAAACAGTAAAAGACTTTAAAGCAAAAATTATTACTAAAGACAAGTCACTTTATAGTGATAAAAGAGTCAGTCCATTATCAAGAAGGTAAAACACATAAATATACATGCACCTAGCAACAGAGTCCTAAATACAAAAAGAAAAACACAGAATTAAAAAGAAAACAAAACATGAGAAGTAATTCAAACCAGTAGCAAAAATAATTCCATTATATGAAATGTGCAGAATAAGCAAGTTCATGTAGATAGAAAGTAGATTACTGGTTGCCAGGAGTTGTGGGTGAGGGGGAAATGGGAAGTATATGCTAAACTTGTACAGGGGTTTTTTTGAGGTAACAAAAAAGTTCTGTAATTAGATAGCAGTGCTGGCTGTGATTGTACTAAGAACTACTGAATTACATACTTATTTAAGTGTTTTGTGAATTATATCTCAATTCAAAAAAAAAGCAGCAGGAATGAACAAATGAAGGAAAGACTGCCTGAAAATGTAAAGATTTGGAAGCAGATTTAAAATACATTTTGCAGGCAATAAAGAGTAAACTTAATGTGAAGGAAATTGAAGTGGTGATGAGTACAAACTTGAGAAATTCTCCAAAAATACAGAGGAAAAAGAAGATGAGAAACATAAGAATCACAGCTATTTAGTAAACCAAACCAAGAATTATATCTATAGCTGAAGAAGAAAGCAGAACAGTGTGAACAAAAGTAATATCAAAGCCTGAATGGAGGAAATCTTAAGTCTCCTGAAAACGGGAACACAGTATGAAGATTGAAAGTTATGCGATCCAGGCAAAGATCAGTAGAAAGAGACTGACATACATACTAGAAAAAGATTTTGAGTTAGAATGAAAGGAAAATTACATAAACATATAATTGTTGTTTTTATTTTTTTTAAATATGTCTTTATTAATTTCAGAGAGAGGGAGAGAGAGAGAGGGAGATACATCAGTGATGAGAGAGTCATTGATCGGCTGCCTTCTGCGCATCCCCAACTGGGGATTAAGCCCATAACCCAGGCTCTGCATGATGTTTTAACTTATATTCTGACTTTAAACTCTAAATTCCTTTTAAAATGTATCTCTACTTGAGTGAATAAAAAGATAGGAGACTATGCATTGTGATCCCAGAATATATTCACTTAGAAAGATATATTTGGTTGTTTTTTGTGTGTGTTTTGTTTGTTTTTTAATTATTTTCTGCATACTTCACTGAATTTTCTAAGGTAACCAGGTTGATTTTTATTTTTTTTTAAGGTGACAGAAAGCCTTCAGCTTATGTTCATTTGTTTTTTTCAATCAAACGGTTTTAAAGCTCTTATTGTGTTCCTGGCAGATACTGTGTGCTAGGTGCTATTTTTACAGGGGTGTGGAAAATAAACATGGCCCCATGCTCACTTCGGCAGCACATATACTAAAATTGAAACAATACAGAGAAGATTACCATGGCCCCTGCACAAAGATGACACCCAAATTCGTGAAGCGTTCCATATTTTAAAAACACCACCACATGGCCCCTATGATCCTGGAGTGTATGTTAAAGTGGAGAGAGATTAAACAAATAGACCACAAATAAGTACATTACAAATGATGAGTGTTAAGAAATTAAAGAGTCCTAAGAGAATAATAAGAGGACCCAGTTTAGTTTTAGGAGCTCATGAAGAATTTTCCAAAGGAAGAAGAAACATTTGAGCCGAGACCTGGATGATAAAGGTGAGTTAGGAAGGCAGAGTGGAGAGTGAGAGTGTTTGGGCCAGAGGGAGCAACAGTATGGCCAAAGCTACTGAAGCAGGAGAGTTTAATGCACTTGACAGATGAGAAAAAGGTAGGGTAGGTAGAGCAGGGTGGCAGCTAGATATGGTTAAGTAAAGGTAGGTCCAAGATCATGCAGGGTCTTGTAAAACCATATTGAAGCACTTGAATTTTATTCTGGTAGGCAGCTGTGGTTTGATTTACATTTGTAAAATTTACCCTGGAGAATGGCTTGTAGGTGGGAAGACTGGGAGCCATAGTGGGGGAGGGTCAAGAAGTGGAAGTGAGGGCACCAGTTCGCTGGAAGGCTGATGCAGTGTCAGTGCCAGAGATGGGAGTATGTGGGATTAGAGTGATGGCGTACAGACGGAGAGAAGTGCGTACCGTCAGCTTACTTTTAGGAAATAGTTCCTCCCAGACTTGGTGGTAGGTTACGGTGGCGGGTGAGGAGGTGAGAAAAATGCTCTCATGTCCAGGAGGAGCAAGCAACTGGGTGGGGAGAGAGGCGCCCTTTACTGAGATGCAGAGTCTGAAGAAGAAGCAGGTTTGAAGACGATCGAAATACCTGCTTTGGACATATTAAAATGCGATTCCTGTTCCACAGTCACATAGAGTTGTTAAATGTGCAACTGAATGTGGACAGTCAGTTTGCAGATGTTGAGGTTTATGCAAGGGCACCACAGAGAAGATGGCGCTATTTGCATCATAAATACATGCTGCTGTTTTATGAAAACGCATAGTGGGCATGAAGGTTCCAGATCTCCTTAGAAATTTGGAGCAATATTGTTAACTCTCTTCCTGCCTCAAACTTACACATCCGATAGCTGTGTACAGACGCAAGAAATAAGTACAGGTACACGCATTGGCATACATACATGTATGTGGCTCTACTGTCTTTCAGCTGCCTCTCAGCACCACTGAGACTGATTCTCTTGCTCATCTACTCGCTGCTCTCAGGAACTTAATTGTTCCCCACCTGACTGAACCTGACATTCTCTTGGAGAATGAAAGGTCGTAGTAAGAGTGTGCATGTGTGTGCTGCTGCCGGAGTGTGTTTGCTGTTTATCTGGAAGTAGTTGTGAGGAGAGTGACCCCCATGTATAGTAGTTTGTATTATACCATAGTATATAATAACAGTATTTTTGTAACTAAGGAAGGGACTGTTATTCTAATTTCTTCAAAAGATGCTGTAAGGGCTGGCTCTGTCTTGAATGCTAGAATCCGAAGCTCGGAAGAAAGGTTCCACTTAGAGATATATATTTGTTGCTCATCAGCATATAGGTAGTGTTCCATACATCGGTAATCTGTGATTTCACCCAGGATTTGAAGAACGCTCAATTTTGACCCCTTGTGGAACTATGACAGTGAGAGATTTGGTAGGAGAAAAGATATGAGGGATTTGCCACAGAGGTAGGAAGCAAACCAGAGAAAGTGATACCACGGAAACTGAGAAGATCCAAATATAATTGGTACTATGGCCAGTAAGGCTTTGTAGGGTCTTTGCAATCTGTCTTGAAAAATTCTTCATGGCTTATTAATATTTGTATTGTACTGATGATACTGATACTTACCCAGCTTTTATTGCATATTCATTTTATGTGCTCAGAAAATGCGTGAAGTACAGAATTCCAGATTTGAAAGAAAACACATTTTTGTAGATGATAATTCTAAAGTTACTACAAACTCTTACATGTCCACAGATGTTCTTTTGCTGCTTATATGTGGCATAGATAAACTTTTATCAGTAGGAATAGAACATTAAAATTTTTAAAAAAATAAAATTAGTTTCAATTTGTGTATTTATTATTACATAAAAGGTTCCTTTCAGTGTTTTGTCTCTTGTATTGTTAGATTAATCTTCCTAAAACATAGCTGATTATATTTCTCTTTATTTAAAAAATCTTAACAATGTTGCATTTCACTTACAATAAAATTTACATTCTTTGGCTTGGGATTCCATGTCCTGCTGAATTTTGTCCCAAACAGTTATTTTTTAATATTTCACACCACTCTCTTTAATGTATTCTATAATCTAGCCAGAGCACAAATGTGTCTGCTGTTCTTATGTACTCTTGGCTTTCCTGCCTCCTTGTCTACTAATGCTATAACCTCTGCCTAAAATGTCTTTATTCCTTCCTCTGTGTTTTTCAAACAGCCTACTTATTTTCCAAGGTACAATTTATTTTCACCTTCCTGTGAAAACCTTCCTGAGCTGGAAATTGTCTCCTTCCTGAATTAGTCTACTTTATATGTCTCCTCTTAATGTCATTTGCTTCTTAACCTTGTATTGCAATTTATTGTAAGTGTCTGACACTTTCGTTAGCTTCTGATTACTGTACAACACTCCCATTGTAGTGCTTTTTTTTTTTTTTTGAAGTGGTTTAAGAGGTAAATTTTTGTCTTTCTTCAGCTTCATGCCTATATTTGTGTTAATTGTACTACTTTTCCATTTTTCTTAGGATCCAATGATGCCATTGCTCCAGACTTCCCGGCTCAGGTGCTAGGCACTAGAGACGATGACCTAGAATTCACTGTTAATATTAAACATAAAGAGGGGATCTACAGTAAGAGGGCAGTATCTAAGGCATCCTTATCAAAGGGGGGAAAAAACATTCAGAAAGATAATACAGGTAACTGGATTGGCTTTATATATTTTGTGCGCCCTGTTCATCCTAAATGAGAATACTATTCAGTCTTTATCTTTTTCTGCTTTGTTATACACACTGTTAGCTATTTTATTGGGGATATAGAAAAAGGTAAAATATTTATAAAATCTTTTTAAAATACTTCACAGATTTTTGAAACCTGTAAACTTTATTTTTACTATGGAAAATAAAATATGTTGCGATTTTTGAAATAAAACATAACCAGTCAAGTATGTTTTAGAGACTAGAATCCATAGAAAATCTTGATTAAATTACCTGATGAGTTTATCTGTCAGAAGATACAAACTAGTGGCAATTTGGTAGACATAGATAACCCTGTGACAAACAATTGAGGATGGGGAGGATATGGAAAATTTGGCAGGGAACAAAGTGATAGAATAAGGGAACACTTTCAGAAGTCTGCACAAAGTACTCACCAACTATAACTCACTCTTAGGCTGCATTTGGTAAGGATGATGTGTTTGAAATAAAGTTTGGCTCTGTTACCTAAGGGACCTCTATAACCTCCCACCTGTTATGGGTGTCTACTAATACTATTATTGTTGTTCTTCATTTAAACTTTGCATCCTAAGGAAAAGTCCTCCTCCCAACTTAATCCTATGCAGCCATTTCACCATGGGAAAAGTTCAGTCTCAGAACCTCTTACCTTAAAGGATTGTGAAAGATAGGGGGAGATGCTTGCCTGAAGAAATAGTGACCTGTGTAAAATAGCTAAATGAACTCATAAAATATATCAGAAGTAAATGTTTCAGTTGAAGGGATGGAATATAAAAGTGAGAAAATCTCTTGGAAAATAGAACATAAAAAGAAGGGAAAGAAAGGGGGGAAAAAAGAAAATTCAAGATTGGCCCAAAAGGTTCAACATCAAAAATGTGTTCCAAAGAGACAATAGAGAATCAATTCATTAGAGCCACATATATTAGTGTGAATAAATCCCCAAATCATAATATTGAGTGAAAAAGGCATGCTGCTTAAAGCTACATAGAGTATTATACCATTTATATAAAGTTTAAAGACATGCAAAACAATCCTGTATATTGTTAATTAATTTATACAATATAGTAAATAAAATAAAAACATCCTTGACATTGATAAACTCTAAATTCAGTATAAAGGTTGCTACTGAAAAGAGAATGGCCTCATTGAGGCTTTATACACAGAATCATTATAATCATTATTCAGTAATATTTTATTTTTTAAGACATACTGGTGTTCATTATGTTATGTTTAATAATCTCTATTGCCTTTCTGATTTTTTTTGTTGAGAAATATTCATACTTAGAGATAGCAAATGAATTTCTTGTCAACCCAATGTAAAAACATGTAACCATTATTAACAAATGCTTTATCTTTGTTGTATTGGTGATTTTTTAATGTATTTACTAACATATTACTTTGCACTATTTTTTCTCATATAAAAAATCAAGAGCTGATTTTAAAAGACAAATAAAATAGCTAAATCTCTATCAAGTATGACCAAGGAAAACAGAAACAGAAAGGGTTAGACAAGTTTAAAAGGCTGTGACTTAAGAAGATTTTTAAAGTTATATGAGTACTATATATAAACTGTCCATGATATAAATGCTTTTCTAGGATTATATGAAATATCAAAATTGGCTCTATAAGTAATAAAAACTTTGAGTAGGCAAAAGAACTTGAAAGGGTTGTTCAACTATACTTTTCTACTTTGAAAAAGATACCTGATCTAGTTTTTTTTCTTCATTGTTGTATCAAACCACAAGGAACAGATTTTAGTGATACTTCATTTGAACCATTGTTGTACAAAGAAAAATAAGGAAAGCTTTCCAATTTATGTCATAAATCCAACATAACTGTCACAGATTTTACATGGTGGGGCCTAAGAGGTGCTTTTTTTCTGATATATATAATGAGGTTTGGGGTTTTGTCTTTGGGGGGTTGTGGGGCAGATAGGGTTACTTGCCATGTGTGTTTATTATCTTTTCTTTCTCTGTGGTGTCAAATGATATCGTTATTTCAGATGCTCAGGTTCAAGTTCTTATCACTGGAAATGAGAACCTCTCAGACAAAAACCAGAAAAAGGAGATCTACAGTAAAAAGGCAGTGACTAAGCCTGCCCAAGCTAAAGAAATGGAAGTCTTGCAGAAAGACACTGGAGGTAGCTGAACTGGATTATCTGCATATTATTTTCTTCTGGCCTTCTAAAATGAGAATAGATAGAACAGTATTCTCTATTCTCTTCTTGCTCTTTCATCTTGCTCTTATGTGAAGTAAGATACTAGCTGTAATTTTTGTTATACGTTGACAGGTATAAAACCAAGTGTTTAATGAAACATTTTTAAAGCTCTTTGATACATTTCTGGAGAACTTTGTGAATGTAGTACACAAATTAATTTCATTGACAGAAATTCACTTAATGGGCTTTTTAAAAACATTCAGTGCCACGAAATGCTGACTTTCTGACACCATTGTTTATATAAGTCTGTGTGCTTTAGGAGTTTAGCTTGTTTACCTTCTTAACTACCTATCCAGTTAATTTTCTTCAGTGGGACTATGCTGATTAAAAATGCCTATAGTGTGTTTAAGTTAGGATGAGTTTTGGCTCTGAGAGATGAAAACAACAAAATAACATTGGCTTAAAGAAGGCAGGAAATTGTCTATCTTTCTTGTAAAAATCCAGAGAGAGACATCCAGGGGTGACTTGGTACTTCAGAGTATCAGGGCACAAAGCTCTTTCTCTCCTGTTGCTCTAACATTGTTAGCCTCCATTCTCATGCTGTAGCCATCTGGCTCACATTCCAGCCAGCAGAAAGGAAGAAAGGAAAAGAAAAAAGCATATTCCTTCTTTAAAATACTTCTCAGTAGTTACATGTACTGTTCCCCTTCCATCCTACTGGACATACTTAGTCACATCGTCACACCAAGCTATGTTGCCACAGAGTCTGGGAAATATCTTTATTCTGGTAACTATATGCCCAGCTATGTTGGGGTTCTGTTTTAGAGGAAAAAGGAAACTGGATTTCAGACGACACCTTGCAGTCTGCTACCATGTAAACAGAAATATATCTTTTGGAGGATAATTGTGTATTATGCTCTTTAATTGTGTATTACTTTTTTTTCAAATTTATATTATATTCTGGTCAACACTTCAAAAATTTATCCCCCTTTTGAATATTCCAAAAGCAGTTTTGATGATGTTACTCTATTAATCAAAAAGTTTTCATTGCCCTTAAGAATAAAATCTTAACTTTTAGCGTAGTCTTTCAGAACAATAGAATCAGCTCCAAAACAGCTTTTCAAAAGCCAATTTTATCTCTCTTCTTTATAAATTCTGTAGTCAAACTATATATTTGCTCTATTTCGTAGATGTTCAGTTGCTTTCCTGACTCCGTTCTTTTCTAATATAGTCACCTCTGCCTAAAATGGCCTTCCTCTTTCCATTTCAGTCTGTATTCCAGCTCAGCTATCTTTTAACACCAAGCTTAGTTAACTTTCCTTTGTGTGCTTATACTTCTTTATCTTTCTCTTATGGTGTAATTCTTTTATTTTGTATGATGTCTATTTTTATACATTTTTAATTTTTTTTAAATATATTTTTATTGATTTCAGAGAGAGGAAGGGAGAGGGAGAGACAGATAGAAACATCAATGATGAGAGAGTCATTGATCGAACCCACAACCCGGGCATGTGCCCTGACTGGGAATCGAACCCCGATCGCCTGGATCCTAGGTCAGTGCTCAACCGCTGAGCTACACCCGGCTGGGCTATACATTTTTTTTAACTCCAATGTAGAGCAACAGTTTCTAAACACATTCTTGATTGATCTTTTTATTTTTTCTTCAACACCAATAATAATGCCCTTCATAGTAGATGCTGGAGAAGTATTTTAAAATATTTTTTGTCAACTTCCTGTCTGGATAGGGTATTAATTGCCCTCTCTTAGGTTCCAGTGATGCAGTTGCTGCAGAGCTGTCAGCTCAACTACAAGGCCCAAAGATTAAACACCTACCAGACACTAAAGCCATTCAACAGAAGGAGGAGATCCATAGTCAGAGGACATTTCCTAAGGAAGCCTGGTCAGAAGATAAGGAATCCTTGCAGATAGATATTGAAGGTAATGGGATTGGGATGTGTGTGTGGGAGGGTTGGGAGTGCTATGTCTGTTCTCTTTTCATTCTGATGAGAATATAACCTCATGATTTAAACAGATCCATTTTTTCTTTTTTCACTTTCTTATGTGAACTTCAGTGCTACTTTGTTTGGATGTACATATTGATTTGTAAAATAATTGTTACTTCTGGGAAAAGATATTGGCAACTTAGAAACAAGATTATAAATAAATACCTAAGGCAGATAGTATTACAAGTGAAGTATGTCTCAGTACTGACACAGGGGAAAACCTAAAGGTATTCCAGAAGACTAACAAAGAAAGAACCTTAATAGAAACTTTTAAAAAATTACAGTAAAAGAGAGCCAAGACCATATCTATTTATGTTTACTCATGGCCCCTTTTAAGTCTTAACAAAAGAAAGGCATTGAGTACACAAGCCATTACTACCTGGCTGTCAAACTTTACGTCTTAGAGGAAGATAGCACAGTACCCAAATAAGGAAAGAAAGGAGTCAAGGAGCTATAATCTATCCATATTGTATTTTCAAAATAGTGCAGGTACAGCTGATCACATCAAGAATGTATAAGATAAATGATTTTCCACAAGGGTGCCAAAACTGCATAGTGGGGAAAAAACATTCTCTTCAGCAAATGGTGTTGGAAAACTGGATATCCATGTGCAAAAGAATGAAGTTGGATGCTTACCTTTTACCACATTTAACTCAAAATGAATTAAAGATCTAAACATAAGAGCTAAAATTATGAAACTGTTAGCAGAAGTCATAGGGGGAAAGCTCCATGGCCTTGGATTTGGCAGTGATTTCTTGGATATGACACCAAAAGCACAAGCAACAAAATAAAAAAATAAAAAATAAGTTATACTACACCAAATTAAAAACTGCATCAAAGGACAGTCAATAGAGTGAAAAGGCAACCTGTGAAATGGGAGAAAATATTTGTAAATCATGGTAAGTGCTTAATATCCAGATTATATATGGAACCTTTATAATTCAACAACAGAGAAACCCAATTTAAAAATGGGCAAAGGATTTGAATAGACAGTTCTCCAAAGAAGATATATGAATGACAAATAAGCACATGAAGAGATGCTCAGTATCACTCATCATCAGAGAAATGCCTCTTAAAACCACAATGAGATACCACTTCACACCGATTATGATGGCCACTGTCAGAACAAAATAACAATTGTAGGCAAGGATGCAGAGAGATTGGAACCATTGTGTACTGTTGGTAGGAATATAAAAGGGTGCAGCCATTGTGGAAAATAGTGTGGAGGTTCCTTAAAAAATAAAAAAATAGAATTAAGCATATAATCTACCAATTCCACTTCTGGGTATATATCTAAAAAAATCAAAGCAGATCTTATAGATAGCTACACACTTACATTCATCTCAGCATTATTCAAGTTAATCAAGATATTAAAACCCAAATGTCCATCAACAGGTGAATATATATATGTATGTTGATATATATATATAGAGAGAGAGAGAGATTTTAGAGAGAAAGAAACACTGATTTGTTGTGCCGCTTACTTATGTATTCATTGGTTGATTCTTATATGTGCCCTGAACGGGTATCAAACTCACAACCTTGGGGAATTGGGGCAATGCTGTAACCAACAGAGCTACCTGGCCAGGGCAGATTGTCTTTTTATACTTTAGACATAAAAGCAGATTTCATGTGTCTTATTATATTTTGGGGAAATTGCCTTAACAATTCCCAGAGTATTTAATGAAAACTCTAGTTGCCAGTAATCTATACTGTAGGTGAAAGGGATCCCATAGTTACAAGTGTTACTTGTTGCATGCATGTATACGTCTTTGTTTCTACCCATGACTTGGAACTCCAAAAATATATATTGATTCTATATTACTATGTACAGTTTTGGCTTATGATTGTAAGATGTTGTTACATCTAAAAATGCCCATTTTGACATAGAATAATGACTGTCAAAAGTGAATTTAGAGGATGGTAAATTTTGTATTAGGTATATTTTACCACAAGAAACAAAATTGGAGGGAAAAAATGTAAAGATGGCTCACAGAAAGGAATTTTAAGAGGCTCTAGAACATACAAAGAGTTTTTCTTTTTTATCCCGCACATTTAGTTACTGATGATGAAAATGAATTCTCAGGTTTCTTAGCTGAAAGAGGGGCTAATAATACCTGTCTCTCAGTTTTATCAACATGATTGAATAAAAAGGGGGGAAAAAGATATAGGGCACATATAATAGCCCACACATAGCAAGCAGTTAATACAAAGCAGCTACTGTTACAGTCCAGAGGACTAAAGTACATTTCTTGAGGTCACACAGCCAGTTTGTGGCAGAGTCCCTCCCAGAATCCAGGTCTTCTGACCCTGAGCCTCTTAAATGTTTACCATACCAGTCTGGCCACTAAGCACAAGGCATGAATCCTTTGTTTAGGCGGTGAATTTTCTGAAACTTTATATATAAACTGTTCTTTTCTTCTATATCTAAAGAATTAAGTGTGAATATGATTTCTAAAGGGAATGAAAATATTTTGAAAGTCCTCCAAAATCTTTTTTTTTCTCTCCTTTTCAGAGTCCAGATGTCATTCAGAATTTGAAAATACTACCCATTCTGTGTTCAGGTCAGCCAAGTTTTACTTTCATCACCCAGTGCACCTACCAAGTGATGGAGATTTTAGCCACGAATCCTTAGGGAGAAGTGTTTTCATGAGACATTCTTGGAAAGATTTCTTTCAGCATAATCCAGACAAACAACATACTTCTCTTCCTCCCCCTTATCAAAATGAAGAAAAGACTAAGACAGATTATGCCAGTATAGAGAGCCTCAGTATCAATGTGAACTTGAAAAACAAAGAAGTGATTCATCCTACTAAAAATCAAGCTGGAGATTATGCAAAATGCGACAGACAAGTTAATGATCAAAAGAAAGATCTTAAGGTCACCCCAGAGCCCACAACTCAGCATATTACAAGTTTGAATGCTCTCTGGAATAAGTATCAAGAGCGTCAGAAGCAACAGAAACCTCTAGGGTTCAGTGGTGGGAAAGAACTATCCTTGGTGGAGCGACTTGATCGTTTAGCTAAACTTCTTCAGAATCCCATCACACATTCTCTTCGGCCCTCAGAAGGTACACAGGATGATAGCAGAGGGCAGCAAGATGCTAAGGAATGGAGTGGTGGACAGCAACAGCAGAGAAACAAGCTTCAGAAAAAGAAGCGGTATAAAAGCTTGGAGAAATGCCATAAAAACATAGGCGAGCTTAAAAAAAGCAAGGTGCTTTCTACTCATCAAGCTGGCAGGTCCAATCAGATTAAAATTGAACAGGTTAAATTTGATAAATATATTCTGAGAAAACAGCCAGATTTTCCTTATATAAACAATACTTCTTCAGATTCTAGACCCTCAGAGGACAGTGAGCTGCTCACAGATACTGCCACCAACATCCTGTCCACCACAACTTCTCCTGTGGAATCAGATATATTGACCCAAACAGATAAAGAAGTGACTTTGCATGAGAGGAGCAGCTCTATTTCCACCATTGACACTGCCCGATTGATCCAGGCTTTTGGCCATGAAAGAGTTTGTTTGTCACCCAGGCGAATTAAATTATACAGCAGCATCACCAACCATCAGAGGAGATACATTGAGAAGCGGAGCAAGAACAAGAAGAAAGCACTGAGTACATGTTATCCCCAAATGACTTCTGAACACACCAGAAGGAAACGCATCCAGGTACATGGCTACAAATTGCATCTGGCAGTGTGACTGCCTTTTTCATGGACTTCTTAGTTAAGCTTTGCACACAGGTGAAAAAAAGCCATTTGCCCTTTCCTCACTATAATATTCCTTACCAACTGGAAAAGAGTGAGAAAGTGTAGTACAGTGCTCTTGTGAGTTGTCATTCTTTTCATCAACATTCATTTACAAATTATCCTTTGGTTGAAGGGCTTTGCTGCCTACTGCTTCAGAATTTGCAAAACATATCCCTGGCACAGGGGAGGCTTGAGTTTAGAAAGACCTCCATTCTGAACAATATTGCCTGGGGGTTTTTTGCTTGTTTTTTGTTTATTCATTCCTACCTGTCTTTCAAGAAATGTTGAGTTGCTTTTAAACACACACACACACACACACACACACACACTACCATATGATTTTTTAAAAGTAAATGAAGAATTTGAATGAAAGAAAATTATGGAAGCCAGAGAGGGGTGAGGTACAACATGACTTTTAAAAATAAATAAATGAAGAATTATGAGTTATGGGAAGAAAAGTTGATGCTAGAGGGGAGATAAGATATACCTTGTAGGTATGGTTGTAAGCCACAAATTTTGCTTTGTTTTCTACCAGTTAGTGTTCCTAGAATTTTGTAATCAGTCACGAGTCTATAATATAAATATGAATTTTGAAAAGCATTACATATATCTGGTACTAAGACCTAAGAGAAATTTACTCATCTTTCCTCATAAAGAAGGCACCACAGTGTAACAGAGTCCTCAGCAGCATCCTTACAGTAGGTTCAATAACAATGCCTGTAAGGCTAATGACCTTATTACGGAGCTCAGTAAAGGCAGTTTTCAAGGGGTCAACAAATATAAGTACTTTAACCCAAGAATAAAATTTAGGGTATCTAGAGAAGTGCTCTACAAAGAGTGATGTTTGCAAAATGGTTTTTTGGAGTATAGAAAGGAAAATATTAGATTTACATTTTTCTCAAACTTTTAAAATATATTTTATATATGTTTATACTATATGAGTGCAGTAGTAATATATAATTTATAATTATAAATACAGGGTGGGGCAAAAGGAGGGTTACAGTTCATACAGAAAATACAATAAATAATAATAATACAAGAATGAACTGTTTCATGTACTCACAGATGTAACTCTACTTTTGCCAACCCTTTAAATATCAACTTTGGTAATTTATGCTCAAAAATATTGCCTGGCTGGGTGGCTCAGTTGGTTGAGCATCATCCATACACCAAAAAGGCTGTGGATTCAACTCCCCATTAGATACATACCTAGATTGCTGGTTTGATCCCCAGTCAGGGTGCAGAAGGAAGGCAACCTATCAATGTTTCTCTCTCTCTCAAATCAGTCAGAAAAATATCCTCAGGTGAGGATTAAATATATATATGTGTGTGTGTGTATTTTATCTGTAGGACCACATGATCACATAATTTAGAGACTGATAGTCTAGACAAAAGAAGACACAAGACAGCCAGTTTACCATAAATATTATAATTGAGGTTTGGTAGGTATTAAATGACAGTGATTACATAAATAAATAGTACAATATGACTTTATTTTTTAAGTAAAAATAATTGGGAATGGCACAGAGTAAGGCTTTTTGTTCCATAGAGGAGATAGGGAAAAGGATCCGGGTAGAGGGATTTTTGTATGTGTAGTAAAATACATACACATAACAAAGTTTATCATTTTAATCATCTTAAAGTGTACAGTTTAGTGGCACTGAGTACATTCACAGTGTTTTATAGCCATCACCACTATCTAGCTTAACTTTTCATCACCCCAGTGGAAACTTCATATGCATTAAGCAATCTCTATTCCCTCTTCCCTACAGTCCCTGACAACCACTTAACTTTCTTGTTTCTGTGAGCTTGCCTGTTCTGGTTATTTCATATAAATGGAATCATACAATATGTGACCTTTGTGTCAGCTTTCTTTCCCTTTAGCTTAATGTTTTGGGGGTTCATCCATGTCCTAGCATGTATCCGTATTTCTTTGCATGTATATACCACATTTTACTTATCCATTCATCCATTCATGGACATTTGGATTGTTTCCACCTTTTAGCTATTATGAGTAGAGCTGATATGAACATTTGTGCACAAGTGTTTTTTTGAATACCCATAAACAGGTCTTTTGAGTATATATCTAGGAGTGGAAATACTGAGTCGTGGTGATTCTGTGTTTGGCTTATTGAGGAGCTGCCAAACTGTTTTCCACTGTGCCCAGGTTGTGAGTTAGATCTCTCGTCCAGGTGCGTATGGGAGGTGGCCTATCGATGTTTCTCTCTCACATTGATGTTTCTCTCCCTCTTCCCCTCTCTCTAAAATCAGTAAACAGCCCTGGCTAGCGTGGCTCAGTGGTCAGAGCATCAGCCCACGCAGTAGAGGGTCCCAAGTTCGATTCCCGGCCCGGTCAGGAAGCGTGTGGGAGGCAACCAACCAATGTGTGTCTCTTGTCAATTTTTCTCTGTCTCTCCCTTCCTTCCTCCCTCCCACACTCTTAAAAAAAAAAAAAAAAAAATCAATGGGAAAAGTAATCCTCAGGTGAGGGTTAACAAAAAATAAAGTAAAATAAAATCAATAAACATATCCTCAGGTGAGGATTTTTTTAAAAAATCTAATATTTGCTAATCTGATGTGTGAAAAAGCTCATTGCTTTAAATTGCCATTTTTTAATATTAGGTTTCAAGGATTGTCATTACATTTCTTATTTTGAGAATTACCTTGTTTACTCTATCCATACTTCTCTGAAGATTTTTTCCTATTAATTTTTAAGCATTAATTATAATGTATTAATATCATAATACAGGCATACCTCAGGGATATTGTAGGTTCAGTTCCAGACAACTACAATAAAGCAAATATCAAAATAAAGAAAGTCATGAATTTTTCGGTTTCCCAGTGCATGTAAAGGTTATGTTTATATTGTAGTCTACTAATTGTGCAAAAGCATTATGTCTAAAAATACAATGTACATGACTTAATTTAAAAATATTTGATCACTAAAAAATGCTAACCATCATCTGAGTATTCAGCAAATCCTAATCTTTTCGCTGATGGAGGGTCTTGCCTCGATGTTGATGGTTGCTGACTGATCGGGGTAGTGGTTGCTGAAGGTTAGAATGACCCTAGCAATTTCTTAAAATAAGACAACAATGAGCCTGGCTGGCATGGCTCAGCATTTGAGCATTGACCTATGATTTAGGAGATCGAAATTCGATTTCCAGTCACGGCATATGTCCAGATTGCGGGCTCGATCCCCAGTAAGGGGCGTGCGGGGGCAGCCGATTAATGACTCTCTCAGCATTGATGTTTCTCTCTCTCCCTCTCCCTGCCTCTCTCTGAAATCAATAAAGACATTTTTTTTTTTAAAAAAAGACAACAATGATTGACGCATTGATTGATTCTTTCGTGAACAATTTCTCTGTGGCATGTGCTGCTGTTTTGATAGCATTTTACCCACAGTAGAACTTTCAGAATTGTAGTCAATCCTCAAACCCTGCTGTTGCTTTTATCAACAAAGTTTATGTAATATTTTAAATCCTTTGTTGTCATTTCAACAGTCTTCACAGCATCTTCACCAAGGAGTCTATTCCATCTCAAGAAACCTTTCTTTGCTCATCCATAAGAAGCATATCTTCATCGGTTAAAGTTTTATCATTAGATTGCAGCAATTTAGTCACATCTTCAGGCTTCACATCTAATGCTAGTTCTCTTGCTTTTCCCACCATATCTGTAGTTATTTCCTCCACTGAATTCTTGATCCCCTAAGTTGTTCATGAATTTTGGAATCAGCTTCTTCCTAACTCCTGTTAATATTGATATTTTGACCTTTCCATAAGTCAGATATTCTTAATGGCATCTAGAATGATGAATCTTTCCAGAAGGTTTTCATTTACCCCGATCCATCAGAAGAATCACTGTCTGTGTAATCTATAGCTTTACTAAATGTATTTCTTTAAGAATTAGACATTATTAAAGTCAAAATTACTCCTTGGTCTATGGACTGCAGAATGGATGTTGTGTTAGCAGGCACGAAAACATTAACCTCATTGTACATCTCCATCAGAGCTCTTTGGTGACCAGGTGCATTGTCAGTAAGCAGTATTATTTTAAAAGGTATCTTTTTTCCTGAGCTTAGGTCTCAACAGTTGGCTTAAAAAGTTTTTAGTAAACCATGTTGTAAACAGATGTGCTATCATCCAGGCTTTGTTGTTCCATTTATAGAGCATAGGCAGAGTAGATTTAGCATAACTCTTAAAAGTCCCGAGGGTTTTTTGAGCTCATTGTCTTCAACTTAAAGTCAGCAGTTGCATTAGCCCCTAACGAGAATCAGCCTGTCTTTTGAAGCCAGAAATTGACCTCTTTAGCTGTGAAAGGCTTAGGTAATATCTTCTTCCAATATAATGCTCTTTTGTCTATATTGCAAATCTGTTGTTTAGCATAGCCACCTTCATTGATTTTCTTAGCTAGATCTGGATAATTTTTCTCAGCTTCTAAATCAACACTTGCTGTTTGACCTTGCACTTTTATGTTATGAAGATGGCTTCTTTCGCTAATTCTCATGAACCAACCTCTGCTAGCTTCAAACTTTTCTTCTGCAACTTTATCACCTTTCTCTGCCTTCACAGAATTGAAGAGAGTTGGAGCCTTGCTCTGGATTAGGTTTTGGCTTAAAGGAATGTTGCAGCTGAGGTGACCTATCCAGAAAAACTTTCTCCATATCAGCAACAAGGCTATTTTGCTTTCTTAACATTCATATGTTCACTGGAGTAGCACTTTTAATTTCAAGAGCTTTTTCTTTGCATTCACAACTTAACTGGTCCTAGAGACCTAGTTTTCAGCCTATCTCAGCTTCAACATGCCTTTCCTCACTAAACTTAATTCTAGCTTTTGATTTAAAGTGAGAGATCTGCAACTCTCACTTGAATGCTAGAGGCCATTGTAGGGTTATTAATTGGCCTAATTTCAGTATTGTTGTGTCAGGGAATAGGGAGACCCAAGGAGAGGGGGAGATGGGGGTACTGCTGGTGAATGGAGCACTCCGAACACACATAACACCTATCAGTTAAGTTTGCCATCTTATATGGTATCCCAAAACAATTCCAATGGTAACATCAGATCACTGGTCACAGATCACCATAACAGAATTTAATAATAATGAAAAAGTTTGAAGTATTGCAAGAATAACCAAAATATGACACAGACATGAAGTGAACAAATGCTATTGGAAAAGTGGTACCGATAGACTTGCTTGAAGCGGGAGTTGCTAGAAACCTTCAATTTGTAAAAAAAAAACCAGCATCTGCAAAGTTCGATAAAGCAAAGCACAATAAAGTGAGGTATGCCTGTAGTACTGTTATATACTCAACTACTTTATTTCTTCGTTCTGTGCTAAGAAAGATTTCAACTCAAGATTTTTTTTTTTAATTCTCCTGTTTTTCTTTTAATACTTTTTTAAGGTAGAGAGCAACACTCTTAAACCCCTAATCCATATGGAATTTATTTTTCTGTGTATAGGTATGATTTTTGTGTTCAGTTGTCAATAGAGGCTTTTAAATAAAGTGGTATTCGTAAATTATAAAAATCCAATATTATTTCGTTAAGCTGGACTCTAATCAAATGGACTCTAATCATGGTCCTTTTGAAATTTCTGCTCAAAATAACTGAAATAATATGTGAACACCTTATCAGAATGGGGAGATTTAAAGAAGAAACTTACCTCTGACCAAAATAGCCATTTCATTTATTAAATCTGAAGTTAGATCAGAACATACAAGTGAAAATAACATAGATATATCTGATTTCATGGGTATATAATGAGTGAAATAAAGATTTTAGAGTCATTATATAAAGGTGATCATCATCTTCATAAATATTAACCTGTTTTTTTCCATGTGTTAATTGAGAACTTGCTTCATTTTCTTTTCTACCCCAGATTTCTGGGAAATTTGACTATCCTGTTAGTTTCTTTAACCTCAGTTCTAATTTAACCATCCAGTCTTGTGACCATACTCTGAATTTTGGCATTCAGAATCATTCCATCTCTGTAATCTTTACTTATTCGTGTAACAAAAGAAAATTTCTAAGGAGCTTTTTTAATTTTCTGGGGAGTTTTTTCATAATTGCTACCTACCATACTTGCAGAAATAAATGACCAGTTCTGATTTTCTAAAGGTGAATAAGAGTTATCACCTGAGTTCCTGCTTTTTAAACTTTAATCTTGTCTCTAGGAATTGAAACTAGGTTAAAATGATATTTTTGGGACAGGTACTTTGTGATTGTGTCACCCTTTACTGGTTAGTAAGTTTTATTGAAATTACAGTTGCCAACTGAAAACTTCTTACAAAAAGTGTCTTTTGATGCCTTTGCATGTATTTCTAATTTTGACTCAGACTATCTTATCATTGTGTCTCTCTGGTCCTAAACTTGAGTGTATCTCTGGTCCAAAACAAAGCATCTCCTTGCAGACACCTGACTACCAGAAGATCACCAGTAACAATCTTTCTACATGAAGAATAGCCATATAGGTCATGTAAGAAAACATGGCCTTTTTTCCTATATTAGATATATTTTCCTATTCCATCTAAAAAGTAAATTTTTAATTGAAAATTTTTTTTCTTCTGGATCCGATGGTGTCTCTGATCAGCAAGTATGGGAATGAGTCTCACCTAGATTTTAGTTAAAACATACTACAAAAGCCTTAAACATCTCTGAGGTGGTGGCAGTTACTTTCTTTTCCCAGTGTGGAATAAGGCATCAGCAGGTGAGTTTGCGCTCATAATAAGAGAAGTTAAAACAAGCAGCCAGCCAGCATGTATCTCCTCTCAAGACTCTACAACAGAAAACTCAAACCATGGTAGCTGATAATGTCAGTTGACTTGTAGTCACTTAAATCTTTCTGTGTAAGCCCCCTTGCAGAAAACTGAGCGGGCTGATGACCCACACCTGGCAAATCCCGGGCCCTGAGGGATGTTGATATCATTAGAGGAGATGCCTGAGCCTTTCCTATAGACCAAGGAAAGTGGACTCTTGTGGTTTACCGACAGCATCTCTAAATAACTCAGCACAAATGCTGTTCTATCCCGTGGTGGGTTCTCTGCACTAACATCAGGCACAATGGAGGCCTGTGGGTTGTGATTATTATGAATCTGTGGAAGTAAACGTGGTATGATTACATGATTCTGATAGTTTGCACTTGGCCCTAACCATAAAGTGTGTGTAATGTTTCATTGTACCCACAACGTTCAGCACCCACATTTTTGTTAGGAATGTCTGTTCTTTATTATGTGAAAATGACACTGTTGATCACCTGTTGTTCTCATGTCCTTGATTCAGTAACACAGGAGATGCAGAACCATAAAGCATGAGAAGCTTTTTCCTCCAAATAAGGCTTCATAATCAACGTGTATTTCATTTGGCCATACATGAATAAGTATATTTTTACAACTTCTTTGAGATCTTTCACATGCCGTAAAATTTACATATATATACAATTTAGTGGGTCTTAGTGTACCCACAGAATTGTGCACCATCCCTCTAGTCTAATTTTAAAACATTCTTGACACTCCCAAAAAATCACCCTTTGCACATAAGCAGTCATTCTTCATTTCCGCCAACTTCCCACCTCTGCCCCAGCCCCCAGCTTTGTTACTAATCTGCTTTCTGTCTATAGATTTTCTTACTCTAGACATTTTATATAAATGGAATCATACAATATGTGATCTTTTGTGACAGGCTTCTTTCACATAATGCTTTCAAGTTTCATCTGCATTGTAGCATGTATTAATTCCTTTTTATTACCAAATAATGCCATTCCATTGTATGAATATACCACATTTTATTTATCCAGCCATTGGTTGGTGGACATTTGAATTTCTTTCACTTTTTGGCTATTAACAAAGCATCTGTGAACATTCATGTACAAGTTTTTGTGTGGCCATGGGTTTTTTTGTGCATATCCCTCGGAGTGGTTATCTGCTGGGTGATACATAGAGTGTCACAAAAAAATGTGTACACACTTGCAATAATTATTAATTCCAGTGGGCTAAAACTGAAAAGAAACACCAGTTATCAAAGACTGTAATTGAACTATCAGCTGTTGAGTGTGTATACTTTTTTGGGGGATACCCTGTATAACTCTTGTTTAACCGTTTGAGGAACTACTAGACTTATCCAAAGTATTGTCACCATTTTACATTCCCACAGCAATGTATGAGGTTCCAATTTCTCCACTTCCTTGAAAACACTTGGTTTTGTACTTTTTATTTTCAGCATTCTGGAGGGCTAACTAGATACATTTTGTTGAACGGAAATTTATTTTTAGACTATTTTCTGTTTTTAAGTATTAACCTTTTTCTAGGCAGGAATTAATCAGAAACTTGACGTAGAAATGGGAACACACATACCAAGGCTTTTCATTTAATCAGATGTAAACCTTTTTTTTTTTCCCACACCAGTGGTGCGTATCATGACTGGGTATGTACTTTGGAAGTTCAGGAGGTTCAGACTCAGGCTTGGAAAGGACCATCATTAACACTTTTGCTTCATCCGTAACACAAGGTGCTCCAGCCGCTGCTTCAATAGCTATACCACTCACTGCTCGTGGGCAGCTCATCCCATTTGCTCAAGGCTCTGCTTATCAAAGGTGGTAATTTGCAAAGATCCAAAATCTGCCTGCATTGATATCCTGGCTCTGTTCCCAGTTTTGCACTCTGAAGGCACAGAAAATAGGTCTAACCTATCTCTTGGGCCTCCTCTTCCTTCCCTGAAATGTGTTTGTTTTTCTTTCTGGTCTTCACTCTGAATCATTCCTTTCAAGTCATACTTTCTCCTCCCCTTTTCTAAGTTGGCAGCTTTCCTGGTTCTATTACGTTTGTCAGTATCCTATTTTTAAACATGTCTGTCTGAACTAAGCATGCTATACTTCGGATGGTGAGAGCATGTTGGGCAGATTTATCACCTTCCTTTCTGTGCCTAGAACATTTCTATGGCCTAACGTATTTTGCTCCTATTGAACTCACCAGAGCCTTTAGACCTTTATTGCTACACTCTTCTCTGTAAGGTTTAGTTTATTCTCACTTATTACACTAGTACAAAATAAAAAATGTATAAAAGAGTATTTGATAGAGTGCCCTTCCCACTCCTGTTTTCCAGGCACCCAGCTCTTTTCCAGAGTCACTCAATGTTACATGTTCTTCCATATCATTACAGAGATTTTTAAACAGCTTTATTAAAGTATAATTTACATAACATAAAAGTCATCCATTTCAAGTGTACAGTCATTTTTAGTAAATTTAGAGAGTTGTGCAGTTATTACCACAATTCAGTTTTAGAACATTTCTGTCACCCCAAAAAGGTACCTTATACCTGTTTGCAGCCAATTAGCATTACAGCCCCAATTTCTAACCTGCCTGTGCCTTTTCTGGACATTTCATACAAATATAGTCATGTAACGTAGTCTTTTGCATCTGGCTGCTTTTGCGTAGCACGTTTTCAAGGTTCATCCGTGTTGTAGTTTGTATCAGTAGTTCTTTTTTACTGGTGATTACTGTTCCATTATATGGATATGCCACACTTTGTTTATCCAATTATCAGTTGTTAGATATTTGGGTTGTTTAATTTTGGGGGGTAATATAAATAATGTGCTATGTATGTTTGTATAAACGTTTTTGTGTGAACATATATTTTCATTTATATGAGTGAAATTGCTGGATAATATTTAAGTTTATGTTTAATTTTTAAGATGATGCCAAAGTGTTTTCCAAAGTGGCTGTACCATTTTTACATTCCCACCAGCAGTATGTGAGGGGTTCCAATTTCTCTGCTTCCTTGTCAACACTTAGTATTGTCCATGCTTTTTATTATAACTATCCTAGTAGGTATGAAGTGATATCTCATTGTGGTTTTAATTTGCATTTTCCTAATGACTGATGATATTGAACATCTTTTCATATGCTTATTGGTCACTCATATCTCTTTGGTAAAATGTCTATTCAATCTTTTGCCTACTTTTAAATTACATATGTGGAATTCCTATTTATTTAGATCTTTAATTTCTCCCATCAATCATTTGTATTCAGAGTACAAACCTTGTACTTCTGTTAAGTTTATTCCTAAATATTTTATTCCTTTTGATGATATTATGAATGGAATTGTTCCTTTAATTTTATTTCAGATTACGCTTTGCTAGAATATAGCAACACAATGAATTTTTTTTATCTTGTTGATCTTATATTCTGCAATCTGGCTAAACATATGTTAGTTCTAGTACCTCCTTATGGATTCCTTCATATTTTCTACAGATAGGATCATTTCATCTGCAAATAAAAACAGTTTTACCTCTCCCTTTCCAACCTGGGTTCTTTTCTTTCACAGGTATTTTACATATTAAAAAGCAAATACCTGCATATGTTTTATATCCTTTTTCACAAAAATGGCAGCATACTTTGTTTTTTGTACTTATAATCTATCTTGAAAAGTCAATCTATTTCAGTAACTAAAGTGCTTTTTCTTTTTTTCTTTTTTCTTTTGCAGCTACAGAAAAGATGTGATGTATTTGGTCAGTCACATCTTCCACACCACCCTTCCTGTACTTGTACATTTTATTTTTTTAACATAATAATAATCTCATGGTTTTATATTAGTTTTTTACAGTTTATAATCTAAAGCATTTGTTCTTTTTAACACTTCAGTAATTTCAGAAATGCAGGTGTTCCCTTTCTAGATGGGAAGCTGGCATAGAGAGGTTATGGCTTACTCAAGTAGAAACAGTACAGGGAAGATTTGAGACTGGCTTAGGCCTTGAACTCCAAACTCAGAGCTTTTTCTACTAGTGCATCCAAGTTTCTGCCATTCCTCCTGCCTAATGTGTGGGGCTTTACAGGTATCCCTTGTTTGATTTGGCCTATCATTCCTGTTGTTATTTGGGATTGTGACAGCCATTTAGGCCCTTCCAGATGTGCATTGTAGGGGAAATCTGCTTCCTATATCTCTAAGACATTGACACATAAAACGTTAAGAAGGAGTAGCCAGAGCAAAACAAGTGACTGGCACATAGTAAGTGCTTAGTAAATATTTGTTGTTGAGTGCAAGATACATCATTCAGTAAAGGCCTCTCACTGTGTTGACAATAATATTTGGATAAGAACAATGCAAATAATTATGGTTGTACCAACTTATCATTCAACCTATATAACTCCATCTTGCCCTCAAAGATGTCATGAGAATTTTTGTCATTTTATTCAAATCAAGTAATCTACTACACATCCTTTTGGTCTTCTAGTTAGTGTCCATGTCTACTAGGAAAAACGGCTAACCTGGCAGGGCTTGTTCTGCCTGTCTTATAGAGTCCTGCTGAAATTTGCTAATCTTTGACCTCCAGGTGCTTCTAATTATCAGATTGGTGATCCATTCTAAAATATTTCAGGTCACTAGTGTCAAACCCACCAACTTGCAATGCATATCTTTTTGAAAATTAAAACATTTCCTGTCCCTAGACATCTAACATAGCTCACCTCCTCCAGGATTCTGTTGCTAAGTTTCCTGAAGTCCCTAGAATATAGTTTAGTTTGTCTAGTTCGAGGGAGCAGATACCTTCAATTTCCTTTCCTGACTTAGTTTTCAGTTTACCCGTACCAAGCTTGCTTAAGGAGATAAGCACCTGGCATTTATTTAAAATACAGATGTTCATATCCCTCCTCATGAGATTCCAACTCATTGTTCTGGGTCAGGGCCCCTCCCCCAGGGGATTGTTACAATAGGTAAATTTAAGAAATACTCTTTTGTACTATATTTGTTCAACTATAGCTTGATAATTTCTTTGTCACCCACATCCCCTTAAACCCATGAACTTTCCTAACCTTTATTGTTCTCCTTGCTCTGAAGGTAACTAAAAAGGCCTTTTGGGCTTTTAAGTGCTTTTTGCAGTACTCATTCAGGACTACTTAGGCGACCTTTCAGCTCTGTGGCATTTACCCTTGTGTAAGTATCTGAGTCTGATCTTATTAGAAAGCACTGCAACTTATCACACTCATTAATTATACCCAGCCCTCTATCTCTCATCAAAACTTATGCAGGTGTCCAGTCAGAATTTCATTCTGAAGACTGGCCAGGCAAATTTGGGGCCAGCATCCTCAGTGTTTTCAAGTCCTAGGAATATACCCAGTTTTTTGTTTTTGTTTGTTTGTTTGTTTGTTGTCTTTCAGGAAACAGCTCAGGCCCTTATTCAAATACAACAGCTTTCTCCTCCCTCTCATAAATTATATGGTAACATGTTCACATTGTCACAAGCTTCCTGGCAACTTCATCTCAACAAATTTGAACTCGATAAGAAAGGGCTGTTCTTGGTGACTTTGTTTTCTTATTCTGTGGGGAATTGTGCCAATGACTGCAGGTAATGATAACAGGGTCTCTCTTGTTTTTTCTAGGTGGTAAACCATATGATTTCTTCTGACTCTATTTCACCTCCTACCAGTAGTTTCTGGAGCTCAGACTCTACCCTTTGCGACAAGCAAAATGTACATATGTTAAACAAGGGCGTACAAGCAGGTAAATTACCTGAATTTGAACATTTCTTTCCATCAGAATACAAGTAGCTCTTAAACAGGATAAGATACTCAGCACCATACTAAATGACTATTAACACTATATTCAAATGCTATTATTAACCTCAGATTGGCAAAAATCTAAGCTTGATAGCAAGTTTGTGGGCAAGAGTGTAAGGAAACAGGTATCCTCATACATTCTAGTGGGCATATAAGTTGGAAGGACAGCCCCTATGACAGGCAATTTGGCAGTTTCTATCAAAATTACTTTTACCCAGCACTTTTACTTTTGGAATTTAACCTATAGATATATTGTGCATATGTGCAAAATGACAAGTGTGTAGAATTAACCACATAGTTAATCAAAGTACTGTTTATTATAGCAGAAAATAAAATTCAACTTAGATGTCTATCAGTAGCCAAATGGTTAAATAAATTACTATATATCTATATAATGAAATCCTCCTTAGGATGACAAAGGTCTCTCTCTACCAATATGGCAAGATCTCTAAGACATGTAATTAAATAGAAAAGGCAAGGCACAGAACAGTGTATGGCATGCTACTACATGTATTTAAAAAATGAAGGAAGGCAGAGAATTGCTTGAATGTGCACAAAAATTCTCTGGAATCATGGGGTTGTAATCTGAGTGAATGGAGAACAGGAGTGGAAGGAGGCTTTTCATTTTATGTCTTTCCATTTCTTTTGATTTTATGAAACAAAAGTAAACTTCTGCCTTGATCCCCCCCCCCCCCTTCAAGTCTTGCCTTTACATCTGTCAACCTCTTCCTTGCCTGGGTGACTGCCAGGAGGTCTGCAAGCATTTACTGTCTTTCTCACTTGGGATCAGAACTGAAATCCTTTACCCATTGAATATATGTTAGTAGTTCTTTCCCTCTAGTATCTAAACTGCCTTCGAAATAAAAACCTTCTCTTTCCCTCCTTCCTCCTCTCTCCTCTCCCCTCCCTCCTCTTCCTCCTCCTCTCTCTCGCTCTCTCTCCCCCCACCTTTCCTGCCTTCCTTTCCCCCCCTCACATACCTGCAGCCCACCCAGCAAAGGCATCTTTTAAGCCTTAAAAACTTTTCATTTAGTGATTTGAATATACTACCTGCCGAATAAGTCTCAAGACTGCTCCCAGAGACATCTGTGATCTTTTCCCTCAGGTAACTTGGAGATTGTGAACGGTGTCAAAAAACACACTCGAGATGTTGGGGTGATTTTCCCAACTCCAACTTCTAGCGAGGCTAGAGTGGAAGAGGACAGTGATATGACTTCATGGGCAGAAGAAAAAGTAGAAGAAAAAAGGCTCCTCACCAGTTATCTTGGGGACAAAAAGTTAAGGAAGAACAAGCAGAGTTGCTGTGAAGGTCAGTGTCTAATTCCTGGTCTTGTAGCAGAAAGACTAGTGAATTTTAGGTCTCTTCCAATGCTCAGATTCTTTTTTCTAAATGACTCTATAGACCTCATCTCCACCCCCAGCACCACCATGTCAAGAAAAACAAACTTTAAAAGTATCTAGCACTGCCTTGCCGGGCGTGGCTCAGCAGTTGAGCATTGACCTAGTATTCAGGAAATTGCGGTTCGATTCCCTGTCAGGGCACATGCCCAGGTTGTGGGCTCGATCCCCAGTCGGGGGCATGCAGGAGGCAGCCGATCCATGACTCATCATCGACGTTTCTATCTATCTCTCTCCTTTCCTCTCTCTGAAATCAATAAAGGTATATTTTAAAATATTTATCTAGCACTACAGTTACAGAGTCATACCTGCACTTAAGCAGACTTTTACCTAACAATATTTCCTGTAGGAGTTTCATGGTTTGTTCCTGTGGAAAATGTGAAGTCTGGTCCTAAGAAGGAAAACCTGCTCAAGCATCATGGCCCTGCTATCTCCTGGTTTGCACCAATAACCAACACCAAACCCTGGAGGGAGCCACTACGGGAACAGAACTGTCAGGGTCAGCACATGGACAGCCACGGGTCACTAGCAGGCCCAGGCAGAAGTCCACTGAAGCCATTGGTGAAAGCAACTTTACAGGTACAATGACATTGAGTTAATTTTAGCCCTGTGTTTAAGGGGGAAGAAAGGGTGAGATACAAAGAAGTTAAATCTGTGACTTAGCCTTCAGAAATACAGTCATGTGACCCTCATTTCTGGCACCTCCATAATTCATCTGTTCTCACTCTCATCATTAATCAAAGGCTGCTTTACTCTGTTAGCATTTTAAATCATGCATCACCCTCCATGTCTGGGGACAAGGCAAAAGGGAGGACATCGTGACACTGCCAATTGGGTTTGTAGACACCTGCATGTGCTCTAGAGGCCTCCTGTTGGCATCAGCCTCATATCTGTTCCTCTTAACTCCTATTGCTGTTTAACACAGGCTTTAAAAGGTGCCAGATCTCTTCTTTACATGTTCCTTGGTTGCTAAAGGAAATGTTATTTAATGATGTACAGGGTGGGGCAAAAGTAGGTTTACAGCTGTTCCTATGGAAAAGAATACAGTAGTTGATAAATAACGATTCACGAATGAACTATTTTGCGTACTCACAACTGTAACCCCACTTGCCCTGCCCTGTATTTGTTTGAAGGGAAAGTTAGGACAGCACAGGAGCCAGGTGCTGCCCTATGTGGGAGGGTGGTGGTTGCCGCAGCCTTAGTTCTTGCCTTATTCCAAAGGCATTTCTTTGATCCCTCTGGTTCCCTGCTGGAGCTCCCCACACAGTCCTTAGATTCTTCTTCAGCTTGAGATATTTTCTAGAGAGCAGAAAATATGCTTAGAAACAGGCTTTTTAAATCTATTCTCAAGTACTGTTTTTCTAGGCCCTTGGAGAGCAGACTGCATCATTAATGTGAGGGTGGGGGCTTTTTCTCCTCCTCAGGAATCACTTCAGCTTCACAGACCTGACTTCATCTCCCGCTCTGGGGAGCGAATGAAACGCCTGAAGCTGATAGTCCAGGAGAGGAAGCTGCAGAACGTGTTGCAGAGTGAGCGGGAGGCACTGTTCAACGCCGCGAGCGAGTGGCAGGGCCTGGGGGACCCTGGGCACCCGCTCCCTAAGAGAGGTACACTCTGTTCACTTTCCTGTTAATGGGTAGAGAGGCCAAGGTCTGCTGCTTGCTGGGAGCATTGCTCAACTCCAGGCCAGTTACATGGGCAGACGGTGACTTTTTGTTTGCTAAGACTTACATCTCCCAAGGTGCAGAACCTACCCAGTTTAGCTCTTAGTACTTGCATGATCCAAATAAGGCCAGTTACTCTTGCCCTGTCACTACATCTTAGAAACGAGAGTGTGCGGTGAAAATGGTGTTTTTATAAACAAGCTCTGTATCCATGAGCAAGTTGGTTCTAAAAGTAGTAGTATGTTTTTTTCATTAAAAATGGGTCTGATTCCAGGCTTGTCTACTTCATAGGGTGGTCGCAATAATAATAGTAGTAATAGTAGCAGCAGCAATAGTAGTAGTAGTGGTAGTAATAATAATAATAATAGTTACGTAACCCTTACGTTTTACCCAGATATTGTTCAAATTTAATGCTTACAACACCTCTTGAAGTAGATACTATTAATATCCCTATTTTAGAGATGAGAAAACAAAGGCAAATAGAAATTAAGTACATACTAAGCTGGGATTTGAACCCAGGTGGGCTGGCTATGCTGGGTGTAAGATCAATAAAATAATATATGGAAGCTGTGAAAACTATGAAGTACTACCTAATGTTTCATCACATTACCTATAAATTGGGCAGTGTTTCAGTTCACAGTCTAGTCTGTGCCACAGAGTGTTGTGTCTTCAGGAGACTTAGGCTGCTGTCACAGTCATCATAGTTTAACCCTGGCCTTCGCCTTTGCCATTGGTGACCACCTAGCACTGTTAGCTCACAGTAGGGCCACAAAGTCCTAGCAGCTCTCTCACACAACACTTGCACACCACACCCTTCCTTATTAAGTCACTATTCACTGAAAATGCTTTCTTCTCTTGCTTAGGCTTCCTGGCTGCCCAGAAGTACAGGCCTGTTGGAAAGAAGGAAATGATTCAGAGGTCTAAACGGTAAGGCCAAAAGAATAAGAGTAATTAGAAAAGTACAAATCAGGCCAGCAAATGATCATGAGCTCTGGCTCGCCCTCAGAATAAAGACATTCTGCTCAAGTTAAAACATTATAACAGCGCGGCCAGTGTGGCTCAGTTGGCTGAACGTCATCCCGTGTAACAGGAGGTCACCAGTTCAATTCCCAGTCAGGCACATGCCCAGGTTGCAGCTCCATCCCCAGTGGAGTGTGTGCGGGAGGTAGCCGATTGATGTTTCTCTCAAATAAGTGTTTCTGTCTCTCCCTTCCTCTCTCTGAAATCAACAATAACTTTTTTTTTTAATCTCTGAAAAAAAACCCAGTATAAGAATATTAGTTGTGAAGGTAGTTTCTCACTTTTGGCACTAAAAAGAAGAAAAATAGGTAGCAGATCATGGTATGGATGACTCATCTACAGAAGATACAAAGAACTCTCACTAATTTGCATGCCTTAGTCAGGCTCATCTGTATTACAAACCTGAATATAAATAAAGAATATTTTGAAATAAATATTTATTCAGGGCCTTATTCTTTATCTAGGCCATCCTGTTTCTAGGAATTTATTCAATACAATGAGAAATAATGGAATACTCTCCAAGATACATTAAGTTAAGCTTTAAAAAAAATTAGGTTCAGAGGCATGTGTACACTGCCACTATTTATAGTCTAAAAAGAAGTATTTGTGCTTCTATAGATGCAAATACTTTTTATGTATAAAATATCTCTGAAAGGATACCCAAAAAACTGGTATTAGTGGTTACCTTTAGGAGAAAGAACTGAGTGCCTGGGGTACAGAGGTGGGAGAAAGACTGATTTTTTGCCTTTTGATACTTTGTGAATTTTGTGTCATTACACACTTTAGTTATTCGTTAACTAGAGATATGCATATATTGATCATGAGAATGCCATGGAATGACTAAGTTAAGAGTTACCTTTTAGGGGTTCATTAGCTACCTCCTTAAATAATAACAGTTTTATAGTTAGCACAGTGCTTGGAAACAGTGTCTTTTATGTGATTAAAGCATTCCTCTTGAAATTGTGTTTTTACTCTCAATTTAGTAAACCCTTTCCTTATAGGTAATTCACAGGGATGCTTTAATCAAGTAGTTCTCCAAATGTGGTTGTGGACCTCTGGAAGTTGCTGAGACCCTTGCAGGGGATTTGCCAGGTCAAAATAAATCTCAAAATAAATACTAGGCTATTATGTGTCTTTTTCACTATGTTGCCATTTGCACTGATGATGCAAAAGTAATGGGAGAGGAGTAAAACTGCTGGTGCCTTAACACTATTTGAGACCGTGGCACCAGACTGTGCTGGTCTAGAAGGCTCTGTATTCTTTACAGCCACATACCAGTGGTGTAAGGGGAGTACACGCAAAGCACTTGCTGAATACAAGATCGATGACTGGTTCAAGGAAGAGCACTTACACCAAGGTTTATGGAGCAAGCTGAAGTAGCTGCCTTTCTCAGAGAACACAGCTTTTACTTGAAAGAAAGACAAATTGATTATTCCGAGTATGATATATGACAGACTTTTTCCTGAAAATGAAGAAGTGAGCCTGTCACTTCAAGGAAAACAGCTGACAGTATTTACTGCCAAAGAGAACATTTGAGCTTTCAAGCAAAGAACAGAATTCTAGAAAACTTGGTCTACCACTCTAAGCTTGACTATCTCGCAGTACTAAGACTTTTTATCGCAGTGACATTAACAAATACAATGTTTCTATATAAGTAAATATGTCAGCATTTGAAAGATCTGCATAAGTCCTTGGACCAGGATTCTCCCAATGCCTGTTGCATTGTTACAGAATCAGGCATGGATAGATGATATATTCAAAGTGCAAGATAATCTGATGTCCTCTGTTTATGTAAGAGTATAAAAGTTCATTAATATGGTTTTAGATTCCACATTGCAACTACTTGTTAAGAAACTACCACTTGACAAGTTTTGGTGTAGTATCAAGAAAATCAACAATTATCTGAAAATAATATTAAAATACTCCTCTCTTGTCCAACTATATAGGAGTGTAAACTGGATTTTTAAAAATGTATCCTTTAACCAGGGCAGTATATAACAACAGACATAATACAGAAGCAAATGTAAGAACCTAGCTGTCTTCTATTAAACCAGACATTAAAAGAGATTTGCAAAATATGTAAAACAGTACCACTCTTACTAAAATATTTTAGTTTTGGAAAACATTTCTTATATTTGTTAGCATGTAACAGGCTTATTATTTTTATTTTTAAATGAATTAAGAATTAAATACTTCTTAAATATTTAGTTTTAATGTCTAATACAGTAAATATCAATAGATAAAATCTACATTGACCAAAATTGGCCTCAAGTTTTAAGAATATAAAGGGTTCCTTAGTCCAAAAAATTTGAAAACCATTGCTTTTTCCATCACAAAATTTAATTAGGGGAAATTACACAGTGTTCATTGTGTGACAGCTAATTACACTCTCACCTCAGTAAGAGGAGCCCTTGCTATAAGGGACTGTGAAGCTTTGTCTATGGGAAGGGATGCATCTTCTGTAAGGTGTCAGTGCTTCAAAACATAGAAGTTGTAGAAGTAGATTGAGTACCCATCTCTGGGAAGACTCAGGTTTTAAACTGATACGTTTTCATTAGAGTGCTTCTATTCAGTTTTATTTCTGGTATGGCCCCTTTACATAGAAGCCATCTACTTCCTTTTGAGAATCATAGAATTGAATGTTATCTTACAAATCATCTAGTCCACCCTTAATTGTTAGGAAACTGCAACCGAGAGAGAAGTAGCCCAGCAAGTCAGCACCAGAGCAGGGGTGAGAGCCTGGCATTGGGCTCCCCATCCAGTCCTCCTTCAATTGTATCATCTGGAAGATTTGTATCTCTGCATCTCTGTTACTTATCATCTCTCATCACCAACCTCTACCAAAGATATTTAAAGGTTTCTGGTGAGAAGAAAGGATTTGGAGAAGAGAGAACTTGACTCATTTCTTCCAATATGTCCTTTAAGTGAAGTCATTTCACTAATCTAATAATGCATATAGAACTTATTGCTGTACGTGCCAGGCACTGGACCAGGTACCAGAGATGAAAGATAATTGACTTAGACTGTGAGCAGATGAACAGACAGTTCCAATAATGTATAGTGTATTTTTCTGCAATAATATGTTAATAATTGCTTTCAAGGAGCCATTTATAAAATGTTCTTTCTGGCTACTCTGATTAGTCTGGCTCCCAGCTTTCCACCCTGGATTACAACCTTTCCTGGTCCAAGCAGGTTTTCCCTTCATACCACATGTTCTTGGGATAACTTTTCCAGTGGCCTTTATTATCCCTTCTCTGGTAGTGACCATTTTTTTCTAGCTTACTGATATCTAATTGACCTATAACATTGTGTAAGTTTAAGGTGTATAATGTGATGTTTTGACACACAAATATATTGAAAATGTTTACCACAATAAGGTTAGTTAACATTCTTTACTTCACATAATTACCATTTTATTGTTGTTGTTGTCATTATGCTGAGAACATTAAAGGTCTATTCTCGTAACAACTTTCAAGTATACAGTACAGTATTATTAACTATAGTCACTTTGCAGGACATTAGATCCCGGGAACTTTTTCATCTTATAACTGTAAGCTTGTACATTGCCCCATCCCTCAGCTCCTGGCAACCATCATTCTGTTCTCTGTTTCTGACTCTGATGTTTTAAAATTCCACACATAAGTGAAATCACACAGCTTTGTCTTTCTCTGACTTATTTCACTTAGCATATTGCTCTCAAAGTCCATGTTGTTGCAAATGGAAAAGTCCTTGTTTTTGTGGCTGAATGATATTCCATTATATATTTTTATAAATGTGTATGTGTGTATCACATTTTATTTATTCATCCATTTATGGATACTTAGGTTGTTTCCTTGTCTTCCCTACTGTAAATAATGCTGCAGTGAGTATGGGGGTGCAGCTATCTCTTTGAGATTGTGATTTCATCTCCTCCCATCCTCTTTCTGCTCCTATTTTTCAAGACCTACCTCAAGCCTAATCTCTCTGGCCCTCCCTGACCTACTTCACTCAGAATAAGTTTCTTTTCCTGTAATATTGTGTAGCCTTGTGGAGATATGACTATTATTGTACTTTTTTCCCATTATTTCCCTTATGTTTAAAAATATAATAGTAATACATGTTCATTATCTCTATTGAAGATATGTAGAGTGAAAAGCAGTTTATCTTTGCCCCTTTATCCCACTTCTTTCCCAGAAGTAGCCACTATTAGCAGGATTTTATTGTGTTTTTATTTATCTGTCTCCCCTTCCAGATCATAAACACCCCAGGCCAGAGTTCTTTGTGTCCAAGTGTCTGAGAGGAAGCTGGACACACAACAGGCACAAGGCCTGTCTGAGCAACTGGGTACCTTGAGAGCGTAGAGCTTAGGGGCATTGGTAAGAAGACATCACCTGCCTCTGTGGTCTGATAACCTCACTGCTTTCTGTTTTTCCACTGGTGCCATTTCTAAGGATTTATGAGCAGCTTCCAGAAATACAGAAAAAGAGAGAAGAGGAAAAGAGGAGATTGGAATATAAGTCATACCGGTTGCGAGCCCAGCTGTATAAAAAGGTCAGTCTGTCCCAGAGCAGGATTGATCAGGTTTATCAGAAGGAAGAAGAACAGAGAAACACATCTGACCTGCTTGAATTAACTACGTTTGGGGAGTGAAGTTAAGCTCGTAGTGCTTTGCGCCACTGCTGAAATGTGGAGGCTATAAAGGCACCTATCACTAAATTTCAAATCGAGGAATAAAAAAGCAAACCTAAAAAAGGCCCCTTCCAGGCATACATTTGGAAGGAAACCAAATGTCATCCTTAGGGATCAGCTTAGATGAATGTCATGGTAGAAATGGACAGATCTAGTAGAATTGTTGGGTTTTTATTCTAAAGTCCCAGGTGGTAGTTTTATACCTCTCAAACTTTTAAATAAACTGGAAAATGTCTGAGTATAGCTTAAGAGTTTGCAGCTTGGGGAGCCAGAGCCTCCAACCGGGCACCATTTCCTGCCCATCTCTCCCGTGGAACCAGTGGTGCTGCAGGTCCCAGAACCTTGCAGGCTGGGGGACTTACTAGCAGTTCATTCCTGAGAAATGAAATGGGCTAAGGTCCTTCAAGGTCTACATCCTTCACTGTCCTGGGTTCCTTCCCAACCCCCTCACTTCACCCCAAAAGACAGGTTCATACCTGACCAATATGGAATTGGAAAACTGCTTCTGGAACACACTCCAGAGCTCAGGTTGGGCCCCCTTAGGTGGGGAGGCCCCAGGCACTACATCAGGCCTCTCACTGTGCTTATGTGTTTGTGATCTGCTGGGTGGATTAGTCTATCAGGATTATAGAGTATCTGTATCTATATAGAAATAATAGATATTGATTATAGATCATCTTTCCTAAACACTTCAGGAAGTACTTTTTGTATAGTTACCATAGTTTCTGTCACTGGGGAAGGTATACAAGATTTAGGTGAACCACACTGGTCTCTTCAGTGACATATCCTAGGTTAGGACCGCCTGTCTGCCTCTAATGGCAAGAGTTGCTAACTTCTTTCCTTCCTGTTTTTTCTTCCACAGAAAGTGACCAATCAACTCTTGGGGAGAAAAGTTCCCTGGGACTGACATAAGATTATTCAGAGCCTTGGAATTCTATTTTATCAACCTGAAGAAGCACAGTCCTTACTCTTTTTGAGTCAGGTTTAATAAAACTAACTCTTTGTCCATGTGTAATTTAAAAGTAGTAACCTTCTCAAAAGTCCTGGGCAGAGTGGTGCGTAAGATTATTAATGGTTTGGGAGCAATACTTACTCTACAATGGCCTTGGCCACAGGGGTGTTTGTTATAACGATATTATTTCTTAATTCTATCCAGTTAGTCCCTTTTTGTATGTGTTTTTATACTTTTAGAAAATAAATAACTTTTAAAAAATATTCTTATTGGCTTATCGTAAAACAAGCCACAGAGGGTCATTTCTTTCCTGTCTGGAGCTGGACCTGTGCAGGGGGCTATACAGTGTCTCCCCTAAAGTACATGGGAAGCCTCAATCTAAAAGGGTCAGTCAAGAGAATGGGCTGTGAGGGTGACATGTGGCTTTTCTTTAGAAACACAGCATGACATAGCAAGAGCCTTGTCATGGGCTTTGTGGAGAGGGTGTCTGGTTAGGGTACCCACTGGGCATACCCAGAGACTCCTGGCAGACATGGCCCTCTCAGATCTAGAAGTCCCCTTAGTCTCATCGCAACTGCCCCAGGGGCTGACTTTGTAGGCCAGGAGAAAGGCTACCAGCCTTTGGTAAGTGTTCCCCACCCCCTCTTGTTTGCAGGATTGAAGCCTCAGAGCATTTATCATCTCACGTGGAACCAGTGTTTATAATCTGGAAAACCACCTCTGAAAAGCAGGAGTTAATATATGTGATAATGTGCATAAAGCACTTAACCTTGTGACCTTGAATTAAAGCTAAAGCCCAAAGTTGAGTCAGGGAAGGTGCTAAGTAGCCTTATTCTAAGTTCAGTGAAGCTCCATCAGGGCCATAGGGGCCATCTGCTTCCCTAGAAGGCTTCTTGAGAGGCTGTGTCAAAGAGCAGGCCCTGCCCTGGCCAGTTTTGCTCAGTGGTTAGAGCACTGGCCCTCCAACTGAAGAGTCGCGGGTTCAGTTCCAGACAGGGGCAGGTAATTCAGCTGCAGGCTCCACCCCAGTCGGGCAAGAGTGGGAGGTAACTAATCAATGTGTGTCTCTCACATTGATGTTTCTCTCTCTTCCGCCTTCCACCCTCTCTGAAAACCAATGGAAAAAAATATCCTTGGGTGAATTAAAAAAAAAAGGCAGACCCTGCCAGAAAGCACAGCTCAAAGCTTTCAAATGGTGCAACCTAGGCTCCCTCTTAACCCAGGAGCTCTGTGAAGAATGCTTAGAGAAAAGCACCAATGGTGCATGTATGAGAACTATGCCTAGCTCTGCCCTGTAGTGCTGGGCAGTTCAATTAGCCACTTTGGGCTAGTTTACCTGTAAAATGAGAGCATTAATATGTCTATGCCCCCTTTTAGCTCTTAAATGCTGTGACTATTTACATGTGTTGTGGAAAGTTGTTACTCAGAATACAGACAGAAAGTGTTAATTGTCTGGAAACCTGGGTCTGCAAGGAAACAACAGGCAGGATGGAGTCCTCTTGGAAACAGTGAGTGTGATTCTCTACACCTGGGCTGTGTCATCCAAGCACCTTCCCAGAGCATTTAGGTTCAGGGTCTGGGAAGCCACAGGCGGCAGCTGGCAGCCCCTTCCTCCTAGCCCCAGCCAGAACACACCTTGGGAATGCTACCATGGGTATCCTGGGGAAGATTCATCTAAAACAGGAAATATACGGACTTGCTTTCACATTATAACAGTTTTCCCAGGCCACCAGCCCCAGGCACACAGGGTCAAAGCACAGCATGGGGGGGGGGGCGGTGCTGAGAGTTCTCACAATGCAGTTTTCCTGGGCTGAGTGCTGCTTGCAGAATGTAAGCATCGCCCTCACAGGTAATCAATCCTAGGTTCTCCCAGAATCTGTTCTGGCCCGAGAGCTCGGTGGGTTCCCTGCTCTGCCCACATCGGTTCAGTCAGCACTTGGCAGAAGCCACAGTTTACCACCTTGTGCTGTCACCGTGTGGCATGAAGCTAATCTGCCCCCGCTCTCCACCAGCCCCGTATACCCCAGCAGCCACTCCAGGACCTTGCTCTGAAATGGCCTTTCCCATGCCTGTCAGGGTCTTGATCCTGTTGTTTTTTGTGTGTGTTTCGTTGTTGTCCTTGCACAGATGCAAGAAGCCCAGGCCCAAGCTGAACTATTGCTCCTGGTTCAGATCTATCTTGGGATTCACTTTTTTTTTTCATCTTTATTGTTGAAAGTGTTGCACGTGTCCCCTTTTTCCCCCCATTGATCCCCTCCCCCTGCACCCCTTCACCACACTACTGTCCATAGGTTATGCACATACGCATATAAGTTTTTAGGTTAATCTCTCCCCACCCACCCACCCCTGCCTTCTCTCTGAGATTCGTCAATCAGTTTGAGGACTCACTCTCGAATTGCTTCTTCCTAGAGCTAGTTCACACCCAACCTGAGAACCCACTGCCCTCTTTTCTCCTGGAGGTGAGGCTCCAGCCTCCTCAGCCACTCCTCTTCCCTAAGGGCAGCCTCTGTTTCTGCCCACTCACCCCGACAAAGGCCTCCAGTGACCATCAGCACATGCGGTGTGGGCTGAGGGAGTGCGTAGGGAAGGCAGAGTGTTTTTTAACTATAAATCACAATGCATTTTGTGTCCCAAATGATTGTGCTGGCCAGTTGTTAGAAAGGTAGGCAAAGCTGAACTGTCCACGTGGTCTTCATCTTTACCTGCTTGGGAGCTCGGTGATTTTAACCTACAGTGTTTTATTTTGACTGGCTGTGAACCCTTTTTTATAGCCCTTTCCCAGTTTCTCACTAAATTCTCCTGAATTCTGGTAGGTGCTGAATAAAAGCAAAACTAACTTTATCGACATCTAGGGGGCACTCTTGGCTCATCTCACAGCTTCCCCATCCCCACAACCCCCTAATCTAAGGAAGATCCTGATCTAGGAAACTCCACTTCCTCCAACCCTGGGTTATTTTCCATATATGATTAGCCTAACAACAGATAGGTACAAGACTGCAGCTCTAGTCCTATCTGCCCCTCTTCTACCTCAGAGAGCCGTAGTTGGCCTGAAAATACCCAGTAGCTCAAGCCAGCCCTTCCTCATACCTTGGAGTAAACTCTCCCTCCTTTTCTTCGCTCCCTCCCGCTCTGATGCAGGTACCATTACTCTGGGTGGTCTTGCTGCACAGGTGAAATCTGAGGCTGTGCCCTGAACTTAGAGAAAATAGAGCCCCTCAGAGGTCAGCCCGGCTTCCTAGACTTCTGCCTGGGGTTTGGGTCCAGCATGTCCCCGAGGAGGCATGGCCAGGTTCACATATTTCTAGGATCCCTGGCCCACTCTCCTCACAGTGCTCACCCAGCCTCGCCATTGCTCCCCACACAAGACAGCATCACTTCAGAATCTAAGTCCAGAACCTCAGCTAACCATGGGGCCAGTGGGTTAAAAAACTGCCTACCCTAACTTCAATACACGAGACTGTCCAGCTGAGAAAAAGTGGGAAAACGTCCACATAGTTCACACTGTCAGCCCCTAACTCGCAGGCTGAGCGCTTTGGCCAGGGAGGAGCCTGGAAAGCAGCCCTCGTACTCAGGAGACACAGGGCCAGGGCCATCGTAATGAAAAACAGGCATCGGTTCCCAGCCCCAGAAAACAGGAAGGAAAACCCTCTGTTTCCTGAATCTACCATCAGACAGTAGCTCCGTGAGGGCAAGAATCATAACTGCTTTTGCCGGGGCCTAGCACACTGCAGGCACCCGGTTAACCCAATATGGGCTTGGTGACTGGCACGCAGAGCGGGATGGGTCCAGGCGGAGGGGCCAAAGGCTGGGAAGGACCAGGGAGGGCTGATTGATAGGTCACGTGACGCGCCTGCATGTCACCATATGTAGAAACGTCTGATAGAATTTGGGTTTGAATAAGTGATAAATACATAGAAAACTAAACAACCAATAAGAGATAATTAAAGGTTCCAAGGGAAAGGACACCAAACGGACATCTGCGAGCGAGGGTAAGTGACCCTGTTTTACCGCGCAGCTTAGCTTGGACAGTGCCCTGATGCTCCCCGGGTGGCCGTCGCACGGCTCTGGGCAGCTGGGGGACAGGGAGGATGCGCGTGTGGTGCAGACATGGCTTCAGTCTCCTGGTGGCAAAACTGCACAATCAGGAAGGAGCCACAGGAGCCCGTTACACTGACGGGTGTGAGTGCACATGGGGGACTGTGAGGGCTGCTCTTTCACGCACAAATCCGTACAACTCTGACCCTTTAAAGTAGGTAACTATGTATGTATTTTTGACAAAGATTAAAAAAGCTTTAAAAACAAAGACTTGAATCTGAAAGGCAAAACATTAATGTTAATGAAAACATTAGAAGTAAATGTAGGAGAGTATCTTCAAGAACTTAATGTCTTAAGGCACATAAAAAGTTCAAACCATAAAGAAAAGATTGATAAAATGTAAAATTTTTATCAAAGGATTTGTAGCCAAAATATATAAAGAACTCCAGTGAGTCCATTTTTAAAAATAAAGGCACAATCTACAGGAAGATGGGCTAAAAAACAAAACAAAACCTGAGCAGGCATAGCCTGGCTGGTGTGGCTCAGTGGTTAGAGTGACAGCTTGCTCACCAAAGGGTCGCAGGTTTGATTCTCAGTCAAAGGCATGTACCTGGGTTGCAGGCTCGATCCCCTGCCCAGTTGGGGTGCCTGCGGGAGGCAACCCATCCATTCTCTCTCTCACATCGATGTTTCTCTCCCTCTCTCTCTCCCCCCCCACCCCTTCCACTCTCTAAAAATCAACAGAAAAAATATCATCCGGTGAGGGGGGAAAAAATGAGCAGGCAATTTCACAGAACAAACAACAACTGGCCTGTGAATATATGGTAAATTGCTCAACTTTATTAATTAGGGGAATGCACATTATTAGCAGAATAAAAATACTTTCTTACACTCACTGGATTGGCACAAAAATTTAAGTCTGACATGAAGCATTGCCAAGGGTGTGGATCAAGTGAATGTCATTCCCTCCACCGCCGGCGATGCTGAGCGCGCTCTGGGGAAAGGGGACACATGTTGCCAGCCCGGGAAGGCTCAAGCCCCACCTTCACGACAGCGAAGAACTGGACATGTCCTTTGACAAGAGGATGCATAACTGAAAAGTGGCACATTTGCACCCTGGAATTCCAGGCAGGAAAGAAAAGAAACAGCCATGCACACCAACCTCCGCGAATCTTAGAAACAATGTTGAGTAGAAAATGCAAATCATAGAATAAAACTATGACACCATTATAAAGTTCAAAAGCGAAGGTCAGCATATTTCTTAGGGACATGTAAGGACATGCGGTTTAAGATGATAGGCTGATAGAAAGATAGGTGGTTTTTAAAAAACTCAGAACAGTGGTTACCTCTTGAGGATGATGGAGTTGAGGAAGAGACGCAGATATCAAAAACGGCGCCTTTCTAGCCTTCAGTTTGGTTCATGGGCATTTTATTATGCATTACAATTTATGTAAGGTTGTTTCATATGTATCAATATTTCTAATCTTATGGTGAAGATTAAAAAATAGTAATAATAAAAGTGAGCGATCGGAAAGAAAATAAAGGTCATGAGGTCATGCTGCATAGAAGAGCAGTTGGAGAAAAGGGTTGGTTTGTGTGACCTGCGCACCCTTCTGTCTGTCCTGCGCACCCTTCTGTCTGTCTCTCACCAGGCAGTTAAACTTACCAACATTATCAAGGCACCAACTGTCTCTTGGTGCTTCCAAGGAGAAACCACCCCCATGTCTTCAATGGTTGGAGGAAAGGGAACCCCCATGTTGCACCCAACAGACAACAGACCTCCTCCTCTTTCCCACCCGCCTTTCTCTCAGAACAGCCCATGGCGAGGGCCCCGCTGGCGTTGGCCTTCCTACCAAGCACAGGTCCCTTGAACCCCAGGCTTCTGGGAGTGTCAGGGGTCCATCCCAGCACCCCCACTGGCTGCTCTGGCTTCGTGTTTCCTAGACCCACAAGCCATGGGGGTTTCACTTTTCCCCACGGATGCTTCTCTACGTCATTGGGCTGTTGCTTCAAGCAACCGATGTCTCTGTCCCTGGTTCACACTCCACTGAGTTCAGGTTCCCCCAAGGGGGAGATGTGGGCTGGAGAGAGTAACCCTCAGGTCCTGCTCTTCCTGATGGTCCTGTAAGCCTAGCTTTAGGTGGTTTGGCCCACGTGGCAGCTGCCCTGTTCAGTTTCCTCTAATGCTCAAAGTAGATGTCTTACCATTTTGTCCAGTTAGCTACTCATTTAAAAACCTGTCTGCCACCTGGTCACAAGTCTGTACTTCCTTCAGTTGTTCCTAAAATAAACGTCTTATAACACGACTCATATTTAGAAAAATCTAAATTCAGTTATCCCCAGTGTACAAATCTGAACATTTTCACATTGATTTTTTTCCAGAAGGTAACTGTGAGGTTTACAAAAAAACCTGTAATACATGCCAAAAAGCTATTCATGATCACTGCCCCCCAACTATGGCATGATGACTCCTAATTACAAATTAACTATGTCCCTATTTCAACTTAAATTTTTTTGCCTGGATGGTTTAAAAAACAAATTAACTCCTATCAAAAGGTGGATACAACTCCCCCGGCACAGCTCAGTGGTTGAGCATCGACCTATGATCCAGGAGATCATGGATCAGGGCACATGTCCGAGTTGTGGGCTCCATCCCCAGCAGGGGGCAGTGCAGGACGCAGCCAACCAATGACTCTCATTGATGTTTCTCTCTCTCCCTCTCCCTTTCTCTCTCTGAAATCAATAAAGACATATTTTTTTAAAAAAATTAAGGTGGAAACAACTCGAATGTCCATCAGCAGATGAATGAAGAAACAAAATGTGGTATATACATACAACAGAATACCACTGACCCCTCAAAGGTTAATGAAATTCTGACACATGCCACAACATGATGAACCTCCAGAACATTATGCTAAATGAAATAAGCCAGACACAAGAGGACAAACAGTGAAAGGCTGAGGTTCCTGGAGTAGGCAAATTGTTAGAGACAGAAAGTGGGATGGTGGTTTCCAGGGACTGGGAAGGCTGAGGAATGGAGAGCTATTGCTTAATGGGTACAGAGTTTTTGTTGCAGGTGTTGAAAAGTTCTGGATATAGATAGTGGTGAAAAACAACACAGTGAATGTAGTTAATGCTACTAAACTATACATTTAAAAATTGTTAAAATGGTAAATTTCATGTATATTGTATCACAATAAAAAGATACAAGGAGAAAGAAAAGATGAGGCATTAGGGCAGGCGGGTAGGCTGAGTGGCACAGGCTGGCAGCCCTGCCTGGATGAACCCACTGCTCACGTGGGCACCCATCTGTGTGCCAGGCAGAGGCGAAAAAAAAGTCTAGTTTAACCTTAATGTCCATGATTTTTACCAAGTTCAGAATAAAACATTGGCCTTCAAATTGAACAAATTATTTATTAGCTAAAGAGAGGGGAAGGGAATTTTGGAATCTGCATTCTAGGTTTTCTTCCAGCTGGGTTCAGCCACTGACCTCTAAAATGCTCACGGCCCATGCCCTCTCTCTTTACTGTCTAGAAAACTCAGTCTCCCACACCTGCCCTAAAGGGGCCCTGCGCAAACCACAGGTCTGTACTTTGCCTTCCCTGGATCCCCCACCTCACAGCCCCAGCTCAGAAGAAACTCTATACCCAGCACACACACACACACACACACACACAGAGAGAGAGAGAGAGAGAGAGCAACACCCTCCCTCTGCCAAAGGTCCTGGCCCACAGGTGCCGACTATGACTCTCAGCTTCCTCGGGCTCGGGGCTCTTGCTCCACAGCAGAGAGACGCTGGCGCCCTCAGGGCGGCTCCTGGGGGGGGGGGGCTTGGGGCTAAACAGGGCACCTCGCTCCCCACTTTGCTGGGAAAGGGCAGGCTTGGCCCAGCAGCACCTCTCCCAATAAAGACCTCTCAACACCTTTGCTCTCTTTAGCTTTTTGTCTGCTCTTTGGGGTTTTAGAACCATCTAAACTCTTCCATTTTTTGAAGTTGAATTTTGCATAAATTATTTGAAAATGTACAATTTGGTGGCATTTAGTGCATTCACCATGTAAAACTGTCTGCTCTGAAATGATCATTCCAACACAATAATCCTTGTAACTCAGCTGAAGCGTGGAGCAGCTGAAGAAAGGATGGGCAGAGGAGAGGTTGAAGGAGAATGTTCCCGACGGGGAACAGCATGTGCGAAAGCCTCAAGCAGAAAGAGGGCATTCGTCTACTTAAAGAACTAGAGCAACTCAGTGTGGCTGGGCAGTGTGTGCAGGGGACTGGAGCAGGTGATGGGCACTCTCATTCCTGATTTTGTTTTTCAGGAGCAGAGCCCTGGCCCCTCTGGGGAGCCTGCACCAATAGGGGGGTAGGTGCCCTTTTGATGTCCTGCCATGTTGCCAGTAATTCCCTCAGCCCCCCACTTATGCCCATGTATCTCCCCTTGCCCCTCAGTCTCTCAGTTGGCTCCTGCCTGGAAGCCCCTGGAGGACAGGGACCATGTCTCTGGGTTCAGTAAAGACATTTAATTGTTACTTTAAAAACCTTTCAAAGCATCGGATTCACCGTGGACCGACTCCCTGGTCTCCAGCACCAGTGGTGCCCATGTGGGACCTCCTCCTGTGGGGCCACCTGACTGGGCCCAGGAAAGCTGATGGGGGCAGGTCCTGCCTCTTCCTGCCCCTCAGGGAGGAAGGGCCCCAGACCCCACCTCTACATATCAAAGCTGGAGCACCACCAGGGGGCACAGAAGTTTGATTTAAAAGCTAGAGTGTGGGCACCGATTCACAGGTGGTTGGGAAGGTCGAGTTTTCCATGAAGCGTGAGGGGAATGTTCAAGGCGCAGGCCTGAAGGGGGAAGATGGGCTGGCAGAGGGGACTGTGGGAGACCTCAGAGGCCAGGCAGGAAAATACTGAAATGGAGGGACAAAGCTGAGGACCATGGTCCTGGGCAACAAAATGTGTGGGCAGCTGAGCTGGTGATGAGCCGGCTGGGAAGGGTGCACGTGGCCCCACCTCACTAGATGAAGGTGTGAGGCCTGAGGGAGGTACCCATGAAAACCTGGAGTCTCTGAGCATTTGGGGACAGAGGCAGGCTCCCAGGTGTGGCAGATCTGGGAGACGTGCCAATCCCATTGTCTCTTCCAGGACACGAATTTCCCAACCTCCCTTCAGGCATGTTGGGCCACGTGACTGGGTCCCAGCCAGTGGCATGTGGGTGGCAGGACTTCTAGGTCTGGCCTGCAAGTCAGCATCCCACTGTCTGACGCTGGTGCCTTCTTCCCCTTCAGCTGAGCGACTGGGGCCAGAGCAGACTGAGGGCCTCCCTGGGCCCAACCCTTCTCACCTGCATTCACCCCACACTTCTCTCCAAGTCCCTTTCTCCTGAAACTCTGCAGCACTGAAGAGGCAGGTCCCTTTCTTCCCGCTGAGCCTGGGATGTTAGCAGATGTGAGACCTGCAGACACTTGAAAATGCATTTCCTTGTTTCTGCTTTACTTTGCTTCATGTGCAATTACCTTGAACCATGCCTGAGCAAGCCTGCTGGAACCTAAGAGAGCCCAGTCACCCTGTCACTTCAGCCAACCCCGGGACCTGTGAACAAGGCCGAGACCAAACGAGCTGTCTGGCCGAGCCCAACCTACATTGCTGACCCACAGGCTTGAGCTAAATAATATGCATTATTCTTTGTGATTGATTTTATGCAACAGTTTTTTGTCACTAGATGAATGCAATAGTGGCAACTGAAACAGACTAAGTGGAGCAGAACCACCACCATCCCCATGGGGTTTGGATGTTGACAAACAGAAGCTTTTACTGGGTTGTCACAGTGAGACTCGGGGTTAGCTTGTTACTGCTGCAGAGCCTGCCCTGACCTGATGAATCCACAAGGAAACAGATCACAGGTCCCCTCTCTGCCCTGGTGCCTGGGAGACTTGAGCAGAGGGGAACTGGTAGGTTAATTCAAATGCAGGAACAGCGATGAGCATCCAGCTTTTGGAATAGAAGTGCTCGCCCGTCTTCTGGAAGCCCATATTCTGGTACAGGGCCAGGGCGGAGTGCTGCAGGCTGCTGGTGCTGAGGACAACTTCACTGTAGCCCTGGTCTCGCGCAAACTGGAGGACGGTCCTGACCAGGGCTTTTGCTATCCCCTGGCCCCGGTGCTCCGAGGACACACTTAAGTGAAGCAGCTCCAGCTGCAGCTTCCTCAGGGTGGGCTCCTTGACGGGCAGAGCTCCCACTGTGCCCACCACCCACCCCTCACACTCAGCCACCCAGAAGCAGGAGCCACTGTCACTGAAGTAGGATTTGGTGATGTCACGCATGTCTGTGCGCAAAGAGTTGGCCACATACTCGGTCCAGGGGTATTTGGCAAGGAACCTCAGGGCAGCCAGGAGGGCGAGGCCGGCCATGAGGGCCAGAAGCCAGGATCCAGAGACCAGAAACAGGGCAAGGGGCCCCCCAAGCAAGAGCACAAGTGTTCGTGGCAGCTTCAGGATGTGGCGGAAGGTGGTGGAGACATGCTCGACTGCGCCCTTGTAGAACAAGCCCAGGACCCATTGCCGGTGGATCTCCTGGTACTTGCAGATGTGATAAGGAGCCATTTAAGGCTTGTGAGTCTGAGTGTCGATGTCCACCAGAGAGAGCCAGGTGTCCCTGCACCCCTTCCTGGCAGTCCTGGGGAAGAGAGAGGAAGCCATGTGAGAACCCCCATGTCTCCCACCTCCCAGGAGCCAGAGAGCCCTCCCCAAGGGCTTGTCTTTCTGCTGCTGCCTGAGGAAGTGGGCCACGGCCACTGCGACAAGGTGCAGGGTCAGAATGACCTGCAATTGATCCTGGCTCCATTCCTTTCTAGCCGTATGACCTTGGGCATGTCAGTTCACCTGTCTGAGCTTATTTCTTCATCTGTACAACAGGGTAAAATCAAAACATGCCTTCTGAGATTGTTCTGAGAATCTGATAAAACAACACACACAAAGCTCTGGTATATACAGTAACCCCCCTCCACCCTCTTCCCCCTTTTCCAGGCTCTTCTCTCAGCTCCTCGGTACATTGACGACACCGTGCAGCAGCCAGAGCATGTGTCCCCTACGCTTGGTCCCTCTGCAGGGTCGGCACTTTGCAGGAAGCCTGTGTTCCCAAGCACAGGTTTCAGCGAAGGCTCCTTCCCCCTTGGTTGCAAATGTTTAGGCTGCTGAGGTGGCATGAGAGCCAAACACCAAAGCTGGCCCTGCCCTGAGAGCCAGAGGAGGGTCCGGGCTCCAGGCCTCCCTCAGAGCGCTGTCCTTCCACCCGCGTGCTCTCACCTGCGACCACAAAAGCCTCGAATGTCCAGGGTGGCCTCAGCCTGTCCTCCTCCCTCAGCATCTGACTGGCGTCCAGGAAGACTGTGCAGGGCCTGCTCTACCTCTGGGGACCAGGCCCCGGAGGCCACCTCATTGGCTGGTTCCTGGATTTTTGTTAATCATCAACCTCAGTATCAAGGAGCTGGGTCATGTCAGGGCAGGGAGCCTGTTCTCCACTCACTTTTGTCATCACAGGTAATTAGCCCAGAGCTGGGGGAAGCAGGGTCTAGAAAATCTTAGGGGTCCTCCCACTTGGGGTCTGTCTACACCCCCTCCTCCCATGAGGGCTCAGGCCCAGAGCATCTGCCTCCTGGCACCTGCTTGCTCTCTAAATTTCACCCTCGGCCCTTCCACACAGAGCCTGGCCACACAGCCCTTACCCTCTGCCCTGTCATCGAGGCCAGAGTCCCAGTCCCCTGCTGGGCACACAGGGGCCTTCACAACTGGTCTTCTCCCTGCCTCGACTTTACCTGGTCTGAGAAGAATTGATCATTTGCAGTTCTCTGCACTTACTTACCTTGTTCCACCTACGTTCTTTCCTCCCTCCCTCCCTCCCTCCCTCCCTCCCTCCCTCCCTCCCTCCCTCCCTCCCTCCCTCCCTCCCTCCCTCCTTTCCTTCCTTCCTTCCTTCCTTCCTTCCTTCCTTCCTTCCTTCCTTCCTTCCTTCCTTCCTTCCTTCCTTCCTTCCTTCCTCTCATTCACAATACTATTATGTAAGATGCACCTACTGTACCCAGGCATCCTTGTCAGCCTGAGCTATGCTGACACACAGCTGACGGGCACCATCTCCAGAGAGCAGCCTGTATGTGCTCTGGTCATTGATCAGATCCTGCACGTGGCGGCTGTTAAATATTTTGCACTGAGATATACCAGTAACTAAAACAGGCAAAACCAAAACAGGTAAATTCCCTCTCTGTGGAATCATATGCTGTCTGCTGGGGGGCGAGATGGAATACTTCCCTTCCAAAAACTTAGCTGGGGCCTCCCCCCACAGAGCCTCACCTATAGACCAGGGCAGTTTCTGGCTTGATGTTTCCGTGTTTCCTGAGGCCAGCATCAACCTTTGCTCGGGATGTTACCTGATGAGTATGTGGGCCGTGCCCCGTGTGGGCACCTGGGATGAAGCAGAGAGCCCGGCCATGGAGTCTTTCACTGCAGAAGCTCCTCAGGAGCTCTCGGCTTTGGGGAGCCACCCGCCTCCTCTCCGGCCACGAGGAGGGCTGGACGGGAGACCTGCCAGCTGCTCTGAGGGAGTTTATCGGGGCCTCCCGGGGGGACCCTGGGGCAAAGCCCTGAAGGAGAGGTAGGCCTGAGCAAGGCGAGTAAAGGGGAGCTTTTCAGGCGGAGGTGCCAGAGGCGGAAGACCCTGAGCGGGACAAAGGCAAGGCTTTCAGGGAAGGTGGCCAATGCGGCTCCCGCGGGAAGGAGCACGAGGGCGGCAGGAGCCTGGCCCTGCAGAGCCTGTCCTCCAGGTTCAGGGCTTGGACGCCATTCGAAGAGCCCCCGGAGGCCATTTACATGCTTTCAGCTCAGGGGTAACACAGCCAGGGCTGTGCGGGTGTGTGTGTGTGTGTGTGTGTGTGTGTGTGTGTGTGTGTGTGTGTGTGTGTGTGACTCTGGCTATGAGTGGAGAATGGATTGGAAGAGGCAGGTATAAAAAAGTGATATAAACGGAGCCACTTTCAAATGGAGCTGGAGCTGCCGTCCCAAAGGACGTGCCTTGCACGTCTTATGCCTCAGGCCTTTGGAAGGTTAAAACAGGGCAAAATAACCTTTGCACTGAGTCTAAAGCAACTTTGTGTCCCAAAGAACTGTTTGCAAAGATAACAATAAAACAGATGTTATGATTACTGGACTGATGTCGACCAAACTGAAAATTTTAAATGTACAGAATTAGTGTCATCATGTTAGTTTATCTGCACCCATAGAAACGCCTTCCTTCTATTGATGTAATTGTTCCCCTTGCCTTTCTCATAAATACCTCTTGCCTTTGCCTCGTAATTGGAACACTGTTAGGGTTTCTGTTTGAATCAGTGGTTCCCAAATAACTATTCCTTTTGTTTTCAGTCCTCACCAGCGGATATGACTATTGATTTTAGAGGGAAAGGAAGGGAGTGAGAGAGAGAAGGCGAAACACTGATGTGAGAGAGGAACATGGATTGGTTGCCTCTCATCAGTAGCATGACTGGGAATCAAACCTGCAACCTTGTTGGTGTACTGAACAATGCTCCAACCTACTGAGCCACCCTGCTGGGGCCATTCTTCTTTTTTAATCTCAAATAAATGCTTGTTGCCACTCACTTTGGATTTTTATTTTTAGGTTAACACATTTGGTTTCAGAATTAGGGTCACCCTCATGGACTCTCACCTGCTGGAACCACTTCCATGGACTGCTGCCTCCCTGACTATGAAGCCCTCTTAGGTTTAGGCCTCCCTCCTTTATTGGTTGAGGTCCAGTGCCTTGATTTGAGATCAGGAGGAGTTTCCCCGAAGGGAGAGTTTCTTCTCTCAAGGGGGAGGAGGGTGTCGATTGCCCCAGGGACAATTGTCCTGGTGCCAGCACGTGTTGGGATCCCACAAGAGCTTGCTACTGTATGTGAAAGAATCTCCATCCCCCCTCAGGAGGGGCATTTCACACTTGTGAGAATTACCATGGGGGTGAGCAGCTTACAGGGGTTTCCCTGATGGGCATGCTCTTTTGTTTCCTTTTCATCTTTGTCTATTATGTTGTTTGTCCTAAACAATTTCATAAAGAGAGAAATTCAAACCTTTCTGTGACAATGGAAAGCATTCTTTGATCGATAAGCAGAAGCTTCTAAGAGACAAAATATTTTCTTATTTAATCACCTACCTTTTTGACTGCAGCATTTAAAGCATTTATATTTAAAGTGATTATTGACAGATATGTATTTATTGCCATTTTATTCTTTTAACTATGTTCCTCTGTGTTTTCCTTCCTCCCCCTCCTCCTCCTTACAGAAGACCCTTTAACATTTCTTGTAAGACTGGTTTGGTAGGAACAGACTCCTTTAGCTTTTTCCTGTCTGTGAAGCTCTTTATTTCTCCTTCAGTTTTAAATGACAGCCTTGCTGGGTTGTAGGTCCTTGCTTTTCATCACTTTTAATATTTTGTGCCAGTCCCTTCTGGCCTGAAATGTTTCTGTTGAGAAATCAGCTGACACTTTTATGGGAGCTCCCTTGTAGGTAACTAACTGTCTTTCTCTTGCACCTTTTAAGATTCTCTCTTTGTCTTCAACCTTTTGTATTTTAATTATGATGTGTCTTGGTGTGGGCCTCTTGGGGTTCATCTTTTTTGGACTCTCAGCACTTTTTGGACTTGTATGTCGTTTTCCTTCACTAGGTTAGGGAAGTTTTCACTCATTATTTCTTCAAATAGGTTCTCAATCCCTTCCCCTCTCTCTCTCCTCCTTCTTTTAATTCCCTTACATAAATTATATTAGACAATAAAGTTGCTCTTGATTGTATCCTAGCTAAGTAAGGTGGGGTTTACTCTGTTGATAATACCTCTTGTCGTACTTGGATAAAACACCTCTGATAAAAATTAAGATGAAACTAGATAAAATCTGGACACAAACCAAATGCAGTGTCCCCTAATATCTCCTAGTTCTTTAATACGTTCACCTGGCTATTGTCAGGCATTGTCTCTTGGTGGGTCAGATCTATTCTTCAAGTTTAACTGAACAGTTTGTTTGCTATTATAGACAATTTTGTTATTATAAAACTTTATTAGTTTTGCATATCTCCATGTTATAAAAACACCACTCTGATAATGGTTGCTCTATGTTCTGAGATAATCACAAAGGCCTCTGAGACTTCATATGAAAAACCTCGGGAAACTGCAATGTTTGCCCTTAAAGAAACATGGCAGGAACGCCTTCCTCTGTTCTGGCTTTCTTGTTGCTCAAATGTGGCCTAAAGCTTAAGAAAAAATACAACCTCTTTTCCTCTTACGTGGGGCATGACATACCAGGAATGAGCCTTCCTGGTGGCGAGGGACCGACCAGAGCATGACAGACCCAAAATGAGCCATCCTGACAATGGAAGACCAATGACACTTTTAATAACTGATCAGTGTTGCTTTTGTATGGTTGATCGGCAATGCTTTCAAGGGAAGATCTTGATCAAAAGGGGGAAAATGTAAAAAAATAATATAAATGGAGCCACTTTATTTTTTATTGATTTTAGAGAGAAGGAGGAGTGGGGGGAGAGAGAGAGAGAGAGATCAACATGTTGTTCACTTACTTATGCATTCATTGGTTGATTCTTGTGTGTGCCCTGACCGTGGATCGAACTTACAACCCTGGTCTATCAGGATGATGCTCTAACCAGCTGAGCTACCAGGCCAGGGCCTAAATGGAGCCGCTTTAAAACAGAGTTGCAGCTGCCACCCCAGAGGAACTGCCTTGCATGTCTCATGCCTCAGCTCTTTGGAATGTTAAAACAGGAGAAACTAGCTTTTCACTGGATCTAAGGCAACATTGGGTCCTGAAGAATTGTTTGCAAAGATAACAAGAAAGCAGGTATTATGGCTGCTGGACTGACGCTACCTCACTGAAAACTAAAAACATTGTTCAGATTTAGCATCGCTGTTAGTTTATCTGCACCCACAGAAACGTCTTCCTTCTATGATGTAATTGCTCCCCTTCCCTTTCTCATAAACAGCCCTTGCCTTTGTCTCCTAACTGGAACACTATTTGGGCTTCTGCTGAATGGGCTCTTCCAGAATAACCATTCTCTTCTGATATCAAATAAATGTTTGTTGCCTTTCACTTTGGACTTTTCTTTTTAGGTTAACACAAGAATGGAGGGAGATATCCCCCAACATCACGCCCACCCTGTACCCAACCCCCGAGCCTAGTGCCGTGGTTCAGGCGAAAAGGGGCCCCCAGGTACAGATAGGCAGGTTGTTCGCTGTGCAAGAGCACCTGGGCAAGGAGGGCAGGTGGAACCTAAGTGGAGCCTTACTCCACTTACCACGCCATGAGCTCTGGCACGGAGCTGAGTCTGGTCAAAGAAAACGCACCCTTTTCTTATTTGCTCAAAGGCATCGCTGCCCAACTAACTGTTCATCCAGTGGGCTGTGTTTGCATGAAGGGGATGCCTAGTTCACATATTTTATATTCACAAAGGAGCTGTCTGGGCTAGCAGACACCTTGCGAGAGAAAGTGGTGTGTTGGACAGGAGTGGGGTGACGGAGATGGTGAGGCCTGGCTTCCTGGGGGTGCGCTTTGGGCGAAGAAATGGCAGGAGTTAGTAACAATCCGAATGGGAATGAGGGCGAGGGCGGGATCCGGGATGACAGCCAGGGCTTTAGCAAGAGCTTCTAGGAGGACACTGGAAAAAGTCCAGACTGGAGAGAAAGGTCGTGGCTGCCCCTAAAGGTGCCATCACAGCCTTCCTATTCGGAAACCACAGCTGGCAGCTGGAAGCCAGCCCGCGGATGGAGACTGCCAAGGCTGCGGGGCTTGGCACCAGAAAAGGCACAGGGTAGAGTTTCATTAACGTGAAGTCTGGGTCTTGAGTCCATGGGCATTTGTCACATTGTTTTCTGTACACTTTTAATATTTTATTTAAACATTTCAGTGTTGAGCAAAATTTGAACTGGAAATCAAAAGAGAACAAAGTACGGTGGAGTATTCCTCGTGAGTCTAATATTAACCCCAGTGGTCAGCTGAAGGGACAAAGGTCTGTGCTGTCCCTGCCCCCCACCTTTGAAGCCTGCGCCCTCACCAGGCTTCTGCGGCCTCCTGCAAACCCTGCGGCCTCGGTTGACATTCAGGCTTTTTCCACCGTTCCTCCCAGCCACCAACATTCACGATCAGGATGTATCGACACGAAAATATCGTCCAAGTACAGTGCCAACAATAAAAGGTTATATAACAGCATGTCTTCATTCATTTTTTGGACTAATTTAACTGAAAAAGAATATATACACACGCGCGAGCAGAGAGAAGGCCTGAGTGGTGACCGCAAATGCTGGCAGCAGTTACCGCCAGAGAGGACTTGGGGTGACTGATTCTCTGCGAGGGGGTGAGGTCTGGAAGCCTCAGCGCGCTCCAGGCTCCCGGCTCCGCGGTCAGACATTGAAACTGAGGCTTGGGTGTCTGCCTGGCTCGGCCTCAGCTGCCTCTAGAGCCTGGAGGGACCCAGTTAATACGTGGACTCCTAAGGGCAAGACAGGTGTGTTATTTTATTCTATTATTGTATTTCTTTAATTAACCATCTTAATTATGTACAATTCACTGGCATTTAGTACATTCACGATGTGCAACCGCCACCTCTATCTAGTTCCAAAGCATTTTCACCGCCCCGGAGGGAAACCTCTTGCCCAATGAACAGTTACTCCCAGTCTCCCTCCTCCCCAGCACCGGGCAGCCGCCCATCTGCTTTGTGTCTAAGGACTGACCTGTTCTGGATGTTTCACACGAATGGAATCGTGCACTGTGTGAATTTTACGTTCAGCTTCTTTCTCTTTGCGTTTTCAAGGTTCGCCCATGTTGTACCACGTGTCAGTGCTTCACTGCCTTTTATGGAAGATAGTATTCGGTTGTACGGAGAGACAGCTTTTGTTTATCCCCTCACCCCCTGATGGACATTTGGGGTGCTTTCACCTTTTGGCTCTTGTGGATACTGCTGCGATGAACATTTCCATGTGCAAGCAGCTGTGTGAACACCTGCTTTCAATTCTTTTGGTAATACCTAGGAGTGGAATTGGAGGGTCATAGGGTAACTATGTTTGACATTTTGAGGAACTGCCAAACTGTTGTCCAAAATAGCTGCACTGCTTTAATTTTCCACCAAGGACTCTTGTTTTAGTTTATTGTCTGCCTCAGTACCACTGCCTGGGACGCACAGGGCAGAGAGAGCTGGCATTCCCTGGGAGGTTAGATGCCCGGCACTGTGAGAAAGAGATGTTTCTATTTTATTTTATTTTTTTATTTTGAGAGGAGAGAAACAGAGAAAGACATCAATGCCTCCTGCACATGACTTGACCAGGGATTGACCCTGCAACCTAGGTATGTGCCCTAACTGGGGATCAAACCCGCAACCTTTTGGTGCATGGGACAATCTCCAACCAACTGAGCCACCGCCCAGGGCCTATGCTATGCTATTTGATATTCACAACAGCTTAAGAGCTCAGGTTGGTATTAATGTCCCCATTTTACAAATGGGAAACTGAGGCCCGGAAAGCTGAGACAACCTACCCAAGGGCCCACCCCATCTGGCAGGGTGGGAACTCAGGCCTGGGCAGCTCTGCCTCCAAGGCCCGCTTGTGTCTTTCTCAGCACCACACGCTCACCCCACAGGCAGGTGTGTCCGACAAGCGTTTGATGAGTTAGTGGAAAACACTGTGAGGAAAACCAGCTCTGCCTGGTGTAAGATTCATCCCTGGAGCCCCATCAAGCCCATCCTAACACCAGTAAGTAGTCAGGCCACACTTGGCCTAATTCTGATACGTGACTAAGGCTCTGGCCTTTCCTCGGGATCCAGTGTGGGGCCGTCTTCTCCACAAAGGCTTCTGACCACTCCCAACCAGATGGATCTGGTATCCACTCCCTTCTCGAAGCCTTTGCACTTCTCATCAAGGACTTCTTCGCTATCAAATTGTTGCTTCTTCTTTTTTTCTCAAATTGTTATTTCTTAATAAATAACTGTTAACTTACTACAATTAATTCTACTCACCATTAACAGGGACAAGTACCTTGATAAACTGTTTTATTTATCTACTGTCCATAGGCACTTGATTAAAGTAGGTAATTATATATATGTATTTTTTATTATTTTGAGATTTATTCATCTCACACATATCAATAGTGTGTTCACTCCTTTTTGTCGCCTGGTAGAATTCCAGTCTCCTGCTCCCCTGCCCTTCCAGACCCGAGCAGAAGTCAAGGGGAAGGGAGACTCTTGCCATTACATAAAACCTCACCCATCAAATTAAACAAAATATCAGCTAAAGAAAGGTGAAGGGAAGTTTGGAATCTGCATTCTAGGTTTTCTTCCAGCTGGGTTCAGCCACTGACCTCTAAAATGCTCACGGCCCATGCCCTCTCTCTTTACTGTCTAGAAAACTCAGTCTCCCACACCTGCCCTAAAGGGGCCCTGCGCAAACCACAGGTCTGTACGTTGCCTTCCCTGGATCCCCCACCTCACAGCCCCAGCTCAGAAGAAACTCTACACCCAGCACACACACACACACACACACACACACACACACACACGCACGCACGCACGCACACACACAGAGCTACACCCTCCCTCTGCCAAAGGTCACGGCCCATAGGCGCCGACTATGACTCTCAGCTTCCTCGGGCTCGGGGCTCTTGCTCCACAGCAGAGAGAGACGAGGGCACCCTCAGGGAGGCTCCTATCGGGGGGGCTTGGGGCTAAACCTCGCTCCCCACTTTGCTGGGTAAGGGCAGGCTCGACGCAGCAGCCCCTCCCCCGATAAAGACCTCTCAACACCTCTGCTCTCTCCAAACTTTTCTGCCCTCCTCATGAATTAAGGAGCCACCTAATATTCTTTTTTTCCTGGTTTTTAAAAACTAGCATAAAATTATTTTAAAATGTCCAGTGGAGTTTAGTACATTCACTATGTTGTACGGCGACCTATATTACGTCTTAAAACATGCTAATCACCCCGAAAGGAAGCCTGCACTCACTAAGTCATCGTTCCCTATTCCCCTCCGCCCTTGGCAACACTTGCCAACCCCCTACACGGTCTTGATAATCTCCTTGGAAATTTCCACGCTTTGGTCTCCGATCCCACAGTAAAATGTCTTACCTGTCACATCTGGTACCTCCATCGGAAGCTACAGTTGAATCCCTGTTACCCTGAGGCCACTATCTTGACCCAACCATCCTCCAGTTCACAAACACGGGTGCCTTCACCTCACAGCTTTGGACCCCTTACATGGATCCTTCAGGAAAAAACTGCTTACAAAGCTGTGGCGCAGCCTGGCCGGCCTGGCTCAGCGGTTGAGCATTGACCTGGGATCCAGGAGATTGAGGTTCGGTTCCCGGTCAGGGCACATGCCCGGGTTGCAGGTTCGATCCCCAGCAGGGGGCGCGCAGGAGGCAGCTGATCAATGACTCTCATCATTGATGTTTCTCTCTCTCTCTCTCCCTCTCCCTTCCTCTCTCTGTAATCAATAAAGATATATTAAAAAAAAAAAGCTGTGGCACAGCCCTAGCCAGTTTTGCTCAGTGGTTAGAGTGTCAGCCCGCAGATTGAAGGGTCCCAGGTTCAATCCCAGCCAAGGGCATGTACCTCTATTTGGGACTCCATTCCCAGCCCCAGTCAGAGCCCGTGCAGGTGACAACCAATCGATGTGTCTCTCTCACACTGATGTCTCTCTCTTAAATTGATGTTTCTCCCTCTCTCTCTCTCTCTCTCTCTCCCTTTCTCTCTCTCTTCCACACTCTCTGTAATGCAAAGGAAAAAATATCCTCAGGTAAGGATTAAAAAAAAAAAAGCCGTGGCACATATATACAATGGAATATTACTTGGCCATAAAAAAGAATGAAACCTTACTATTTGTGACAGCATGGACGGACCTAGAGGGTATTATGTTAAGTGAAATAAGTCAGACAGAGAAAGACAAATACCATATGATTTCACATATATGTGGAATCTAAAGAACAATATAAACAAACAAAATAGAAACAGACTCATAGATACAGAAAACAGGCTGATGGTTGTCACAGGGGGTGGGGGTTAGGGGATGGGTGAAAAAGGTGAAGGGATTAAGAAGTACAAATGGTAGTCACAAAATAGTCACAGGATGTAAGGTACAGCATACAGAACATAGTCAATAATATTGTAATAACTATGTATGGTGTCACATGGGTACTGGCAATATCAGGGGGATCACTTTGTAAAGTATGTGATTGTCTAACCACTATCTGGATACCTGAAACTAACACAAAACATTTTTTTTTTTTTTAAATATATCTTTATTGATTTCAGAGAGAGGAAAGGAGAGGGAGAGAGAGAGATAGAAACATCGGTGATGAGAGAGTCATTGATCGAGCCTGCAACCCGGGAATGTGCCCTGACCAGGAATCGAACCCCGATCGCCTGGATCCCAGGTCGATGCTCAACCGCTGAGCCACGTCCGGCCAGGCCAACACAAAACATTTTGAATGTAAACTGTAATAGGTCCGGCCAGGCGTGGCTCAGGGGTTGAGCATCGACTTAGGATCCAGGAGATCAAGGTTTGATTCCCGGTCAGGGCACATGCCCGGGTTGTGGGCTCGATCCCCAGTAGGGGGCTTGCAGGAGGCAGCCGGTCAATGACTCTCATCATTGATGTCTCTCTCTCCTCTCTCTCTCCCTTCCTCTCTCTGAAATCAATAAAGATATATTTAAAAAAAACTGTAATAGAAAAATAAAATTTTAAAAAAGACTCCAGTGGCAGTGTGGATTTGGTCTGGGGAAGATGGGCCAAGGAGTAACCAGCCTGGGTGGGCTGGCCTCTGTTCCTGCTGTTAGACCACATCAGCCCCATCACTGGGCCAACTAGGCAGTAGGAAGGTTGGACCAAAAGGAGACCCTGCCTTCCTCTGCCTAAGGTGGAGCGGAGGCCCATGGGAGGCTGGTGCCATGCTGCATTTAGAAGAAAACTGTCAGGGATTAATGGAAAGGTGCTAACATTACCTTGTGAGCACAATAACCTCCATATTTACACTGATTTTGAACAAGCTTCCAGGCAATATCCTGCTGCTGGTCTGGGGACTACCCTTTGATTAGCAGGCACTAAATAGCTGTATCTGCCAGAATAGAGGTAGATGAACTGCTTCCTCTCCGCTCGAAGGTTGCCTCCCCAACCCAATTACCCCTGTCACTCAGCTGAAAAGTGTAGGAATCGAACAGACATAGAGGATGGGCGGAGGAGAGGTTGAAGGAGAAGGTTCCGGACAGAGGGAACAGCATGTGCGAAGGCCTCAAGCACAAAGAGAGCTTTATTAATTTATTTATTAATTTATTAATTAATTAATTTATTTATTTTCCTCACCTGAGGATATATTTATTGATTTGAGAGAGGGAGAGAGAAACATCAGTATGAGAAATATTGATTATGGTTGCCTCATGTAAGTGCACTGACCAGGGATCAAATCCTCAACCGAAGCAGACAAACGCTCCAACCAACTGAGCCACCCAGTCAGGGCAAGAACTTCCATTTACTGAAAGAACTAGAGCAACTCAGTGTGGCTGGGCAGTGTGTGCAGGGGACTGGAGCAGGTGATGGGCACTCTCATTCCTGATTTTGTTTTTCAGGAGCAGAGCCCTGGCCCTCTGGGGAGCCTGCACCAATAGAGGGGTAGGTGCCCTTTGGATGTCCTGCCAGTAATTCCCTCAGCCTCCCACTTATGCCCATGTATCTCCCCTTGCCCCTCAGTCTCTCAGTTGGCTCCTGCCTGGAAGCCCCTGGAGGACAGGGACCATGTCTCTGGGTTCAGTAAAGACATTTAATTGTTACTTTAAAAACCTTTCAAAGCATCGGATTCACCGTGGACCGACTCCCTGGTCTCCAGCACCAGTGGTGCCCATGTGGGACCTCCTCCTGTGGGGCCACCTGACTGGGCCCAGAAAAGCTGATGGGGGCAGGTCCTGCCTCTTCCTGCCCCTCAGGGAGGAAGGGCCCCAGACCCCACCTCTACATATCAAAGCTGGAGCACCACCAGGGGGCACAGAAGTTTGATTTAAAAGCTAGAGTGTGGGCACCGATTCACAGGTGGTTGGGAAGGTCGAGTTTTCCATGAAGCGTGAGGGGAATGTTCAAGGCGCAGGCCTGAAGGGGGAAGATGGGCTGGCAGAGGGGACTGTGGGAGACCTCAGAGGCCAGGCAGGAAAATACTGAAATGGAGGGACAAAGCTGAGGGCCATGGTCCTGGGCAACAAAACGTGTGGGCAGCTGAGCTGGTGATGAGCCGGCTGGGAAGGGTGCACGTGGCCCCACCTCACTAGATGAAGGTGTGAGGCCTGAGGGAGGTACCCATGAAAACCTGGAGTCTCTGAGCATTTGGGGACAGAGGCAGGCTCCCAGGTGTGGCAGATCTGGGAGACGTGCCAATCCCATTGTCTCTTCCAGGACACGAATTTCCCAACCTCCCTTCAGGCATGTTGGGCCACGTGACTGGGTCCCAGCCAGTGGCATGTGGGTGGCAGGACTTCTAGGTCTGGCCTGCAAGTCAGCATCCCACTGTCTGACGCTGGTGCCTTCTTCCCCTTCAGCTGAGCGACTGGGGCCAGAGCAGACTGATGGCCTCCCTGGGCCCAACCCTTCTCACCTGCATTCACCCCACACTTCTCTCCAAGTCCCTTTCTCCTGAAACTCTGCAGCACTGAAGAGGCAGGTCCCTTTCTTCCCGCTGAGCCTGGGATGTTAGCAGATGTGAGACCTGCAGACACTTGAAAATGCATTTCCTTGTTTCTGCTTTACTTTGCTTCATGTGCAATTATCTTGAACCATGCCTGAGCAAGCCTGCTGGAACCTAAGAGAGCCCAGTCACCCTGTCACTTCAGCCAACCCCGGGACCTGTGAACAAGGCCGAGACCAAACGAGCTGTCTGGCCGAGCCCAACCTACATTGCTGACCCACAAGCTTGAGCTAAATAATATGCATTATTCTTTGTGATTGATTTTATGCAACAGTTTTTTGTCACTAGATGAATGCAATAGTGGCAACTGAAACAGACTAAGTGGAGCAGAACCACCACCATCCCCATGGGGTTTGGATGTTGACAAACAGAAGCTTTTACTGGGTTGTCACAGTGAGACTCGGGGTTAGCTTGTTACTGCTGCAGAGCCTGCCCTGACCTGATGAATCCACAAGGAAACAGATCACAGGTCCCCTCTCTGCCCTGGTGCCTGGGAGACTTGAGCAGAGGGCAACCTGTAGGTTAACTGAACTATATGAACAGCGATTAGCCTGTTAATCATGGAATTGAAGTATTGGCCGGTCTTCTGGAAGCCCATATTCTGGTACAGGGCCAGGGCGGAGTGCTGCAGGCTGCTGGTGCTGAGGACAACTTCACTGTAGCCCTGGTCTCGCGCAAACTGGAGGACGGTCCTGACCAGGGCTTTTGCTATCCCCTGGCCCCGGTGCTCCGAGGACACACTTAAGTGAAGCAGCTCCAGCTGCGGCTTCCTCAGGGTGGGCTCCTTGACGGGCAGAGCTCCCACTGTGCCCACCACCCACCCCTCACACTCAGCCACCCAGAAGCAGGAGCCACTGTCACTGAAGTAGGATTTGGTGATGTCACGCATGTCTGTGCGCAAACAGTTGGCCACATACTCGGTCCAGGGGTATTTGGCAAGGAACCTCAGGGCAGCCAGGAGGGCGAGGCCGGCCATGAGGGCCAGAAGCCAGGATCCAGAGACCAGAAACAGGGCAAGGGGCCCCCCAAGCAAGAGCACAAGTGTTTGTGGCAGCTTCAGGATGTGGCGGAAGGCGGTGGGGGCGTGCTCAATCATGCCCTGGGAGAACAAGCCCAGGACCCATTGCCGGTGGATCTCCTGGTATTTGCGGATGTGATAAGGAGCCATTTAAGGCTTGTGAGTCTTAGTCTCAAAGTCCACCAGAGAGAGCCAGCTGTCCCTGCACCCCTTCCTGGCAGTCCTGGGGAAGAGAGAGGAAGCCATGTGAGAACCCCCATGTCTCCCACCTCCCAGGAGCCAGAGAGCCCTCCCCAAGGGCTTGTCTTTCTGCTGCTGCCTGAGGAAGTGGGCCACGGCCACTGCGACAAGGTGCAGGGTCAGAATGACCTGCAATTGATCCTGGCTCCATTCCTTTCTAGCCGTATGACCTTGGGCATGTCAGTTCACCCGTCTGAGCTTATTTCTTCATCTGTACAACAGGGTAAAATCAAAACATGCCTTCTGAGATTGTTCTGAGAATCTGATAAAACAACACACACAAAGCTCTGGTATATACAGTAACCCCCCTCCACCCTCTTCCCCTTTTCCAGGCTCTTCTCTCAGCTCCTCGGTACATTGACGACACCGTGCAGCAGCCAGAGCATGTGTCCCCTACGCTTGGTCCCTCTGCAGGGTCGGCACTTTGCAGGAAGCCTGTGTTCCCAAGCACAGGTTTCAGCGAAGGCTCCTTCCCCCTTGGTTGCAAATGTTTAGGCTGCTGAGGTGGCATAAGAGCCAAACACCAAAGCTGGCCCTGCCCTGAGAGCCAGAGGAGGGTCCGGGCTCCAGGCCTCCCTCAGAGCGCTGTCCTTCCACCCGCGTGCTCTCACCTGCGACCACAAAAGCCTCGAATGTCCAGGGTGGCCTCAGCCTGTCCTCCTCCCTCAGCATCTGACTGGCGTCCAGGAAGACTGTGCAGGGCCTGCTCTACCTCTGGGGACCAGGCCCCGGAGGCCACCTCATTGGCTGGTTCCTGGGCTTTTGTTAATCATCAATCTCAGTATCAAGGAGCTGAGTCATGTCAGGGCAGGGAGCCTGATCTCAGTCACCTCTTGCCAGGGTCCAGCCCCAGGGGTCATGGGGTCCCCAAAGGTGTGGACAGCATCGGCGAAGAATGAACGACACAGAGACAGCGTTCAGAGCATGAGGACAATCAGCTTCTCTCTTTATTGCCTTGCTACAACTCTCTTTATACTACTTGATTTTATTGCTGGTTAAACAACGTAACATCATGGGTTGCTCTGGTTTCTGTCTTAACCCTTCACAGTTAATGTTTATACCTTCTATCTGGCCTTTGCTAAAGAATTTATCTCTGTTCAGCTATGTTGATTTTAGTCTCATCTATTATTTATATTTCTATACGCTAGTCTACAGGTTAATCTCTAGTTTGTTATTTCTATTCTAAAGTTACTAATTTATTGCTCTACCATATAGCTAAAAGGGAAATAACTACCGCCTGGCGCCTACTCGGAGTCCCTCCCTGACACTCCCCGAAGCAGCCCGTCAGATGCGGGAACTGCCTGCCTGATTTACACCCGCATTTTCGAAGTTGTCCATGCAAAGCCTTTTTCACCTTCTCATCTAACAGGCACCAAGCATCTAAAGGCTTCTTGGCCTTTCTAAGAAGCTCGGGATGTTTTGTCTGTTTGCCTTTGTAATTAACTATGCAGTGTCCGTCCTCGTTGTAATATCCCGTGTATGACAAGGGTTCAGGTGTAGGTGGAAATAATCTCCTTGTGGGGATTCCCAGAGTTTTCCATTACTATAAACATCCCCAGTAATACATTCCTTGTGGGAACTCACTGGTGGCCTCCCTGTAGATGGCCCTGCCCCTCCGAGTCAGCAGGGGCCCCAACGCAGGCCTCTTCCCTGGTGGGAAGGCCCCCGGGGCAGTGGGCCTAACAAGTCCTAACTCTTCTGCTGACAGTCTGAGTCTGAATTCCTTAAGCGACACATGATATTTTTGCAATGCTTGGGGCTTTTACTGAATCATTGTCTTTTCCAGTCCCATACGAGTCCCCTGCTAGGGAAAAGTTTCCAGCTAGGGCAATGCCCTTTTCTGGTGCAGTGACTCGGGTAAGGACACAGAGCGTTAGAAAGGGGAACAAGCATAGGAAGAGGGATATGCCATATACACCAAGTCCCATGGAGCACTGGCTGTGCAGATGTCTCCTCCTTGAAGGACTGTGTCAAGCAGCAAGGATGGAACGGCTTCCGGCCACCTCTGTGATGCCAGGAATTAGGGCATGAAGAGGGGGTTGGCAGGCTCTGGAACAACCTAAAAAGAAGGCACAGGGCTTATGAGAGTCCTTGTAGTTTTGAGTGTGTGTTGGGGGTAGTGGATGGGGGATTAAAGACCCTTCCCCTGAGGTGATTCAGCTCAAAATTGGGGAGATATGGAACAACAGTGATCACCTGGGCAACAGAACCCATTTCCCACCTCATTCCAGAGCCTGGGGGAGAAAGCCAGCTTTTTGCTTTAATATGCAATCCTTGACTTAGGACCCAAACTGATAGCGGCACTTATAATTTCCAAAGATTGAGCACCTGAATAAATCTGAAATATAATTATATTACTTATAAAATTATAGAACACATATACTTATGTGAGCAGGGGTTTAAGTTTCTTTTTTCCTTAAGTTTCTTTCTCCTAGGCCTTTGGGCCTATACACTCCCCTTGATCCCGGACAAAGCAGTTAAGGAGGTAATGCAGCTCTGAACAATGAGTTAAGATATCACCTTATCGAGACATCGCCAGATGACCAAGAACAAAAGTGACCCCTGCGAACTTCCAGGACGGCACGTAGCTGCATCCCATCCCCAGCCTCAGTTTGCCCCATTTCCCTATGTAACCCGATCTCTCAGGCCACTCCTTAAGACAGGTTCTGGATGCTCATATGCGCCCTGTCTTCTTGGTTGGCCGCCTTCTCAATAAACACCTTATATGATTCAACCCTGCCTCCCCTGAATTGGACACAGCCACAGGCAGCCCGAACCCCACTGGGGTTTCCTGGTAACAAAACCATGTGGTCTACCAAACTGCATCCCTTCCCTGTAGGCTCGAACTACAGGTGCTTTTGCTGGTGGAGCACTGGGCTCTGGAGCCACCAGTTTAGTGTAAAGGACACTGTTCCTGACTTGGCTGAAAAGGACTTTCTCTGAAAGTCTCGGGGAGCTTATGTTCACTTCTTTCCCAGGAAATAGTGTTGCTTTGTTTGTTTGTTTCTTCCTGTTAGAATGAGCTGAAAACACTGCAGTTACAGAAACCTGTAAAACCGCTCTTCATGACATGCAAACTAATGAGCATGAGATTTCTGCTTCACTAGTAGGCCAGCATCTCAAAATGTCAAAAATGCTTAAAAGTTAAGAGGCATTGCAGAGATCGCCACGCTTGTACTCAGCTACTGGGAGTGCAAAATGGCACCTTTCTGGTGTTAAAAGCCATTAAGGAACACATGTCTCTTCCCCAGTAATTCCACTTCAGGGAAGCTGTCCTAAAGAAAGAGAAACGTGCACCAACACTCGCAAAAGGGAGGCGAAAATTTGAAAGCAACACAAATGTGTAATAATGGAATCACGTGTGTATGTTACACATGGATAAAACGAACGTGTTTGTGAGGGCCTGGGAGAGGCGGTGCGATGAAGTCATTGGGAGCACAGCATCTGGGGTCTCGCAGATCTGCAATTTAACCCTGACCACAGGGTTAAATTGAGCTTTGGGGGAAGGGTCAACTCTCTTAGCTTCAGGGGACACATGAGTTTATAATGGAGGGGTCTGGGGTACCTCCTGAACCAAGGGATCAAACTTCGTATCACCGATGTGGGGGCTGACTGACATGTACCCTTTGATGACATGCAGCAGGAAGGTCACAAAATCAATCTATTATCCCCAAAAATATTTGAACTGACTCAATCATGAACAACAACTGACTGTGGAATTTTGAAAGACATCTAGAGTACTCTTAAAAAAACCTCACCCCCTTTATTTTTTTAACGAATTGTTCTAGATTAAAGGAGACTAAGAGCCAGGACAAACACAAAATAGGGTGAGTGCAACAAGGTCTGCAAGTACTTTCAAATAATATTTGCAATTGTTTTGTACACTTGACATTTTTTGAAGTAGACTTGAGAGACCAAGTCTGGTTCCTCGCTGGTAAAATCTCTCGGGATTGTAATGAGGACTTAACGAGGTAGCGCTTATGAAGTGCTTAGCACAGTGCAGGCAGGAAATGTGCTTCTGTCCCTTCCTTTTTATGATCGTGGGGAAAATCACTAGTTCGTTCCCTAAGTATTCCTACCTCTCCACTTTCTAACACATGGCACGATCACATTTCTCCACCCCTTTTGAAGTTGGCATGGCCACGACTGGCTTTGGACAGTGGAACATGAGATAAGTGGTATGTGGAAGCTTTGAGAGCCGCCTTGTAAGTCAGTGTTCCTTTTAGCGGCGGTGATCCACGGAGCACAAACGATGAAGCCTTCAGCAGGCTGGATTCCTAAGTCACTGCAAGTCTTCCTACTGACTCACACTGGCTGTGTTGAGTGAGCAAGAAACCTTTGCCAATGAGCTTCAGGGACCGGAATTGCAGCCTAATCTAATCCAGAACACCACAAACGACAGCCCTCAGTCACCCTGCCCATCTCTTATTTCTGTACATAAAGTTTTACTGGAAAACAGCCATGCTCATTGCTTATGTACTGTCTGTGGATGCTCCTGCACAACAGCAAGAGGTGAATAGATGCAACAGAGACCACAGGCCGTAAATATTTACTGTCTGGCCCTTCACAGAAAGGTCTGCTGACCCCTGACCTAGTCTACCTTGACTGACACAATCAAAATATAAAGTGAGAAAAAAAATCCCAAACCATTTATAAACCATGATTTTACACAAGCGGTAGGACCTTGGGCAAGTTACCATGATCTTTTAGTGGCCATGTGTAAAATGGGGGTAATAACAGCATCTATCCCATAAAGTGCTACGAGAATGAACTAAATTCTCATGTGTAAAACAGAACCAGGAGGTTTTGGAAGGGTGGTGCTGGAGTATCCAGGGTAAGGGCAGGGATAAGAGCTAGTGCATAATATATGCATAACCCATAGACACAGTCAATAAACGGGGTGAAGGCCTGGGGAGGGGGTGGGAGCGAAGTGGAGGGGGTCAACTAGGGGGGAAAATGGGACACCTGTAATACTCTCAACAATAAAGATTTTTTAAAAAAGCTAGTGCATGTAAAATCACTAAGGCAAAAACCTAGTACTCTGTAGACATCCAGGAAATGTTTGTAATTACTATTCCAATTATATAAAAAAATATATATTTGAATGGAAATAGGAGATTGGAAGAAAATAACAAATAATACTAACAGTGATTATCTTTTAAAATATTAACAGGCAGGATTAGAAGGTTCCCTCCCTTTGTTATACCATTGTGTTTTTCTATAATGAACATATATAAATTTTATAATCAAAAAAGGAAAACCAATTTTTTTTATAAATGTTGAAAATGTTTACTATTTCTATCATTTCACAAAACATCTTTTTTAAATGTATATATATATTTTAAATATACATTTTATTGATTTCAGAGAAAGGAAGGGAGAGGGAGAGAGAGAGAGAAATGTCAATGATGAGACAGAGTCATGGATCGGCTGCCTCCTGCACGCCCCCTTGCTGGAGACTGAGCCTGTAACCCGGGCATGTGCCCTGACTGGGAACTGAACCTCCATCTCCTGGATCGTAGGTCAATGCTCAACTGCTGAGCCATGCTGGCTGGGCTCACAAAACATCTTTTGTTGACATTCTACAAATGACAGCATCCAATAATGTCCCAATACTTTCTTCTTGTGAAGATAGTTTATATATCTATAAAAATAAAAGACAAATTATAACATACTAATATAACTCCGCACTACTAACTTTTATAATATAAATATGAGTAAGTAAAATCATTTATCATTCAATTATTGGGATAATGGTATGAAATTACAAAAACACGATTAAAATATGCAAAGTAGACAGCAATTCATCACTTATGTCAAAAGTGCCTTTTAAATTGCACTAAACATAGAAACCAAATTTGTACCAGTTTTAAAAGAATACATCTAGGTACTAGCTTCACACTAAATTTATTTATTTTATATTACAAATATACTATGTAAGCTTACCATTTAAAGTTATCTATTTTTTCTTAATTAGAGAATGCTTTTATCAACTAAGTTTCTAATTATATTTTACATAAACCTGCATCTTCCAATTCTTTGCATCTAGAATTATTTTTCAAGTAATTTTTAATTATATTAACCTTTCTTAAAAGTTCAAAACAATGCCCCGGCCAAGTGGCTCAGTTGGTTGGAGCGTTGTCCCATGCACCAAAAAGGTTGCGGGTACGATCCCTGGTTAGGGGTGCATTCAGGGGGCAACTGATCAATGTTTCTCACATTGATGTTTCTCTCTCTCTCCCCCCTTACTAAAAAAAAGAAAAAAATTAAAAAATAAATAAATCAATAAATATATCCTCGGGTGAGGACTAGAAAGAAAACAGGTTCAGAGACACAGCAGCACAGGTGAGCAACGGCAAACAGCCCTGGTACCACTCCTCACCTCTCGCATTCTACAAATGTGTACTTACGAACCTTTTTGACTTCTGTAATATGTGTTATTTCAGGAAGGTTTTTCAGAGAAACTTGATGACCTTCTACCTGAGATATTAGGTCTTTTTGATCTATTTGTTTTTCTCCATCTTCAATGTAAACAATTAGAATTGAAGTGTCATTTGCTGAAATACCGAATTTTTTCAAAGCCTCTGAAATCTGAGGGGGGGAAAAAGGAAAATAAAACTGGTTTCTAGATCTGAAGCATCTCCCCACCTGCTTTCTTCCCTGTTCAGGTCACTTTCATATTCTGAGGGTTCTCTCTGACTAGTTTTTATCTTCAGTAACCCCTTCCCTACCAGTTCTGCCTCTACCGTACTCTCTGCTCAAAGGTGCGCCTCATCCAGTGGAATCAAGCTCAGGCTTCTTGGCGAGGCACACAAACCACCCTTCTTCCGGCCGCAGTGACGCTCAGCCATGCATCCTGCCTCCAGCTAGGCTGGACCGTTTGGAAATCCTATCATTTCATACTTCTTTGCCTGTGTTCACACTTTGTTCTCTGCCTGGAGTGCCCACATCCTTCAAAGTGCTATCAAATGTCACTCCCCACTGCACCTCCTCCATACAGAATAAACTGTTCTTTGCTGTTCCCCCAGATGTGAATCATTATTCCCATTGTGTCATTTATCTTAGGGCATTTGAACTTCTGTCTTGTTCATCTGCCTTCCTCAGGAACATATTTGTTTCTTTTGTTCCTAGAACTGTCATTGGAATAGAGACAAACTCAACAGATGTTTATTGAATAGTTTCTTGATTTCAAATGATCTCAAAGAAACAATAATTATCTGGTAATTTTTCCCTCCAGGCACTGGGGAATTCTATTACCATACATTTTATAAATATCTCAAACATCTGCATTTTAAACCATACCACAGGTTTCCTAAATTTTCTTTTGATGGTATTAGTACTGGTTGTGTTATTAATAGTAGTAGTAATACTAAAACCTCATCAGCAAAATTTCAGTATTTTTTGTTATGTGCCACATGTGGCATGTCTTTAGCTCAATAACTTTGGCTAATATCAGTTTCTCAAACCACAAACTCTTCCTATGCACTGAGTGTGGGAATAAGCTTGTGTTAAGGGCTGTTCTAGGTACCTGCAGGCTTCTGGTATATGGAAAAGACATGGGTTCTATCCTCAAGGGGTTTACAGGGAGAATAAAAGATGTGTACAATGACACACAAACATCCACGCCTACTGTTTTATCACTTAGATTTAGATATCGCTTAGAGGGATCTTCCTGACCCTATATAGATAAAACTACTGTCACTTAATTTAGCAAAACTTTCATTTCCTTAGAAGTGAAGTGAGTTCAAAGCTTATTTTTCTAGTAAGAGGCAGTGCTAAACCTCAACTCTCTGTCCATACCTCTCTTCACTATTATTTTGGTTTGTTACTAACAACAGACTTACAGAAATCTAGCCTCTAACTCAACAGTGGGGAACACACACATGTTATCATGACAAGGTCAACAGAAGTAAAATAAGTAAAAGCTATATTAATTACATTGTTATTTGGGGACAGGTTGAAAATAATTTCAGTAGACAGAGTTCTTGTCTTCATTTTTCCCAGTCTGTAGAGGTGAACTGCTTTATTTGCTGCCACAAGTATCTGAAATGGATCGACGATCTACCAAAGAGAACAAAAAGAATTACACACAGAGTCTGGAGTACTCTGAAGATGCAGGTCCTATCCCATGGTAAGTCCAAGGTCAGGTTGTTTTACTTCATTACAGTTCTTACGGACTATATTTTCAAAATTGCTATCTCAAGGACCTGGGTGTTCAGAATATCATAGAATCTTAAAGCTGCAAAAAACTTAAATAGTAAAAAATTTAAAAACAACATTTGTCAAGGGCTAATATCATGGGAAAGGTCATATTCTAAACATTTTATACTTGTATTATTTTGTCTAATTCTTAAAACTGCCCTAAGAATCAGTATTCTTATTCACGGGCCAGAAAGGAGGAAATGAAGGCAGCAAATCTCTGGGTTTGAATGCCAGCTCTGTCACTTACCAAGGAGGGAACTCAGGCAAATTCCTTAGTGTTTTATCTGTTAGATGTAGGTAATCATAGTACTTACTTCATAGAGTAGCTGTGAAGTTAGTACATGGAAAGCACTTAGAACAATGCCAGGAACAGAGTAAACACTATATAAAGGTTGGCTACCATTTGTGCAAAGTCCTAATAACTGGCAGAGTTGGGATTAAGTCCTGGCAACAGGATTCCACAGTATGTGCTCGTCAGCACTATGCAATGCCTCCTTTGCAGAGATTTTTCTAGTTCAGATGAGAAATGGAGATCCAGAAATCTGCCATTAGGAAGCCAGAGCACACCTTTCCTATCTCATAGTACAGGGCCTGAAACTTCAGCTTTTACTCACTGTTAAATTCAAGGTTGTCCAAATCTGACTCCATTCCACACCTTGGACAAGAACTTTGAAGACAATTTTAGGCTAACCTATAACATCATGAAAAGTTAATGTATTCTTAAATGCCCCGTATATCTCACGCATTCTCATTTGTACTCACCACTGTAGGGTTTATTAATGAACCATCAATGGTACCTTCCATGGCCTTTTTTCTCAAGTCTCCAGCATTTTTTACATCTTTAAATAATAGAAGGGTCACCGTGCATTCGGGAAATAGGTCCAGCTGATGTGTTGACTGCATTTCATAGATAAGCAGGATTCTATTGCATAAAACCAAAAAGACCAAAAAACTTCTGTTTAAAGGTTAACATTATAATTCATAACAAACATCTTCGCTAACAAATAAATTAAAATAGCTTTAATAAGATAAAACTGTTAAACTAGAAAAATCCATCCCAAAAGCACATTTGGCATCCTCGTAAGATGTTATCTCCCTAACTCTGCTGAGCTTTTTGTAGCTTCCTTTACTTGAGAAAAGATCAAGGTTCCTGCCCAATCCCCTGGTTGTGGAAATGAGGCAAGCTCAGATGCATGGCTGAGGGGCAGCTTCCCCAACAGACAACTAGGAACAGAATATACGGAATTCTTTAGACCACAGGTTACTTATAGTATTAACAAAACTTCACTTCTGCTCAGTTTTTTAACTTTCTGATCTCACCATTTTATCTGTATTTCAGCAGAACCTAGACACACATAATAAGGAAGAAATAATTTTAGAAAAAAAGTATGACACAATTCAAAGAGAGTCATTTCACACATGGAATTTAATCATTTATTAAATAAATGTGCCCTCTGATTAAACAAAGGCATATGTTTCTTAGGCATAGTTTAACAAGGATAAAGGACAAAGTATATATAAAGACATAAAAAACACATAAGAGACAACTTGAATAACTAGAGAGACATAACTATAACCTTAGACGGAAAAACAAAGCATTGCAAAAATTTGATCTTTAAAACAATTTCAATCAAAGTGTTAATGAAATATTTGGGTGAGGCAATTTGATAGGTTCACTTCATCTTTCTATCTGGTAGGTTCCATTTCTAGAACTCTTTCTCAAGGAATAAATTAGAAATCTGAGAATTTATGTAATAAGGTGTCCCTCTCATTCGAACAGTAAAAAGTTGAAAACCTATTAGCTAGTAAGAGAGGACTGGTTGTGACTAAAAAATCATTAAAAACTGTAGCCTTGAAGAGTAGTTAAAGATGTGTGAAAATAACAATAAATAACATTAAATAAAAATATCTGATTGGAAAACAAAACATAAAATTTAGTATAAATCGAGGGGATTTTTAAAAGGTACACAGACACACAGGAACAAACAAAAAAATTTAAAGGAAAATACACCAAAAAGTTATCTCTGACTTGATGGAATTATATCTGACTTTTTCTGTTACAATCAGAAAAAAAAAATCTGTAAATAATGTTCTCACACATACCAGTTCAATGTTTATTGTCATGATAATGTTCAATGGAGAAAAAGTAGATACAGAAAGATATAACAAATATATTCCCAGTTATAAAAAAAGGTGCGGGCAGCAAACAAAAACATGAAGGAGGCACACTAAAATATGGCCATCTTGGTAGTCAGATCATAGGTAATTTTTTACTGTCCTGTATAAAAAATTTTTGTGTATGTCCTCAGTTTTCTACAGAGTACACAAAACATACTGAGTACTTATAATCATGGAGGAAAAAACCTTTTTTGTGGTTTTAGTTTTTAAACTAGGGAAAAGGAACCCCTAGCACACATCAAAATATTTTTGTTTTATATAATTCACTCACTTAGGCCAGAAACTTAGAATCATATCACTTAAATCTCATGTCTAATGCATAAAGTCTTGGCAATTTTACCTCTTTTTTAAAAATCCTCACCCAAGGATGTTTATTGAGTTTTAGACAAGAGGGGAAGGGAGAGAGGGAGAGGGAGAGGAGGGAGAGGGGGAGAGGGGGAGAGGGGGAGAGGGGGAGAGGGGGAGAGGGGGAGAGGGGGAGAGGGGGAGAGGGGGAGAGGGGGAGAGGGGGAGGGAGAGAGAGAGAGAGAGAGAGAGAGAGAGAGAGAGAGAGAGAGAGAGAGAGAGAGAGAAAGAGAAGCATGTGAGAGAAACATCCATAGGTTCTAGCCTCCTGCACGGGCCCAGACGGGGAGAACGAACCCCCAACCTGGGTATGTGCCCTGACAGGAGACGAACCCACCACCTTTTGGTGCACGGCAGTACCCTCCACTCAACTGAGTCACCCGACCAGGGCCAACTTTACCTCTTAAATATCACTTTGGCCAGTCCACTTCTCTCCCATACCCGCTGCCACCAACCTAGACCAACATTTCTCTTCTACAGCTATGGCCTCCTAGGGATGGTCGCCTCACAAATCCAACCTCTACCCGCAAAGTGATCCTTTCAAAATGTAAACCAAATCTTGTCCTTCCGCTGCTCTTGTGACAGGCCCCAACTTCAGGTCAAGGCGGTCCAGATTCTAAGACCTGGGCCCTTCCTCCCCCTCTGCTTCCCAGCGCTCCCCTCCCAGACCACGCAGCAGCCCCAACGGCCTTCGCAGCGTCAAGTCTCCCAGCTTTCTCCCCCCTCTGCCCTCTGGGCAGGGCGTGCCCCTGACTCAATTCCTCCCTCTCTTCACTCCCAGTTGCCAGTGCAGTTACCAGAGCGCCCAGGGCCCCGGGGCTGGGTCCCTACTGCGCGAGCTCCTCTCAGCCTCGTCACAGCTTCAGAGAAGCGGCAGCGTCAGCATCCTAGGGGGAACACTCCTTGGAGGCCGAGCCTATCACTTCCGTGCTGCACCCCCAGGGCCTGGCCTCGGGAGGAGTTTGATAAACCCGGGTGGAGGGAGCCCCAGGCGTCATCTCAAAAAGATCGGGTGTCAGAAGCCCGGCACGGACCCTCCCGCTCACCCGCCGCCAGCCCGCCCGCTTCCAGCTGCCCGGCCCGCTCCAACGCTCGGAGGATTCACGCCACCGCCGCCGTCCGTCCCAGAAGACCTTCCCCTCGAAACAAAGCCCTCAACTTCCGGAAGCGCGGCCTCAGCGGAACCCAGTTCCGCCCTCCTCGAGTCCGCAGCTTCTTTCCGATCCCCGCGGGAGAAAGGTTCCGGGCTTCACCTCTTCCTCCCGCAGATCCTTTTCCCTCAGCTTAAGGCTTGTCGCGGACGCGAAGGAGAGCCGAGGCTCCGTCGGTCGCTTCCGGTGAAGGGGCTGAAACGATCCGTGGGTCGGAAGCTGAGGTGTGGGTGCAAGTTTCAGCCTTGTCCCCTAACCCTTGTTGAGCCTTGGATGAGACGTCCTCACTTTCCTCCTGTTCAAAGGCATTGGCCAAGATGAGCTCTACATTTGTCTCCGCTGGTCGGAGATTCAGCAGTGCTTTTTGGGAGCAAGGGGGACTCAGTTTCCTTGCGGGACTCAGTTTCCTTCCTGGTCTCAATACGATCATTTAGGGAGGATCTCCTAAAGGGGACCACGCTGGGAGGTTTGCTTTGGGTAAGAAGAGATTGTGACTACATTAATGAAATCAACTTCATCTACCAGGCTCAGAAATTTGGTTTGTCATCCCTGAATGTATCAGCCTCCAAGAGAGGAGGTAAAAAACACACAACAAAAACAGGCTGTATTTTCCATGTTCTTTATGGTTGGGGCTCATCTTGTTCAATACTATCCTTTACACTGGAAGACAGGTAAACAACAAATATAGCTGTCCTATGGATATGTGCTATGGAGAGAAAATAGAGAAAAGGGGGGAATGCCTCTTTTAAATCAGATGTTTAAGAAGTATCTCACCAAAAGGGCCATTTGAACAGTGACTGGAGAGCAGCATTCCAGGCAACAAAGAGAATTCAAAGGCTCTAAGACATATAAGGCCTTAGCCTAGTTAAGGAATAGCAAAGATAACTGTGTGGCTTGAACACAATGGGAATATATTTAATTGGAAAAAGTATTGACAAAAGTCTAGTATGCAGATTATATAAAGAACTACAACTCAAAAATAAGAGACAACCTAATTAAGAATGGGTGACATTTGGACAGACACGTCACAAAAGATATATGAAAGGTCAATAAACACATGAAAAGATGCTCAAAATCATTAGCCATAAGGGAAATGCAAATTAAAAACAGAAGATACTACTATACCTATATGATGACTAAGACTTAAAAGACTGATAATATTAAGTGTACAACATGTGGAACTGGAACCCTCATATATTGCTGGTCTGAATATAACCACTTTAGAAAAGAGTTTGGCAGTTTCTTTAAAATTATATTTAATAAAAATTATAAAATACACTTACTGTACCCAGGAATTACATCCTGTTATTTTATCCAGAAGTGAAAATATGTATCCACACAAAGGTATACACATAAATGTTTATAACAAATTTACTCATGATAGCCAAAAATGAAAACCCAATGCCCAACAACACATGAATGGATAAACAAATTATGGTAAATTCATACAATGAAATGCTACTCAGTAATAGAAAAGAATGAACTATTGGTACTTGCAACAATACTTGCAACATAGGTCAATCTAAAACCATGCTCAGCAAAAAAAGAATCACAAGAATCTAAAATTATGTTACTGTATGTCCCATTTCTACAAAACTCTAGAAATTACAAATTTATTTTTAAAAAGTTGTCTCAGTTCATAGCAGCTTGTTTATAAGCACCAAAAGCTGAACACAACCCAAACATTCATGTGAATGGATAAACAAATTGTATATCCATACAATGGACTAACTTGGCAGTCAAAAGGATCAACTGTTGCTACATACAATAACATGGATGAATCTCAAAATAATTATGCTGAATGAAAAAAGCAGACATAAAAATAGAACATGCTGTATGGTTCTACTTATATAAAATGAATCTATAGTGACAGAAAGCAGATCAGTGGTTGCCTGGGTAAGGGGCCTGGAGTAGAAAAGAGGAATTACAAAGGGGCACAAGGGAACTTTGGGGTAATAGATATGTTCTATCTTAACTGTGGTAATGATCTCATGGATGTATACATGTCAAATATATCAAACTGTACACTTTTAAAATGTACAGTGTACTGTATGCCAATTATATTTCTAAAGCTGTTTTAAAAATCACAATGAGGCAACACAACATCTGTATTAGATTAGCTAAAATAAAAGAAAAAGACAGTGCTGTACTGGTGAGGATGTAACTGGAACTCTTACCTTATTGATGGTACCGCCATTTGGAAAAGTTTGGCAGTTTCTTATAGAATTAAACACACACTTATCCCATAGCAGCAATCCCATCCCAAGGAAAATAAACATATATGTTCGTAAAAAATCTGTACACAAATGTTTATAGCATCTTTGTTAAAAGTAAACTGGAAACAATCCAATCCTTCAACTGGTAGATGGATAAACAAACTGTGGTACATCCATACAATAGAATACTAACTCAGCATTAAAGGGTATGATCTAGTGATCCACTTGGCAACATGCATGAATCTCAAAAGCATTATAGTAAATGAAAGAAGTCACATTCAAAAGGCTACATATACTGCCTGATTCCACTTACATGACATCCTAGAAATGGCAAAACTACAGGGACAGAAAACAGATTGGTTGTTGCCAGGGTCTGGGCTTGGTGGGAGCAGTTGGTTACAAAGTGACTTGAGGGAATTTTTGGTGAAGGGGTGGGAGGGTGGTGATAAAACTGTTCTTGTCATTACAAAACTGAATGCATTTGTCAAAACTCATAGAACTGTACACTAAAAAAAGATGAAATTTACTGTTTTTCAAAAAGTCATCTCAGAGGTAAAGATGATCCTTTTACCTACAGCTGCAGAATAGAGATTATGCATCATAAAATTCAAAAACTGATCTGAAGAGTTAACTGAGAACTTTCCTAAGAATATCAACCTTGTTCTCTGCAATACGACGACTTGCACACATAAGCATAACTGTCCCAATCTGTTGAAGTGAATCTAACCATAGAAGTGTTATCTGAACAAAGAGGTCATGGAAGACACCCAGACTCCAAAAACTATTCCCATGTCATGTGAAAATAACCTGTACTTCTTGAAAAACTGTTACTGTGGATGTAACTGACATTTCTGAATTCCTAAAAGGTAAAAATATGTGTAGCATCTCAATGTCAAATCAGGAAAGAGCTATGGCTCAGAACTTTGACTCTGCCAGATTTATTAACAAAACCTCTGGAAAGCAGAGCCTGAAGCAAGTATTAAAGTGTTGGTGGTTTACTCAGGAGATGCAGGTGAGGAAAGCAGGAAAGGGAAGCAAGGAAAGATGCAAAGCATTTAGACACAATGGATCACCTCACTGGCAGACTTCACATGGAGCTGGAGCCGAGACACAGGGCTGGTTTGGCCTGTGTGTTCACTCAGCTGGCTGGACTTTCTCTGGAAGGCTGGAAAGGAAAACCCGTGCCTGAGAGTAGCCCACAGAAGGGGAAAAGGAGGGGGAATTAGCCTGGCAGGCTCCTCCTGAATTGTGTTCCATTAATCAAGGCTCCCCACCATGGGAACTGACTACTACACACTTCTGATCATCTCACCCTTCAGTAGCAGCTCAGAAATCTGCTGTGTGGTGGGTGGGGACTATTCTTTTTCATGGTAATCTTGGTAGAACTATTTGAATATTAAACTACTCATGAGTTTTTAAATAAAAATAAATTTTAAAAGCTTAAATAGAACACTTTTATTTTTATATTTATATATCTATTTAAATATAACTTTATTGACCTCAAAGGGAGGAAGGGAGAGGGAGAGAGAGAGAGAAACATTAATGATGAGAGTCATTGATTGGCTGCCTTCTGCACTCCCCACACTGGGGATCGAGCTGGCAACCCGGGCATGTCCCCTGACCAGGAATCAAACAGTGATCTCCTGGATCATAGATGAATGCTCAACCGCTGAGCGACACCAGCCGGACTACACTAAGACCTTTTAAAAAGGGAGTTGCTGGTCCCTTTAGCCAGAAGACTTTCAATGGTGTGATCTGAGCAGAAGCCAGAACTATAGTGTGTTGAAGAAAAGATGAGACACAAGATAGCAAATGAAGCCTAGTTTTTAACAAGCCACGCTGATAACTGAAATAGAGGGGGAAGGGGACAGAGGGAATAGTCCGGTAAAGAAAAGTATTTGAAGGTGGCAGTGTTTATATGATGGCACTTCTGCTGGCAATGTCCTCCTCAGAAACTGCTTCCAAAGAACTCCTTAGAAACCCTAGACTAGCTGGATCCCCATACCTGCCACTGCTTGTTCTTTTTTGCCTCACCAGCTGTCTTGCTCCAATTTCCTTCCAAGTGAGCCTTACTGATGTATCATGGGGAACAGTTCCCCAGGACCAGCCTTTTAGCAACAACTCTTGTATCTGTGTTAAATGTAGCAGGCAAAGAAAAACTGCATGAGCCATCACTTAGATGAAGGGTAGCAACTTGGCTGAGCTAATTAGACACAGACAGAGAGTAGCTGAGTTAGAGCATTTCATTAAGGTCAGGTTCAACATGTTCACATATAAAACTGAACAGATAAAATAACTACCACATGCAGTATAAGACATTCTGATACAAATTTTCAAAGAAAGAGGCTTTCAAAATGAAGCCAAGTTGCCCAAGAATTCATCAAATATCTACCGAGGCTTTTGGTGTTATGATGCTGAAATACTTTATTAAGCAAACAAAGGTGTTTGGCTTCCTCTGCAACTAAAACTAACACCTCTCACATGATCCATCTGTGTGTTCTAGAGGTATAGCAGCAAAAGAGACAACTTAGAAAATTTGAAGGTCAAGGCACTACTGCACTGTGAGAGGCAAGTGGAGAAAGATTCCAGCAAGTTATATTCCATTTATATTCAACAAAGAAGCAAAAATGTAAGGAGCCATGAAAGTCTTCTCAGATTTCCCAGACTTTAAATGTCATATCCTATTCTGTTCATTAAGCAAACTTTATAGTCTACAAAAGTTTTCTGAGTAGTTCTACGCAGTTGGTAACAATTACCCTGTCAGGTAAATTACCCAGCATTCTGGTTCATCATTCTCTTGCCCAATTGACAATCAATCCTTAAATGTTTATCCAGTCCTGTGTTAGATGGCATACCTGACAATTCAGTGCAAGGAAGGTGGTCAAATCCCACAATAGAATGCCAAAGAAAGAAATGTCTAACCACAAAGATACCACCACTAATTACAAATAGTGAGTAGGTTCCAAAGAGATTGTCTCCTAGGTAGATTTTAATAGAAATCTTGAACAGTTAGAGGTAAAGAAAAAAATATATATATATATATATTGTTAATAATTGGGTCAATAATAGAACATGACACAATAGAACATAGCTAGAAATTTTTGTACATATACATTCATAACACAAATCTAGTCAAAAGGAAATGCATAGAAAACATAGAATCTTTAAAAATTATGTACAAAGGATGTTCTTTATTACTTTATCAGTTCTAAAATAACATCTTCCTTTTAAAAATTTTAAGACTGGAACAACAGATTATTTCCTTCACTATTGCAAATACTGCAAATTTAACAGGAAAGAGCTAAGTATTAATATAATTTTTCCTTATGTTTGAACTTAAGGGAGAAAAAAAATAGATTATAAATCTCATTTGACCTGATCTTATAAAAAGTCACTCCAACAGTCTTCAGTCCTGCTGTCTCCAAGTAGATTTCCAGGGTAGGTTTGCGTCATTGAGTCCACCCATAATAGGCTGGATAGGATAGTCCATAGTAAGTGCCAGGACACCACCTTTGATTCTGCACTACTTGACTGGCATTTGGCTGTACATTCCAAGAGTACCTTCTTTGTGAATAGTCCTCTCCGGGGGGGCCAGGAGGAGGGTTATGGCCTCTCTGGTAAACGTTCTGATTCTGTGAAAATTTTCTTAAACAAAACAAAAAGTAATAAACTATTATTAGTTTTAATAAAATATATAAGCTTTGTAAAATAATACATGGATCTGTTTTCTACCTGTGTGACCTTAGCAGTCAAATTGCTTAACTTTGGGTTTCTTATCTCTTTATACAGTTAAATTACCTACCATAATGTCTCAGCACTCAATAGTTTCCCAGGAGCCTTTCCACCTTTTTCTATAGAGATAAAAGCCCGTACTATTCTAATCAAATACTTTCTTTCCAAGTCTGGCAGGCTGACATAAAATAAAACAAGCTATTTATTTCTGAAAACATAAAACTGCTTTCACTTTATAAATAAATACATATATAAATTAACTATAAAGTATAGAAACTCTAACCATGGTACATGCAACAAATCTAGAAAATTAAGATTTAAATTTGTCTCAAAAACAAGATCAGTAAATCTAATATAATCACACAAAAGAAAATTTGAAATTTGAGAAAAAAAAAAATACCCCGTCCCCCTGACTCTCCATCCTACCTAATCTAATCTGACTGGTTAATATTTCCTTTTTGATCTTTTTCCCCTACCATTTTTTTTTTTTTTTTTTTACTGTTTTATTTACACTTATCATAAGTGAGCTATCACTTTCCATGGCTTTATAAGATGTCGTAATATGGACATGATTTACCTAGATATTCTTCACTGTCAGAAATGTAAGCTATCTATTTTTTCACTACAATAAATAACGCTGGGATTAACATCTCAGAACATATTCTACTGTGTTCTGAGTACCTAGTCAAGTGTCTGATATGTAGCAGGGAGGTTTGAGAAATGTGCTGAATGATGAAGTGAAAATAACTTTTTCCATATTTTGAAGTATCTCCTTAGTCTCAGCGTGGAATTATCAGGTAGAGCATTTTTTATGGCTATTAAAATTATTTTTCAAAAGGGCTATACCAATTTTCAGTGCCACTGGCAAAACAAGCAACATTTAAAATTTTTGTTTTAATTGAATTTGAGAGAGAAAAGGAGGGAGACAGACAGAAAACATAGATGTGAGAGAGAAACACTGGTTGGTTGCATCCCATATGCACCCTGACCAGGGATCAAACCTACAACCTGGGCATGTGCTCCTGACTGGGAATTGAACCAGCGACTTTTCTGTGCACAGGACAATGCTCAACCAACTGAGTCACACCAGCCAGGATGCAAGCAACATTTTAAAAAAAGGTTTACATCTTCTAAAGATGTTAACATCCCCCAGCCGGGCGTGGCTCAGCAGTTGAGCATTGATCTAGGATCCAGGAGATCTTGGTTCAATTTCCGGTCAGGGCACATGCCTGGGGTGCAGGTTCGATCTCCAGTTGGGGGCGTGCAGAAGGCAGCCTATCAATGACTCTCTCATCATTGATGTTTCTCTCTCTCTCCCTTCCTCTCTGAAATCAAGGACGATATATTAAAAAATTAAAAAATAAAAATGCTAACATCATCTTGAAAGTGTTTATAATGTGCTAAAGCACATTTTTACTTCATGTAGTAGTCTACAACAATCCCTCTGAGGTAGGTATTATTAAAATTCCCATCTAGTTAATGAAAAAATAGAAATTTAAAAATCTTACCCAAGATCACACAGCTAGTGAAGGGCAGACCAAGAATGAAAATCCAGGTTCAGCCTAACAACCACTGGACTTCTTTATCAAAAAACATTAATAGGCAAGAACAGAACCTTGCTATTTTAACTGTCCTGAGGTTTTTTCCTATTTCCCAAGTGAAAATACTTTTGTGATTTATCTGTTCAAATCCTTTGCAAATTTCTCTACTGGAATTTTTACTATTTTCCCTATAATTTGTGCTTATCTCTTTAAATAACAACCTTCCTTATTCTGAAAATGATACCACCATTAACATAGCCAAGGAATGCAAGATCCTTTTTCATAGTCACATCAAATTGTTGGCTTAAACTAAGTTTAGAAACAATGAAAATTTCTAAGTCCCTTTCCCAAATGCCTCTGAAGACTCACCAATTCTCCATCCTATACTTGATTTTTCAGCCCTAAATGCAAAATATGAAGAAACAATACCTCCTAGTTAACACTGATCAGCAAGAAAACGTCAATTCCTCACCATTATTATAATGTGTTTGCATTAATTTATAATACTCTTCACTTCTATTTCAAGTCTAGAAAAAGGGAAAGCAGAGATACCTTACTGACTGCTGTAAATCTTGGGTCTGGGTGTGGAAATGCCGAGAAGGTCTTGGGTAACGGGTCCAATGCACGTTATTCCTAGGTCCTTGGTGAACAGCATTATTAGAGGTATGGACTGGTTCCATCATATATGGTGAGTATTCAAAACCACTTGATCTGGATACACTGGAATTCCGATCCCTCAAAGAGAATGTTTTTTACATACATTACTGGTCTCCAAATTTAGTAGCCAATTTAGTGTCTATATTTTGGCCCATGAAAATCACAATCCTATCCTCCCCTCCATTGCTATTGGTTTAGGTTTCCCTGAGCAAGTAAACAAGCTACAAGAAGAATGCGTTATGTGTAACTTAATGACATAAAAAGAGATCTCCCTAACTACAAATTTCACATGTAAAATGCAACTTACCTTCTGATGGGACCATTCTGAAGGTCTTCAATGTAGTTTTGTCTTTCTATGCAATGTCCTCGGCATCTATTGAATACTGAGGAGTGGAATAACTGTTAGAAATAACTGTACAAAAAGCAAATCTTTTCCAGAGAAAGCAAATCAGAGCTGAAATCCACTGACTAATTATTCAGGCTGTTATATCTCAATATTTCCAGATACATCCCTGAATACACTTTTGGCAAAAAACTATCTTATGTCAGAACAAATGAATTACAAACTTATTTTTTTCCAAAATTTGAGAAATTCATCTACATTTCCACCTCCAACTTTTATAAAAAGGGAAAAACAGTGATAACCTCATACTTACATTCAATGGCATCATCTGGCCTCATGCCTTCCACATCAATCAAATATCTAACAAAACAACATACTTTGAGTCATTTATATATAAAAATAAAAATAAAGATTTTTCAGAAAAGGTGCAATTTCACTTACAAATATAGATATAAAAATCCTAAGAAATATCAGCACATCTAATCCAGTAATTATTAAAGGACGATATACCATGACCACAAAAAGGCTTTATTCCAAGGATGCAAGCATGAGCCAACTTTAGAAAACCTATTAATAAAATTACTTACATTAATACAACAACTTAATTACTTAATAAAAGAACAGAAAATACAGAACCAAACTGGCAGATGTTAAAAAGGTATCCGATAAAATACAAGTATGACAGAGTATTTACCAGGAATCAACAAAAAGCGAAAGACAAATTGGGGGGGAAATATTAATATTATATCTAAAAAATATTATTTAATCAATTGTATGGGCCAGAAACTTAGGAGTCACCATCACTGCCAGCAAATTCTTTCTTACCCTCATTTTCAACCTACCACCAATCCTAACAATATTACTACATATCTCTAGAATATATCCACATCTTTTCACCAAAATGACCACCATACCTTGGACCAAGCCACCTTTATGCCTCAATTTCTACAAAAGCCTCCTAACCTGTCTACTTGCTTCCACGCAGTGCCCCTGAAGTGTATCCTCCACTCAGTACCAAAATGTTAGGTTGAAATGCAAATTAATTATGTTCTACACTAACCCTCAAAGAAAGAGTTCAATGATTTTCTATTACTCTTAAGATAAAGTCTAAAACCTTAAACATAGGCTTGCATGATCTAGCTCCTACCCAGTCTTCCAGTTCTATTTTAATGCCCTATTTCCCCCACGGCCTAGCTTCCCTGGCCAGTTCCTCCAACACAGCATATGCTTTCCTGTTACAGGGACTTTACTGTTCCTTTACTGTTCCAAACTCATTGCCCAGAATTCTCTCCCCGATGCCCCTATCTTGTTAAGACCCGCTATTCCTTCAGATATCAGAACAAACCTCTCCATGAAAAACTTCTCTAATCTCCATGATGAGGTTAAATTCTCCCTATTAATATGCTCTCTTAATCCCATGTCCCTCTCCTTCTTGGCACTTGTCAAAGTTGTAATTCTATATGCATTTGTGTGATACTTGAATAGCTACTCCCTCTCTAGACTGTTAGGATCCACAAAGCACAGGCCAAGTCTCTTTGCTCACAAAGCCTCACAAGTCTTTTTGCCAGCAGAGTGCTTACATGTAACAGGTGCTCAATAAATATTCTTTGAATAAACAACACAAATCAATACACTGTAGCAACATTCACAAAAGAGCATAAGGGCATAAACTTTTTGATTCAGAAATTCCATTCTGAGTGAAATTATCTCTGAGACAATAGCATATACTTTCAAAGATGTTCATAGAGGAATGTTCATTATTTCAATGTTGTATAATACCAAAATCTTCTGATTCTTATGTCTATGAGTAAGCAAAGGCAGCCTTTTAAAAAAAAATGAGGTCTCCAAATACTTTCATAGGAAGATGTCCACCATTATTAAATTATAAAACAGAATGTCTAAATATGATACCATTAAATTACACGTATATGCTTATATCTGCAGTTTTAAAGTCTGCAAAAACATGTACTAAATTATTACTGGTGGTAATCTCTGGGTGGGGGCAAGATTGCTTTCTACTTCATACATTTCTATACTGATTGCATTTTTACAAATAGTTTATATTACTATTTAAATAAAATAACTTAGACATGGTCTGCCTCTTGGGGTTGGCAACTCACCTGCAGATGAGGTAGCCAGTCCTGTTTAAACCATGGGTACAGTGGACACCAATAAGTCTGTCTATAAAGCAGGGAATATAGAGTTAAATAAATAAATACCCTAAAAACAAAGTGATACAATTTTCTGAAGAGTAACATTTTTTAGTTACCACACTATCACTACCTGAAAATAAATAACTCTGAAGAGAAATGGGTGTTTTTTCAGCAACATACTATAAAGGATGATCTAATACAAAGTCAAAATTCATTGACCTGGGAAATTCCGCATAGCCCCAATTAGACGCAATAGTGTAAACTGGGGAAGGCCTGGTCAGGTACTTACAGTAAAACTCCACTGAGACAAACTCATTTGTCTTAATATAGAATGTTCATCAGCAAATAATTTAACTATTGAAAAAGGGAGTTAAAGAAAAACAAAAACTACTATTCACCTCTAAATCCCCATACCCTAGCACTAACTAGTTTGGCTCAGTGGTTAAGAGTACTGGCCCGCAGACTGAAGGGTTTCAGGTTCGATTCCAGCCAAGGGCATGTACCTCGGTTCCAGGCTCGATCCTGGCCCTGGTTGGGCACGTGCAGGAGGCAACCAAACAATGTGTCTCTCTCCCATCAATGTTTCTGTTTCTTTCTCTTTCTCTCTCCCCTCCCCCTTCCACTTTCTCTGAAAAGCAATGGAAAAAATATCCTCAAGTAAGGGTTAAAAAAGAAATACTAAATAAATAAATCCCCGTACCCTAACAATAAACCCAAAAGGCTCTCAAGTGTTTACTGAATCAATTTATTTTGAGTCCACCAGGTCTAGGGACTGGGTTGTGTAGGATCTCCCCCTCATTAGTGAGCCTGGTATTTGTGGGAGGGGCTTACAGCACAGGTAGACAAATGGACTGTAAGCCAGGTATGGAGACCACTATGGCAGGGAGCACTGCGGGACACAGTGATGTCAGCACCACGCAAGCAGACCACCAACATGGGTGAGCCTAAGCAGCACACTACACTTGGTGTAACGTGTGCATGATCAAGGTTTACAAACATGTTCTCATGCACTCATATGGATCTTCTGGCTCTCACAGGAACAGATAGAACACTGTGTAACAGTTCCACACAAAGGAGCCTGGACACAGTGAGTAGGCCAGCAGCTTCACCCTAACACCTTAAGAGGTAATGTTTCTTTGAGTACAGTTTATACAAATAAGATAATTTTACCTCCTCTGTAGATGCTGTGGTTATCACAGGAAAAGTCCAGTCTCTCAAGATTTAAAGTATAGGGGAGATCTGTGACCAGGGCTTAAGATATTTAAGAACTAATGCCTACATTAAGCAATCAGGTAATAGTTTGAAAATGTATCTTAAAACCCACTGATCCCATCTCTCTCTTTCTTCCCATCCTCTATTTTCCCATACCCATCTCTATTCTTTCTTCTCTACTCCGTTTATATATATAAATACATATAAACATATATATTTGCTACATGTCAGATTTACGTGGACAAAATGAACACTTTGTCCTGTGGGTGTGTGGCTTTCCAAGGAAAAAAGAAACCTCAGTCTTAAAATGTGGCAAACACCATGTTCCTTCTGATAGTTAGATACCAGAAAAAGGCAACTGATTCTTTAAAACTGAGACACTATTGAGATCTGCTTCCAAACAGAGTAAAGTAGATCTTAAAGCAGGAAAAAACAACAACACAGGCCTTTTTAAGTTCTTCCTGTTTAAAACTAAGAATAAGAGGTGGTCATGACCTTTTTTACTTGTGCCCAAAGTGGAAAAACAACAGAAATATTTTAAGTACAAATGAGAAGGATGCAATCCCACTAGTCCACTCCGTTTTATTTGCTTGTAGGGGGTCTGTCTCGCTCTAAACCTTTGCCTTCTGTTTTCTCTTTTACCCACTCTAAGATGTAGAGATTCTAATGTTTTCTTCCACCCACCACTCACCTCTTAACCAATAAATAACACAAAAGAACATATTAATTTTATTATATATTTCCCATTCAAACACCTAAAAAAAAAAAGAGAGATAAGCTAGTTCAGTTCATATTTCTCACTACACTTTCCAAATGAAATTATTTATTTGTAACCTTAAAAGAACATACATCTTACGCTATTACCACCATCTGATATGTCCACATTATCATATACAATAGGCCTAATGTAGGAACTGTTAAAAATATTAAAAATCCCCAACCTAATTCAAAATGAACACCGAAGTTCAGGTAAGAAAAAAAAGAACTCACCATTATCTTTATTTTCTTTCAAAAACCCATTAACAGCACGTTTGAATTTTAAAATAGTGTCGTCATCAGGCACCTGATGCCCAACTGTATAAATTTTTAAGTAAGGAATAGTTTCTGGTAAGTCCTATAAGGAAAAACCATTAAAATGTATATTATTTCATTTGCAGGGGAAGAATTAAAAATTAATTAGAAGAGCCAAAATATAAACCAAGAGGTAATAAACTTAGCATATTAGTAATTCTGATAAAAGAGCCATTTTTTCCAAAGCTGCTTCAACCAAGAAGCATCACTTGATTTTCATTAGTCAACAGGTATGCAAAACTGAAAGCAAAACTCATGTGAATGAATGCATGTATAACTAAAAATTGCATAAATAATTCTACCTAATATTTTACATTTCAAGGGCCATAAAGCAGCTGTGATTTAAGTTTTTTGTGTTTTTTTTTGAGTTTACAAAGTCAGAATTTATTTCTATTTAAAAATGCTCAAGAGACTTAAGTTTAATAGAGTCAGAAGAACTTGGAATTCAATTGTGAAATAGAGCAAATTTCAGGTACTGTTGAGAACTTGGTGGGAGAAAGTAGATATTGATAAAAGCCAGAAAAAGTTAAATGAAAATTCTGTACTTCTGAATGTAACAGAAAAGTATCAGTATGAACCTGTGATATATTTTATATAAAGGTCATCAGTTCAATTCCTGGTCAGAGCACATGCCTGGATTACGGGCTCGATCCCCAGTAGTGGGCATGCAGGAGGCAGCCAATCAATGTTTTTCTTTCTCTGTCTCCCTTCCTCTCTCTCTCTAAAATCAATAAAAACATATTTAAAAAAACAAAAACAAAACACTAATCAGAAAGAATGTATGTACCCCAATGTTCATAGCAGCACAGTTTACAATAGCTAAGATCTGGAAACAGCCCAAGTGCCCATCAGTAGATGAGTGGATAAAAAAGCTGTGGGACATTCACACCATGGAATACTACGCAGCTGTAAAGAAGAATCTCGTACCCTTTGGGACAGTATGGAAGGACCTGGAGAATATTATGCTAAGTGAAATAAGCCAGGCAGAGAAAGACAAACATCACATGATCTCGCTTATACGTGGAATCTAAAGAACTTAATAAACTAATGAACAGAATAGATTCAATGACATGGAAGCATAGATGAGACTGACGAATGTCAGAGGGATGCAGGAGGGCAGGTCGGTGGAGGGGGAGAGTAACCAAAGAATTTATGTGTGTATATGCACAACCCAAGATCACGGACAATGGTGGGGAGAGGGACTGGGGAGGGAGATGGGACGGGGTGGAACGGGTCATTGGGGAGAAAAAGGGACATCTGTAATATTTTAAACAAAAATCAAATTTAAAAATAAAATAAAAAATAAAAAATTGATCCAAAGTTATAATCCAAAAAAACAACTATACAAACACATTTCCTAAATGTGACCAACTGAAAAAGTAAATGAACTGATGTCCTATCATCATGACATGTCAGGGGCCACATTGAGAAGCTCCTACTAGCCAAAGATAGGACCTCAGTTTGTGCTGCAATAAGAATAACTATAATGGAGTCCCTAATGAAACAAACAAACAAACAAATAAAATCTAACTAGTCATCACTGGAGGATATTGGTGAATCGATTCATTATTTTGAAAACTGTTAAAAAAAAAGGAAAGAATCATGCCTCTACAACTGGGCAACCAAATAGCTGATGAGGGGAAAGCTTTTGTTAAAAATATACCCAACTAATAAATGAAAAAAGAACAAGACAATTCAGCATTTTTGAAGTCCCAAGTGAATTAATGGATTTAGGTATCAATCATCAGTGACTGCTACTATTACAGGAAGAGGCAATCACTTATATGTCTCCATGGAAGAACACATCACCACCTATGAAACTGTCTTGCAAAGAATTAAAACAAAAATAAAAAACCAAGCCTGGATCTGATCAAACCTCTAGGTCCAACTACAATTTTTTAAAAAAAGGACTGAAGATTATGTTAACAACACGTGGGGACACAATCATCAAAATCATGTGAGACAAACTACCTAGTTTCTCCAAAAAATAAAATTCAAGGAGGGAAATTAAAGAAAAGTAAGAGAGATATGGAGGGAGAACCTATAGATTAAATAAGACTTCAGAGACCTACAATCAAATGCAAAGTGTGGACCTTATTTGGCTCTAACTCAAACCTTAAAAACAATTTTTTAATGAGATTGAGAAGACAACTGCAAATCTGCATGCTGAATAGATATTTAATATTAAAAAATGATATTAAGGAATAAAGTCCTATATTTTAAATATACATATACATACCAAAAATGTACAAGGTAAAATGATATATCTGGGATCTACTTCAAAATAATATGGAATGGAGAGAAACAGGTAGAAGTATAGATGAAACATGGTATCCGTTGATAAATACAAAAGCTGAGTGAATTTATGGGTGGACAACAAACACCCACAGTATTATGTTTACTACTATATATGTTTAAAATTTATGATAATTGTTTCAAAACAAGACGACACTGTGGAAAATAGTCGGCAGATTCTCAAAGGATAAACATAGAACTACCATGTGATCTAACAACTCCACTCCTACCTATATATATCTAAAAGAATTGAAAGCAGGATTTGAACAAATATTTGTGCACCCATGTTCATAGCAGCATAGTCCACAATAACCAAAGGTGGAAACAGTCCAAGTGTCTGCCAATAGATGAATAAATAAAATACAGTATATACACTCATGATTATTCAGCCATAAAAAAGGAATGCCATTTTGTAACATGCTATACCATGGATGAACCTTGGAAACATTATGTTTAGTGAAATAATAGAGAAAGAAAGACAAATGTATGAACATTTATATGAGGTACCTAGAACAGGCAAATTCATAGAGACAGAAAATAGAAGAGGGAGCTAGGGCTGAGGGGAGAGGAAATTAGGTTGTTACTGTTTAATCGTTAGTGCTTTCATTGAGGATGATGAAAAAGTTCTGGTTATTGACAGTGGTGATGGTTACACACATTGTGAATGTATTTAATGTTTGTGAATGGTTAAAATGATAAATATTATGTATATTTTTTCACAAAAAAAGAGGAAAAACTAAATTCAAGTTTTAATTCTTTCTTTTCTGAGCCTGTTTCATATCTGTAAAGTTAGTAATTGTATCATTTATTCTCTGAGCTTAGTGAAGAGTAAGCACTCAGTAGGAGATATCAGTACTACTACCACATTAGCTGAGGACTGTTGGGCAGATTAACTAAGTTAAGGTATGTGGCTAATTGCTACACAAGGATTAACAAAAATCAGGTTTTAATATTTCCCAAGGCGATGGAATTGATCAGAAGGAAGATAATTCTTTCCCACTGATATGCCACATGGGCCAACAGAACATACGGGTTTCTGTATTACATTGAAAGATTGTAGGAAAAGCATACAACTTTGAGAACAACTTGTCTTTTACTGTAATGCTTACATTTGCTCAGGCAACTGCTGAAAATAAAGGCAAAGACATAATGAATATTTCTTTCTTTTCTTTTAGGCTACTACTATTCTTCCTAAGAGTCTACTACATTTTCAAAATATAGAACATGGAAACTTATAGAATTTCTTAAGCACATACACAGCCTACTGACAAATAATAGAGTTTAATTCACGTCTTTCATTTTGAGACAGCAATTAGAAATGTTAAATTAAGGAAACCACTTGGTTCCCCTTTTCAATTGTTACCCATAAAACAAGTCATGGATTCACATTAGCATGTGATAACTACTAACTACTATGAATATTATAGTATCCGAAAGAAGGTTCTTTTCAATTAAGATTTCCATTTACCTCTGGTTTATAATAGCGGTGAGTATATGTTAAATCAATAATTAGTCCAAGTTCTTCCTTCTGTTCTTGGATTTTGTTAAAAAGATCCAAGGGGGAAAAGCGTTCTTCTGGAGCAAGTCTCCCTTCAAAACTCTGTCAGAGAGAATGAAATAATAAACAAAAAAGGTGTGTTTAAAATCCTTTCTTATATTAGCCATTTATTCAAGCCCCGTGCTGCAGACATACAATAAGATTCAAAGGAAAGTTTTCACTTTTCTGCAGTTTACAAGTAATATTACAATCCTTTCTTGCAGACAGACTGGAGGTAAGAAAATAAGTTCATGTCTATATATCTACTTGTGTTTGTTTCACATTGGTCTCCTAACCAGACTGTAAACTCCCAAAAGGCAAGCCATGTCAACTTTGCCCCATGGTATCTCCAGCTCCAAGTGAAGTGCCTATAAAAGGGCACTTATAATACTTCTTAAATGTGTATATATGTGGAGAATGCCTGTAATTGCTAAGTAGTCTTTATGTATTTGGCTTATTTGTGTACTCTGTTCCACAGGCCTTATTGGTTATTCAAGTGCCAATAACACAGGTATATTTTTGTTTTGTTTTGCTTTTAAATAAATACATTAGGTTTTCTGGGGGGGTTTTAGTTTTAGTTTATTTTTTAATTATTTGTTAATCCATACCCGAAGATATTTTTCCATTGATTTTTAGAGAGTGGGAGGGACAGAGGGAGAAGGGTGGGGGGGAAGAGAGGGGGAGAAAGAGAAACATTGAGGTGAGAAAGACACATGGATGGGTTGTCTCTTGCCCCTCCTGACTGGGGCCGGGAATTTAACCCAAGATCCTTTGGTGCTTGGGCCAACGCTCTAACCACTGAACCATACCAGTCAGGGTAATACACTAGTTTTTAGAGCACTCTTAGGTTCACACTAAAACTGAGCAAAAAGTAGAGATTTCTCACTTATACCCTCTCTGCTTCACCACACACAGCCTTTCCAAACATCAACATTCCATACCAGTGTGGTACATTTGTTAGAATCAGTGAACCAACACTGGCACATCATTATCAAGTAAAAGTCCACAGTTTACGTTATGAGTCACTCTTTGCATTGTAATTCTATGGGTTTTGACCGATTTTTTTAAATACCGGAAGATATGTTTAGAGAGAGGGAGGGAGGGAAGAAGGGACAGGAAGAGGGAGAGAGGAGAGAGAGAGGGAGGGAGGGAGGGAGGGAGGGAGGGAGGGAGGGAGGGAGGGAGGGAGGGAGGGAGGGAGGGAGGGAGGAATAGCAACGTGAGAGAAGCATCAATCAGATGCCTCCCCTATGTGCCCCTGACCAGGGATTGAATCCAAAACCTAGGTATGTTGTACACGGACAATACTTCAACCAACTGAGCCACCTGACCAGAGCTGGGTTTTGACCAATTTATAGTGACATGTATTTACCCTTATAGCATCACAAAGAGTAATTTCACAATTCTAAAAAAGTCCCATACTCCAGCAACACTTTTAATGTGGCTTAATTACTAGTAGGGCTAGAAGATTCCATTTCAACATTGTTCTTTTTCAGAATGTTCCTGGCTATTTAAGTTTATTTTTCTGAGTTTTAGATTCAGCCCATTTGAGATAATGTTAAGTTTATGAATGAACTTAGGAAGATTAAACATATTTATGATGTAGAGTCTTCCACATAATATTATAAAAGTTTTAAAGACTAAATTAATTACAACAAGGCAACAATTTCTCCAGTCTCTTGAACACTTGAAGCTGATGGATAAATGATCATCTCCAGCAATCTGAACAGTAACTAATTTTCGATAAATAAGTAAGTCACAATCCTTTAGGAGGCCTTCCTTGATTAACCCTGTTATCATTTCTCCCAGTTTTGAAATCCTAGGTATTTCCTGCATGGCATTTGACACTTAACATATTCTATTTTATATTCCAGTGTGCTTAACAAATGACTGTCAAGTATGGAGGTGACTTTTCCTTGGGTGACTTCCATAAACACACAGGAAACCAATGTCACATCTGACTTCCACACAGGGATAATCCATCTTCCTAATTCTACTGAATGAATAGGTACTACACTGGGAGTGGTTATACAGCTTTGTGGTGTCTTATCAATCCCAACACTGAATGAAATCGCAAGTATACAAAGCTAGAAGAAGCTTTTTATAATGACATCATAAAGGAAAGATTTGTGGATGTGTGGAGAAAAGCAAACTAAAGAGTCCTCCTGTTTTTTTTCTCTTGCTGATGTACTTTTAGGCAAGGGGCTAAGCAGAGAACCTTGTAAAACCTCAGGAGTCTACTTTTAGAGGCCATGGAGTAGGAACTAGAGGAGTTAGAAAAACTGCAGAGAGGAAGAAGAATACAGGGAGAAAATTCACAGTAGCTGCAAATATGAAAGGGGAGTCCATCCATTCATTCAACAAAGATTTGCTAAGTATTTATTATATATCACACTATGCTTCGTGTTGGTGGATGTGAATAAGAACCGTATGTTTATCTTTATGAAATAACTAATTTTTAAGTACACAGATGAAGAGATGACAAAATAGGTGAAAAAGGAACCCTGACCTATGAGTCACAAATTAAATAAACTCCCAACATGTTTAAAGTGGACTTTTTCTAAAAATAAATAAATTATAAATAAATAAATAAATAATAAAGTGAACACTTTCTGATGCCAATCCATGCTATGGTGGGCAGTTTAATGAGACATGGAATCTCTTCACACCTTTCTTATATAGGTCAAATGCTTTCCCCACAAAAATTGTTTTTTGCAGTTTTAATGTATATTCAATTTTCCAGGATAGTAACCAAGAATGAACTTGGTTTTTATTTGGAAATCTGATAAGAACTGATCACTGTCATGAAAAGTCCTACCTCTGAGGCAATATGACCCATCTAAATCAGTCTGCATTTGCAGTTTTTGCATTCATGGTGCAAGTAACTAAAACTATTTCTTAATTTCTAGTATAGTCATGCCTAAACATTTACATATTGAAATGTAAATACACATTACTTAATTATAAATTCTTTTATTTATTCCTTGTATTACAGTTAGACCATTACACTGATTTTTTTTCTTTAAAATTAAATATGGAAGTAGGTTGTACTTATCTATGAATTTTATTTCAGGATAGTAAAAGGTGAAAGACAAAGTATGTGCAATAAAAAGAGAAAATGGAGTGTAACAGGAGTGAGAATCAGTGTTCTACACGGCGAATTCAGATTTTGGAAAGAATAATGAATTAATTTTTGCTTACCTTTTTCAAAGGAACTTTGAAAGCAATAAAACGAGTTCCAGGCATCCTCTGTCCAACTGGGAGATAGTCTTGCCACCTGTTAATACATTTTTGTTAGCCAAATTCTCTTAGCCTTTCTCCCTGCTGCTCCACTTATTCAACCCTGCCTAGTTCCCTGTCCTTTCCTTCTTCCTGTTTCCCCATCTTGAAAACAGATACAAGGCAACAGAACAATGCAAAGGTCTCAACAAATGAGGCATATCTAACACCAGAGATGGCCAGAACTTCTGTATCCTTGATAAAATTTAGCCCCACCCTAAATATTAAGGTGCCATTAATAGATACATGTTGACTGAAATAGTTTAAACTCAATTCTTTCACTTCACAGTTCATTTTTAGTCCTCATACAACTGATGCCATCAAATTCGATGAGTAGGGAACTTAGAGTTCACATTGTAAAAAGAAATCTTGATAGAAAGGGGACTGTGAACTTTACTTAGTAGTGCTAGGCGTCACCGTGAAAAGTAATATTTGAGCTGACCTGTCAGATGAGTTAGAATTAACTAAGGTTGATTCAGTGTATCTGAAGCATAGAAAGTGAGGGAAACGTGGCACAAGTTGGGGCTAGAGAAGCAGACTGGAATCTAGAAAGGACAGTCTTAAAGGCCAAGGTAAAAAGTTTGTTTTTATTTTTGATAAGTTTTTGAGTGATGTTTATGAGCAATGTTCCAATTTGCCTACTAAAAAGATTTATGTGAAGAATGGATTGGAAGGAAACAAGAGTAGATGGATATACGTACACTAGTGAGGACCTAACTGCAATGCATCAGGCAAGTTCTGTATTAGGCTGCTGACAGAGAGAAACTGATTCAAAATATTTTCGGGAGATAAAATGAAGGGGACTTGATGAGATAGCAGGTGGAAGAAAGGAAGGTCTGGAGGAATAAAAGTGTTCACTGCACATATAAGCAAAGTCTCAACATTAATCATTCGAACCTACAGAAAAATATCTCTCGAATGAGACTTGTGAGGAAGCAACAGTATGTCCTTTGTCTTTCCTGGAAACAATAAAAAACCAACTTTTTCAGTTAAAAGTTCAGCGGTACTGGTGGTGTTTTCCACTCAAACTTGGTACTTATTATTAACATTTTCTGTGTCAAAATACCACAACTTCTGTGATTAAGGGGGACTCTATTTTGGTAATGGGCCCCCAAAACTGACAGACCCATCACGTCCCTCCGCATTTGACCCGAGCGACGACGGCCAGAGCCCCGCTTTTAAAAGGATGGAAGAAATCAGAAAAGCACAGACCGTCCCTCCCTGCTCCCGGGGGCGGAGCACCGAGAGGGTCGGGCCTCCCCGCGAGGCGCGGGCCGGCCCAGAGCTCCGCGACCCCGCTCAGCAGCGCGACCCGAGAGGAAGCCCGAGCCGAGGGGAAGAGACGAGCAAGGGCCACGCCCAGGCGCCCAGGCAGGTTACCTTTCCGGGATTTGGTTCCCACCCCTCTTCTTGGCCGACGAACGTCCAGAAAAGCCGTGTCCCCGGCCCCAGCCGCCGCGGGCACGGTGCCATTGGCTCATGTGGGTCCGAAGATACCGCTCACCCAACGCCAAAAGCGCCAAAGTAGCCAGTGCAACTCCGTCGGAGCCAAAACAAGATGCTGCACCGGAAGCTCCTACACAGCAACCTACGCAGCTCCACCTCCCACCCGGCTCCTTGCTAATGCGCACGCGCCGCCGCCCGTCGTGATGACGTCACCGGCGGGCTGACTGAAAAGCGCGATCAGGGAACAGGACTCTAGTGCTGTGGCGCCCCCCTCAGCTGGCGGCCGGTAGCACAGGGCCATGAGTTCACGCACATGCCCTGCAGAGTTCAACACCACAGCACGAGGAATGAAGAGTTAAGTCCCACTCCCCCAGTCCCTAGTGAGGCCCGCCCAGATATTTTCCAAGTGCTTCCATTCACACTTGTTGTACAGTGTATATAAATATTTGTTCAAATGTGGATATTCTCCATTTTATACAAAATCAACATATTATATAGTCTACAATATACCTACAAAAATATAATTTTTCCAATTTATGTGAACATCCGTTCTATTGTTTTTAATGGCTGCATAGTATTTCTCTGTTAGCATGCACCATTATTTATATAACCAAGCCAATACTGATGGACTGATGGTTGGTTGCAGCTTTTTCTCCTCTGTTACAGGCAGGCTGCAATGTGAACATCATAAAGATGTATACAACCATATCAAATTCCTATAAGTAGAATTTCTGGTATGAAGGATATGCAAACTTAAAATTTTGAAAGGTACTTTTTAATTACCCTCCAAAAATAGTGTGAACCTATGCTCCCACTCACAATGAAACCTTTATTGGGTTCTTATCATGTACCAGGAAGTATGTACTGACATTTTTTTAAATGACAAAAAATAACTGAGAGACAAGAGTAGAGCTCAAGTCTTAACATTTCCATACACTATCATGCGTAGAGATCCATATGTTAGAAAAATCTCAGTTCTGCTATAAGTGAAACAGAAAATAACAGCAATGTCCTAGAGTAGGTCTGAAGGCAGATTAGAATACCAAATTTCAGATTAAACTGTAGGTAATTATAACAACAAGTTTTTTTGGTTTTTTACCTTTTAGTTTCTAATTTCCAAAAGTACCTTATATACACTGTTACTAATCTTCATAACCATTTGAGATTTAGGTCAACTGAGGATCAGAAAGGTCAGTTATTGAATGAATGAATGAATGAATGAATGAATGAATGAATGAAGATCACTAGTAAGAAGATCACTAGTTTTTTTAAAAATGTTTTTATTGATTTCAGAGAGCAAGGAAGGGAGAGGGAGAGAGAGAGAGAGAAACATCAATGATGAGAGAGAGTCATTGATCAGCTGCCTCCTGCACACCCCGTACTGGGGATCCAGCCCAAAACCTGGGCATGTGCCCTAACCAGGAATCAAACCATGACCTCCTGGTCATGGATCGACAAATCAGCCACTGAGCCACACCAGCCGGGCTAAAAGATCATTAGTTTTAACATTTCTGGGACAATCATATTCTAACCAAGTTTATATCCACAAGCACTTAAGATTCTGAAAATTTCCACATAATTAAAAATAGGTTAATATTAGTAAATTGCTATTTGAAAAAGATATGTAAGTTAGCACAGTACAGTTTGCAAACATACAGTTAGCCACATTCAAACTTGGTGCTAAAACGGTTTCCAGAAAGTATGGGACTTAGCAAAGAGTAGGCCTTTGGATGGGAGTGAATCCAACATGAGGTGAAATAGTGCATTAACAGGTATGCAGTACACTGGAATGGGAAACATAGGAGCAAAGGATATTTGGAGCACCAAACAGCTAAGTAGTTGACAGTATAAAATCTAGCAGTATCTGGTAGGGACCCAAGTACCAGGTAGGGATTTGAGGACTTCAGTCTTTAATTAAATTTAAAAATCAGGAGTAACAAAGAGTCCAGGGGTAGATGGACTGGGTATGTTTCATCAAGAAAAGTCCTACTTATCCCAATGGGTACAAAATGCAGGAAGTGGATCTATGGGACAAGACAATACCCTGACTACAAAAAGAGGACTTTAGGTCAGGATAGAGCTTGATGATAAGTTTCAGACTGTCAGACTAAACTTTATGTTCCTCCCCCTGCATTTAGGATTCTTTTAGCGGTTAAGATGATGCTGAGCCCAAAAGCTACAGTTAAATGGCTGGAACTATGGAGAGAAAATAGTTATAGAGGCTGAGAACCAGGAAAGGCCTAATTAAGGGTTTGTCTAGATAGAATTAAATGTTGGAATTGAATATTTTAACAAGTAAATATTTTACTGCTACCAGAATTTATCTGTTATAGCATAGCAAGAAGCCAAGAAGAAGGAGGAAGAAAATTCCAGGACAAGTGGATAGGGGAAACTAAGACAGATAATTAAACAGCAGTTTGCAGCCACCTAGTAAATTCTATCTTCCCTAAACCAAGGATACTTAAGAGTATATGGTTTTCACTTCTCCCCAACCAGATAGTAAATAGCTTAAATCACCCTACTCAGGGAGACAGATAACAGAAACCCAATTATGTGCCATTTGCCAACCACACCCAAGGACTGACAAAATAAGAGAATAATTTGGTATTATTTGGTAAAATAAATCTCATTTTGGTACATCAACATAGAGCTGATGATTATTCTATTGACTCTCCGCTAGGACCTTCCCTAAACGCCCAGCCTTTAAAACCCCTGAAAATGAAGGTCCCAGCCCTCTGTCCCTACACAGAGCACACCCATGTCATTCCCTTTCCCCTCTACTTCCCCCACAGGCTTGTATCCCCTAACCTCTAAGGGATTCCATGAGAATTGCAACGGGAGCAATGGTCCTTGTTTCACTGTCCTGAGTATGTTTTTGCTGCGGTCAATAAATTCTTGCTTGCTTTCTACACTTCGTCTCTTGATTGAAATCTTTCCCTCAAAAAGACAAGAACCTAGGTCTCCTCGTCGCCCCAGTAACATCTCCACACTTCCCCCAATCTTACACCAACCATCCTAACCTGCAGTAGCTATGGATTCTTTTGATTTCCATGGGAAAACAGAAAAATTAAAAAAAAGACTGGTCCGGCTTGTAGATATTTAGTATATACTGTTAGCCTCAGGTTACATACTAGTATCACGGAAGTTGGTGATCTGAGGTATGAAGCTTAGGGAAAAAACCTTGAAAAAAATTTAAAAGTTTAAGCCATATCTCTAACTGCAACACCACTCAGTATGTTTCTTCTCAGATAAGCATCATCCTCCATCTTTGGAAAAACTCATATCTCATAAAAGGAAAAGTAGGCCTATAAATAAAATATCTCTTTGGAGATCCCATCTATGGGTTACCCTCTTGTGGGCTCTTGGCATCTTATGTCATACACTTCCTACTCACTGGCATTAAAAAGCCCCCAGAAAGATTGATCTAGGCACCCCTAAAAGCTTAACATCAAGAAAAATGATTAGGTGCATAGATTTCCTCCCCAAGACCAGCTTAATCCATATACCGGTGGGGCAAATGTGGGTTTACAGTTGTGAGTACATGAAATACAGATTTTTGTATTAATATTTATTAGTTGTGTAGTATTTTCCATACGAACTGTACACTTACTTTTGACCCACCCTGTATAAGTCATTAGCAACTCAGCCATAACTCACAGTCACAAGAGTGATTAGTGGAAAAAAGCACCAACCAGGGGGCAAAAAAAGGCAACACAGGCCAGTCGGGCTGAGTGCACACATCTATCTGTTCCTTATGCTTGCCTGCACAGTATAACTCATCACAATGCCTTTTTCACACACTACTTTTAAGTTTCTCCACAAAATCCATCAAGCCAAGTTAATGATGCTTTATGTAAATAAAGTCAGCAAAAGAAAAACATGCAATATGACTTGCAATGGTAGAATCTTTAATGATACAACTAGGAAAAAACGTGGACAGAACCAGAGCATTGATACAGAGCATAAAAACAATCAATATTCTAAAAAAAACACACCAATGAATAATATAAATAAGGTAATACATAAAGTGAAAACTATATTTAAGATTATTCCCTTTAGGGAACAGAATTCATAGCAGTTGCTGCACAACCTAATGTAAATATATATATATACACACACACACATATATATATATATATATATATATACACACACATGTGTGTATACGTGTGTGTGTGTATATATATATCTGTTGTTAATGCACAATGCAACCAAAATGTGTCAACTTCTTTCTCACAGAAACTAAAAAGTCCCCATGAATCTCCTTTATCCTGTACACATTCACCTTGTCTGTCCCTACACTCCATGAATGCCCTGTCTTTCTCTAACTATTCGCCTTTTCATTTTTCCCTGGCCTTTCACCCAAGTACGGCAGGCAGAGAACTCTACAGGCCGAAAATTCTAGTGGCTGTTTGCAACGGGGGAGGAGGCTGCAGTAACTGCCACACTGGATACACGTTATGTGAGAAGGAAAAAGGATAATATGGTGACTGCCCCTCATATATAAAAGAGCAGGATGGCAGCATGCCTATGTGGCCCTGGAAGCAGAGGTAGCAAGTTATGGGCAGACCAACTGCAACCAAACACTGGAACAGGAAAGGTTTGCAGTCAGCTGGCTCCCAGCTCCTTGGTATTTGCTTCTAATGGGAAGAGTCTGTTTTGGGAAACACCAGACACTGGAAAAAAAGACCCCTGCTGCTGGAAGTGGACAGCAAGTAACACCCATGAGTGTAAGAATGCAAGATTAAAGCTTGTCTAGAGACCATGCCTGCTACGAAGAAGAAAAAAACCAGAGAAGAGAGCTCAAGTCCAGCCTGGCCCAGGCCAGCCCAGCCCAAGGCAGGCAGGGTCCAAGGAGAGCTAAAAGAGAAGAGCCTTGGGCCGCCTCATTCTCCACATTGGGCACTCACCGGGCTTCACCTTACCCTCTAGCCAAATCCCCAAAAGAGCTTTGTAATCCCTTCCCTTGCTCCCCAGAGGCTGCAGTAAATTCCCTAATCAGGTGGGCGGATATGATTCACAACTGTAATTGTGCAACCTAGATGTCCCTTTCCCTTCTCTCTTAGGATATTAACAGTACATATAATGATAAATATACATGTTCTACGATATAATCTAGAGAATATAAGTAACCACTAGCTAATTATATTAACTAATGACCATAATAAACACTGAGATTATTTCCCTAACACAAGGGCCTGGGGAAAGTGAGACTATCATATCTGTGTTGTCAATTAGCACATCTGTCTCCAGAACTCAACCATTTAGGTGATGGTTTAGCTCCCCAACTGCTCCCTCCATCCTATCCTGCCTTCTTCTTGGGAACCTGACCTCCCTATTGGCTCTCTCATCCCTTTAAACTGCCTGCTTTGTGACATCAATCTCCTACCAAACCTGCCACCACCAGTTAGAATCTGGGGTTTCCATGGAGTGTCTGTAAATAAATTTGGATCATCACAACTGACCAGTGACCAGTGTGACCAGTATCCTTCCTACTGGACACATGCACTTTCTGGCTCCAGCCACTCAGACACCCTCATCACTTGCATCTACAGTTGATACTTCCTCTTCTCTGACCATGTCAGGTAAGGAAAGAGACCTTTAAGGGTTTTCATTACATATTGTTTGCCCCTAAATTTATCAGTAGAGTCAAAATAGCATAGAACAGCGGGGAAAAGCATTGATCTAGAAATCTGGATGACTCATTTCAGTTTTGATTTTGACATTTACTACCTGTGTGACTTTGGACAAGTCACTGACTCTCTCACAAAATCTGTTTTTTCCTGTTACATTAGGATGTCAGATTGGTTGTTCTCTCTAATCCCTTTCTTTTCTAATATTGAGTCTTAAAGGACACCCATATAGAAAATGAAATCAAGACTTCTGGAGAGTGTTTCAACAGAAACAGAGAAAACCTAGGTGACGTAGAAAACTAGCTATACATATAGACAGTCTCCCGCCACTAATGTTTCAACATTAGGATTTTAAGTTTAGTGCTGTTCAAAAAGTAATATTCACGTGTTTTTGGAGTTTTCTATCCACACTAGGTGAACTGAGAAAATAGGGAGAGAGGAAGGAGAGTACTGGACTATAGGGGGACAAGTATTTCAATGTAAGAAAGTTTAGTATTGTTTTCATCAGCACAGGCCAACAGGAACCAAGAGGGAGGGAGAAACCTAAGCATGAAGGAGGGGAAACTCTAAGAATGAAGAGGAGAGCACGGAAGAGCTCTCAAGAGCAAAACAGGTAGTTTGCAATGGAATGTTGAAGGGAACCAAAGATTTTAAATTGAAACAGAAAGTGCAGGGTGAAATGTGCTCAGAGTAGGGCATAATAACATTGGTTTTAGCAAATGCTTACATTAATAGCCTAGAAAGGAAAGTAAGGCCAGAACAGGGTATCACTAGGCCAAGCAGCATATCAAAAAAGTCATATTCAGTTGTCTGTTTTTCTATTGCTTCTCTGAACATGGGCGGCACTTGACACTTTTGAGTATAAACATTTAAAAATGTATTTTAGAAATGTTTTCTATAAACAAGAAACTAATAAAGGTGGTTATCTAGGGGACAGGAGGAAAACAGAATATTCAGTGTTTCACTTGATTTGGACTTTTGAACTATGTAGATGCTTTCTCTATTAAAAATAAAATTTTAAAAAGTGGCATATCCTAACTTGAATCAGAAAGACTAATTCCTTTGGGTGACAAGTATGTTCCAAGTCAAAGCTGCTTGTCATCTTTAGTTATTTTCTCCTGAACACAGAGAGCACTGAGAAGCAGCCATCATCTCGTTTTAGAGCTTCGCTACCAAAGGATAAAAAAGAAAAGTGAAGCCCCAGATCTCTAACTTCAAGTTGACCTAAAAACAATTTTGTGGGGTCTCTACAGTAAACATTTTTAAATTAAATACCAGCAATGATGCTTTTTAGGGCTTTGGGTACAACACTTCCCTGGATGTTGAAGATTATAATCTAGGCTTTAAGATAAATATACAAACTTTCAGGGTACTTTTTTAGTGTTCTTCACTGTTTGTTATGTGGTTATATTAACCGAAATCTGTATTTCTACTAGACTTAATATGTTACTTGCTGGATAATATTCAGAAGAACATGAATGAGCAGAATAATGGAATTCCTTTACATATATTTTGCTCTCTGCTTTATATTTTTACTGAAATATTTGTCTATATATTTTGGGGCTGCGTATACATCCACGTTTATGGCTTTTTATGCAGTTTTTACTGATATAGTTTCTCTGTTCACATGTATTGCTAGGAATTCATTCAAAATCACTGTGTATTGTGGGTTGTTTTTGGTTAATAGTATTCACGAAAATAGAATAGGCAAAATTCACTCTTATAATACTGCATGTGTGAAACAGAACTTCACTCATTAGTCCATTATGTTTTGATGCTTGCTACATGCCTCAATTTTCATTAATGTCTATATATTTCCTTGCAGTTCTGAGATACGTCGTTCATGACTTTTCTCTTTATCTTTCCAGAACTTCAATCTTGTCCCATATTAAGTATATGTAATATATCATTTATTCATGTAAAAATTATAACTGTTATTGTAACAACTTTATAGATCAGTAACCAAAAGCTCAAAGAGTTTAAATAATGTGTTTCTTTCAAAAAGCACTTCTTGAGAAACTCTCTCTCAGATAGTCATTTAGAGGTAGGATCAGAAAACAGGCTTCAAGAGAGTAAGAATGACCCTTTAAATTTAGCACCTGCACTGAACCATGTGCGAGTTCTAGGGAACAGCATGTGAACTGTGCAGGCAACATGGGGTCTTGAAGATTACAAAGGCAAGAGCTGTACTGTTTTCTCATGGACAATAGAACCCCTATATTAGAAGCTCTACTGCTCCCAGTTTGGGGCAGAATAATGCTCAGAGCAGAGCCCTGGCAAGAAAGTCAGGATGCTTAGGTTTTGTAACCTGGAAATAATACTGACAGAATGGGAGAACTTGAACAGGTCTATCTGACCTCTCTGAGTCTGTTTCCTCACTCATAAAGTAAGAATGTTAGAACAGAGGTTTCCCTAAAGAATCCTGGTTCTAAAATGCTTCAATTCTAAGGAAGAGCATAGAAATCAATACTAGTGCAGGCTCAAGGGAAACATAAGGCAGGGAGCGATAGCTTCTAGCCTAGAGAGCAATGTATGCACCACACCACTTGGGCCTTAAGCACAGTTTCGCCCAAGTTGGGAGCACAGGCAGTTCATACACAAAAGTAAAAAACTGTTCCAGCACTTACAACCAGCATACACTGATTTCTGATACTTCAGTGAGTATCGGTATTAGAGGCTTTCTGATAGGACCGATCTTAAGTTAATGCAATTCTATAAACATAGTGAGTGGTTTTCAACCTCTGAGTTCTTCATCACCCTCTTTGTCCCCTACAGAGAATTTCCAAAATCCACCTTTACTTGGAGCTTCAGAGTCTCTGCAGCTCTCTCTGCCTGCAGTGAGCAATGCAGCCTCCCTAGCAGGAAGTGTCTGCAATTCCTCCAGTGTCTTTCCAACCACTAATGGGCAGTGCCTACCTTTACCAACATTCTAGCACAACTATGTTGTCTGGAGTGACTGGCCAGAGCCAGATCTCCACTTTGGCTACTTCCAATCCTGGTCTTTTGGAGTGGGCTCTCACAGGAGGCACTGAAAAGAAGTCATCATCACTCAGAGACTTCACTGTCATTGACCAGGACACAGCTGTTTCTTCCATGTCTATGACATCCCAGTACAGTAAAACCACAGATGCCGGTAACATGGTCCCTCTGTATCCATCCTTTTCTGCCAGCCTTGTTCAGGGGGCACCATCTCAGATTCCAAATCAGGGACATAGCCTGTCACTTCCCTACCAGGAAGGAAGTCAGGTGTATTACTATAATCAAGGCACACTGAGGCCTCTGCTCTCTGGAGAGCGGGGTCCCTACCTGCAATCCTATGGCTCTATGTCTCACACAGAGAGCAGGGCCTCTGCCCCTCAACCAGAAATGGTCATGGTGCTAAAGGAGGTCCAGCCCACAAATGTGATGCCACCAGCCTCGACCTCTGCAATTTACTACTCTGTGCCTGCTCAGCCCATCACAGACACCAGTTTTCAAGGTGAGTACCAACAGCAAGAGGGAAGAGAAATAGGGTCAGCATTCAAATATGGGGTCAACCTACACCTGGAAGTGGCAAGTCCACACACACATAAGATTTAAGTCCTGTGATCCTATAACTACTGCCCACAGTCAGTGCTCTCCATTTTCAGACTTTGTGAGAACTTAATAGAGGTGGAAAGGCAGACACTATAACAGCCATGTATGCTGCATGTGTGAGAACCCCAAGAGCATACTGAGGGTTCCCACACTTTTCAGTGCTCTGTCTGATTAGTCCCCCTATACTACCACACTGTAATGAACTCCCTTCCCTGATTTACTGCCTTATTCTCCTTGGAAGGAATTTCAAACTCTTATTGTGACAGTGACAGTTTAACTTTCCCTCACGTCCTTAGTTTACACCAGGGTTTAAGACCTTGTGTTCCAAGATCTTGGCCAAAGCAAGCAGGCTAAGAATCTGTCCTTGCTTATTGATTCCAGCAGGAAGAGCTCCATTCCTTCTCCTAGTCCCTGGTGTGTGTGAAGTGCTCTTCTTCCCTCAGGAAAGTGGGGAGAATTAGGAGGATTCCGTATGAACGATGCTAGCCTTGTGAAGCATTTAAAAAATCACTTTTACTTTTTATTTGACTTACCACAACCTTGTGAAATACAAAGAATACCATGAAAATGACATCAGATGATCACCAGTGAGAACTAGAACAGTTGCCTCCTATCTCCTAGCACAGGGCACTGCCCATGATCCTTCAGATGAGCTAGTAGGAATGCCTTTCCCATTGTTGGAAGGTGCATGATCGTTGCATTGCTAGCGACACAGGAGCACCTTACTAACCAGGGACTGACTGACTTCCCCTTGATTCCTTTGTAGTGATGGAGACTTCCCTGGGGATGGAGACTTCCCTGGGACTGCAACCTTCAAGCCAAACATTCTGTCTCCCACAGACTCCAGAATTCCCCAAGTCCTGCAGCAGCAGCAATATTCAGATCCTTGAGAGTATCCCACCACCTGAGCTTGGGGACATTGCAACGGCAGCTCCAGTCCAGAGTCCTAGTATTTTCCTGGCACTGCCTCCAGCTCCAAGTCAGGAAATGAAAGAAAATAAGAATTTGGATGATATTAAAACTGTGCTTTCAGAGCCTCTGGATGCCTACCAGATCCCAACAGAAAACCAAGATCCTCCACTACTCCCTTTAGAAATCCCTGATATTCACCAGCTCCTGGCCTGCATTGATCCCCTTGGCCAAGAGGAGCAGCCTGGTTGTGAAAATGCTGGTCTGGGAAAGAATAGGTTGAGTCTTAAGGGCCAAGGCACACTTGGGAATGGGACTGAATCTAATGATGGTTTTGCAGACATCGCTACACTGGTGGAGGATATTCAACTCCCACAGGTCTTAAATTCCTTGGATGACCTCGATCAATCCAAAGGTCCCAAGGTGATCAAAACCAAAGACACCAGATCCATCCAGTTGAACGAGGTGCAGAAAAAGTCAAGTGGCATAAAGGCTCCCTCTGATCAAACTGGGAAGAACAAACATAAAGCCTCTGAGCCAATCAGTGGTGCTCCTAAGGCCAAAATCAAGCCTGAGAGCCCAGACTGCATGTTCCTGGGAGAAGTGGCTGTTTGCAATGCTGCAGCCAGTGACAGGGCTCCTGAGAACATGGCCAAGCTTTCTAACAGCAAACCTCAGAAAGCTGCCCCCAGCAAGATCAGCAAAACTAAGAGCCATGGGCAGGAAAAGACCAGAAGAACCAAAGAAAACAACTCCAAGAAAGCTGGAGAGAGTAAGCAGTCAGGGAACAAAGCAAAAGCAGAGGAGAAGCCAACCATTCCCAAGATGAAGAGGAAGAAAAATCAACCTGAGCTGACCCAAGAGACCTTCAAAAAGCCTCGGAGCTCCCTAGGTATGCACATGCTGGAGTCTGTGCAGGTTTTTCATGCACTGGGGAAGAAGAGTGATAAGAAAACTGAACTCTCTTCCTCTCGGACCTTGGGGAACTCAAGAAACCCCAAAGGCCCCCAGCCACCCCTAGCTATGGAACGATGGCTGGATACCCCTCGTGAGGGCAAAGGTCCTGAGAAAACTCAAGTCAAACGCCAGAAAGTGGAGAGCAGTGCTGAAAAAGAGTGTTCATCTCCATCTGAGTATGAGCTGCCACCTCCTGGGAAGGTCAAGTTGATACCTTTGGTTTTCCCAACCTTGGACAAGCCTCAAGCTCGACCTCTTCCTCACAGGCCACAGTATGGCATCATGTTGGCCTGCTGTGGATAACCCTGCCCAGTCTGGTTCTAACTCAGCCCAACCTACAGCAGTAAATTCATCACAGCCAACTCCTGCATCTATGACAGGGTCCTGTCAGACCAGCTCGGCCAATTTCAACCAACCCTGCCTGACCTGGTTCTAACTCAGCTCAACCTACTGCAGTCAATTCATCCCAGCCAACTCCTGCATCTTTGACAGGTCCTGCCAGACCAGCTCGGCCAATTTCAACCAACCCCGCCTAGCCCAGTTCTAAGTCAGCTCAACATACTACAGTAAATTTATCCCAGCCAACTCTTGCATCTTTGACAGGTCCTGCCAGACCAGCTCAGCAAATTTCAACCAACCCAACCTGACTAGGTTGGACCAACCCTAACGGGTCTAGTGACCCTCAGTCCGCTGCTTCTAGGCCTCCACCCTACAAAACATCTACTTGCACTTCTTTCCAGTGGGAACCTTTTCGCATGGCTGTGACAAAGCCCTGGACCTCACCCAAGCCTCAAAACCAGTATCTACTCCAAGATTCTGCCCACAAACCCCTTCCATGGAGGAAACCCGATGTTCCTGGGCCAGTCATGTCAACACTCATCACAAACGAGCAGAGGTCAGAGCAGGAGACCATAAAGAGAAAGGCTCAACTACAGCATGAGAATTCTGCCAAATGCTCTTTGGAGAAAGCGCAGTCTTTCACTGAGAGGGAAAAAGAAATGGAAATTTCTTGATATTGCGACTATGCAATATAAGAGATGCTGGGATTGTTGTTGCCACTCTGGATACCTGCTGTTTTCCCATAGATACAAATTTCTCTATTCTGATATGTTTTAAAGCTTAATAAAAATGAATAAATAAATGTAATAGAATTAATAGATGAATAATAAAGAAGCCTTTTGAGGTTTGAGATGCTGTTAACTGTGGTTTTTCTTTGGTGGGGTGGGGATCAGAAGCTGCATGAAAACAAGAAATTGGAAGTTGGGTGAATGAGGGACAAGGTGTAAGACTGAGGAAAAAGGAAGGAATTTTGTCTATGGCAAGAAAGGCCCAAAGGGAAAATGGAAAATGTCTCTCGTGGAGGCTGGTCTTATGTCTCATGACCACCAGGTAACTATTTTAGAAAACAGATTCCAAAAGGTTTGGGTTGCCTTCACCAGGTAGGATTGTAGTTGCGGAAGGTGAGTACAAATCAGGGGAATCTACCAGACGACTGACAAGGGTTTAAAGTTATCCTGAGGGCAGCTGATAACAGGGGCCTAGTCAAGTGAACTGCTGCAGTAGGGGGCCTACCCAGACAAGGGCGTGGGATTTAAATCACCATTTACTCAACACCTATGAACCAGGTCCACTAATGCATTACTTCATTTAACCTCACAACATTACAACATCACACAAGGCGAGTATCACTGAGCCACTTCAGTCCTGAGGTTCAGCAATGTGCTGAGGTCACACTGCATGTGGTGGAGGAAAGTCTCAATTGGAGGTCTGTCTCCGAAGTCCTCAGTATTTGCAAGTGTCTCTAGGTGGCCAGCCTGGCTTTCAGAGCACAGCACCTGGAGGTTAGTTGTAGATGAGGTCAAACTTGAGGAGAAGCCGTTATAAGTATTAACTTAAGGGGCCTCCTCCATGACCAGGGCCATGTGTGCTACCTTGTCTAAACACCGCCATCAAGCCAAACCCATGAGAAAAATCCATTGGAAGAGTCCATTCCCACGAGCAAGAACAACAGGATCATGTGTGCACTGGGTCATCACTGGAACAGCTGTAGGATGCAGGAGTCAGTTCAAAGGGGCTCCTTGGAAGGCCTGGCGGGGGGGGGGGAGAAGCTGGAGGAAGTGAGGGTGGGGGGGAGTGGGGGGGCATGAAAGGGAATGGAATAGGGGAAGGAGAGAGATGGGAATCACCATCATGGGTAAATTAGTGATTTGCATTATAAAAAGTTTTTTGAGATATACTTTACATACTATAAAATTCACTTTTTTAAACTGTAAATTCAGTGACATTTAGTACATTCACAAACTCATGCAACCATCACCATTGTCTAGCCCGCCAGACAAGGCTTTGTGGGTCTCCTGTCCAACATAGCACCTCACGTCTCTATTGGCTCAGACCATTTTGAATAAGGAGACAAAGCACAGCGACCTAACCAGCTCGGGGGCAGAGCGCCATCTGGCCACCCTGAGAGGCGGACCAAGCTTGGGGGCAGGTGGAGGGTCTGTACACAGCCGCTGGTCAGATATGTGTGTACCTTTTCCTTTCTTCATTCCTCTCTCTTTGTCTTCTTTTCTAAACATGCACAAAACAGCATCTCCCATCTGCCTCCTCCCCAGACACACACACACACACACACACACACACACACACACACACTACAAAAAACTGGTCCATGCACAGTTTCCTTCATCTCCATTCATGGTAATATAATTTTTCTAGTTGCTCAGTCCAGGAACCTTTGAAATCCTTGGACTCCTCTCTCCCCCAACCACACATCCAGAACATCAGCAAATTCCATCTGCCTTACCTTCAAACTGTATCAAAAACTTGTCCACCTTTGACCGCTTTCCTCCATTTCTAATCCAGACCAAGTCTCCATCATTTCCTGCCTGGATTACTGGGATGGCCTCCTAGCTCAGAGTTTCCCAAACTTTGTAGATTTACACAACACTTGGTATCTTACCTCTAGGCAAAAATAAAATAAAATAAAAAACAATAGTCCCATTTATTAAGTAGTTTGGTGCCAACAATTTAATAAATACTGATGCCTGTAGTAGGCTGGATAATGGCCAGCCAAAGAGATCAGGTGCTAATCCCTGAAATCTGTAAATATTACTATTTTTTTCAGAAAAGGGTCTCTGCATAAGTGATTAAATGAAGGGTCTTCAGGTGGGAAGGTTAGCCCGGATTATCAGGGTGAGCTGAGCCATAAATGCAACCCATGTGTCCCTATCAAATGGAGGCACAAGGAGATCTGATGCAGACAGAAGAGGAGAAGGTGATGTGACCATGGAGGCAAAGCCACCAGCCAAGCACTTCCCGCAGCCAGCAGAGGCTGGAAGAGGCAAGGAACCAAACCTCCCTCAAGAGCCTCCAGAAGGTGTAGTCCTGCTGACACCTTAATTTGTCCCAGTGACACTGATTTCAAACTTCCCATCTCCAGAACTATAAAAAAAATGTATTTCTGCATTTTCTAAGCCACCCAGTTGTGGTCTTTTGTTAGAGCAGCCTCAGGAAAATGCTCCAATGAAGCAATACATTGTACAATAATACAATGACACAACAACTAAGTAGACATTTGAAAAATAATACACATGAATTAAAAGAAAAATATTCTTATTGTACTTTGAAACAACCACAGTTACTTGCTGATGTGTGACTGTCGGGCACTGTGCAACATCTCAAATCTTGGAATTAAATCAGATACTGCAAGCATCATTTCCTGAACCACGCTGATTTCCAAATTGTGCTTGCTCTTTATTAGAGCTACTGTCAAAAACCCAGCTTCACAAAGATATGACAACATTGAAAGGAATATAGCATGACCTAATGTTGACACTTGGACTCCCCACCAGGTAGAAGCTGACTCAGTACCTAACAGATGTCAAGTACTGCTGTAAATCCTTCAAAAATTTAAAATACCCTGCTACACCTGGTGAGTTTGCTGTGGTGTCCAGGGGGCACTCCAGTGTACCTTGTGAACCACAGTCCTAACTGGCTTACCTGCTCCCACCCTGGCCTCTCTAAAATTTGCCAACACAGCCACCATAACGATCCTTTCAAAACGTAAGTCAGATCCTGTTTGCCCTTCTGCTCAATCCCTCCCAGGGCTCCTCATTTTTCTCAGAGCCAAAGCCAACATTCCTATAATAGCTTATAAGACCCCACATACACTAGGGGTCAGAAAAGTTTTCTATAAAGAGCCAGACAGTAAATACTTTAGTCTTTGTGGGCCAGGTTGCTTCTTTCTCAACTACTTAACTCTCAACTATAGCAGCTTACTCCATATACACGTGGTGGGGCAAATAACCTGTACTTCTTAAAAAACTGCTACCGTGGATGTAACTGACATTTCTGAATTCCTAAATGGTGTAAATATGTGTAGCATCTCAATGTCAAATCAGGAAAGAGCTATGACTCAGAACTATGACTCTGACAGATTAACAAAACCTCTGGAAATCAGAGCCTGAAGCAAGGATTAAAGTGCTGGTGGTTTACTGGGGAGATGCAGGTGAGGAAAGCAGGAAAGGGAAGCAAGGAAAGATGCAAAGCATTTAGACACAATGGATCACCTCACTGGCGGACTTCACATGGAGCTGGAACCGAGGCACAGGGCTGGTTTGGCATGTGTGTTCACTCAGCTGGCTGGACTTTCTCTGGAAGGCTGGAAAGGAAAACCCGTGCCTGAGAGTAGCCCACAGAAGGGGAAAAGGAGGGGGAATTAGCCTGGCAGGCTCCTCCTGAATTTTGTGTCCCATTAATCAAGGCTCCCCACCATGGGAACTGACTACTACACACTTCTGATCATCTCACCCTTCAGTAGCAGCTCAGAAAACTACTGTGTGGTGGGTGAGGACTATTCTTTTTCATGGTAATCTTGGTAGAACTATTTGAATATTAAACTACTCATATGAGTTTTTAAATAAAAATAAATTTTAAAAGCTTAAATAGAACACTAAGACCTTTTATTTTTATACTTTTTTTTTTTTTCAAATATAACTTTATTGTTTTCAAAAGGAGGGAGGGCCCGGCCGGGCATGGCTCAGCCGTTGAGCGTCGACCTAGAATCCAGGTGATCGGGGTTCGATTCCCAGTCAGGGCACATGCCCAGGTTGTGGGCTCGATCAATGACTCTCTCATCAGTGATGTTTCTATGTCTCTCTCTCTCTCCCTCTCTCTGAAATCAATAAAGATATATTTTTTTAAAAAAAGGAGGAAGGGAGGGAGGGAGAAGGAGAAAGAAATAGAAACATTAATGATGAGAGTCATTGATCGGCTGCCTTCTGCACTCCCCACACTGGGGATCAAGCTGGCAACCCGGGCATGTGCCCTGACCAGGAATCAAACAGTGATCTCCTGGATCACAGGTCAGTGCTCAACCGCTGAGCCACACCAGCCGGACTACACTAAGACCTTTTAAAAAGGGAGTTGCTGGTCCCTTCAGCCAGAAGACTTTCAATGGTGTGATTTGAACAGAAGCCAGAACCATAGTGTGTTGAAGAAAAGATGAGACACAAGATAGCAAATGAAGCCTAGTTTTTAACAAGCCACACTGATAACTGAAATAGAAGGGGAAGGGGACAGAGGGAATAGTCGGGTAAAGAAAAGTATTTGAAGGTGGCAGTGTTTATATGATGGCACTTCTGCTGGCAATGTCCTCCTCAGAAACTGCTTCCAAAGAACTCCTTAGAAACCCTAGACTAGCTGGATCCCCATACCTGCCACTGCTTGTTCTTTTTTGCCTCACCAGCTGTCTTGCTCCAATTTCCTTCCAAGTGAGCCTTACTGATGTATCGTGGGGAACAGTTCCCCAGGACCAGCCTTTTAGCAACAACTCTTGTATCTGTGTTAAATGTGGCAGGCAGAGAAAAACTGTATGAGCCATCACTTAGATGAAGGGTAGCAACTTGGCTGAGCTAAATAGACATAGATGGGGAGTAGCTGAGTTAGAGCATTTCATTAAGGTCAGGTTCAACATGTTCACATATAAAACTGAACAGATAAAATAACTACCACATGCAGTATAAGACATTCTGATACAAATTTTCAAAGAAAGAGGCTTTCAAAATGAAGCCAAGTTGCCCAAGAATTCATCAAATATCTACCGAGGCTTTTGGTGTTATGATGCTGAAATACTTTATTAAGCAAACAAAGGTGTTTGGCTTCCTCTACAACTAAAAATAATTAACACCTCCCACATGATCCATCTGTGTGTTCCAGAGGTATAGCAGCAAAAGAGACAACTTAGAAAACTTGAGAGGCAAGTGGAGGAAAGGAAACTAACGAGTCTTCTTGTTTTCTCTCCTGCTGATATACTTTTAGGCAAGGAATCCACTTGTAGAGGCCACAGAGTAGGGACTTGAGGAGTAAGAAAAACTGCAGAGAGGATGAGGAATATAGGAGAAAATCCATGGTAACTGCAAATATGGGTGGGGACTCCGTTCACTCAACAAAGATTTGTTAAGTATTTATCATATGTCTAACACTATCCTTCGTGTTGGTGGATGTGAATAAGAACCCTATGTTTATCTTTATGAAATAACTAATATTTAAGTCCAGAGATGCAGAGAAATGACATAGAAGTCAAAAAAGAAACCCCTACCTATCAGTCACAAATTAAATAAATTCCCAATGCATTCAAAGTGAGCTTTTACTGATACTAATCCGTGCTATGCTAAGCAGTTAATGGGACATGGAATCTCTTCTCAACTTTTTTATATAGGTCAAATGCTTTCCCCACCTATTCCTTTCTTAGGTCAAACAAAAACAATTTTCAGAATTTCCATGCTGAAATCCTAAACTTGCTGACCCAGGGCATTTTTTGGTTGTGATGATGGGAACAAATGTTTCTACTGGCATTTAGTGGGTCGAGTCACGGACGCTAGACATCTTGTCCAATTCAGAGAACAGTCCTACAAGTGGGTCTCATACCTGAATAGCTCTTGAACGTCCTACTCAACAGTCATATAGGTGAAAAAACTTTTCACAATTACCTAAGCCTTAGAAACTAACTCCACTTCACAAACACACACACAGGGTTTTTTGCAGTTTTAATGTACAGTGAATTTTCCAGGACAGTAATCACCTTATTAACCAAATAAAGAATGAACTGGGTTTTATTTGAAAATCTGCTAAGAGCTGTTTACTGTCATGGAAACTCCTACCACTGAGGCAATATGACCCACCTAACTGAGTCAGCATTTGCAGTTTTTTGTATGCAAGGTGCAAGTAAATGACTATTTCTTTATTTCTAGTATAGTCATGCCTAAATATTTAAATATTGAAATACAAATACACATTACTTTATTACAAATTTGATTTGTAATATAAATAATATTTTATTTGTAATATAAATAATAATTTGTAATATAGAGCATTACCCTCATTTTTTCCTTTAAAATCAAGTATGGAGGTAGGTTGCTTTATCTATGAATTTGATTTCAGGATAGCAAAGGGTGAAATACAAAGTATGTGCTATAAAAAAAAGAAAATGGAGTGTGACAGGATTGAGAATCAGTATTCTACACGTTGAATTCAGATTTCTGAAAGAATACTGAATTAATTTTTGCTTACCTTTCTCAAATGATCATTGCAAGCAATGAAATGAGTCCCAGGCATCCTCTGTCCAACTGGGAGATTTTTCGCCTGTTAATACATTTTTTGTTAGCCAAATTTTCGGAGCCTTTTCCCTTGCACAGACTGAAGATTCCTCCATCCCCTTTACTCTCTGCTTAGCATTTTGCTGCTCCACTTATTCAACCCTGCCTAGTTCCCTGTCCTTCCCTTCTTCCTGTTTCCCTATCTTGAAAACAGATACAAGGCAACAAAACAATGCAAAGGTCTCAACAAATGAGGTATATCTAACACCAGAGATGGCCAGAACTTCTGTATCCCTGATGAAACCTAGCCCCACCCTAAATACTATGATGGCATATACATACTTGTCAACTGACACAGTTTAAACTCAATTCTTTCACTTCACAATTATTTATAGTCCCCATACAACTGATGCCATCAAATTCGATCAGTTGGGAACTTAGAGTTCATATTGTAAAAAGAAAACCTGATAGAAAAGGGACTGTGAACTTCACTGAATAATGCTAAGTGTCACAGTGAAAAGTAGTATTTGGCTGACTTCTGTCAGATGAGTTAGAATTAACTAAGGTTGATTCAGTGTATCTGAAGCATAGAAAGTGAGGGAAAAAGTGGCATAAGTTGGGGCTGGAGAAGAAGACCAGATGCTAGACAGGATAGGGTCTTAAAGGCCATGGTAAAGAGTTTTTTACTCTTGAAACAATGTTTCTGAGTGATGTTTATGAGCAATGTTCTAATTTGCCTACTAAAAAGATTTATGTGAAGAATGGATTGAAACAAGAGTGGATGGATATAGGTACACTAGTGAGGACCTAACTGTAATCGATCAGGCAAGTTCTGTATTAGGCTGCTGACAGAGAGAAACTGATTCAAAATATTTTCGGGAGATACAATGAAGGGGACTTAATGAGGTAGCAGGTGGAGGAAAGGAAGGTCTGGAGGAATAAAAGTGTTCACTGCACATATAAGCAAAGTCTCAACATTAATCATTTGGACTTACAGAAAAAGATCTCTCAAATGAGGTCTGTTAGGAAGCAACAGTATGTCCTTTGTCATTCCTGGAAACAAGTCAAAGCAACTTTTTCAGTCAAAAGTTCAAAGGTACTGGTAGTTTTTTCTACTCCTGTGCCAAAATAACACTAGTTCAGGAAGGGAGACTATTTTGGTAATTAATGGGTCCCCAAAACTGAAGTCCCATGTTAAAAAGCAGGCCCTCTGCATTTTACTCCAGGGGCCATGGTCAGAGCCTCCCTTTTAAAAGGATGGGAGAAGCCCTGACCGGTGTGGCTCAGTTGGTTGGAGAGCGTGGTGTCCTGCAGCAGAAGGGGGGTGGCAGGTTCAAGTTGGGCCCGGGCGCAGGCCTGGGTCTAAGGTTCGATCTCCGGTAAGGGTTCGTGCGTAGGCAACCAATAAATGGTTCTCTCTCCCTCTTTCTCTATCCCCCTTTCTAATGTCTAAAAATCAATAAGATAAACAAATATTTAAAAAATAAAAATAGCCTAGCTGGGCGTGGCTCAGCGGTTGAGCGTAGACCTAGGATCCAGGCGAAGGTGGTTCGATTCCCGGTCAGGGCACATGCGCGGGTTGCGGGCTCGATCCCCAGTAGGGGGCGTGCAGGAGGCAGCCGGTCAATGACAAACTCTCATCATTGATGTTTCTCTCTCTCCCCCTCTCCTTTCCTCTCTGAAATCAATAAAGATATATTAAAATAAATAAATAAATAAAAATTAAAAATAAAAATAAAAGGATGGGAGAAAGCATAAGAGCACGGACAGTCCCCCTCTGCTCCTGTGGGCGGAGCACCGAGAGGGTCGGTGCCTCACAGCAAGGGGCGGAGGGGCCCAGGGCGCGGCTCCGCGGACCCGCAGAGACTAGGAGAGAGCAAGCCCAGGCCTTGGAGCTAAGACTAGCAAGGGCCACGCCCGGGGGCCAAGGCAGGTTACCTTTACCAGGAAGTGGATCCCGCCCTTCCTCCCGGCCGACGAACGCCCAGAAAAGATGCGTCCCCGGCCCCAGCCGCCGCGGGCACAGTGCCATTGGCTCATGTGCGCCCCGAAACACCGCCCACCCAACGCTAAGAGCGCCAAAGCAGCCATTCCAACTCTGTGGGAGCCAAAACAAGCTCCTCCACCCGAGGATCCTACACAGCAACCTACGCAGCTCTACCTCCCACCCGGCTCCTTGCTAATGCGCACGCGCCGCCGCCCGTCGTGATGACGTCACCGGCGGGCTGACTGAAAAGCGCGATCAGGGAACAGGACTCTAGTGCTGTGGCGCCCCCCTCAGCTGGCGGCCGGTAGCACAGGGCCATGAGTTCACGCACATGCCCTGCAGAGTTCAACACCACAGCACGAGGAATGAAAAGTTAAGTCCCACTCCCCCAGTCCCTAGTGAGGCCCGCCCAGATATTTTCCAAGTGCTTCCATTCACACTTATTGTACAGTGTATATAAAAATTTTTTGTACATATATGGATGTCCTTTATTTTATAGAAAAAAAGCATACTATATATATTCTACAATATAGCTACAAAATTTTATAATTTTCCCACTAATTTTATGTGTACATCAGTTCTATTGTTTTTAATGGCTGCATAGTATTTCTCTGATAGCATGCACCATTATTTATATAACCAGACCAATACTGATGGACTTCCGGTTGGTTGCAGCTTTTTCTCCTCTGTTACAGGCAGGCTGCAATGTGAACATCATAAACATGTATACAACCATATCAAATTCCTATAAGTAGAATTTCTGGTATGAAGGATATGCAAACTTAAAATTTTGAAGGACACTTTTTAATTACTCTCGAAAAGTATTGTGTTAACCTACACTCTCACGGTGAAATTTTTATTGGGTTCCTATAAGGGGCCTGGAAGTATGTATTTACATTTTTTTTAGTGCCAAAAAAATAACTGAGAGAGACGAGAGTGGAGCTCAAATCTAAGATTTCCACACACTATCAGGCATAGAGATCTGATCGGTTAGAAAACTCTTCAATTCAGCTACGAGTAAAACAGCAAAGGACTGCATGTCCTAGAGTAGGTCTGAAGGCAGATTAAAATACCAAATTCCAGGTTAAATTGTAGATAATTAAAAGAGCAAACGTATTTTGCTTTTTTAGTTTTTAGTTTCTAGTTTCTGAAAGTACCTTATATAGACTGTTACTAATGTTCACAACCATTGGAGGTCTCGGTAAACTGAGAATCAGAAGGGTGAGTTATTGAATGAATGAATGAATGAATGAATGAATGAATGAATGAATGAATGGGTAAAAAGATCACTAGTTTTAACATTTCTGGGAAAATCATATTCTAACCAAGTTTATATCCACCAGCATTTACAATTCTGAAAATTTCCACATAATTAAAAATAGGTTAATATTAGTAAATTGCTATTTGAAAAAGATATGTAAATTAGCACAGCACAGTTTGCAAATGTACAATTAGCCACGTTCAAATTTGGTACCAAAGCATAACATATTCATTTGCAATTTATTAAAAATATATACAATAAGAATGTAGTGGCCAAAAAGTATTATTGGTACAAATATCCATAGATTGACAATATACAAAATGTGACATATATCTATCAGAAACTAGAAAAACAACATTGGTCTTGTAATTCCAATTCACTAAAAGACACAAGCTTGAGGTGGGAACAAACTCAGTTAATAGCTGATACAAGAAAATCCAGACCTAGGCTCAATAGGGTTTCCAGAAAGTATGGGAACTAGCAAAGAGTAAAGCCTTTGGATGGGAGTGAATCCCACATGAGGTGAAATAATGCATCAATAGGTATGCAGTACACTGGAATGGAGAACATAGGAGCAAAGGATATTTGGAGCACCCAGACAGCTAAGTAGTTGACACCGTAATATCTAGCAGTATTTGGGAAAGTCCCAAGTACCAGGCAGGGGTTGGAGGGATTCCAGCCTTTAAATTAAAGTGACAGTAACAAAGCATCCAGGGATACATGGACTGGGTATGTTTCATCAAGAAAAGTCCTACTTATCCCAATGGGTACAAAATGCAGGAAGTGGATCTATGGGACAAGACAATACCCTGACTGCAAAAAGAGGACTTCAGGTCAGGATAGAGCTTGATGATAAGTTTCAGACTGTCAGACTAAACTTCTTTATGTTCCTCCCCCTGCATTTGATATTCTTTTAGCGGTTAAGATGATGCTGAGCCCAAAAGCTACAGTTAAATGGCTGGAACTATGGAGAGAAAATAGTTATAGAGGCTGAGAACCAGGAAAGGCCTAATAAAGAGTTTGTCTAGATAGAACTGAACGTTGGAACTGAATATTTTAACATGTAATCATTTTACTACTACCAGAATTCATCTTACCACACTTTCCCCAGTCTTGCACCACCCATCTTATCCTGCAGTAGCTATGGATTCTTTTGATTTCCATGGGAACACAGAAAGAAAAGAGACTGGTCTGGCTTGCAGGTATTTAACATATACTGTTAGCCTCAGGTTACATACTAGTATCATGGAAGTTGGCGATCTGAGATATGAAGCTTAGGGGGGAACCTTGAAAAAAATTTAAAAGTTTAAGCCATATCTCTAACTGCAACACCACTCACTGTGTTTCTTCTCAGATAAGCATCATCCCCCATCTTTGGAAAAACTCATATCTCATAAAAAGAAAAGTGGGCCTATAAATGAAATATGTCTCTTTGGAGATTCCATCTATGAGCTGCCCTCTTATGGGCTCTTGGCATCTTGTGTCATACACTCCTACTCACTGGCAGTAAAAAGGCTCCAGGAAGACTGATCTGGGCACCCCTAAAAGCTTACCATCAAGAAAAATGATTAGATGCACAGATTTCCTCCCCAAAACCAGCTTAATCCATATACCAGTGGGGCAAATGTAGGCTTACAGTTGTGAGTACATGAAACAGAGATTATCCTTGTATTCTTGTATTATTTATTAATTCTTATCTATTCCTGGCTCTCCATGAATGTCCTGTCTTTCTCTAACTATTCGCCTTTTCATTTTTCCCTGGCCTTTCACCCAAGTACGGCAGGCAGAGAACTCTGAGGCCAAAAATTCTACAGTGGCTGTTTGCAACGGGGGAGGAGGCTGCAGTAACTGCCACACTGGATACATGTTATGTGAGAAGGAAAAAAGATAATATGGTGACTGCCCCTCATATATAAAAGAGCAGGATGGCAGCATGCTTATGTGGCCCTGGAACCAGAGGTTGCAAGTTATGGGCAGACCAACTGCAACCAAACACTGGAACAGGAAAGGTTTGCAGTCAGCTGGCTCCCAGCTCCTTGGTATTTGCTTCTAATGGGAAGAGTCTGTTTTGGGAAACACCAGACACTGAAAAGACCACTGCTGCTGGAAGTGGACAGCAAGTAACACCCATGAGTGTAAGAATGCAAGATCAAAGCTTGTCTAGAGACCATGCCTGCTACGAAGAAGAAAAAAACCAGAGAAGAGGGCTCAAGTCCAGCCTGGCCCAGGCCAGCCCAGCCCAAGGCAGGCAGGGTCCAAGGAGAGCTAAAAGAGAAGAGCCTTGGGCCGCCTCATTCTCCACATTGGGCACTCACCGGGCTTCACCTTACCATCTAGCCAAATCCCCAAAAGAGCTTTGTAATCCCTTCCCTTGCTCCCCAGAGGCTGCAGTAAATTCCCTAATCAGGTGGGTGGATATGATTCACAACTGTAATTGTGCAACCTAGATGTCCCTTTCCCTTCTCTCTTAGGATATTAACAGTACATATAATGATAAATATACATGTTCTACGATATAATCTAGAGAATATAAGTAACCACTAGCTAATTATATTAACTAATGACCATAATAAACACTGAGATTATTTCCCTAACACAAGGGCCTGGGGAAAGTGAGACTATCATATCTGTGTTGTCAATTAGCACATCTGTCTCCAGAACTCAACCATTTAGGTGATGGTTTAGCTCCCCAACTGCTCCCTCCATCCTATCCTGCCTTCTTCTTGGGAACCTGACCTCCTTATTGGCTCTCTCATCCCTTTAAACTGCCTGCTTTGTGACATCAATCTCCCACCAAACCTGCCACCACCAGTTAGAATCTGGGGTTTCCATGGAGCTGTCTGTAAATAAATTTGGATCATCACAACTGACCAGTGACCAGTGACCAGTGTGACCAGTATCCTTCCTACTGGACACATGCGCTTTCTGGCTCCAGCCACTCAGACACCCTCATCACTTGCATCTACAGTTGATAATTCCTCTTCTCTGACCATGTCAGGTAAGGAAAGAGACCCTTAAGGGTTTTCATTACATATTGTTTGCCCCTAAATTTATCAGTAGAGTCAAAACAGCATAGAACAGCGGGGAAAAGCGTTGATCTAGAAATCTGGATGCCTCATTTCAGTTTTGATTTTGACATTTACTACCTGTGTGACTTTGGACAAGTCACTGACTCTCTCACAAAACCTGTTTTTTCCTGTTACATTAGGATGTCAGATTGGTTGTTCTCTCTAATCCCTTTCTTTTCTAATATTGAGTCTTAAAGGACACCCATATAGAAAATGAAATCAAGACTTCTGGAGAGTGTTTCAACAGAAACAGAGAAAACCTAGGTGACGTAGAAAACTAGCTATACATATAGACAGTCTCCCGCCACTAATGTTTCAACATTAGGATTTTAAGTTTAGTGCTGTTCAAAAAGTAATATTCACGTGTTTTTGGAGTTTTCTATCCACACTAGGTGAACTGAGAAAATAGGGAGAGAGGAAGGAGAGTACTGGACTATAGGGGGACAAGTATTTCAATGTAAGAAAGTTTAGTATTGTTTTCATCAGCACAGGCCAACAGGAACCAAGAGGGAGGGAGAAACCTAAGCATGAAGGAGGGGAAACTCTAAGAATGAAGAGGAGAGCACGGAAGAGCTCTCAAGAGCAAAACAGGTAGTTTGCAATGGAATGTTGAAGGGAACCAAAGATTTTAAATTGAAACAGAAAGTGCAGGGTGAAATGTGCTCAGAGTAGGGCATAATAACATTGGTTTTAGCAAATGCTTACATTAATAGCCTAGAAAGGAAAGTAAGGCCAGAACAGGGTATCACTAGGCCAAGCAGCATATCAAAAAAGTCATATTCAGTTGTCTGTTTTTCTATTGCTTCTCTGAACATGGGCGGCACTTGACACTTTTGAGTATAAACATTTAAAAATGTATTTTAGAAATGTTTTCTATAAACAAGAAACTAATAAAGGTGGTTATCTAGGGGACAGGAGGAAAACAGAATATTCAGTGTTTCACTTGATTTGGACTTTTGAACTATGTAGATGCTTTCTCTATTAAAAATAAAATTTTAAAAAGTGGCATATCCTAACTTGAATCAGAAAGACTAATTCCTTTGGGTGACAAGTATGTTCCAAGTCAAAGCTGCTTGTCATCTTTAGTTATTTTCTCCTGAACACAGAGAGCACTGAGAAGCAGCCATCATCTCATTTTAGAGCTTCGCTACCAAAGGATAAAAAAGAAAAGTGAAGCCCCAGATCTCTAACTTCCAATTGACTTAAAAACAATTTTGTGGGGTCTCTACAGTAAACATTTTTTAATTGGATTCCAGCAATGATGCTTTTTAAGCCTTTGGGTACAACATTTCCCTGGATGTTGAAGAATGTAATTTAGGCTTTAAGATAAATATATAAACTTTCAGGGTACTTTTTTAGTGTTCTTCACTGTTTGTTATGTGGTTATATTAACTGAAATCTGTATTTCTACTAGACTTAATATGTTACTTGCTGGGTAATATTCAGAAGAACATGAATGAGCAGAATAATGGAATTTCTTTGCATGTATTTTGCTCTCTGCTTTATATTTTTACTGAAATATTTGTGTATATATATTGGGGCTGTGTATACATCCACGTTTATGGCTTTTTATGCAGTTTTTACTGATATAGCTTCTCTGTTCACATGTATTGCTAGGAATTCATTCAAAATCACCATGTATTGGGGTTGTTTTTGGTTATAGTATTCACGAAAATAGAATAGGCAAAATTCACTCTTATAACACTGCATGTGTGAAATAGAACTTCATTCATTGGTCAATTTATTATGTTTTGATGCTTGCTACAATGCCTCAATTTTCATTAATGTCTATGTATTTCCTTGCAGTTCTGAGATATGTTGTTCATGATTTTTCTCTTCATCTTTCCAGAACTTTCATCTTCTTCCATATAAAGTATATGTAATATATCGTTTATTCATGTATGAATTATTATTGTTATTATTATAACAACTTTATAGATGACTAACCCAAAGCTCAAAGAGTTTAAATAATGTTTTTCTTTCAAAAAGAACTTCTTGAGAAACTCTCTCTCAGATAGTCATTTAGAGGTAGGATCAGAAAACAGGCTTCAAGAGAGTAAGAATGACCCTTTAAATTTAGCACCTGCACTGAACCATGTGCGAGTTCTAGGGAACAGCATGTGAACTGTGCAGGCAACATGGGGTCTTGAAGATTACAAAGGCAAGAGCTGTACTGTTTTCTCATGGACAAAAGGACCCCTATATTAGAAGCTCTACTGCTCCCAGTTTGGGGCAGAATAATGCTCAGAGCAGAGCCCTGGCAAGAAAGTCAGGACGCTTAGGTTATGGAGCCTGGAAATAATACTGACAGAATGGGAGAACTTGAACAGGTCTATCTGACCTCTCTGAGTCTGTTTCCTCACTCATAAAGTAAGAATGTTAGAACAGAGGTTTCCCTAAAGAATCCTGGTTCTAAAATGCTTCAATTCTAAGGAAGAGCATAGAAATCAATACTAGTGCAGGCTCAAGGGAAACATAAGGCAGGGAGCGATAGCTTCTAGCCTAGAGAGCAATGTATGCACCACACCACTTGAGTCTTCTGCACAGTTTTGCCCAAGTTGGGAGCCCGGGCAGTTCATACACAAAAGTAAAAAACTGTTCCAGCACTTACAACCAGCATACACTGATTTCTGATACTTCAGTGAGTGTTGGTATTAGAGACTTTCTGATAGGACCAATCTTAAGTTAATGCAATTCTATAAACATAGTGAGTGGTTTTCAACCTCTGAGTTCTTCATCACCCTCTTTGTCCCTTACAGAGAATTTCCAAAATCCACCTTTACTTGGAGCTTCAAAGTCTCTGCAGCTCTCTCTGCCTGCAGTGAGCAATGCAGCCTCCCTAGCAGGAAGCGTCTGCAATTTCTCCAGAGTCTCTGCTCCAGCCGTCAGTTCAGCATGGCTACTACCACCAGCTTCTGGCACCTCTTTCCAACCACTAATGGGCAGTGCCTACCTTTACCAACATTCTAGCACAACTATGTTGTCTGGAGTGACTGGCCAGAGCCAGATTTCCACTTCGGCTGCTTCCAATCCTGGTCTTTTGGAGTGGGCTCTCACAGGAGGCACTGAAAAGAAGTCGTCGTCACTCAGAGACTTCGCTGTGACTGTCATTGACCAGGACACAGCTGTTTCTTCCATGTCTATGGCATCCCAGTACAGTAAAACCACAGATGCTGGTAACATGGTCCCTCTGTATCCATCCCTTTCTGCCAGCCTTGTTCAGGGGGCACCATCTCAGATTCCAAATCAGGGACATAGCCTGTCACTTCCCTACCAGGAAGGAAGTCAGGTGTATTACTATAATCAAGGCACACTGAGGCCTCTGCTCTCTGGAGAGCGGGGTCCCTACCTGCAATCCTATGGCTCTATGTCTTACACAGAGAGCAGGGCCTCTGCCCCTCAACCAGAAATGGTCATGGTGCTAAAGGAGGTCCAGCCCACAAATGTGATGCCACCAGCCTCGACCTCTGCAATTTACTACTCTGTGCCTGCTCAGCCCATCACAGACACCAGTTTTCAAGGTGAGTACCAACAGCAAGAGGGAAGAGAAATAGGGTCAGCATTCAAATATGGGGTCAACCTACACCTGGAAGTGGCAAGTCCACACACACATAAGATTTAAGTCCTGTGATCCTATAACTACTGCCCACAGTCAGTGCTCTCCATTTTCAGACTTTGTGAGAACTTAATAGAGGTGGAAAGGCAGACACTATAACAGCCATGTATGCTGCATGTGTGAGAACCCCAAGAGCATGCTGAGGGATCCCACACTTTTCAGTGCTCTGTCTGATTAGTCCCCCTATACTACCACACTGTAATGAACTCCCTTCCCTTATTCTCCTTGGAAGGAATTTCAAACTCTTATTGTGACAGTGACAGTTTAACTTTCCCTCACGTCCTTAGTTTACACCAGGGTTTAAGACCTTGTGTTCCAAGATCTTGGCCAAAGCAAGCAGGCTAAGAATCTGTCCTTGCTTATTGATTCCAGCAGGAAGAGCTCCATTCCCTCTCCTAGTCCCTGGTGTGTGTGAAGTGTTCTTCTTCCCTCAGGAAAGTGGGGAGAATTAGAAGGATTCGGTAAGAACAATGCTAGACTTGTGAAGCATTTAAAAAATCACTTTTACTTTTTATTTGACTTACCACAACCTTGTGAAATACAAAGAATGCCATGAAAATGACATCAGATGATCACCAGTGAGAACTAGAACAGTTGCCTCCTATCTCCTAGCACAGGGCACTGCCCATGATCCTTCAGATGAGCTAGTAGGAATGCCTTTCCCATTGCTGGAAGGTGCATGATCGTTGCATTGCTAGCGACACAGGAGCACCTTACTAACCAGGGACTGACTGACTTCCCCTTGATTCCTTTGTAGTGATGGAGACTTCCCTGGGGATGGAGACTTCCCTGGGACTGCAACCTTCAAGCCAAACATTCTGTCTCCCACAGACTCCAGAATTCCCCAAGTCCTGCAGCAGCAGCAATATTCAGATCCTTGAGAGTATCCCACCACCTGAGCTTGGGGACATTGCAACAGCAGCTCCAGTCCAGAGTCCTAGTATTTTCCTGGCACTGCCTCCAGCTCCAAGTCAGGAAATGAAAGAAAATAAGAATTTGGATGATATTAAAACTGTGCTTTCAGAGCCTCTGGATGCCTACCAGATCCCAACAGAAAACCAAGATCCTCCACTACTCCCTTTAGAAATCCCTGATATTCACCAGCTCCTGGCCTGCATTGATCCCCTTGGCCAAGAGGAGCAGCCTGGTTGTGAAAATGCTGGTCTGGGAAAGAATAGGTTAAGTCTTAAGGGCCAAGGCACACTTGGGAATGGGACTGAATCTAATGATGGTTTTGCAGACATCGCTACACTGGTGGAGGATATTCAACTCCCACAGGTCTTAAATTCCTTGGATGACCTCGATCAATCCAAAGGTCCCAAGGTGATCAAAACCAAAGACACCAGATCCATCCAGTTGAACGAGGTGCAGAAAAAGTCAAGTGGCATAAAGGCTCCCTCTGATCAAACTGGGAAGAACAAACATAAAGCCTCTGAGCCAATCAGTGGTGCTCCTAAGGCCAAAATCAAGCCTGAGAGCCCAGACTGCATGTTCCTGGGAGAAGTGGCTGTTTGCAATGCTGCAGCCAGTGACAGGGCTCCTGAGAACACGGCCAAGCTTTCTAACAGCAAACCTCAGAAAGCTGCCCCCAGCAAGATCAGCAAAACTAAGAGCCATGGGCAGGAAAAGACCAAAAGAACCAAAGAAAACAACTCCAAGAAAGCTGGAGAGAGTAAGCAGTCAGGGAACAAAGCAAAAGCAGAGGAGAAGCCAACCATTCCCAAGATGAAGAGAAAGAAAAATCAACCTGAGCTGACCCAAGAGACCTTCAAAAAGCCTCGGAGCTCCCTAGGTATGCACATGCTGGAGTCTGTGCAGGTTTTTCATGCACTGGGGAAGAAGAGTGATAAGAAAACTGAACTCCCTTCCTCTCGGACCTTGGGGAACTCAAGCAACCCCAAAGGCTCCCAACCATCCTTAGCTATGAAACGATGGCTGGATACCCCTCGTGAGGGCAAAGGTCCTGAGAAAGCTCAAGTCAAACGCCAGAAAGTGGAGAGCAGTGCTGAAAAAGAGTGTTCATCTCCATCTGAGTATGAGCTGCCACCTCCTGGGAAGGTCAAGTTGGTACCTTTGGTTTTCCCAACCTTGGACAAGCCTCAAGCTCGACCTGTTCCTCGCAGGGCACAGCCTCTGGCACGTCGGCCTGCTGTGGCTAACTCTGCCCAGCCTGGTTCTAATTCAGCTCAACCTACTGCAGTCAATTCGTACCAGGCAACTCCTGCATCTATGACAGATCCTGCCAGACCATCTCTGCCAATTTCAACCAACCCTGGCCAGCCTGGTTCTAACTCAGCTCAACCTACTGCAGTCAATTCATCTAAGCCAACTCCTGCATCTTTGACAGGTCCTGCCAGACCAGCTCGGCCAATTTCAACCAACCCAGTCCAACCAGGTTTGACCAACCTTGCCCAGCCTGGTTCTAACTCTGCTCAACCCACTGCAGTTAATTCATCTCAGCCAACTCCTGCATCTTTAACAGGTCCTGCAAGACCAGCTCAGCCCATTTTGACGAACCCAGCCCAACCAGGTTTGACCAACATTGCCCAGCCTGGTTCTAATTCTGCTCAACCTACTGCAGCCAATTCATCCCAGCCAACTCCTGCATCTTTGACAGGTCCTGCCAGACCAGCTCAGCAAATTTCAACCAACCCAGCCAGACCAGGTTGGACCAACCCTAACCGGCCTAGTGTCCCTCAGTGTGCAGCTTCTCGGCCTGCGCCCTACAAAACGTCAACTTGCGCTTCTTTCCAGCGGGAGCCTGTTCGCCCTGCTGTGACCAAGCCCTGGACCCCACCCAAGCCTCCAAACCAATATCTACTCCAGGATTTTGCCCGCCAACCCCTTCCATGGAGGAAACCCGATGTTCTTGGGCCAGTCATGTCAATGCCCATTACAAATGAGCAGAGGCCAGAGCGAGAGGCCATGAAGAGGAAGGCTCAACTAGAGCGGGAGAATGCTGCCAAATACACCTCTTTGGGGAAAGTGCAGTATTTCATCGAGAGGGAAAAAGAAATGGAGATTTCTCTATACTACGGCTATGCAAAATAAGAGATGCTAGTAATATTGGTGGCACTCTAGATACCAGCTATTTTCCCATAGATAGATGTAAATTTCTCTATTCTGATATGTTTTAAAGCTTAAAAATGAATAAATAAATGCAATAGAATTAGTAGATGAATAATAAAGAAGCCTTTTGAGGTTTGAGATGCTGTTAACTGTAGTTTTTCTTTGGTGGGGTGGGGATCAAAAGCCTCATGAGAGCAAAAGAATTGGAAGTTGGGTGAATGAGGGACAAGGTGTAAGACTGAGGAAAAAGGAACGAATTTTGTCTATGGCTAGAAAGGCCCAAAGGGGAGAGATGTTATGGGTTTATTAAAAGAAACAGGAGGGGGGGAAATGGCAGAAGTAAGAAGCAGGGTCTGAGGTTAAGGTTAAAAGGGTAAAATTTGAATAGAGGAAGATGGCAGAAGATGAGTTTAGGTTGGCCAGGAGAAATGGAAAATGTCTCTCGTGGAGGCTGGCCTTATGTCTCATGACCACCAGGTAACTATTTTAGAAAACATATTCTGGACACATTTCCAAAAGGTTTGGGTTGCCTTCACCAGGTAGGATTGTCGTTAAGGAAGGTGAGTACAAATCAGGGGAATCTACCAGATAAATAGCAAGGGTTTAGAGTTATCCTTAGGGCAGCTGATAACAGAGGTCTAGTCAAGTGAACTGCTGCAGTAGGAGGCCCACCCTACTGGGTAAATCACCACTTTCTCAATATCTGTGCATCAGGCCCACTAATGCACTCTTGTATTATATTAGTTTAGTCTTCAAGAGTTCTGACATTTTTTTTCTATTATTATTAATTCTGTCCCGAGTTTGATCATCTCAAATAATTCTTATTTATGTTGTTCTTTTATCTTTATTATGGTAAGATGATAATACAGAATTTACCATTTTAACAGTTTTAAATTGTACAATTCAGTCACATTTAGTACATTCACGACATTATGAAACCATCACTACCATCAAATTAAAAATAATTATGTCAGCCCTAGGCTGTTTTGCTCAGTGGTTAGAGTGTTGGCTTGTGGACTGAAGTGTCCCAGGTTCAATTCCAGTCAAGGGCACACACCTCAGTTGCAGGCTCGATCCCTAGCTCCAGGCCCCAGTCGGACACATGAGGGAGGCAGCCAATCAATGTGTCCCTCTCACATCGATGTTTCTCTCCCCCTCCCTCCCTCCCTCTCTCTCTCTCTCCCTCTCTCTGAAAAGCACTGGAAAAAATATCCTCGGGTGAGGATTAATAATAATAATAATAATGTCAAAAGACTGAGCAGGACTTCAGAAAGATGGAGGGAGTAGGACAGTTTTTGAATCTCCCCAAACCCTGTCATGGAAATAGGTCAACTGAAATCAAACACCCATGAGTAGATTTTACCAGAATTTACAGAACTTTTCATCATTCCAAACAGAAATGCCATCCCCTTTAAATAACAACTTCCCATTCCCTCCTCCCCCATGTCCTTTCATCTCTTGCAATGTTTTTCCTCAGGTCTTTTAGCTCATTTTGAAATAGCAGTTTTGATCTGTTTTGTGGGCTTGTCTTTTCCCACCTGTATCATGGGTGGAGAAAATCTATTCTGCTCCTTTGTAAGGGATTTGATCTCAATCCAGTTATGTATTTTTAGGTGAAATCAGTTTTAATGCATGTAGAAAAGGAGTTGAAGTTAAGGACCCCTTTTCTAACTTCATAGAACTTTAGTGGTATTCAGGAGCATGGGGCTTGCCTTCTGAGGTTTCCTGGCTCTCTCCCTCTCCCCGACTTTATCAGGACATTTTCACTTTGTAGTCTGTAGTTCCCCCCAGCAGTGTCCCCTCTGTGTGGAAAGGAGCTCTAGTGCTCAGTGTCAAGGTATAGAGGCCCTAGACTGCTCCAGTCCTTTACACTCTCTCCATGGCCCCTTGTACTGACTCAGGTTGTGGTTGGGAAAAACCCCTTCCAGTCTCAGCTGCTATCTCAACTTGGCAACAGTGCTCTCCGGTGACTACTGCTGGTATTTTGAAGGGCTACTGCCCTCATGTCCATCAGATGCTTCCTCCTGACTGACACTTCCTCTGGTGCAGATGCTAAGAACAGGCAGGCCTACGCCGGGTGGTGGTTGTCTGCTCCACCCGCTTACTTTGGGGTTTCTAGTTTCGAGGTAAATGCTACCCATGGGCATTTGGTTTGGATTGGTTTATTTCCATGAGAGGGTTTGGGGAAATTTTAAAACTATGTCTCTGCCTCTATCTTTCTTAAATTCTGCTCCATCCTTCGATAATTATTTTTTAAATTTAGGGGCCCTGAATTATCAGTTCCCCAAAGCAGAGCCGCAGAGCCCCATTTGCCCCACCCTCATAGTGTCCCCTCTGTGTGGGAAGGAGGGGCCAGACAAGACTTCGTGGGTCTCCTGTCTAATATGGCACCTCACGTCTCTATTGGCTCAGACCATTTTTTAATAATGAGGCAAAACACAGCAACCTAAACAGCTTGTGGGCAGAGGGCCATTTGGCCACCGCGAGAGGTGGACCAAGCCTGGGGGCAGGTGGAGAGTCTGTACACAGCCACTGGTCAGGAATGTGTGTACCTTTTCCTTTCTTCATTCCTCTCTCTTTGTCTTCTTTTCTAAACATGCACAAAACAGCATCTCCCATCTGCCTCCTCCCCAGACACACACACACACACAATACAAAAAACTGGTCCATACACAGTTTCCTTCATCCTCCATTCATGGTAATACCATTTTTCCAGTTGCTCAGTCCAGGAACCTTTGAAATTCTTGGACTCCTCTCTCCGCCAACCACACATCCAGAACATCAGCAAATTCCATCTGCCTTACCTTCAAACTGTATCAAAAACTTGTCCACTTCTGACCGCTTTCCTCCATTTCCAATCCAGACCAAGTCTCCATCATTTCCTGCCTGGATTACTGGGATGGCCTCCTAGCTCAGAGTTTCCCAAACTTTGTAGATTCACACAACACTTGGTATCTTACCTCTAGGCAAAAATAAAATAAAATAAAAAACAATAGTCCCATTTATTAAGTAGTTTGGTGCCAACAATTTAATAAATATTGATGCCTGTAGTAGGCTGGATAATGGCCAGCCAAAGAGATCAGGTGCTAACCCCTGAAATCTGTAAATATTACTATTTTTTCGGAAAAGGGTCTCTGCATAAGTGATTAAATGAAGGGTCTTCAGGTGGGAAGGTTAGCCCGGATTATCAGGGTGAGCTGAGCCATAAATGCAACCCATGTGTCCCTATCAAATGGAGGCACAAGGAGATTTGATGCAGACAGAAGAGGAGAAGGTGATGTGACCATGGAGGCAAAGCCACCAGCCAAGCACTTCCCGCAGCCAGCAGAGGCTGGAAGAGGCATGGAACAAAACCTCCCTCAAGAGCCTCCAGAGGGTGTAGTCCTGCTGACACCTTAATTTGTCCCAGTGACACTGATTTCAAACTTCCCATCTCCAGAACTATAAAAAAATGTATTTCTGCATTTTCTAAGCCACCCAGTTGTGGTCTTTTGTTAGAGCAGCCTCAGGAAAATGCTCCAATGAAGCAATACATTGTACAATAATACAATGACGCAACAACTAAGTAGACATTCAAAAAATAATACACATGAATTAAAAGAAAAATATTCTTATTGTACTTTCAACCAACCACAGTTACTTGCTGATGTGTGACTGTCGGGCACTGTGCAACATCTCAAATCTTGGAATTAAATCAGATACTGCAAGCATCATTTCCTGAACCACGCTGATTTCCAAATTGTGCTTGCTCTTTATTAGAGCTACTGTCAAAAACCCAGCTTCACAAAGATGTGACAACATTGAAAGGAATATAGCATGACCTAATGTTGACACTTGGACTCCCCATCAGGTAGAAGCTGACTCAGTATCTAACAGATGTCAAGTACTGCTGTAAATCCTTCAAAAATTTAAAATACCCTGCTACACCTGGTGAGTTTGCTGTGGTGTCCAGGGGGCACTCCAGTGTACCTTGTGAACCACAGTCCTAACTGGCTTACCTGCTCCCACCCTGGCCTCTCTAAAATTTGCCAACACAGCCACCATAATGATCCTTTCAAAACGTAAGTCAGATCCTGTTTGCCCTTCTGCTCAATCCCTCCCAGGGCTCCTCATTTTTCTGAGAGCCAAAGCCAACATTCCTACAATAGCTTATAAGACCCCACATACACTAGGGGTCAGAAAACTTTTCTATAAAGAGCCAGACAGTAAATATTTTAGTCTTTCTGGGCCAGGTTGTCTCTGTCTCAACTACATGACTCTGCAATTGTAGCATGAAGCAGTCAAAGAAAATATGTAAAGGCATGGCTGTGTTCCAGTATACCTCCATTTACAAAGGCCACACTGTCGCTTGCTGACCCCTGCCCTACCTAATCGACAGTATGCTCCCTTTCACTCACTCCATTCCATTATGCTGAGCCCTTGCTGTTCTTTAAGTACATCAGCAAGCTCTTGGCTCCCGGTTTTGCACTTGCTGTTCCCTTCCTGGAATGCTCTTCTTTCCTCCATGTCTTTCCCACATCTTTTCAGTGAGAGTTTACTTGACCACACTATTTGAAATTGCAACCACTCCCTGCTCTTTTCCTTTCCTTCAATCTGATTCCCTTCATAGAGACCCACTTTGCTCATAGTATTTAGAGTCTTTTAATATACCATGTAACTTACTTGTTATCACAATAATTGTTTATAATCCATTACTCATTACGAGAATGTAAGATCCTGGAGAGCACAGGTTCCCTTTGTCTGCTTTGTTCACTGATAAATGTTCAATGTCTTGAACATGTTTGGCACATAGTAGGTTTTCAATAAATATTAGTTGATTGACTGAGTGAATGTTGTTCTAAGAGTAGAAATATAGTGGCTTGCAATTCTATCTCGCATTCAAAGTTGTAGCACCTGGCCATATGCCAATATGTTTCCAAAGTAAATACATAAACCAAATATAAAATGATAAAATCCCTCCTCCAAGAGAGTCCATTTCAAAAGCCCCAAAGCTCCTCATGTCATTTAACTCTTGTTGAAATTTTCAGTTTTGAGAATGGCACTCTCACTTAAATCAAAAGGCTTTTTTGAGTCATTAGAAAATAAATTATATAACTCATAGTTAACTAGGGGGTAACAAAGGAAGAAAATATGCCTAAAATAAAATTGGCCCCTTATGTACACATTTAAGCACTAATTGTAACAATACACACACATTGGAAAACTTTTGAAGCACGCATAAGAACTCACTTTCCCAACTAGAATTTTTTTCCTTGTAGATGGGAGATACCAGTCTTCAAGCAAACTATAGGTGGAGCTCCAAACCTCGGATTCATCATGTTACTGGTTTTACTGTAGACTGCTTCTCAAGGAGGAACTTCATCAGGTAATTCCAACTTCAACAGAAAAGGAACATAATTTGCATGCAGTCGTAAACCACAAATTTAAAAGATCCCAGTACACTTGCTGTATTCCCTGATTTTGAAAAGCTGATCCCACATCTTTTTCTTCCCAAGTATTTACTTTTCAAATTGTATTTGTCATTTTATCTGCCCAATGAGTTTACAGCAAAACTTTTAATAATACAATTTGTTTTTAGTAAACATCCCATTTCTGTTTTCAGAGCACTCCAATTCCCTAGCAATGTTCAAGGTGGGCTGTTTTAGTGTCTCAATGCATTAAGCTCACCTAGCACCCCCTTGAGAAGCTTAATCATCTTTAAATTTTTTTTTCATTCTGGCGGCTCTAAGTACTTACTCACCCATGAGGGCCTTAAAAAAACAGGTACTGAGATTTCTTTTTCATTAATGTAGACCCATCACTTAATATAAATCCATGAACATGATAGGTACTCAATAAATATTTGATTAATTAATAAGGCATCTAGCCTTGGAGGATTTCTGCTCCTAATACTAACTGCCTTGTGGAGAAGACTTGGTCCCAAGAGCATCATAACCACTCGTTTTCATTGTTCATCTCAGTTATTACCATAATTGGCTACCTATCCCTGTAATTCATTTTGGAGAAGTGAAATGACATTTAGTTCAACAACACTTGAACATCCGACAATCCTTATTGTCATCTGTGGTTGCACGCTGTTCTAGGCACTAGAAATAGAGCTGAGCAAGTCAGAAAAAGCTCCTATCTTCCTGTAGGTTATATTCTAGGGGGCAATGAAAGACAACAAACAATCCAGACCATAGCAGACAGTGGTAAGGACTATAAAATGAATTCAAATAGGACCTAATGATAGAGGTTGACTGGGTGGCTACTTAGTGTGTGTGGCCAGAAAAGTTCTCTTTGAGGAGATGACATGTAAACTGAGATATGAACGACAAGATGGAGCCAGCCGAGTGAAGATCAGGGTAAGATCACCCAGGAAGAGAAAACAGCTGTGCAAAGGTTTTGACTGGAACAGCAGACGTTTAGACAGTGTGAGCAGAGAGTAGTAAGCAAGGAGAAGAGTCGGAGATGAGGTCAGAGAGAGAAAGGGGGTAGAATCATTTGTAAGCAAGGTTAAGAACTTTGGATTTTTAATTTGCAGTGCCATGGAATTAATTGGAGGGTTTTTTGTTTGTGTATTTGTTTTGTTTTGTGGAGACTTTTCTTTTTTCTTTCTTTTTTTTTTAAAAATATGTTTTTTATTGATTTCAGAGAGAGGAAGGGAGACGGGGAGAGAAATGGAAACATCAATGATGATCGAGAACCACCAATCAGCTGACTCCTGCACTCCCCCTACTGGGGATCAAGTCCAAAACCTAGGCATGTCCCCTGACTGGGAACTGAACTGTGACTGCCTGATCCAGGGGTCGACACTCAACCACTGAGCCACACCGTCTGGGCTAATTGGAAGATTTTAAATCCAGGAGCAATAGAATCTAATTTTTGTTTTAAAAATAATATTAGCTGCTATTGTAAGAATACATTGTAGTAGGTAAGAATGGGTATTATTCCTCAACTAATGAGATTGCCCCTCTAGGTATGGCCCTTATCACAAGAGTAACACGTAGGCAGATGACATCTTCCTGGAGTCTTCCTTGTTCTTGCTCCCCGAGAGCTCATCTGAGACAGTTTTCTATATCCTAATGCTATGTATCAAAAATTTTGTCTTCTAGGAATCCCTTGATGTTTCAGAGGAATGAGCAGATAGGAATAAGCATGTAAGAGTGCAGGAGTCTGTGATATTAGAGTGTGCGAGAGGTCATATGGGGACTGTTCAGGGAAGGTGTTCATGGCTAGGCATGGGCACCATAAGGAAAGAGCACCTCACTTCCTCACCTGGCCTTGGCTCACAAAGTGAGACACTGAAGCCATTTGCTGACAGAATACCTTCCATGCCTGGCCTCCAACCTTTGGGGCAGGAATTAGTAGAATAGTCTTTTCATTTATGTCAGTAACCAACAGAATTTTTATATCCTTAATTTCCTAGTTGTATGTACAAAATTGTCCAGTTAATTAGGAAGTGAGGGATTTCAGATATGCCTCTCCACTGGGGTGTTCTTGCCCGTCATTTCTGGTCCCTGTAAAGCCAAGAGTTCTTACCACTTGCCCCAGATGCTCAAAACTCTAGTCAATATTTACAAATTCCTTCCCTAAAAGGACCAGATACTGCTTCCTATATCCTCTTACCCATTATTTAAAAACCTGCCATCACCTGGGCATATTTATTTTCAAGGACTGCATGTGTGTGGTGGTTGCTGTTTGTGATTATGCACACCCCTCTTTTATGTACGTCCTAGTCATAGTTTCTTAAAGCTTTTTCATCATATCTTAACATCTAGCACATTTGTAAACTGTGTTAACTTGTTAAGTTACGCATTACCAAAAAAGTCTATTTTTTGGAGAATGTGCTCAATGGGAGCTGATGCCCCTGCTCCCCTCCCCAGTGGCTCTGCTCCTGTCTGTACTAGGGCAATAACAGTATGCGCCTGCTGGATTTATTCACTGCCAGATTCCTCACAACCTAGAACAGAAAGTGGCACATAATAGATGCTCAAGAAATAGTCACTGAATGAGAGGCTGAATGGGTTGGTTTTTGTCCTGTGTTGTCTCCTGCCAGGCCCCCACCCGCATTGTATGCCCTCCCTATGACCAGCACCCCTAGTGCATCAATTCCTTCAGGCTCAACCCACTATGTTTACGTTCTGACGGGAAAGAGGCAGTACAGAAACAAGAGTTTTGAGGACACAGGAGAGTGCCCTTCCAAGAGTTGTCTTCTGCAGAAGACCTAGGAGGATTGACAGTGGATCCTAGCACTGACAGGCATATTTATGCTTGTAGGGGGGAAAGAATCTGCTAAGTGCTTTCAGCCACAAGTCTGAAAAGCCAATGGCCACACGGAATCACTTCAGGGAAATCTAAGAGCAATAAACACAAAAGGGAGGGAGAAAAATTAGAGATCTGGACACTGGCCTGGTGGAAGAGAACACACCTGTGTGGGAGCTTCAAGGTAGACTTTGACAGATAGGCCCTGTAACCACTAACATCACTAACAAACTTGCAGGGAGGCTCCCAAAATTGGAGGCGGGTAAATTGGAGCAGAGTAAAGTATCCCCAAGAGAATTAAACCTTTAAACCAAAACATAAAGGTTCAGAGTGGTGATACACAGTCTCTTGAGACAGACTGAGGAGCGGGCTTGCCGGAGCCTTTCGGAAAGACACTGTGCCCGCACGCCTCCAGCCCCACGCCCACACACGGGCCGTGCCGCTCTGCCCGCACTCGGTGTCAGCAGCCCTCTGTGCTGGGCGCGGGGCAACACCCGCCACGCAGATCTGTGTCCCACTGCTTTGGACAGCGACCCTTAGAAGTTAAACACTCATTTTCAATACATTTTATTGGGCTCTCACATTAAAAAATTAGTCTCATGTTCTTTTCGAGGCAATAGAAGCAACTGCCTGATACCTGCAGCCATCAATTTTGTGTAGAAAGTAACACAAACAAGCTGAAAATTTCAGGAGTTTTATTTTCCCTGATTTAGAAACCCTGGTTAGTTTAGAAAGGTTCTCTGGGTCAGCAATCCCTCGTTGAATACTGGATTTGTGTGAGTGTGATAGAGGGGCCATCTACCCCAAATCAAAATAATCGTAACAACAAAAGGTAGCGCGGTCTTTGGTTCCTTTAATTACTTGGTTTCCCTTCTTCCCTGTTGATTTTCTTTACCAAGATGGCCGCCGCCGAGCTCTCTCCTCATTGGTCGGATTTTCAGCAGGTGGCCCCGCCCATCAGCTCGCCAGGTCTCCCTGGCCCCGCCCCGCCCCGCCCCGCCCCGCCCCGCCCCCTAAATTCTTGGGAATGTAGTTTAAAGAGGCCAGCAGGAGTGGGCGGGGCGGGCGCCGGATGTGACGTTTACGGAAGCTCCGAGTGCGGTCCGCAGGGACAGGTGGGGAAGAGTCTCGGTAACGTGGTGGGGCCGGGGCTCTGAGCGCGGTCTGACTCAAGGGGAGCGGCCGCCGTGAGTGTGGGGCCTGGAGCCTTCGCCTCCCCCGGGCCCCTAGCCCGGCCCGCCGCTCGCGAGGCCCCTGCCGGCTCCCGCCCCCAGCCAGGCCCAGCGTGTCCACGCTTATCGTACTCGAAAGACCCGAAGACCTTGGATGCTTTTGTCCCGGGTTGGCAATTTGGGCTTGAGTGCCTTCAAGGAGGGGGCCTGAGGCAGTCGTCAGGAGGTCCCTGTCCACAGCGTACACCCTCCCTGCTCACTCCGGCTTTTCTCCTCCTCCTGGTCTTTCCCCCTCAGTCCTTTACGACACCCCCCCCCCTTTTTTTTGCGGATTCTGATCTCTCTGGAGCGTTGCTCGGCCTTGTACAGGGCCCCGCTTGCTGGCCTCAGGAGGAGGTTGCATTCGCGACCCAAAACATCCTCTCCCGAGAGGTCCTGAGGTGCAACAAGCATCCTCTACTTCCTTTAGCTTTAATGGGTCCTGGATGGAGTGTACTGATTAGGCAACTTGGGGAGATTTTAGATTTGCTAGCGGCTTTCTGGGCCCCTAAAAAGGCTTTTTGGGAGATGGAATGCCTTGCATCCCTGGTAGGACCCACAGCTTTGGTACTATTAGTGAGGGTGTTTTAGAAAGAAAGCCTAGTGGGGGAAATGTGACCTAGGGATAGAATTGGCCAGGAGGGAGATGTCTCTGAGGGAGGGGTTGGAGTGGGAAACAAAAAGAGTGGATAGACAAATGAAACTGAAATGTGAGGATTTCTGAGCAGATCAGAATCTTGATTGAAGCAAATAATCTTTGGGAAAGGGTAAGGTTTAAGACTGAAAAGGCAGAATGGGGCTAGGTGACATAGGGCCTTGAGTTCCGAAATGAGTTCTACTGTAGCTTGTATATTCTAGAGCATGCTGGTTAGGATGTGCTGTAATTCAGTGTGTATGAAGTACACAGATTCTTTTTGGAAATGACGTAGAGTGATATCTCATTGGAAGCTGGAATCTGATTCTCACAGCAGCAATATCTAGAAAGATTGTAGAATTACTGCAGTGTGAGACCCAGGGAGGGAAAACACCCAGATTTTTTGCTCCCAAGTTACCTTTGTGCCCTTTTGTTATTCAAAGAGTGCTTAGTCTTTGAAAATAGATTTGAGGAAGTTGTTTTCGAGATCTAAATTCTTTGCCCTGATATGATGAATGATATGTATTGACTGGAATAGTGGTTTAGTGAGCAAAGTTAGGATTCTGAGCATTCATTCCCAGACCAGTTTCCCTAACTAAACTTGTGCTCAAATATGAATAACTACACTGCAGGAAAATGTCAATTACTCTCAGACTAAATAAAAGTAATCAAACTTGAAGTCAATTAACAATCATCATGGAAGTTCATTGAGTTATACTCTGCCAGGTACTGTGGTAGATGGGAGTGGATAGCTGGGAAGAGAAAAAATGCCAAAAATACAAGATGCTGTCTCTCCTTTTATGGTGCTGAGGGAAGGTCCACCTAATGACAGAATAATTAGAATGAAGGGTAGAACTGAACCCCCTGTGGCCCATTATAGTTATATGCCTTGTACCACCTAATTATGGCACAGGGACTGGGTTTTTGAGTCTGCCAATCTTCTCAGCATTGTGATATGGGCTTCCTTGAGGGTCTCAGTCTTCTTGTGGGAGAGACCTTATTTGATATGAGCCGCGACACATGGTATTTTTCTCTGAATGTCTTTATAAGGTAGAGGTTTGTGAGATAAACACACTGTGTGCCAGATTGTGCTGGGATGATGTGGGCCATGATGTTGATACCATCTTTTTCCTCTTTTCTGTCTCAGAACTTCTTGGTCCTGATGTCTGACCATGGAGATGTGAGCCTCCCTCCCGAAGACCGGGTGAGGACTCTCTCCCTGATGGGTAGTGCAGTGGAGATAAATGAAGACATTCCACCCCGTCGGTACTTCCGCTCTGGAGTTGAGATGCTCCGAATGGCATCCATTTACTCTGAGGAAGGCAACATTGAACATGCCTTCATTCTCTATAACAAGTATATGACGTAAGACACCTTCAGTTTCTTTTTTCCGGTGACTGATTCCTTACTCATTCTGCTTTTGTGCTCATATATTTGTTCGGAATTGCTAAAGCTAGAGAACTTTACATCATCATTAGCATTAATCATTTTTGCTGGCAGTTCCTACATATTGGCTGTCCTTGACATTCAAAGACATGAGTACTGGAAGTGTTATTATCATGACTCAGTAATTTCATGAGTAAAAGACCTAACTCTTTGGCCTGTGCCCACATGGCCCAGCTGTTAGGCAAGAGAGTTGGTGGTTAAACTGTACATGTTTTGTACTGATGAGTGTTTTTCCTCTCCTCTCTCTATTAATCATAGGATTAGTGTTGAGGCTTTGCAGAGCCAAAATTTCTCACCTCTACTTATTTTGTAGCAAATTGAGTAAATCAAGAAAAAGTTTTTTCTTAACTGTTGTGATGCAGATTGTCAAATAAGTATTGACCACCTACAGTTTGTGTGGCTCCCTTTAGCTGCTTAGCATCTTAGGGTAGGCAGTATAAATAAAAGATTTCTGTACAATTAACAAGGAACAACTCCCAACTCCCCAGTGATAATGAAATGATGTGTAATTTAGGAAAAGAATAATGTTAAAAGGCCTCATGTATAATTCCTAGTCTTCTTTAATAATACCAGGACCTTTGAAAAAATAATAATTACAGTGTTTTCGTGTGGCTCTTAGTAGTTCATAGAGTATTTCGCCTGCATTATTTCATTTGATTTTCACAGCTCTGTGTGCGTTTAGGAGCTCACATCATCCTCCTTCTTACAGATGGGGAAGCAAGCTCAGGGGTTAGGGATATACTTTGCTGCACAGTTTGGAGAGACAAAACCCAGCGTAGGTTCTGTTCTTTCTGTTTTCCTTTTGGTAATGTTCTGTTCTTTGAAGTCATAATCTTGAGCCACACTGACTAATTTTTTATTACTTTTTATTCTTGTTTTTGAATAGGTAACGTATCACATGGTGCAGAATGCAAAGGTACAAAAGGGTATAAATATTTTAAAACTAAGTCTCCTACCACTCCTCTTTCTTCCCAAACCTTCAGTTTTCCAATCCAGAGAGACTCACTCTTACTCATTTCCTGTATGTCCTCCCAGAGATGCTATATGCATATCAATTATGTCACAATAGGTTTTTGATCCCATACTACTCTAAAGCAGGGTAGTTGGCATCATTTATCTGTGGCTGAATAATTCTTTGTTGCCGGGACTGTCCTATTCATTACAGGGTTTGTCATCATCCCTAGTCTCTATCCACTAGATGCCAGTAACACCTCCTCTCCTCCAACTGTGACAACCAAAAATGTCTCCAGACATTACACACTGTTCTCTGAGGGGCAGAATTGCCTCAGTTGAGAACCAGTGCTCTAAAGAAAAGTGGGAGTTAAGAGGGGACTGCCTAAGATTCCTATTGTAATTTTATAATGAAGAAAAAAAAAACCCGTTGTCTTTTTCTCTTTAAGTTTAGAAGTAGTGCCTCTTTTCTCAAAGATATTGCATTCCATCCATGCCACCATGCCTTGTCATGTGGCTTCAATGTTGATAAAGTTCCATAGAATTATAGTTACATCTTGGCCTCTCTCTGCTGTTACAAATTTTTCATTCCTGGGCACAGTGGGCACAAAATTTATTTTCCTGAGAAGTTTCTTTGGCTACTAGCCCTCTCTTCATATACTTTGCTACTGTTAGAAATAGTATTCTTATATATTTCCAGTAATCTTGTAGATAATTCTCCCAGAATGAGACGCTGGGGCATAATTCCTTTGGGAGAGTTTAATAGAATTGTGGAATTACTCTATCAGGTGTTTTCTGAAAGGCCTTCTGGGTCCTGTTGCCCCACATAGAAAGTACTTTGACAACAAGGACTATATTCATTCAACAAATACATATTGTGTATACCTCCTATATATTTGGCACTACACTAGAACCTGGATATGCAGTAGATAAAATGGCCCCTACCCTTATTGGTGTATCCTTTTAGTTATGGGAGAAGACAGTACACAGGTAATCAAATAACTATGTAGTCATAAAACAAGAAAAATGCTATGAAATCAACAGAGTGCTATGACAGAGAATAACCAATATCTAATTAAATAGAGTAGTCAGGGTAAGGTCTGTCTGAGAATATAAAATTTAAAACTGAGACTTGAAGGATACAATAGAGTTGGTCATTGTGTTTGGAGTGTAGCAAGTGAGGAAGGATGACTCCAGATGAGGTCAGAGAGGCAGGCAGGACCGAATTTTGCAGAACCATATAGGTTTGTGTTTTATCTTGAGAGCAATAGAAAGCCATTGAAAAGTTTTAAGTGAGGTTATGACCTAATCTTACTTATCTTTTAAAAATGTAAATTTTGGCTACTGTGTTGTGGATGGTGGAGGGAGTGTTAAGAGAGGGCAGGGAGATTAGTTAGGAAACAAAGCCATTCAGGAGGGTGGCTGGTGGCTTGAAGGAGCATGGTAACCAGGAAAGAAGCGGATGGATTTGGTATACTGGAGGTAGAGTCTGTGGGACTTACAGTTTGGAAAAGAAGATGGTATCAAGGTTGACCTCAGCTTTCTTCCTTCTGTGATTTAGGATGTGGTGGTCTATTTACTAAGATGGGGAGAGTGGTATTGAAAAGGGGAGATTCAAGAGTTCAGGTCTGGGTTTTCTTTGACATGTTAAGATATTAAATTTGAGATGCCTGTGAGATATGCAAGTAGAGAGGCCCAGTAGGAGGTTGGATGTACTAGTCTGAACTCAGAGAAGTCTGAGGTAGAAATACAAATGCAGGAGTCCTCAGCATGCAATGGTTCTGAAGCCATGAGTACCACTGAGACCTTCTAGCACAGAGGTTGCTTATCTGTGGTCCAGGAACCCCATAGATTCATAGATAGAACTTGGAGTCCATGAACTTGACTGGGAAAAATTTTTCTTCTCTTTAATAACCTCTAACTGAAATTTAGCATTTCCTTCATTTTGAATATAGGTCTAAACTTACAGTAGTATAAATAATATAGACATACCTTGACGATATTGTGGGTTTAGTTCCAGACCACTGCAATAAAGCAAATTGTGCACTAAAGTGAGTCACGTGAAGTTTTTGGTTTCCCAGTGCATCTAAAAGTTATGTTTACATTATACTGTGGCCTATTAAGTGTGCAATGGCATTATGTCTAAAAAAACACAATGTACATACCTTAATTTAAAAATACTTTGTTGCTAAAAATGCGAACCATCATTTGCTTGATGAAAACATAGTATGTGCGAAGCACAATAAAATGAGGTATGCGTGTATTTGTAATTTTGTCACCAGTACAAATCAAGATATTTTCATATCACATCACAATTTTTACTGATATCTCAAGGTAGCATTTACACTTATTACTACCTCATAATTATAGTATAGAGTTATTAAACCTGTGACTAGGTCCTTAATGATTAATAAATGCATTAATCAAGAGCACATTAATAAAGAAGCACATATCACAATTTTTTATATTTTGAAAAAGGTATTTCAGTAGAATTTGCTTCTTTTGTAATTCTTTGTATTTTATGTTATATCTTAAAGAAGTTATTCCGAGGAGGAATTATATGCTTCATCAGATGCCAGAAGGATCCTCGGCACATAAAAGGATTCAAGATCCTTGATAATGAGACTGTAGAATGAGAAAAGGAGTGTGGGACTAAGCCCTGAGGTTGATTAGAGGGCCAGCAAAGGAGATCTTGAAGGAAAGTTGGAGAGGCAGGAAGAAGTTCAGGAGAGAGTTGTACCATGAAAGCCAAAAGAGGTCAGTGTTTTCAGAGAGGAGCCAGCTGGATCAGATGGATCAGATGGGTGAGGATTTGGGTTTGGTAACATGGTGTCATTGGTGATTGGGTAAGCAATTTCACTAGAAGGGTTAAAGACATACTAGATTAGAGTGGGTTGAAAGGTGAATGGACAGTAAGCACATGGAAACAGTGAATATACTGCCAGTAGGCAGATAATAGATACTTTTGGCTTTGCAGGCTATTTGATCTCTGTCACAACCTCTGCTTTGTCGTGTGAAAACAGCCATAGACAATACATGAATGAGAGGGTATGACTGTGTTCCAATGAAACTTTATTTATAAAAACAGATGCTGAGCTGGATTTGACACACTGGCATAATTTGCCAAGACCTAGCCTATACAACTCTTTGTAGAAATTTGAATAGGAAGTAAAGTAGAAAAATGGGGATGTAATTGAAAGGAGACAAGGAGTGTGTAAAAACGTGGTGTGTATTTTAAGATGGGAGATTCTAGAGCATCTTTTTTGCTGATGGGAAAGACCCGGTGGAGAAGGAGAGGCTGCTGTTACAGAAAAGAGAGCGTTTAACTGTAGCAATAAACTCCTAAGTAGGCAAGAGGGTGATAGGATTGAGAGTACAGGGATTCTTAAGAAATTGATATTTTTCTGTGACTTGGTGTTACTCTGAGTGACATGAGTATTAGTGTTAACAGCAAGACTGATATGGGGTGTCTGTCCTGTATAGGGGTCCCCTTTTGGGACCATTTAATATGATAAACTAGGCTTGGAGGAGAGTTGAATGAGAGGTGGGATGTGTAGCAGCTCATTTACTTAATTTGTTAGATTTGGGGTTTAATTTGGGATTTTGTTGGATTGGCTTGACCTGGATCAATAAATGTAGCTACCTTCATTTTTCTTGTACATATCATTAAGGCCCTAATTCTGATTCTGTGAACCAACAAGCCCTAAGAGTAGGAAAAATGTTCTAGCTCAATATTCTCATTCTGTTTTTCTACTTCATGTTACTTGGTCTATTTCTGTCAGTAACAGTGGCTCACTTTGGCAGTTATTACATCTGAGAGAGGAGGGAGGAGGGCAGGCATCCACGTCACCACTCCTCTGCCTCCCCCACTATTGAGAGTCATTGTTCTTGTTCTAGAACTTTTGTGGATCCTTTAATTCAGGGGTTTAAAAGGCATGTTTGTTCTTTTCCCTGGAGCAGTTCAGGCATCTGAATGATCTCAAGCACATTCCCCGCCTCAGAGGTTTTCCCTGCTGTAGGAATGCTTTGCCTTTTGCAGACCCCGATGTAGAAGGATCTTCAGCATATTAAAGCAGTACATATTTTCATGATGAGCACAGGCAGTAATCCAGGCAGCGGATTCTTTCACAGCTTTTTATGGTCATTGACTAGGCTACATAGAAGGGAGTTACTGAAGACTTCAGCAATTCCTGTCTGCTCTGTGAGCCTCCTAAAACACAAACCCACTTTCTGAAAATGGTTTGTCACCTGCCCGGAAAATGGTTACTACTGGGATTGGGGATTATAGACTGAAGAGGTCTTCATCTGTGGTCATGCTCACTTTGCTGATTAACTTTTTAAGATTGGAAGAAATGAAATGAGAGTCCTCGATATATTCATGTTATGTAATTTCTGCTTGACATTTTGAATTAGTAATTTTTATACAAAATTAACATTTGTTCATGATTAAAACTTTTTTCCCCCAAAACATAAAGTGAAAAGTCTCACCTACCAAAGGTAACCACTTATATACAAGAAAATGTTTGTGCCCATGTAAGCCTGTAGGCTCACCTATTTAACCTTTTTTCTTAAAGCATGAGTGAAATCATACAATATATTTTGTTCTACAACTTGTTTTCTTAACAGTCCTATTTATCTTTCCATATCAGGACATACTGATTCATCTCACTGCCTTGGGGCTATTTTTCCTGCCTGGAACAGTCTTATCCTAGATTCTTCATGGCTCACTCTCTTCCTGTTCTTCTTTAATTGCCACCTTGCCAGTGATGCCCTTAGCTGCCCAATCTAAAGCCTCAATCCCTAGCCCCTTCACTGCCTATATCCCTTCTCTAGCAATGACTTTTCCTTACTTTGGTTATCTAGATGCTTTTTATTTTGTTTATTATCTCTTACCCCACTGTAATGCACACTTTTGGGGGGGAAATTTGTGACTGTATCGTTCACTGCCAGATCCTCAGCCTTTACAATCATTCCTGGCCCCATAGTAGGTGCTCAGTAACTACTTGTTGGCTGAATGGATGGATGATTATGTTGTTTATCACATTTGGGTACACCGTCATTTATTAAATAATCCCCTGTTGGTGGACATTTAGGTTTCTCATTTTCCCTGCTTTTATGAACAATGCTATATTGAATAGTCTTACACATATACCTTTGTACTGTTGTATAGGATAAATTCCTAGAAGTGGAACTGTGAGTTTCAAGGATCAACACATTTTAAATTTTTAATAGTTTTCTCCTACCCCCTCCTTTCTCTAAGAAGAAAATAGTATCAAATTATAGTCCTGCTAAGAGTGTATAAGGACACTCATTTTCCCATACCCTGGCCTACACTGGTTATAATTAACCTTTAAGCCTTTGCCAATCTAAAAGATGAAAACGATATCTCAGCTTAATTTCAGTTTCTTTTGTGATAAGTAAAGTTAAAGACCGTTTCATATGCTTATTCACTTTTTGTATTTATTTTTCTCCTTACCTTCCCCCCGCCCCATTGTTCCATTAGGTGGTTTTGCTTGCGTTTTTGCCAGCTCATCTTTCTTCATTTGGGTACATATCCTCTCTCTAGGCTGTAACCAGATCTAACCCCAGAGAACAGTATACATCTGGGCCACAGCTATTCTGTGCCTCGAACGTTTCTAGCCCTGGTATTAACATCTTTGTCTCTTCTTGCTTACATCTTTTATTTGTTTATTTATTAGTAAAAACAATCATAATAGCACATAGTAGATGTTAGCCATATGGTAGGCACTGTGCTCAGCACTTTTTCTCTCTCTTTAAGCATCACAGTAATCCTATCAGGTGGTACTATTTTGTCTCCATTTATATAATTTATATATAAAGAAACTGAGGGATGGTGAGATTAAGTAATTTACCTGAGATCACAGTAAATGGCCAAGCCAGGATTGAGCCCCGGCAGGATGGCTCCAGAGCCTGTCCTCCTCCAGAGCCTGTCCTCCTAACCACTAAGCTGTTTCCTCCAATGTGGGAAAGGAGTTATGTTGTCCAGTCTCTGTTTTCAAGAGACCCTTCTGCTCTTATATGTTGCCATTCAGAAAATAGACAACAGTTGAAACAAGGGAAAGGTATTCATGTATAAGTTGGAAAGTTTTATCCTTACTTGTAAACTAGATTCTATTACTCCCACTCTTTTTTTTTTTTTTAAATATATCTTTATTGATTTCAGAGAGAGGAAAGGAGAGGGAGAGAGAGAGATAGAAACATCAATGATGAGAGAGTCATTGATCGAGCCCACAACCCGGGCATGTGCCCTGACCAGGAATCGAACCCCGATCGCCTGGATCCTAGGTCAATGCTCAACCGCTGAGCCACACCCAGCTGGGCACTCCCACTCATGTCTCATCCACCCTGTTTCCCCTGCCCTCTACTTTTATTAGTTACTGTATATACTTCCCATGTTTCTCTAGATTTTTATAAGCAGAATAAATGGATATACATGTATATAATTTTCCCCCTTTTCTGCAAGGAAGCATACTATATACACTTTTTCATTTACACTTTGGTTTTTTTCACTCCTCTCACCCAGAGGTTTTAAGTCCATTCTATTCATCAGATATTTATTGAGTGACTCTTTATACAGGCACTGTATTGGCTTTAGAGGAATATACAAAGAAGCATACAATATACAAAGGAATCTCTGGCCTCAGGGACTTTACAGTCTCTTTCTTCAGGTTGAGAGCATAAGTGAGAATATAGTGAGGTGTTTGTATGACATGGGACTTTCTTGGCTGATTCAAGCTTCAGTACAAAGCACATTCAGCCTGCTGAGGTGGTGAACATGAACCTTGGTCTTTAGGGCCAAGGTGAGAGATCTACTGAATTGTAAGTCTCTTGAACACAAGAACTGTGTCTTATTTATTTTAATATCCTTTTAGGACTTTGTGACTGAACAAATAAATGTACTTGTTTTATACTTTAAGGAAACTGTTATATCTTTTTCTTGAACCCAAAGGGAAGATTCTTAGAATCATTTTGATTTTAGAATTTATGCCAGCCTGAGGGGTCTTAGATTGAAAGGAAAAAAAAATTTTTTTAAACATATCTTTATTGATTTCAAAGAAAGGGAAGGAAGAGGGAGAGAGAGAGAGAGAAACATCAATGATAAGAAAGTCATTGATTGGCCGCCTAGCCCGCAACCCGGGCATGTGCCCTGACCCGGAATCCAACCCCGATCTCTTGGATCCTAGGTCGATGTTCAACCGCTGAGCCACGCCCAGCTGGGCAGAAAGGAAGTTTTCATGTGCCAAATATAAAACCAAAGGAGGAGGAGTCTTCTACAGAGGATTTGTTTTGATGGGTGGGGGGGTCTTCTTTTCCCCTTACTGAGGCTTCCTTCTCTGTTTTTCTCCTGCCCATAGGCAGGAAATGGAAGAAGTTCAGTTAATCCTAACTATAGCAGAGTATTTTAGGCCGTGAGCAAGCTACCCTCAATTTATTTGTTTTGGCAGTTGACTTATATTTATTACAACTTTATTAAAAGATCCCTTCCTTCAGAACCCCTCCAACAGTTGTGGACATTCTAGGAGCCATGTGGAGGCAGTGTGGTGTAGTGGTTAAAAGAGTAGATTCTTAACTCGCCACTTTGGGCTCTGAGAAGATATTGGACTTCCCTTTTTTTTTTCCCCAGTGTCCTGAAGTAGACATCCTAAATGTTAGAGGTCTGTGAATTGAGTCCGTTTATTTTTCCCACTGAGCTTCACAGCCAAGGACAAGAACTGAAAGAGAAAATTTATCACTTATGTTTCTCTAAGCACTTTTCATCAGAGATCACAATCATGTTATACATGTAACATGAACAAATTATACACACAGGTACTGTCTAAGCTTCTTAGTGTTTAGTATGATGCAAGGAGTATTCTTTGAAGGAACATGAATCCCAAAGGAAAACAAGCCAAAGTTAAAGGTCATATGGGGCTATGAGTAGAAATAGAACATGGGTTTTCCTTTAGCTTCCTGCCTTTGGCTGCCAAACTCTTCTCTGAAGAATTATTTGTGACAGAGACCCTTTCCTTTGGAAGCCTGAACGCCGTCCAACAAGAAAAGAATGTCTTTGGCAGTATATTTTTGGGCAGAGGATAGACTTTTTTTTTTTTCTCCATTTTTTTGTTGTAGGAGTCTGGTGCTTGCTGCTGTGGGCCTGATTTGAGAGAAGAGAGATACACTCTGTTGCTCTTTACAGGCTAGAGATGGGTGAGGGGACATGGCCGACCTGTGTGCCTATTCCCTCTCACCTGCACATCTGGAACTCTGTCATGCAGCGGCTGCAGGATATGGAGTTACATCGCTTTAGAGCCTTTTGGACATGTGGACATTTCTTTGTATCATAATCATTCTGATCTGTTTCTTTAGGCTCTTTATTGAGAAACTACCAAAACATCGAGATTACAAATCGGCTGTCATTCCTGAAAAGAAAGACACAGTAAAGGTGGGCCTTCACTATTATTGTTGCCCATCTAAAGCTTCGCAGTGGCACACACTAGCTCCAAGGTAAAAGTAGTAGTCTGCCTCTGAGCATGAGATCCTGCAATAGGAGGTGAGGCCATTTGATCAGTATGAAGTAGCAGGTATGGCACTATAGGGGGTATTTTAAATTGTTTTTGGAAATATTGTTGCCATTGCCAATTTGGCTGCTTAATTAGCTGAAAATTTTCTAATTCACAGTATTTTTGTGTATGTCTCAGAAATTAAAGGAGATTGCATTTCCCAAAGCAGAAGAGCTGAAGGCAGAGCTGTTAAAACGATATACCAAAGAATATGCAGAATATAATGAAGAAAAAGTGAGTATATAATAACAACAAAAGAGGAAACTAATTTGTTTTTTTAGGTTGTGCCCTGGAATTATAATATAATATTTTAACAGGTCCTGTGATTTTAATGTGATACTTTACTTTTTTACTAAAGTCCAGAACTCAAAAAAGTAGGAAGCAAGTGTCCAGGCTGAGTATTCTAACACAGATTTAGCTTTCTTGTCCAAGAGGGTGGCTTGAGGGATAGAAAATCTCTCGCCTGTCTGCTATATCTAGAGCGAGAGCCTAAAAACTGAAAATTCTCACTAAAACATGGGTTTTTAGATCAGAGACTTTGGCAGGTTTGATTCACATTTTGTTATACCTGAAACAGGCTATACCTGAAATGATTTCTTTTCAAGCCATTTTCAAATCATTCTTGTTGGGAACCTGAGTCAGTTCAAGCACACGGAGGAGCTCCCAGGGCACCACTCATGGTCTGAGTCAGATACGAGTGCACCCGCAGGCACTTCCACATTATTCTGCAACGCTCTACTGAGCTCTGTTCTGGACTCTGTTGATAAAAGCCAGCAGAGAGGCCAACAGCTATGAGGCATATATTTCTAAGGCATAGAGTGAGTGAAAACCTTAATGAAGATTATTACTTAATATTTCTTGTTCTTTAAAAATGTCACTCTGTATTGAACTGATCACCAGAAAATTTCCGAGGCTTCATTTTGGGTTAAAAACTCAATAGAGACCCTTGACATTGCAGGTATAAGTTGAGATTTGGTTCTATTTTATAGCCTTACTTGGGATATAGAATGAATGCATGGCACAGTTAGAGAATAAAACTGTATATGATACCAGTTATGAGGTGCAGATAATAAGTTGCATAGAGATTTCAGTAAAGAAAAAAATACATTAGTTAGAGTCATTGGGAAGCATACTGAGAGGGTTGGGACTTTAACTGTCCTTGAAGAAAAGGTATATGGTGGCTACATAGATAGGAGAGGTGACTCTTCTATGTGTGTAGAGGTACTGAGTGAAGTATGAATCGCATGTTTGGAAATCAGGCCAGAGCAAAAGTACCTTTTAGGAAACTCCCTTCATAATGGCCTTGTCCTCCTGAAGTATGAAGTCACCTGAGTGTAGTATTAGCCTAACTCCTCTTCTTTCTTTGTAGAAGAAGGAAGAGGAAGAATTTGCCCGGAACCTGGCCATCCAACAGGAGATGGAAAAGGAAAGACAGAGGGTAGCACAACAGAAGCAGCAACAGTTGGAGCAGGAACAGTTCAGTGCCTTTGAGGAGATGATCCGGAACCAGGAACTAGAAAAAGAGCGGCTGAAAATTGTACAGGAGTTTGGGAAGGTGGACCCTGGCCCAGGCGGCCCACTGGTGCCTGACTTGGAGAAGCCCTGCCTAGATGTGTCCCCCACGGTACCTGTTGCATCCACACAGCCTTCAGACTGTAATACAACTGCGAGGCCTGCCAGACCACCTGTGGTGGACAGATCCTTAAAACCTGGAGCATTGAGCAACTCAGAAAGTGAGTCCTTCTGCTCATGTCCTCTTTCATCATAGCTGCAGCTAAACAGTGTGTCATTTGGGGCATTCTGCCTAAGATTACCTCCATTATCGCACTCATTAGGCTGTGGTCACAGATACCCATTAATCAGTATTGCCATACTGCATCCTGTCACACTGGCCGTAATATGAAAGTGGCCTTTGCTTCAGCCATATAATTTACCTGGGCCCTGATCAATTTTCTGAAGAACTAATAATATCCTTGCAAGTCCCACCCTCAGCTTTAAAAGGGCTATAGAGAGATTCGAAATGTTCAGTGAACTGGACACCGCTATTGGCCTTTGGTAAAGGACACTTTAAATTTATTATACTACTTTGTAATGTAACAGCGACTTTAAGGGACGGGGGGCACTGCTGAATTGTACTTGCCCTGAAAACATTTCTAATCCTTAAGGAGCTTAGTCAAGGTAAATATCATATATAGTCAGTTATAATTCAGTCTAGCCATAAAAACTATTGACAGTCTTTCCTCTTCTCACCAGTGATTGACTGAGAAAATAACAATAGCTGCAAAACGAATATACCTTAATTATTAGAATAGCTCTTTTTGGGTAGGAATATGCGTTCAAGTAGTCCTTTAGGGAACTCTGCTTTGCAGAAGATCCACTTAAAGGGGCAGTGTAAGAGTGGGCAAGGGGTGCTAGACTCGGAAGACTGACTTTAGAGTTTTCCCCCACATATTGGCAGACATGCCTCTCACTAGTGTTCCTTCATATGTATTCTATACTTTGGCCATATTGGACTCCCACATTCCCAGAACAGTCGCTAGACTATCTTATCCAAAGAGGTTTGTTAACACATGCCCTGAACCTAAAATCTCTTTTGTCTATCTCTGCCTTCCCTGATTTTCTTAGTTTTTCCAGATCTCCTTCCCTTCAATAAGATTGATTCTGTTTTTTAAACTCCCAGAGCTCTTATATCTAGAATGCAATTGATATCATTACCTGATAGTATAGTCATTTGTCAATAACTAGATTTTAACTTCTTGCAGGGTTAGGGCTTGCTTGAGTGTTGTTGCTTTCTATGTCCCTGTGGGCTGAGCACAGTGTCTGTTCGGCAAGTGAGTACTGAATTGAAAGGAAAGGACTGTGCCAAACCTCAATTCAGAATCCTCAGATATCGTCATCAGACTGCCACGTGACAGCTTGGCTCCTGGGCTGATATTGTTACCTCTCCAGCAGTCCAGGCCTTGCTGTTGAATGTGCAGAAGCAGAACATCCTTTTTTTAAAAAATGTCTTTATTGATTTCAGAGAGAGAAAGGGAGAGGGAGTGATAGAAACATCAATGATGAAAGAGTCATTGATCGGCTGCCTCCTCCACGCCCCCCCACTGGGGATCAAGCCTGAAACCCAGGCATGTGTCCTGACCGGGAATGGAAACTCAATCTCCTGGATCAGAGGTCAGTGCTCAACTGCTGAGCCATGCCAGCCAGGCCACCTTTTTTTTTTTTTTTAATGAAAATTTGACTGAAAGATTCCCCCTGATTTTAGCCTGCTGGCTCTCACTTGTCTCTCCCTGGTGTTCAGGGACTGGGTCCATTCTTCTGAGCCAGGCTTATAAGCTGCTTTGTTTGCGCATGCCTTTTTCGAGGACCAGAATGTTTTTTGTTGTTTTGTTTTATCATTTGAACTTTCTTCTAAATTAATAAATTCAGAAGTAAGTAGTTACCCATATTACTTTCTGTTATCTAGAATATATTCTGGTGTATTTCTTTGAAAGGCATATTCTTTGATATTCTTATCTTAGATAAAAGAGAGATTTAAAATAAAAGTAAAAGTTTAATTGAATGAGGTTATTTTTTAATCCTTTGTATTAGATGGTGACAGAGAACTCCTGAATAGCTCAGAAACGTCTTATATATATATATATTTTATTTTTTTTAATTGATTTCAGAGAGATGAAGGGAGAGGGAGAGATGGAAACATCAGTGACAAGAGAAAGTCACTGATCCGCTGCCTCCTGCACACCCCCTGCTGGGGCTCGAGCCTGCAACCCGGGCATGTGCCCTGACCGGGAATTGAACCGCAATCTCCTGGATCCTAGGTCAATTCTCAACTGCTGAGCTACACTGGCTGGGCTCAGAAACTTCTTTTAAATAGTAGTTTACCTTTGTCTTGAATGATTGAAGCCTCTTTTTTTCCTTGAAATAATGTACTCCCAACAGCTGTGGCCAGAGGTTGGAGAAGAGACTTTACAACCCTCTTTTGCCATTTAGGATGAGATTCCCTCTCACTGCCTGAAGTTGGGAAGGAGCGAGGTGCTTGTGGTTTAGCATTGCTCTCCCCCAGTTGCCAACTCTGAGACTGCTTGCGGAGGCTTTGTCCATGGTCTCAGACTTTTCCCCTTTCTCCATTACAGCTCCTACTATCGATGGACTGCGCCACATGGTGGTGCCCGGGAGGCTCTGCCCACAGTTTCTCCAACTAGCCAGTGCCAACACTGCTCGGGGAGTAGAGACATGTGGAATTCTCTGTGGAAAACTGGTAAAAACAGATGCTTTTCTGAGCTGAAACTGTTTCTTCCCCCTTGGCCTCCTGTGACTCTCAGAGAAGATAAACAGGGTCACTAACTCTTTGCACCGCTTCTTCTGCTGAAGGAACCATGGACAGCATAATGCAATGTCACTTTGAATTTGGTGACTCTGTATTTGATTGATTTTCAGAATCCCTGGAATTGAACTGATTATTTTAATGCTAGTAGTAAGAAATACCTACTTTTACACTTGGTAGGAATATCTAGTCATTATCTGTATATCATTTTCAAGCATCTGCTTTATGGGAGGACCTGGGGTTATGAAATATATAAAGGCATATAACTAACATGTGTCCACAGAAAGAACCCAAGCACTTTGGAAAGGTTGGAGATACACACCAAAAGATAAATAGTATGTACAATATGAGCACTAAGACCTTTGAGGAAGGAAAGGTCATTGAATGGTGGCACTTACAGAATCCATTACTAACCACTGAAAGAATAGATGAAGTGGAATAGACTTCACCTCACCCTTAAAGGAGGAGAAAGGCTTGGAGAAACAGTGAAAGGGAAACTCTTTAGACACAAACAAAGGAAGAAAAATGGTACTATGTGTGGAACTTCTCGAAAACAAGTAGACCCATTTCACCGCAGCAGGAAATTCCCATGGGGCTGTGGGCATCTGTAACTTTGCAGGGCGCCCCCAGGGGAATGCATATGAGCAGCCAAGGTTGTGAGCCACAAGGTGGAGGAGTGAGGGAACAAGATGTAGGCTGGGGTAGGAAGGGCCTTCACTTGCACAGATACTGAACTTTCCACTGCTGTGACAGAGTGGGGTTGCATAAGTGCCAGGGAATCGTGATGGGCTGTTTTCTCCTTTGACAGATGAGGAATGAATTTACCATCACCCACGTTCTCATCCCCAAGCAAAGTGCTGGCTCTGATTATTGCAACACGGAGAACGAAGAAGAGCTTTTCCTCATACAGGATCAGCAGGGCCTCATCACAATGGGCTGGATTCATGTAAGCAATTCTGAGCACTCAAGATCAGTCTCTTCTCTCCTGATGTAAACACACTGCCAGTTTTTTTCGTTGAGCAAAGTGAATTGCATTCAGATTATTTAGATGATTGTGTTTCCCTTGGATGCAGACTTGACTTCCCTAACATACTTGACTACTCGAATATTGATTTCTGGGAACTACTTAGGGCTTTTAAATATTTTTATTTAAAAAACTTTTTAAAAATAAAAATGAACTTGTTTTCCTAAAGTCCCAGTTTCCTTGTGAGTGTGAATGGTGATGGGATGCTGGCCTAGAATATAGGATGTCCCCCCAAAAAATGTACATACACACTCTGAATAATTATAAAGGTAGTATTTATTAAAGTACATTTCATTTTCAAAATTGAGCTATCAGTTGTTAAAGTGTATATACATTTTTTTGGGGTACCCTGTATAAGTGGACATGGACTATGCTCACTTCATACATAGTATATATGTTCCTAAAAGTATAAATCAAAATATTTTAAATGAGCCAAGGAAGTTAATTCAGATGTTTGCGATTGATTTTTCTTAAAGCAGCATATACCTTTATGTAAACCCGAATGGCCACCAATATAGGTGATTTTCAAGTGTCTGCATATCTTACATAGTCTTTTGTTAATATTCAGGTAAAATAGAATTCTATCCCTAAAGATTATTTCTTAATTTTTTTTTCTATTCCTTTTCAATTGCTCACTCTCACAGACCAAGCTTTTCATGTTGCGTGCCAGGGTTATATACAAACAAGCCAGCTTGCTTCCAGATTTGGGAAGATTACTCACACTTATATGTTAGAATTTGGGAAATATTGACCTGTGAGGCAGTCCCATGTGCCTCTGTTTTTTATTCAGTTTAATTACATGAATATTTGCCTTCCATTGAGTATCCCCATTGGATAGAAAACTTGTTCCATATCTGCCAGGGGATACAGATTTGAGTAAGGTATGATTTTAGTCTCATGAAGATTAGACACATAGACAAGTTATAACTCATGTGCCAAGTGCCTCAAGAGGAGCAAAGAGAGCCCTGTGGAATTCAGAGGAGGGAAGGATTACATGTGGTATGACTTACTAGAATTTTGACAAGATGGGTGAAGGGAGAGTTCTGTAGGGAGGGGAAGGCATTGGAATAGGCAGACTGTGTTCCTGGAGCATTGAGTGTCCAGTTTGCTGGAGTGTGTGGTTCATGCCCGGAAATGGTAGTAGATAAGCTTTACGTGATACATTGGATAGACAGGCAGAATAGTTCTCCTTTTTAGTAAGTGTAGAACTCTAAAGTGGTTCTTTTTTCCTGTATTTGTGATTTCTTTCTTTTCTAATTAGCATAGTTGACATACAATATTATATTAGTTTCAGGTGTACAACATAGTACTTTGACATTTTGAGTAGAACAATGGCGTGATCAAAGCCATACTTTAGAAAATTTTAAATAAGGGCAATTTTAAGAGAAGTTGAGGCAAGGAGATCATTTAAGAGATTAGGGTGGTGGTACAATCTAATAACGAGAGCTGGCGTGATGGCATTGTGATGTGTAGGAGGAGATGAGCGGAGGGTTTCAGAGGATGTGGGGGATGAGTAAGAGAGGGTGATGAATAAAAGTCAGCGATGACTTAGAGATTTGGGGCCTGACTCGGGGAGCGGTAGTGATCATCTCATAAGCAGGAACAGGGGCTCCAGAAGAACTTACTTTGGAAGTGGGGTAAATGGTGTTCAGTTCTGAGCATGTTGAATGGAAAGTACTGGTGAGACATTAAATTGGTGGAGATACTTATCAGGCAGTTGGAAATGTGGCTGGGGCTTAGGAGCAAGGCCAAGGCAGGAAAGAGATCTGGGAACCTCTGCACAGAGCTGACCTTGAAAGCCTCTGAACTGGAGGAGAGTGCAGAGCAAGAAGAGAGTCACTGGCAGCCTGGGGACAGGTACCTAGGGGGACATAGGAAATAGGCAGTAATGAAGAAAGAGATGTAAGAGAAAGGTGAGGGTAGTGCTAAGGCACAGAAGCCAAAAGAGGAGGAACGTTTTAAGAAGAAACTTCAGGATGTTAACTATGTCACAGCTGCAGAGAGCTCCAGAATGATGAAACCTAGATGAGCCTGTTGGATTTGGGAAGTCTCTGCTGGCCTCAGTTAAGGGGATTTTAGACTGGTACAAATAGATTAGTAAGGGTTTAAGAAGTAATGGGGATTAAGGTTGTACTGATAGTGAAATTCACACTAATTTTTTGAAGAGCTCAGTTCGAAAGGAAAAGAAAGGATAGGTTGGTGGCTTAAGGAGTAGCCAGGTTGAGAGATTTGCTTGATTTATGGTTTAGGATGAAGAGCTTGAATATGTTTTGCTTTGATTTTTTTTCAAACCTTTACATTTGACATATAACACATACAAGAAATTACATAAACTAAATTATGAATCATTTAGCAAACATCTATGTACACAAACTACAAGAAATAGAACATTGTTCAAGAAACAGAGCCAGAAGGACCCTCCCACCCCCATCTCCTGCCCAGTCACACTTCCTCCCTCTCCTGGATATCCTTTTTTTCTGGATATCCTTTACTTTATAGTTTTACCACCTAAATGTGTATTCATAATGCCATGTGTAGTTTTGATTGGTTTTGAACTTTTAATTATGTAATATGTATTCTTTTATGTCTGGCTTCTTTTGCTCAACATTTTTAAAGTTTGGTGCCATTCTTGTCTGTAGTTGTCAGAATGTGTTTTTAACACCAGTGAGCCAGTGGAGGAGATTTTAGAGGAAAGGAGAGACAGGTAACATGGATGTAGGAAAGTATCAAATCAAAAGTAAAATCAGACATTCACCTTCATATGGGGGAGAAAACACTCATTCCTCCCAGACAGAATTGAAGGCAGAGAGAAAGATACAGAGAGATTTTTTTTTTAATCCTCATTAGAGGATATGATTTTTATAAATTGATTTTGAGAGAGAGAGAGAAACATCGATTGGTTGGCTCCCATACGCACCCCAACCGGTGATCAAACTCACAACCTAGGTATGTGCCTAGACCAGAAATCAAGCCCACAGCCTTTTGGTGTATGAGACGATGCTCTAACCAACTGAGCCACCTGGCCAGGGCAGAGAGATTTTTGAGGTTATATTTGGAGGGGTTGATGGAACTCAGTTTAGGTGATCTTGATTTCAACAAGGTTGGAGTCTAGATCCACTGCCCAGTGGGAGGGACACAGGGGATTAGGAACTGGAGGAGATGGGGAAAAGTTTGAAATAATTGCTGTTTAGACTTCCAAAGGAACTTAACTACAAATGAATAAAAGGATTTCTAGATCAGCTTGTGTAGGCCTCATTTGTTCCCAGTTAGAATACATTGGTCTAACCGTGGGATAAAATGTGTCAGCACAGGCCATTTGTCCTTAGCAGTCTGTAGAATCATATTATTATCAGATAGAAATTGTTTTTCCCTTGTGGTCACCCAAATCCTTACCTTCCTGGGGAGGACCTGTGTGCAGGTCTCCTATCAGCATCCAGCTAACCCATTCCTGTCCTGCAGACCTCTTCTCTTCCACAGTATTCTGTGGAGTGGTGCTTCTCAGACAAGGCGGCACCAAGAATCATTTAATGAGCTTTTTTAAAAAGAAAAGTTCATTCTCAGGATGGATATTTCCAGTGGTAGAGTGCAGGAGCCTATGCTTTTTGTTGTTGTTGTTAATTTTTACCGGAGGATATTTTTCCATTGATTTTTAGAGAGTAGAGGGAAGGGAGGCGGAGAGAGAGAGAGAGAAACATTGGAGCATGGGCTGACGAGCCTGTGCTTTTGACAAGCTCCTCAGGAGCTTCATTTTTTTGCACAGCAGGTTTGAAACTCTGGTCAGATGTACTGATTTATTTTGTCAGTGAAGGTTGGTGGTCTTTTTGAGTCATACTGTCTTTCTTTTTCCATTCTTGTTACCTAAAATCATACCCCCTCTAAGATGAACATACATCATTATACAATTGTTCATTTGTATGCAAAGAGTGTGCTTAATAAAACATTAAATGAGATAAACTGAATGTACATTTGGATGGTGCTCTAACTGATTACCCTCAGATTTCAATATCTTGGTTTTTTTCCCAAAGAAGACAGGGTCCTTTGTGTGATTTAACTACCCTCTGAAATCCCAGTCACTCCCTGCCTCTTATATCCTTGGACAATATGCTTTAACCACTGGACAGCTTTTGCCACTTTTGCCCGTAGAGTCCCAGACTCATGTTTGACCTTTTAACACTAACTGTGGTTAAGTCTTGACTTCTACTATGTTGAAATATTATTGGGCAGCTGTTCCATCTATTCCAGAATGGATGGACTCTCACTGTGCAGAGAGAGCTCGTGAGAAGTTAAATAAGTTATGGTGGTCAGTTAGAAATTATGAGTCTCTTCACTCGCTCGTGTTAGGCACTTGTTTACACTACTGGAAAGGAAATTCCTTACTTGTCATGAACTTCAGGCGTGCCCCTCATGGCTGCAATGGCTTTGTGCTTGAGGAGACTGTGGCCAGCTGCTGAGAACTGTTTGACTCTGCCTCCCTGCATGGGCCAGGGTTAGCTGTGTATTCTCACTGAGGGGGTCTCTGACTTTTTTTCCTCTTCTCAGACTCATCCCACACAGACCGCATTCCTCTCCAGTGTTGACCTACACACTCACTGCTCCTATCAGTTGATGTTGCCGGAGTCAATAGCCATCGTTTGCTCCCCTAAGTTCCAGGAGTAAGTACATAGGACATGGTTCAAGGAGGGGGGCGTTACAAGGAGAGAGTGAGGGGAAAGCCTCAGGGAAAAAGGTCCGGATTCTTAAGCCCTTGTTCTCTATAAAATATATATTGTGGTATTAATTGGCTGTTCTAAAAGGCTTCCTTTTAAACTCCATATCCTGATAAACCTGGTACGCTTGTTTGAAAAGATATCCAAGCAACGACTTAGGTGCTTTGCTAAGAAAAGGACATAAGAAATTTGAAGTGTTTGACTTAAAGCAGTAGGAGTTTTAAGAGATTTATGTCAGATTAGAGAATTTAAAAATCAAACAGATAATCTCATTGTTAACTTCTTTTTCATTCTAAATCCTGTTATTTACTGTGAATTCTCCCAGCAAACTAGTGTGGTGGCAGTGATGAGTCATTCTCTGACTCTGATTCATTCACCAGAGAAGAGTCTATGAGCCAACCCTTGAAGCAGTCTCAAAATGTGCTGTGCCCTGCTGAGTGTGTCTGCGCGCGCGCACGTGTGTGCGTGTGCGTGCGTGCGTGTGTGTGTGTGTGTGTGTGTGTGTGTTAGGGATTAGGGGGCCACATTTGCTTGATTCTGGGCCTGCTTTTTCTTTTTCAGAACTGGATTCTTTAAACTAACTGACCATGGACTAAAGGAGATTTCTTCCTGTCGCCAGAAAGGATTTCATCCGCACAGCAAGGACCCACCACTCTTCTGTGTATGTATCTATGTAGAAGAAATTGGGGCTGTGTCTCAAGCAGGGAGCACAGTCAGAGCTGATGAGGTCCATTGTACTTTCTGGCCCACACAGATTAGCCTTAGCACCTGTCTTCCCAAATCTTTCTAATAAGGACATACATGGGCAGCAGTGTGGAAGGGGAATGATTGGAGTCAGCTCTGCCACTTCACGACTGTGTGTCTTTGATCAGGCTACTTAACCTTCCTGGGCCCCAGTTTTCTCACCTGTAAATGGGGATGACAATAATAATAATACCTACTTTATAGGGTTGTCGAGAGTATTAAATGAGATAATATTCAGAAAGTACCTAGTGCAGTAAGCTGGCTTTTTTTTTTTTTTAATTTTTTTTTTTTATTGATTTCAGAGAAAGGAAGGGAGAGGGAAAGAGAGATAGAAACATCAATGATGGGAGAAAGTCATTGACTGGCTGCCTCCTGCTTGCCCCCTGCTTGCCCCCTGCTTGCCCCCTGCTTGCCCGCTGCTGGGGGTTGAGCCCAAAACCTGGTTGAACCTCGATCTCCTGGATCATAGGTCAATGCTTAACCGCTGAACCAAACTGTCTGGGCAGTAAACTGGCTAATTAACTGTTAGTTTTTTTCTTCATCAACATCAGTTGCCCAGCCGGGCGTGGTTCAGTGGTTGAGCATCGACATAGGATCCAGGCGATTAGGGTTCGATTCCCGGTCGGGGCACATGCCTGGGTTGCGGGCTCGATCAGTGACTCTCTCATCATTGATGTTTCTATCTCTCTCTCTCCCTCTCCCTTCCTCTCTCTGAAATCAATAAAGATATATTTAAAAAAAAAAGAATCAGTTGCTAAGCCTGTAGTTCAATAAGAGATTTGAAATCAAAGGAAAAAAGCCACTTAAGTAAAGTATATTTGATTCTGGAATTTTACTTAGATAATAGGAATTTTTATGACCCTCTTAGAAAGTTTTTGCCCCTAAGTTGAATTCTGTGAATGCAAAATTTCAGTTGCTGATAAGATCAGTGTGCTGCAGTATGCTCCTCAAACCTAATGTGGTGGTGTTGCTCCACTCCATGCTGGCTGTATTATTTCTTTTGGGTTCACTGAAAAGTGATCAACATGGAAAAAAGACTCAGAACCTTGTCACTTAAAAGGAACTGGGAATGTTTAGAAGAGAAACACCAGGGAGAATCTGAGAACTGACTTTAATGTTGGAAGAATCGTTGTATAAAAAGATATTGGCTGTATTTCTTATGATTCCCAGAACTAAAATAAGATCTCGTGGAATGACAGTTTTCAGCTGAGAATGAGAAACAACTTTCCGACAGATCTGTTCAAAAGTAGGTTAGTCTGTGGAATTGTGCACCTGAAACCTGGATGATTTTGTTAACTAGTGACACCCCAATAAATTCAATAAAAAGGCAAAAGTTACGTTAAAAACCCTTAAAGAAAAACATTAGACTGGGAAAAAAGTAGGTTAGTGTGCCTTGGAATGTAATAATGTTTAGGTGCCAGGGTGTTGAAACAGAGACTGCACAATCCCCTCCAAATGTTCAGGTTTTCAGTTATAAAGACCCCTTTTGTGTGGCAAAAGGGAGCATCTCCTATGTGCCAGTGGGTGTGCTTTATTATCTGGTTGACATAGTGACCCCAAAACAGCAATGAATTGAGCAGCTCTTTTAGATAAACATATATTGAACGACTCTAGACTATAGATACATTTGAAAAATAAATGAGGATAGATGAGCCCAAGTTGGTTCAGGGTACAGGTAGGGATTGGTAGAAGTAATGATTCTCAGACTCTTTAACATAACTGCCAGGTAATTAGCCATCCGGACTCCAGACTGGAAACCACTAGCCAGAATGAGCATTTTAAGTAAAGAGCTTTAAAAAATAACTTCAGAATTTCCCAGGACTTCTCCTTTTTTTCTTTTTCCCTGTTACAGAGCTGCAGCCACGTGACTGTTGTGGACAGAGCAGTGACTATCACTGATCTTCGATGAGAGTTTGACCCCAACACCTGTCAAGAACCATAAAACCACATCAGTGTACTGTAGCCCCTTAATTTAAACTTTCCATAAAGCTCTGGAAGCTTTTTTAGACAAAACAGAAAGTGAATATCACCTGGGAGAGAACGGATTTTTTAATTTTTGATTTGAATGAAATAATTGAATATATTTTTTAGGCAAGTCTGGAAAATAGCATGATTATGCTAAAGCAACTTTTCAGTCTGCCTATAACTAAGAAATTAAGTTGAAAGAAGGGTATAATGAACACTCATGTACTCTTTGTTCTAGATTCACCAATTATTAACATTTTCTTTCAGCTCTCCTAATTTCTCTGCCAACGTGTTTATTGTTTACCTTTGAACTAACTAAAGGCATCTATGCAGAAATTTGGAAGCCATTCAGAAAATCTCTGGGTTTTCCTGTAATTTATGGCAATATTAATGAACTTTTTTACGAGGGCCAGGGACAGCTCACCATGTCCCACCAGATGGTGAGGCTTGACAATCCTGAAGGATGATTTTGTCAGGAATTATTGTTATTTAACAAACATGTCAGGATATTTTTTCCTCTACAATAAAATAACAGTTAACCTGTGTGTGTGTGTGTGCTTTAGAGCGATCTGTTTGATCAAGCATTGTCTGAACAGGCTAACTAAAAGGTCTAGCTGTTTGGGAATATGGAATTTGAGATCTACTGCCATAAAAGTGTGTCCCAGTTCACTTGTAATTATTCAGTGTTTTTGTCCAACTGTTGCCATCCAGGGCCGTGAAGTCATCTGTTCGTTTTGGTGCTGTCTCAAGTAGGTCATCCCATTCACTTCCTCCCTCTGCCCTAAAAGCTTTCAGATGAAGGTAACAGAGCCTTTCTTTGGAGTGCCATGTTACACTCCAAGTAATTGATTGCGTTCCCATGCCACCCCACCCTACCAATTTTTTGTGTTGACTGTTCTTTTCTGACTTGGGCAACATTTAGGAAGGTGTTTAAAGCTGCAGTTGATCCTGTGTTTTCCTTTGTATGAGCTCAGTCTTAGGTTCGAAGGTGGCCTAGAAATAATGGTGTTGTTTGTGACCCTTCAGGTGGGGGCAGAAGAGTAAATAGCTTGGATAGGAGAGGAATGGTTTCTTTTTATATCAAAATTCTGTGGGGAAAAGTCTGCAAATGTATGAAATTTTGCTTCATTTAAAAATTTTATGTCCTGGATATGTTCAGTCTTTATCATTTAGGTTAGTGGTGGTGGAACTATTCCCCTGAAAGCCAAGTCCCTATATTCTTGTTCTTCTATATTCTTGGGTTCTTAACCCCAAAGATACTGGAAATTCTTTCTCCTGCAGTTTCAGTGTAGGTAGGAATGTGGGGCCGAGTGGGGAAGTACCTCACCTGTGACAGTCCCCCTTTCCCTACTTGTGGCCCAAGGCAGCCTAGATAGTTCCACCTTACCCTAACAGTCACTTAAGTTCTTGCCCCTAGCTAACACATTAAAATACCTGAGTTTTTAAATACTTGTGTCCCACCCCACCCCAGTGAAATCGGGGGGCTCCAGGTATTGTTTCTGTTTTGTTTTTGTCTTTCTCTAAAGCGGCTAGGATTCTCAAGCACAGCCAGGGTTGCAAACCAGTGCACCAGTCATTTATACCTAAGAATTGTGTGCTCTCCTTTCAGTCTCTGCAGATCAGAGGCATTCAGCAAGTGTTTGTTGAACCAAAGTGAACTAAATGTATCATATGTTGCAACCACATTGATCACTTACTGTTTTCCAAATGGCCACATTTTCTTGCCTCTTTACCTTTGCATAAGAAAGCTCAGTGGCTGGGCGGGCTTAGGAAAGCAGTCTACAGTGACCCTCTGCACCGCTGCAGTCTGGCCATGGCAGAGGCATTCTGCACAGGACAGCTTCGGTGTCTCTCTCTTCGCCCCACCTCTGCAGGAGAGACTCATGGTATCCAGCCAGCCCACAAGGCAGCAGGGAGGAAGAAGTGGAAAAAGTATGTAAGTATCATCTCCAGATGCTTTTATGAATGAGTTCTTTCAAAGTTTCAAGGTACAGGTCATTTTTATGCCATTTTTTTATTGTAAAAAAAAAAATCACATAACCTAAAATTTGCCATATCAACCTTTTTAAGTGTACAATTCAGTAGTGTTAATTATACTCGTATTATTATGAAAGGAATTCCAAAACTTTTTCATCTTGCAAAACTGAAACTCGGTACCCATTGAACAGCATCTCCCTTTTCCTCCTCCCCCAGCCTCTGGCAACCGCCCTTCTCTTTTCTGTCTCAGTGAATTTGACTTCTTTAGATATTTCATATAAGTGGAATCAGACAGTATTTGTCTTTTTGTGACTTGCTTATTTTACTTAGATAATGTCCTCGGGGTTCATCTATATTGTAGCATGTCAGAATTTCCTTCTTAAGGCTGAATAATATTCCATTGTATGTATACAACACATTCTGTTTATCCATTCATCCCACAGTTGTCTCTTGGGTTGCCCCCGCTTCCTGGCTACTGTGGCTAGTGCTGCTGTGGACATGAGTGTATAAATATCTCTTGCTGTTTGCACGGTTGTAGATCATAGGAAAATAAGAAAACCAGTATAATTCATTTTTGTGAACATCCCTAATAAATTGTGTACACACACATACATGCACTTCACACCATTTTCAATAATATAGATGCAAAAATTCTAAATAAAGCACTAACAAATTCATCAACATACTAAAGGAATAATGTGCCGTAACTGCCAGCATATTGTGCATCCCCATTTGGAACTTGCCCATGACCCTCCAGCTAGTAAGTGGTGGACTAGGAAGGCAGCCCAGGTCTGCCTGACTCCAGAACCCAGGGTCCATTTGGTGAATTTGTTGAGAAGGTAATGATGGCCCCATAAAAGAAACCCACTGATATAATACATCACAAAAGTAGGTCATAGGAAAATAATAGACCCGAGAGTCTCTCATAGATTATAAAGTATTTGAAGATGAAAATCAACATATTATTTTTAATTTTTAAAACTGCCCTAATTAGGAAAGAAAAAAAGCTTCATTAACATGATAAAATGTATCTTCTGAAACAATGCCCAGCATAATTCTTAATAAAGAAATAATGTTGTCCCCCGGCCGGGTGGGGCTCAGCAATTGAGCGTCAACCTAGGATCCAGGAGATCGCAGTTCAATTCCTGGTCAGGGCACATGCCTGGGTTGTGGGCTCCATCCTTAACTGAGGACATGCAGGAGGCAGCCGATCCATGAGGACCTTCTCATCACTGATGTTTCTCTCTCCCTCTCCCTCTCTCTGGAACGAATAAAGATATATTTAAAAAAAAAAAAATGTTGTCAAGGGCAAGACAGACCCATCTAACCACTGTTCCTCAACAGTGTCCTGAAAGGATAATCTAGCCACTGTAATGAAGCAGGATGAAGAGCTGGCTACCGGAAAGGAGACACAGCTTTACAAGGTAAGTATCTATCTAGAAATCTGAAGATAATCATGAAAAACAGACCTAAAAAGAGAGAGCAGCAAGAATGTCCAGTAAAAGATATACATTAAACTTCTAAAGAAGCTTTCTAGTATAGATAATAGCCAGTTGCGATTGGGAGGGGAAAAAATTTATTCACCCTAGCCACCAAAACTGTAAACTACCTTGGAACAAAATTAATAGGAAACATGCAAGACTTCCATGAAGAAAAGTACTAAGCTCTATAGAGGGACATGAAGAAAATAAATGGAAAGACAGGTTCACTACATTCCATGAGGGAAGACAATGCTTTAAAGATGTTAACCTTTAATCCATAACTTTTAAAAATATATATTTTTCTTGATTTCAGAGAGAGGAAGGGAGAGGGAGAGGGAGAGAAGCAGCAATGATGAGAGAGTCATTGATGGGCTGCCTCCTGCACGCCCCTGCTGGGGATCGAGCCCGCAACCCGGGCATGTGCCCTGACCGGGAATCACAGGTCGATGTTCAACTGCTGAGCCATGCTGGCTGGGCGGACTTTAATCCATAATTTTAAATGTAAATCTACAAAAATTTTATTTTTTAACTTGAAAATAATCTAAAATTAATCTTGAAGAAGTGAAATAACCATTTTTTAAAATTGAAAGAAGAATGATGGGGGAAATTTTATTACCAGATAACTCATTATAAACCTGTAAGTTAAAATAATACCATACTGGTGGAGGGCTAGACTAAGAACTTGCAAACTTTATTGCTGAAGGAGATAAAACTTAAAGAGATTAAGTTGCGGAAGCCCACAGAACTCTAAATGAGTGGTCTCAGACTTCCAAACCACATTCTTAACCACAATGCAACACTGCCCTCCTAAAATGTACATAGATACGTGCATTACTAAAAACTATCAAAACAAGTACACCAAAATATTACTATTAGTTATCTGTAAGTGATAGAATTATGGCATGACCTTTTTTCCCCTCTATACTTTTTCTGAATTTTCCAAATATTCTACAGAGAACACATATTGCCTTTATAATTGGACAGAAAGAACAATTCTACTATTTTCAGAAACCAGAGCTCCACTGCTCCTTCAATGTGGGAATCCAGCCAAGATCTTGTTCTTGGACAGAGTCAGTGAAAGGGCCCTGGGAATGCTCCTGGGCACAGCAGCAGAGGCTTGTCATATATGGAAACCTTCCATGAGGATGACCTCACCACTGGAATCTATTCAACATAATCCTTGCCTGCAAGACTAGTAGAGATCTTTGGACAAAAACCTGGAGGTTAAAGAGCCGGGAAAGACATGGCCTAATGAGAAAACTTCTGGGCTTACGACCTCAAGAAGTTCAGTGTATCCATCTGGACTTTGCCAGTCTCTTCTGTGATCAGTTCCTAAGGAAGGATTACTTTTCCCACCTCAACCTCCTCCGCGACAACAACTCCCACAATGGCCCGGGGTTCTTTCTTTTTCCTGGGCCTGAGTGAGAATATAAGATGTTACTGCTGTTGGACAAACAAGAATGGGTTATTGGTGGTGAAAACAGTGGAGACATCACCTGGACTGAAAGAAGAGACTATTCTTAGCTATTCCCAAGTCATTCTCTGTAAATAGCTTCTGCATCCCTGGCAGTCTTGATCTTCACCTCACTTCATCTTTTAAAAAGCCAACAGCATCACATCCAAGCACAATCCCATCAAAACACGGTCCAGTCATCTACAGCGCTGGCCCCTTTGCCACAGCGGACAGCTCTGAACACCCCGGGCCACCATCCTTAAGCATCTGGGTCCAGAACTCTCACCCGGCATTGACAGCTCTAGAGGCAAAAAGTCCCCATGGGTGCTTTATTTAGCTCGAGTTTGAAAAATTGCCTGGGCGTAGAAGGGCCATACCAGGCTCTAGTCAGAGACTGGCCCCACATTTATAAAAATTGGGACTGTCGGCTTGCATCGAGAGCCGGAGGGAGTGAACTTCCTGGGTGGTTCACACAATCTCACTTTCCAGGATAACTGCTCCAGCACCTCTTTGGGAGCCTGCCCTGGTTGCTGGGTTCCATTCTCACTACATGGTGTTACCAAAGTAAAGTATTTTAAAGACAGTGAAAAATGTCTAAACTTGAACTTCTATTTTGGTTTTTCACAGCTTCGTCATTGGACTTGTTCAAGGTTTTTTGGCTACCCAACAATGCTTACCTCAAATGTAGGAAAAGCAGGACCTGCATTTGCGGTAACGTTTTGAAATTCAAACTGGTTCTAAATTATTTGCATTATGTTGTTATGGAGAACCTTACTGTCAGAACACAAGTGATGCTTCTAATAGTTCTCAGCTCACACCAAACTGCAAGTATGTTTTTCCCTTCAGCGCTAGGAGCGGGCGTGATGCTGGGGTTGTAAGAACAGGCTCTGGAGCTAGACTGACCTGGGATGGGTTCCTGGCTTCTTGTCACTTCAATAAGGGTCTCATCCTCCCTAGCTTCAAAGCCATCAACTCTAAAAAATGTGGATAATACCAGAATTAAATAAGAAAATGCATACATAGGGCTTAGTACAATGTATAGCACATAGATGCAACTCAATAAATGGCAGCTATCGATAATAACAATAATAGTAATAAGGCCAGTAGTCTGCTCCAAATCACCCTTTGGGACTCGTTCTTGCCTAGAGAGATGGGCAGAGGATCCTAACAACCCAGGCTCAGCTGAGCCCCTGTATGCTGAGGCCTTTCGCAGGGAAACACAGCCCCTATTCATAAAATACTTTCAGTTAAAAGGCCCCCTTCTGGGTGTGCAGGCCTGAGTGTCAAGTAGAGCTCGACTTTTAGAAGACCCATCCAGCAGGGAGGCTGCCAACCCTGCGTTTAAAGCCCTCCAGTCCCTGTTCCCCCATCACGCAGCCCCCCAGTAACTCCTTTGTGCAGGCATGATCGGGACCCGAGGCACCACAACCCAAGGGCTTGCCAGGAAGGAGGAGTGTGGGAGTTGGGGAGAGAATTGCCTGATGGTAAGTAAGGGAAGGAGCTGAGATCCCAGGGCACCTCCCAGGCCAGCCCAAGGCTTGCGACACTTGGAAAGCAAAGAGGAGTGGTCTGTTTCTAGCTCCTCTAGAGCTGAGTCATCCCAGAGGGCTGGTGGGGAAAGGCTGGTGTCTTTTTACTTAGCTGGTTGGGAGGTTTCAAAGTCTCCCCCTTTGGCTGTCACCCCTCCATTTAGCACTGACTGTCCAAATGCTGGCTTTCTTGTAGTGCAAACTGTGCCCCCAAACCCCAAACTGTACACTTTCTTCATATGGGAAAGCTGGTGTAGTTCCAACACTTTCAACCTCCCTTCTCCCCACCCCCCAGAGAGACACCCGTAGCCCCTCTCTTGGGTGAGGTACTGACCCACTGGACCCGTGAGGCAGCTCCAAATTGGGAGGCGGCCAGTCTGCCCCATGGCCACTGCCTGCCCAGTGTCTCATCACCTTCCCTCAGTCGACCTCAGTGGGCTCAGGGAAGATCAGTTCAGCTGCTGCAGGAGAAAACACCCAAGTGAAGAGCTATTGTGGACACCTCAGTCTTTCAAAGTGTCCCCTGGGAGTCCCCCCTTACTTGGCCGGACGTGTGGCCCTCCCCACAGAGAAAGGGAAGCATCTGCTCTCCCCATCTCACTGCTCTCCCCGCAGGCTGGCGACTAGGAAGGGAAGACTCAGTCTCTTCTCCCCAGCTTTCTTGCACAAACACCCCGGGGTGGGAGCCAGCAGTTTAGCTGCCTCTCAGGAAACCCTGGCGGGAGGCATTGGGCCCCATTTTTGGCCATCTCCTAGAGCTTGGCGTTTGCAGTTGGGGCCATAGAGACAATTTCAGGGAAACAGAGAAATGTTCATTCAACATTCTGTACACAGATAAAAATTTTTTTGTTTCTTTATCTTTATTGTTGAGAATATTACAGGTGTCCCCTTTTTATCCCCATTGACCCACTCCACCCCATTGATCCCCTCCACCCCACATCCATCCCACCCCCAGGTCTTCCCCACACAAATGTCTATGTCCATGGGTTATGCTTATAAGCATATAAGTTCTTTGATTAATCTCTCCCCACCCACACACCCCTCCCCTCCTTCCCTCTGAGATCCCTCAGTCTGTTCCATGCTCCTATGTCTCTGGATCCACTTTGCTCATCAGTTTATTTTGTTTACTATATTCCACATATAAGTGAGATCATGTGGTACTTGTCTTTCTCTGTCTGGCTTATTTCACTTAGCATAATACTTTCTAGTTCCCTCTGTGCTGTCCCAAAGGATAAAAGATCCTTCCTCTTTATAGCTGCATAGTATTCTATGATGTAAATGTCCCACAGCTTTTTTATCCACTCATCTACTGATGGGCACTTGGGCTGTTTCCAGATCTTAGCTATTGTAAACTATGCTGCTATGAACATAGGGGTGCATAAGTTCTTTGTGATTAGTGTTTCAGGATTCTTAGGATATATTCCTAGAAGTGGGATCACTGGGTCAAACGGCAGGTCAATTTTTAATCTTTTGAGGAACCTCCATGCTGCCTTCCATAGTGGCTGCCCCAGTCTGCATTCCCACCAGCAGTGCACCAGGGTCCCCCTTTCTCCACACCCTCGCCAGCACATGTCACTTGTTGATTTGTTGATGGAGCCATTCTGACAGGTGTGAGGTGATACCTCATTGTGGTTTTAATTTTCATGCCTCTGATGATTAGTGACGTTGAGCATTTTTTCATGTCTCTTAGCCATTTGTATGTCTTCTTTGGAGAAGTGTCTATTCAGATCCTTTGCCCATTTGTTAATTGGATTGTTTGTCTTCCTTTTGTTAAGTTGTATGAGTTCCTTATATATTTTGGATATTAACCCTTTATCCGATGTGTCATTGGCAAATATGGTCTAAAATTTAATCCTGTTTTTCAAATCTTCTGTCTCCTTCCTCATTTGTTGTCTCCTTGTGCAATCAGTTACTGAGAAAGTTGCGTTAAAATTTCCAAATGTGATCATAAATTTCTGTTCCTCCTTTTTGTTTAGGAAATTTTTGTCCCCACCCCTTTATTTTATAAAATGTCTCTCTTAATTTTTAGGATTGTTCCTTGCCTTAAAAGTTACTTTGATGTTGATATAACTTTTTTTTTCACTGCTTTACTTTCAACCTTGCATTTTAAGTGCATCTCTTTGTTGATTTAATATCAGCAAATATCCAGTCCAACAACCTTTATCTTTAAATAGGAATATTTAGCCAATTTAAACTCAGTGCAATTACCGATGTATTTGGGTATAAGTTTACCACCTCACCATTTGCTTTCTATTGTCCCCACCTGTTTTACCTTTCTTTTTCTCTCCTTTCTTGATTTCCTTTGGATTAATCCAGTTTTTTAATTATTCTAATTGACTTCTCCTCTATTAGCTCATAGTTATACATTCTTTTTCTTTTAAAGATTACCCTAGATATTATAACATTCATCCTTGACTTATTAACATTTCCTGTAAAGTAGTAACTTTTCCCCTTCCAGGACACTGCAAGGATCTTAGAACACTTGAACTCCATCTATCTATCCCCCCTCCTGACTTTAGTGTCACCGTCACTGTGCCTTATAATTCTACAAATATTTTAAACCCCACAAGACATTACTTTTGTTTTGTATAGTTAATATTCATGCAGATTTAGGCACATATTAATCCTTTGTATTGGTCTTTATGCCTTCTTGAATATTTATGCTTCCTGCTGGGAAATTTATCTTCTTCCTGAAGAATTCTCCTTAAGGGAAGTCAGCTGGTGATGAATTATCACAGTGTTAGGTTCTCTGGAAATGTCTTTATTTCATTTTTCAGGATATTTTCACAGGGTATATAATCATAAAATGCATCTATTTTGATTCAGCATTTTAAAGATGTTATTCCATTGTGAAAAGTTGGCTATAAGTCTTATTGCTGTTCTTTTGAAGATAACACATTTTTCCCCTGATGCTTTAACATTTTTCTTTTATTTTAGTCTCCCCCCCCCCCATCCCCTTGCCACATACCATGGTTCCAGTATGATGTGCCTAGGAATGGTTTTCTTTGTATTTATCCTACTTGGGATACAGAGAGAGTACTTCTAAATCTGTAGCTTAATGTCTTTCATCAGTTTTGGAAATTTCTTGGCCATTATTTTTCAAAGATTCTTTCTGTCCCATTCTCTTCTCTTCTCCTTCTGGGATTGCAATTACACATATTTTAGACCTTTTTACCATATTCCAAAGTTATCTTTTTTTCTTTTTTTTTTTTCAAAATATAGATCATCTGTGGTCTGTTTCTATTGTTTTCTTTTTTTTCTTTCATTCCTATTTCCTAGTGTTCCTCATCATTTTAAAATTGAGTGCCAGATAGTGTGGCCAAAATTTTGTAAAGGCTCTTAATAGTATTATCTTCCTCTAGAGAGAATTTACTCTAGATTTTGGCAGGTACTGATAGATGACCTTATTAGAATCTGCAACTGAGCATATTCAAAGCTGGGTTCAGTTTTTCTGAGGCCTGTTCTATTTCTGGCTTGTGCTTACTGATTGGGTCTTATAGAGGATAATCTATGTTACTCAACATCTACTCATTTAAATGTTAATCTCATCTAAAAATACCTTCACAGAAACATTAATATTTGACCAAATATTTGGATACTGTGGCCTAGCTAAGTTGACAATAAAATTAACCATCACAGGCCCTGGTGGAAAGCCTGGAATGTTTACCAGTGCCCCTCCTCCGAAGTGGGCTCTGAACTCCAGTATTTCTCTCCCCAGCTGCATAAGTCTGCCAAAAGTGCTAATGTGCTGGTCAGCTTCTCAGTCTCTTAGTTACTGCTTCTTACATATTATACTGAATAATATTTAATGGGGACACACTAGACTAGAGTCCTCAGTGGTGTATTGGGAAAGAACACGCTTCAGTATTATCTGTGTAACTAACAGAGCAGAGTTGCCTGGGTCTCATCTCAGATGTAATGAATTAGAACCTGTGGACGTTGTAGGGGATGGGTTAAGAAAAATGAACTAGAGCCATTCTCATTCAAGACAAGGATGGCAGCTGTAAGGGCAAAGCATCAAGCATTGTTCAAAGTTCTAAATCGTGACATAAAAATAAGAAAAAAGAGGCAGAAATATTGGTTAAAATAAATATTATTTTCAGATGATATATTGTCTTCCTAAGAAAGAAAAACATCAAACTAATGAGTTTAGCAAGATGACTAGATATGTGTGTATAATAATGTAATATATGTATATTATATATACATATTTCCTATAGGCCAATAATCAGTTAGAAAATAGAACAAAAATGTTAACATGATAGCAACAAAAAATATAAAAACCTAGTTAAAAAAAACAGAACTTTGCAGGATCTATATGATGAAAGCAGATGTTATTGAGGAACATAAAGTTTTAAATAAATGGACAGACACAAAGGCAAGATCAAACAATGTCAAGATATGAACATTTTCTAAATTAGAATATAAATTCAATGTAAATCCCATTAGGATCTCAGCTTTTTCAGGGGATGTGGTAACAGAATTTCACAAAATGATTTTAAAGTTTTCCTGGGAGAATAAATGAGCAATAATAACCGAGAAATGCTTGAAAGAGAGTGATGGTGCAATATTGAGTTCCGCAGACATTAAAACCTAGAGCTACATTTACAATGAGATACTGGTGAAGAAATAAACAGACAAATAAGGAAGATAGTGGGGTATAGAAAGAGGGAACTTTTCAAATCATGGACGTGGTGTTGCCTAATTTACAAATGACATTGGCTAGTTAATAGATGGTGTCGGGAAGTAGCCTGGGAGGGAAGAGACACAACAGGAGAGTTCGATCCCTATCTCATTGTTTAGAATATGTTTAAAATACATTTCACCCAGGTCAGAGATTTCAATACAATGAATTAAATAATCAAAGTGCCAGAATAAAATGTAGGTGGATATTTACATAATTATGAGTTGAGGAATGCTTTTCTAAAGCTAGATATCATGATAAAAGTTAAAACTGGATCAGAGAGCCCGGCCGGGCGTGGCTCAGCAGTTGAGCACCAACCTAGGAATCTGCGGTTCGATTCCTGGGATGCGGGCTCCATCCCCAGTCGGGGGCGTGCAGGAGGCAGCTGATCAATGACTCTCTCATCATTGATGTTTCTATCTCTCTCTCCCCCTCTCCCTTCCTCTCTGAAATCAATAAAGATATATTTTTTAAATAAATAAATATTTTTTTTTTTAAAAAACACAACTCTATCAGAGTAGCATTTACCCTGGGAGAGGTTATGTGAAAGCTGATTTGGGTTGTGGTTATGTGGGTACAAAGATTCATTATGCTCTTAAAATTTGTGTACTTTTCTCTATGTACATTATTCCTCAACTTAAGAAAAGTAAAGTTTCTGTCTGGAGAAAGATACTATGAAAATAATTTTAAAAGAAATGACAAAGTAGGAATAAATATTTGCAAAACTCATGACATACAAAAGGTTAATATCTTAATATGTAAAGAACTATTGTAAATCAAGAAAATATTAAGCACTCTAATAAAAATACAAAAAGCACAAACAGGCAATTCACTAAAGAAGAAATATAAATGGGCAGTAACTAAGAAAAGATGCATAACTCACTAATAAGCAAATAAATGCAAATTAGAAGCCGGTGCAGCACTATTTTTTACATATTAGATTACAAATTTTAAAAGGTTTGATGCTCTCTGGCTGGGTTGTATGGAACTGAATACTCTCATACCTGAGTGGGAGAATCAATTCCAATTGCTTTCTGGACGTTTGGCTCAGCAAAATGATTTGTAATTAAAATGTGCATTCTACTTGACTAAGAAATTTCTCTTTTTGAAATGATCTAAGGCAATAATCCCAGTTACACAAACATAAGTAGAAACATACTCATTACAGTATGGTTTAGAATAGTGACAAATTGGGAACCACTTACACAGTCAAGCAGTAAAGGGCTGGTTCAATAAATACATTGAAATATATGCAGCCAATAAACTAAATTCTGTTGAAAACCTGTGTTAATGGACACAGAAAAAAGAAATTCTAAGACATTTTTAAGTGATTAAAATGGAATATATGTACTTTTTCATTTAGCAGATACTGATTACTTGCCCATATGTATCAGACCCTCCTCTAGGCACAGGGGTTACAGTAGTGACCAAAAAAGAAACGAAATTACTGCTTTCCTGGAGCTGACATTCTAGTGACAAAGGAAAGATAATGAAAATCAAAATAAATCATGATAATGTAGTATATCAATCAAGTAGTGTGTATAGTAAGATACTGTGTATATGTGTATATGTATTGAAAAATGTCTGGAAATATTTTAGTTAATGGTGGTTATCTGGATGATGGTGATATTTATTCTCTACTTCATACTTTTTTCCCCCTGAAATATTTTGAATGAACATTCTTTTTAAATCAAAAGAAAATAAATGAATTTTTATTTTGACAAAAATAAAATGACAAAAAATCATTTTTAAGAGTTTCTGAATAATTGACATTTGCTATTTCCTTCCCTCAAAGAAATTAAAAGATCAACAACTGTCAAGTGAGAGAAATTTTTTGATATTAAAAAAAGGTGCTCCAATGCAAATCAAAACCACAATGTGGAATAACAGAAATCCTTCATTCATTGCTGGGGGAACACAAATGGTGCAAGCACTTTGGAAAACAGTCTGGAGATTTCTTACAAAACGAAACATACTCTCACCATATGATCCAGGAATTGCACTCCTTGGTAGCAACTAAGATGCCCTTCAATAGGTGACTAGATGAATAAATTGTGGTGCATCTAGATAATGGAATATTATTCAGCACTAAAAAGAAATGAGCTATCAAACCATAAAAAGACATGGAAGAAGCCATTATACTTACTGTACAATTCCAACTACGTGACATTCTGGAAAAGTAAAAACTATGGAGACAGTAAAAGATCAGTGATTGCTTAAGGTTGGTGTGAGTGGAGAGGGGTGAATAGGTGGAGCATGGAGGATTTTTAAAACAGTGGAACTACCTGGTATGATACTATAATGATGGATACATGTCATTGTACACTTGTCAAAATCTACGGAATGTACACCAAGAGTGAACCCTAATGTGAACTATAGACTTTGGTGATAATGATGTGTCCATATAGGTTCATTGATTGTAAAAAATGTACCACTCTGGGTGGGGATATTGATTGTGGGGGAGGCTGTGCATCTGGGGGAAGGGAGAAGGGGGTATATGGGAAATCAGTACTTTCTGCTCAGTTTTGTTAGGAACCGAAAACTACTTTAAAAAATAAAATCTATTGCCCTGCCGGCGTGGTTCAGTAGTTGAGCTGCAATCTATGAACCAAGAGGTCGCGGTTCAATTCCTGGTCAGGGCCCATGCCCAGGTTGAGAGCTCAATCCCCAGCAGGGGGCGTGCAGGAGGCAGCCGATCAATGACTCTCTCTCATCATTGATGTTTCTATCTCTCCCCTCCTCTCTCTGAAATCAATGAAATTTAAAAATTAAATATATAAAATCTAATTTTTTAAAACCCCCTCACACCCATTAGGATGCCTACTATAAAAAAAACCCACAACAACAGAAAATAACAGGTATTGGAAAGGAGGTGGAGAAATTGGAGCCCTCGTGCACATTATTGGGAATGTAAAATGGTGTAGTTGCTATGGAAAACAGTATGAGTGTTCCCCCAAAAATTAGTAATAGAATTGCCACATGATCCAGCAATTACACTTTGGGATATATACCTAAAGGAAGTGAAAGCAGGGTCTCAAAGAGATATTTGTATACCCATGTTTATCGCAGCATTATTCACAGTAGCCAGGAGGTGTACATAACCCAAGTGTCCATAAATGGGTGAATGGATGAACAAAATGTGGGAGATATATATGAATATTATTCAGTCTTAAAAAGGAAGGAACTTTGTTGTTAATCATCACCTTAAGGTGTTTTTTTTTTTCTTTCTTGAGAGAGTAGAGGGGAGGGAGGAGGAGAGAGAGAGAGAAAGAGGGAAATATCAATGTGACAGAGAGACATCGATTGGTTGCCTCCCACATATGCCCCGACCAGGACAGGGGATCAAGCCTGCAGCTGAGGTATGTGCCCTTGATCAGGAATCGATCCCAGGACCCTTCGGTCCTCAGGCCGACGCTCTAACCACTGAGCAAAACTGGCCAGGACAAAAAGGAAAGAAATTCTGAAATGTACTATGACATGGATAAATCTTGAGGACATGTTAAATGAAATAAGCCAGTCACAGAAAGGCAAATACTGCATGATTCCACTTATATGAAGTATTAAAAGAAGTCAGATTCATAAAAATGGAAAGTAGAATAGTGGTTGCTAAGGCTTGGGAAGAGGGGAGGAAATGGCAATATTGTTCAATGGGTACAGGGTACCAATTTTTTATGCACTGGGTATTAAAATTTTATTTTTTTAATTCAATTTATTGGGGTGACATTGGTTAATAAGATTATACAGGTTTCCAGTGTACAATTCCATGATACATCATCTGCATGTTGTATTGTGTGCCCACCAGAGTAACAATTTTTTAAGATGAAAAAGTTCTGAATATTGGACAACAAAGTGAATATACTTAGCACTACTAAACTGTACACTTAAAATGGGTAAGATAGTAAATTTTATGTTGTGTGTATTTTACCACAATTAAAAAGAAAAACTCGGGGTCCTCATTTCCAAGATGACCAAGAAAAGAAGAAACAACGATTGTGCCAAAAAAGGCCATGGCCATTTGCGGCCTATTTGTTGCACCAACGGCGCCCGATGGGTGCCCAAGGACAAGACCATTAAGAGGTTGGTCATTTGAAACATAGTAGAGGCCTCAGCCATTAGGGACATTTCCAAAGCAAGTGTCTTTGCTGCCTATGTGCTTCCCAAGCTGTATGTGAAACTCGTGAGCTGTGCCACTCCCAGCAAGGTGCCCAGGAATCGTTCTCCTGAAGCTGTAAGGGCTGAGCACCCCCGCCCCGATTTAGACCTGCGGGTGCTGCCCCGTGACCTCCACCACAGCCCATGCCAGGAGCTAAGTCCTTAAGGACTGAAGAAAAGTTTTCTGGAAAAAAATAAATGGAAATTGTACTTAAAAAAAAAAAAGACTCAGCCTTCTTGAGGATGTTATGAAACACAGACAACAAAAATGGAAAGACTTTTGATTAAACTTTAATAAGGCAAATGCTCCCAGACAAAATAGAACAGCAAATGTTAAGCCGGTGAAGGGATCCGCAGAGCCCAGAGGTCAGAAAATGAGGCTGCCTGAATAAACTGGAATCCAGGGAGGCAGGGAGGGCCCGCCTTGACTGCAGCGAGAAGCAGGCGGGGAGGTCGCAGGCTAAACCAGGGGCCAGAGCACTCTTTTTTTTTTTTTTCCCCAGTATGAGCAAACCCACCCTTAACATTTCTTTCTTTGCTGTTTTTTTCCTGGTTTCAAAAATCAATGCAAAAAATTCAAAGAACACAAAAATATTTATTTTAGAAAGCAAACATCCCTTGCAGCCTCAGGCAGATGGCCACCATTAACAGTATGATGTGTGGTCTTTCAGAACTTTTCTATCATTTTTATATTACTGTCTATGTAATATATGTATATTACTTTATAAAAATGGGATTATGTTATAAACATAGGTTTTTTACAGCTGTTCTGAAACTTTCCAGATTCTCTTAATAATACTCTTGGATGTTTTTCCAAGTCAGTTTATATAATTTTTAAAACCCTACCATAGTTTTCCATAACAGGGATATATCATGAATTATTTAATCAATATCCTATTGATGGGCTCTTGGGTCATTTCTAATTTTTTCTTGTTTATCAGCTGATTGTACCGATCAAGGTGTGAATGTCCTGGCCACAGAGCTGAATGATTAGAAGGGAGTGGAGCCAACCCTCACACAATGAAGGGAAACCTACCCCTCTAGATCACTGATCAGGGCAAGGGAGAAGGGCACCCTGTCCCTGCCCACGGAGGGAGCCTGTGGGGAAGGGGAGCTCATGATCTGGGCCACTCACTCTCAGCTGCCTTTGCCAGTCAGGACTGACAGCACTCTGTCCCTGCTGGACAGCTCCTAAGTCAGTGTCAGTGGCTGCTGGGATGCCCCCACCAACCATGTGAGGACTTTCCCAAAGACCTGCAAGGCTCAGGGAAGCTTCCCAGGAGGCCTGGAGTTTAGACTTAACTCTAAGCACTCAGGGCTGTGGTCAAAAGATGAGAAACAGCATGTCATGATAGCTAATGTCCTTTCTCTAAGGGGACAAGCACAAGCCCTCTTGTAAAGCCTTCCCTAATCTTTCCTCTGGGTTCTCTCAGCAGCAGACACTCTTTATCCACACCTCCACCCCCGTTACCCCTCTGTTAGTGGGGAATCAGACCTGCACCAAGCCATTGCTCCGGGACACCTGAAACCCCATAGTGGGTGCAATTGTCCCGGGTCAGCTAAAAGCCATCCATACCTGGAGAAGAAATCCCAAGTCCTGCTCACCTGCTGTCCCTCACACAGGCTTCTAAGCTGTGCCTGAGTCCCCTGGGGCCCCCAGGACACCTTTAGCAGGTGCTCAATACATGCTTCATCTAGTGAAGGGTAGATATCCCGGGGCCCTAGGTGGGGGGAGGTTTATATAACACAGATAGCTGAGCCCTACCCCCAGGATTTCTGATTCAATCCATCTGGGTGGGGCCTGAGAACCTGTATCCCTAACTCTGTCCCAGGTCATGCTGATGCTGCCTCCCAGTGGGCCTGGGGACCACACTTTGGGAACTGCTGGGTTTGAAGATGGGGCAGAGTCAGGAAGGCCAGTCAGGGGGCTATGGCGGCTCCAGGCCAGACAGGACCAGAGCTTGAAGCAGGACAAGGCCAGCAGCGATGGGCCAGAAGGGCCAGAAAGGAGAATGAGAGGGGAGAGGCATTTCCGAAGGGAGGGCCACCAGGAAAGTGCCCAGGTGGTTGTGGAGCATGACAGGGAGGGAGAGCTCAGATTGACTCGGGGGTTTTTAGCTTAAGGGGCCGAGGGGAAGGACTAGGAGGTAGGGAACCCAAGAAGGGTTCTGGGTAGGGAGCCCAGCAGGCACACCATCACTGATGGTGGGGCACGTTCAGTTTTGGAGTTCCTCTGCCGGGGGGTGTCCAGTGGGCAATTGGTAATTTTAGTCTGGGTGGGGCCTGAGGTATGGGGACTGTGGAAATGTGGAGGCACAGGTAATTGCCACAGAGCTGGTAGCTGGTGGAGTGGGAAATGCAACAGCCACCCGGTGAGAGTACTTGAATTACCAAAAAAAAAAAGCAAGAACCCCAGGACTGGGGGAAATTCTGCAAGCTCATGAGTCTTGTTAGGTGTGCCTCAACCTTAAGGCAGCTTCCTTGCTGTAATTCCCAATATTTAGGGACTGGTAGAAGGAATCCAGCAAGGAAAGGTGGAAGGTAGGAGACAGTAAAATTCCAGGGGCAGCTTAAGGTGTCCCGGGCCCCCAGCCGTCTTAGCCCAGGGCTTAGAGCTTGAGTAAGGGGCAGCGGGAGAGTAGGACCCAGGGGCTCTCTTCTCCAGGTGTGGGTGGCATTTCCCTTCAGCTGTTAGCTGCCCTGGCCTTGCACCAGACCAAGCACAATTGCATCCACTTCGGGGACACTGCGTGGGTGTCCCAGGCCAACCCAGGATGGCAGGCACCAGGGCCTGAGGAGGGAGGAATGGAGGGAGGAAACCCACTGCCATTCTTGGTATGGTTCTCTCTGCAGGAGCTGAGCTGCATTGGCCTCCCTCTGGGCAGCTTATAAGGCCTGGTGTGAGTTTTGTTTATGTGAGTACAGCATAAAAGGAACAAATCCACCAGCACCAAGGATGTTGCCACTCAAGTCCTTTTGCATACATTTTTCAAATGATAATTCACTCTACCCAACCCCCCTTCCCCACCCCCCAAGGCCGATTTATTGAAAAAACCACCTTATATGGTAATATTGCTAACACACCGTCAGCTGGCCTTTTTAGGGACTCTGTTTAAAGAAGATCCGCCTCTGGGGTTTTATATTGCTCTGGTGTTTATGCCAAAGACACACCAGCCCTCAGTATCTGGGAGAAGGACCTCTCATACATCTGGTGAGTACTGAACAGCTTGGAGAGCTCTGCCTTCCTGGGGCTGCCTGGCCCCCTGGGTGCAGGAGGCGCCTCCAGATTGGCCTGGTTTCCGTGACGCTGGCCTGGGTCACACGCGTCAAGGCCCTCAGTGGGCAGCGGTGCCTGTGAGCACACTGCTGCCTGCTTCTGGCCACGGGGCATCCCGGGGAAGGGCTTTTCCAGTCTGGATGGGTGCTCCCTGCCCTCATAACTGGGTGATGGGTGGGATGTGACACCCACGGTCTCTACTCATCCTGCTGACCAGGAGCAGCGCAGATTTACGCTCTCCTGTCCTTTGTCACAGCTCCGAATGTCTGGGAGGCTGTCTTAGGGGGGCAGATGCTTTTCAGAAAACCTGCTTCTTCTCAGGGTGTTGGAGTCAAAGCTGATGATGGTCCCAGTGTCTGAGACGTCTGGGCTGGGAGTAAGGGTGTATTTACTTTAGTCCCCTGTTGGTCTTGCTGTCCTCTGACTCGTGCTTGGCTGAGGTGGACAGAACATTGCCTCATCCTTGAAGGCTCTAGGGTCACTGTTGATGTGGGAAGTCAGAGGTGGGACAGGACGAGTGTTGTGTGGCATCAAGCAGTTTTAGGGCTGGGAGGAATATAGGAGCCATCGAATTCATTCTCTGTCTAATTCATTCTCTGATGCGGACACTGAGCCTTAGAGAAGTTAAGCGATTTGTCCAAAAGATACACCCGCTGTGAAATCATCTGCCAATGTCATTACTACCACCATCACACCCCCCCCCCCCCACAAATACATGCGCACAAATAACTGAGAAGAAAACAAGACCGAGGGGCCGAGGAGAAGGTCTCTGGGGTAGGGAACCCAGGAGGCACACCAGCACTGACGGGGGGCAGGGTCCGGTTTTGGAGCGCCCTCTGTGTGGGGAGGTCCAATGGGCAATCAGTCATTTTAGTCTGGTAATTTCTACTTTGTGATCGAAGTCCGCTAACATCTCTTTATGGCTGAGGCAGATAGTGTAGTGGTGTAGGCCTTGGATGCCGACCGCTGGCTACCAAAGTTACTAAGTGACCTTAATTTGCTCTCCTGTAAAATGGGAGCAATAGTAATACTACCTACTTGGCAGTGCTGTTGTGAGGATTAAATGAGATGATGCATGTGTAAAGTGCTCAGCTCAGTGTTTTCAGGGCCTGACCCTGATTGCTCAAACTTTAAACATCACCTGGAAGGTTTATTAAAACACAAACTGCCCTACACTGCACCCCAGTTTCTGATTCTGGAGGCTGGGGCAGGGCCCACTAATTTGCATTCCTAATAAGCTCCCAGGTGATGCTGAGGTACTTTGCATAGGGAGACTCTAAGTGCTTGCTTTTATTATTTGAATGGATTTAGACTTGGAGGTAATCCCTTGGGCTCAAAAGAGAGCTTCCCACCTTATGACAGAGATAAATGGGTGCTGGAGAAACTGTAGTGAGCTGAGAGATTCTACTTGCCAGGCCTGGGAAACCAAGATGGGCAGCATGACATCCTGACCGCGGGGCACGATTTCTTTACTTCTTCGCTTTGTTCATCCCACCAACATTTATTGAACAGTTATTATGTGCCACACACTGTCGCGGCTCCTTAGGGACAGTGTAGGGACTTCTGCAATCATTGAGAGAGGCAGAAAAACAGATGAGAACGTTGGAGTCAATAAATGTATAAAAAGGCTGTAGGGACTGACGAATCTCAGAGGGAAGGCAGGGGTGGGTGGGTGGGGAAGAGATTAACCTAAGAACTTATACGCATATATGCATAACCCATGGACACAGACAACAGTGTGGTGAAGGCCTGGGGGGTGGTGCAGAGTGGAGGGGACCAATGGGGGTAAGGGGGGCCTTTGGAACACTTTCAACAATGAAGATAAATTATTTTTTTAAAAAGACTGTAGGAGGAGCCCCTCACTCAGCCCAGGAGTTATCAAGGAAGCCTTCCTGGAGGAAGGGGTACCTGAGCTGAGTCCTGGAGTTGTGGTAGTCCCGGTAGAGAGGAAGCATGGTCTTTGGGATTCTTTAAGTGGCTCAGCTCTACTGAATTTAGACTTCAAGGCAGGAAGCAGGGAAAGCTAAGGTCAGAGGGGCAGGCAGGGCTGCATTATCAGGGCTTTGTGTACTACACTAAAGGATTGGGCAATGGGGGACTACAGGAGTGTGAAAGCAAGAGATCTGCCCTTTGGAGGGGCTGCTCTGGCAGCTGTGAGGAGAGTGGACTGGAACAGGGCAAGAGTGCTACCACGGTCTGAGGTGGTCGGGAGTTGGTCATACAGGGTGGCGTGGGGATAGAATTAAGACATCCTGGGGACTGGCTGGGAGGGAGGAGAGAGGAGTCTGGGTGTAGGGCTAGATTCCAGGGTGGGTGGTGCGATTCCCTGAGGGACAATTCCAATTTAGAGGGCGGTGATGAGGAGAGCAGTCCTGGAGGTGGAATTGAGGTGCTGGGGGGGCATTGGGGTATAGATGCCCAGCAGGCAGCTGGCTCTGTGCATCTGGAGCCCAGGAGAGGGATCTGGACTGAGCTGGGAGAGTGAATGAGAGGCCCAGGTAAAGGCCTGCAGAGCAGGTCCAAACAGCAAAATCCTGGGGATCAGAAATATCACTAACCAGGAATCATTTTAAATTTAATTAACATATATCAACCAAGTCCAGATGCCCTGAAGTTATTTAGAGGTGCCGCTAGAATTTTCCACTGAAGGAATGTTTTTCGGGAAATGATTTCTCTCTGCCAGGCTCTTCGATCCTACAAATATGTGTGTGTGTGCAAATTATAACAGGCAGCTGCATACGTGTCATTTAAAGCCCTCACCCCAAAATAGTTCCCCGACTATTGTTTGAAATCTCATCATCTGAAAAGCCTTCCTTTAAGGGTTTAAACTTTCTGCCAATTTCCAAAATGTCTTTGGGAACTGGCGTAAATTCAACTGTTGATAATCACTGATTTGTGAAGTGGCTCATTCAGCTCCTTCCAATAGCAGCAGACTTCATTCTGGGAGCAAGCGGAGAAGCGTCGGAGAGGTAGGAAGAATGATTTTTGCAGCCCTTTGCACAGGGATGGGCAAACTTTTCCTGCAGAGGGTCAGATAGGAAATATTTTAGGCTTTGTAGGCCTAAAGGTCTTCGTAGCAACTATTCAATTCTGCCCCTGTAGCAGTAGCAGCCCTAGACAGTATGTGAGCAAATCATGGGTGTGGCTCCATTCCAATAAAACTTTATTTATAGACACTGAAATTTGAATTCCCTGTAACATTTTTTTGACATTTTAAAATGTCAAAACCATTCTTAGCCCATGGGCCACATACAAACAGGCCTTAGTTTGCTGATCCTGATTTACAATTTAGAAATCGCTTTCATTTCCATTATTTTATTTATCCATCGCCTTGTAAGATAGATGTTAAGGCTTCCACTTCATGCTTGAGGAAACTGAAGGCCAGAGAAGGAGACAGGGACTAGGCCATGGGAAAGGGTGCCCGGCGGAGCAGAAGGGCAAAGAAAGGAGGGGTGGAGGGAACTCTGAGGCCACCCCTTCAGAGTGACAGGGAGGGGGGCTAACACCTCTGTCTTCATATTTGCTTGGGGGGGGGCGTGGCCAGGGAAATGAGTGAGTGTGACATTTTTTACACGCATGCACTTGGTTTGGGGGAAGGAGAGGGGAGCTGTGTTTCTAATTTCGTGAAATCCTCAATGAAGCCCAGATGTCGTGCGTGCTGACTGAGCCAGGACACTGCGCTCAGCTTTGCCAGCGCAGAGCGGTTTGACCCCAGGAAACCACAGTGCCTCTGGCTCTGGCTGGGCTGACATGCTCCAGTCCAGCCACAAGTTACCAGCGAGCAGCTGGTGGAGACATTCCAGGAGAGCCTGGCTCTGGGGCAAAACCCTTCTTCCCAGGGCAGCTCCCCTCCAGGCCCGCAGCCCTGACCCCGCCTCCGCCTCCCTGGCTTTTCATTTGGGTCCGCCTTGGAGAAGGCAGATTTAAATCCGCTCACAGTGCTGCAGAAGGCGTTGTTGACAGCTGTAAGATGCTCCGTGGCTTGTCTCAGCTGCTGGGAAACAAAGTCCAACGCTCTCTTTTTGTGTGTGGGGAACTCAGGGGAGACAAAAGGATTCACTGAAAAGCCAGACAGGCTTGAACTATAAATCACACAGGAGAGAGAGAGAGAGAAAGCTGAGGGGACCCTAGAGCAAGGCAGTCACGGACGTGTGGCTTTGCCCCTTGGCCACCTGCTAGCTTCCAGGGTTGGGCCCCTGCTAGAGCACATAACTGCTTGCTGAACAGCTTGTGGAGAGAAAGCTCGCACCCTGTGGTTCTAAACCAGGCCCATGTGATCAAGGTGTCATGATCCGGGACTGTGGGGACCAGAGGACACCGGGGGCAGCGCAGACCAGGTCTGCCTCTCAGGTGGTGGGTTGTCATCCAACATTAACTGAGCACCTACTCTGTGCTAAACACCGAGGCAAGTGCAGGGGCTTATAAACATAAAGGTAGACATAATCCTGGCATAGGAGGGGCCCAGAGACTCAGAGAGAGACAAGAACACAGACCCTTTTGTTTTAGGGCTTTTGCTGCCAACAGCACTAGAGAGGCAGAGAGGCAGAAGGGAAAACACCAAACATGGAGAAGTTATGAGAGTTTCGCTAAGGTGGTGAGGAAGGGGCCAGTCCAGGCTTTGGAACCTGCCTGGGCCGACGCCAGCCCTGCCGCTTCCCGGCTAGGAGACATTAGGCTACGTCTTTCCCTTCTTGGAGACTTAGTTTCCAAATCTGTAAAACTGAAATAAAAATATCTTCTCTCAGGGCTTTTGTGAGGATTCAATAGGTAATAGATGTGAAGGGCTACCATTTTTTTCAAATTAAAAATACATTTACTTACCAAAAATGGAAACAGGGGCTATACTGCTGTGTTTCACCTGACAAAACAGCGGGACCTTTTCCATTGCATTAAAAACATTCTGCTCTTTCCATTGTATGGACGTTTCTGGCTATTAGTTTACGAACCAATTTATTTATTATTCAATAACTTTTTCAACATTAAAGTTGTTTCTCATTTTGGTTATTTAATTTATTCATTTTAAGTATGTTTTTATTATTGATTGGAGAGAGAGAGGAAGGGAGAGGGAGAGAGAAGGAGAAGGAGAGGGAGAGAGAGAAACATCAATGTGAGGAGGTAACACCTACGGCTGCCTCCTACACACCCCCTCCTGGGGATTGAGCCCGCAACCAGGCATGTGCCCTGACTGGGAATGGAACCAGCGACCTCTTGGTTCACAGGACAACACTCAACCAAATGAGCCACATCAGCCAGGGCACATTTTGGTTATTTTAAACAAAGCTGTGATGAACTAGCTCTTGGCCAAATCCTTCCAGTTACCCACGAGTGTTTCCCAGGGATAAATCCCTAGAAGTGCTTTTGTGGAGTCAAACCACATATACATTTTTATTTATTTTATTTTATTTTATTATTATTATTTTTAATCCTCACCTGAGGATATTATTTCTATTGCTTTTCAGAGAGAGTGGAAGAGAGAGAGAGGGAGAGAGAGAGAAACATCAATGTGAGAGAGACACATTGATTGGTTGCACCCCAACCGGGGCTGGGGATCAAGCCTGCAATCTAGGTATGTGCCCTTGGCTGGAATTGAACCCAGGACCCTTTAGTCCGAGGGCCTATGCTCTAACCCCTGAGCCAAACCAGCTAAGGCTATTTTTATATCAAAAGATATGTACAGGTGTTCGTATGAAAAATAATATAATAATAAATAATAATACAAGAATAAACTATTAAACTATTTCAGGTACTCACAACTGTAAACCTACTTTTGCCCATCCTATACATTATACACAAAAGATAGATGTTAATTTTAAGGCTTTTAAATCGTATTTTCAAATTCCCCTTCCAAAAACTAATACAATTTGACACGTCAGCAGTGAATGCAAGCCCCCTTCCCCACATTTTTTCCCATAAGAGTGTCCCCAAGCACTGGACACAGCACTCCAGCCAGAGGTGGGGTTAGCTTTCACCCTGGCCACAGTACACTGCTGACAGTCAACGCGACCCAGGTCCTGCTTACAGATGCTGAACAAGAGTTTTCACAGTTTGGTTACTTAGACTCACATGCAGAACCTCATGTTTATTCTATTAAATTTAATCTTATTGGATTCAGCTTATTTTCTCTGCTTTTTGAGGTCTGCTTTGAATTCTGGTTCTTCCATCCAACGTATTTAGTATTACTTTCTCCCCGGTCTGTTTTCTCTGGAAATTTGATCAGCATGTGCGCTATATTTTTACCCAATTCATTTATTAAAATGTCACATGAGGAAAAAACCAAGAGTGGAGCCTGAGGGCCTGGCCAGTGTGGCTCAGTTGTTTGGAGCATTGTCCCCATATGCCAAAGGTTGCAGGTTCGATTCCCATTCAGGGCACATACCTAGGTTGGGGGTTCAATCCCTGGTCGGGGCACATATGGAAGGCAACTGATTGATGTTCTCTCTCATATCAACATTTCTCTCTCTCTCTCCCTCTTCCTCCCCTTCTCTCTAAAATCAATAAATATATCCTCAGCAGAGGATTAAAAAAAAAAGAATAGAGCCTGAGGCATATCACTGTCTCCAGGTTGACACTGATCCATCAATTAACACTTTTCAGTGACCAATTCAGGCAGCTACAAATATGTCCATGTAATTTATTGTTCAGCCCACTTGGCTTTATCAATAGAGATGTCACAGGAGACCCTGTCAGGTGCCAAGATCAAGTTAAGCTCAACATCTCCTACCTTCTCCTGCCCCACGGTCCTCAGAGAAAAGGGAGGGCTGTTACTCTGACATTTGCTCTTGGTAAACCATTACCAAATATAAGAAATCACTGCTTTTAAAATGCTTTCTTTAGCAGTGCCTCTGGAAACCTAACTGACTCTCATATCAAGAGTATCTGAGGTTTTAGAGGTCTGCCTTCTTTCCCTTTTGAACACTGAACAGCATTTGCCCACCTCCAGTCTTCTAACGTCTCTTCACTTCTCCATTCTTCCAAGTTGGTGGATCTTCTCTGCAGTCCTGAAACTGCTCAGGCCCAGAGAAAACCTTTCTCCTTGACAGCCATTGGTTCATCCACTCATTCATTTTGATAACAAACATTTAGGAGCCCACTCTGTGCCAGACATTATGTTAGGCACACCGAAGCATCACTGGGGAGTGAGGCAGACCCAGGTGCTGCTTTTACGGAGCTCCTTGTGAGCTAGGCTACGTAGAGTTGATCGTTGCTCGTGCAAGTTCAAGGAGCTGTGGGGCAAAGAAGAGGGACCACTAAGACCAGTGGCCAGAGAGGCCTCAAGAAAATGCAGTGTCAACACAGAGGCCTGACAGGTGATAGGAGTAGCAAACAGGTGGGGAGAAGGATCTTCCAGCCCCTGCATCTAAAAAGTTCGGAAGGGAGAGGAAGTGACACCGTTCAGAGAATGGAAACTCCATATGACCATAGTGAGACGGCTGAGAGGGGGCAGGATGAGCCTGGAGGGGCAGGCAAGGGCCAGGCCCTGAGGGCCCTGTGGGCCAGGTTAGAGAGCTGGGACTGGACCTCCATGGCCATGGGAGGTCATGAGGATCAACAGAGACAGAGCAGAGCTGGACTGAATAAGTCACAGAGGGCCTCTCCCTTAGTGTGTACCGTGCTTCAAACCTAATGGGAAAGGGTTTCCTTTTAGCCTTAAAAAATTTTGTTAATAAGCTTCTGCTCAGTCTCTACTTATGTAGAGACTGACCTCATGTTCACAGGCCTGTGGCTCTGTCTCCTCTTTGCTTTGGTCATTGTCGCCACTGTCCATCTTCAGCATAAGATGGGCTAAGGTCACAGGTTTCTATCTTCTCCTCTTATGGTCACACAACCTGAATGAAGCTTGGTTGGGGCTTCCTCCGCTGCCATCACCTTCTCTTTCCATGCCACAACCTCTCTTTTCTGGACTCCTGAAAGCTGGCCTTTGTAACCACTCAGCTAGGGCCTTTCCCACTTCCATCCACGCTGTCCCGCCCAGGGTTTCCCAGGCTAGAAGGCAATCTGCTCACTGTCTCCTGAGTGTCTGTTGCTTCTCTCTTATCATGGAGTGCCAAGAATGTGTCAGATGTCTTTCAATCTCCACGCGCCCCCCCCCCCCAAAGAAAAGAAAACCTGCAACAGATGTTGGAAAACTGAATTCCCTCCTCACTTTGCAGCTGTCCCAATTCAGGTATCCGTATGGGAAGAGGGACTTCTCCGTTTTCTCCATCCGAAGCAGCAGGGGGCAGTGAGTCTCATCAGGAATCTCTTGCTTTCCTCTCCTCTCAGGCTGCCCCTTCCTCCTCAGGTGCTTCTACCTTTAGGATTGTATGTTTCCCCTATAACTACTGCATCTTTTCCCCTTAACAATCTGTTATGTTGATTTTAATTATAAACTGTTCATGAATACAGTCCCCTTGCAAAAATTTAAAACATTACAGCTGTATCCCAGTACTTCCTCTCCCAGCCCCTTCCCACCACTTCTGGAGGTAATCACTATGATCAGTCTTAGACTTTTTTCCAGAATTTTTTTGCTGTGGTTATTTCCATAAATAGAAAATTATGGAAAATGCACCATATTGGGGGTTTTTTCTATCTTAAAAAGAACTTGCATACATGGTTTTACGCTCTACATTCTGTTCTGCAACTTTCTCAGTGGACTGGTTTAGAAACCTAGCCATGTGAGTCCATAAAGACAGGCCTGACTCTTCTCTTAACCTCAGTACAGTATCCCATACTTTGGACTTTTGGGTAGTTCCAAATTGTATGTTTCTCTAATTAAAGAGTGCCAGTTTTTCTACATCTTTGCCAACACCTATTATAAAACTTTGAATCTTAACACTGTGATGGGTGAAAATAATCTTATTTCACTTGTCACATGTTGGAGAGAGTCTCCACTTCTCTGATAACTAGTGAGGCTGTGCACCTTTTCATGAAGCTGTTGGGTATTTCACTTCCTTTCATTGGGTATTTGCATTTCCTTTCCTGTCAATTATCTATGCATCATTTTTGTTTTTCTTTGGAGCTGTTTACTTCTTTCTTATTGATTTGTAAGAGTTCTTTATATATAGTAGATAATAATCCTTTGTTATATGTACCGCACATTTTTTCAACTCCTTTCCTACCCTTCAAGTTTTTTAAGATTCTTTCCATTGGATTAGAGCTTTGTAGCTCTTCTGGGTTTGAAGAGGCAGGTGGATGCGTTTGCTAGAACTGCCAAAACAAACGATCACAGACTTGGTGGCTTAAACAACCAAAATTTTTTCACAGTTCTGGAGGTTAGAAGTCCGAGATGAAGGCGTTGGCGGGATTGGTTTCTTCTGAGGCCTGTCTCCATGGCTTGGCGATGACTGCCCTCTTGCTGCCTTTCACATGGTCTTCCCTCTGCTTGTCTCTGTCTCAAAGGCTGCTGCTGCCTCCTTTATGAAAACACACCCTTCCTATTGGATTAGTTGTACTGGACACCAGTCATATTGGATCAATGACCTCATTTTACTTTACCTCTTTAAAGGCCCTATCCCAAAATACAGTCACACTCCGAGGGACTGGAGTTTAGGATTCAACATGTGAATCTGGGAATACACAATTCGACCTATATCAGCAGGGTAGAGGAAAGAAGCCCAATCACCAGGGACTAGGAGGCCATGTCCACGCTTGTGTCTCCTGGAACTGGGCCCTGACTGCAGATGAGATCAGGCCCCAAAGTAAGGAAGACTGTCTCCAACATGTTTTTGACAATTGGCTGACTGCTTCCCTTCTCCCCCAACCCCCAAGGTGCTCCCGCCCCCAGTTCACTCAGCCGCGCTCACCATGTGTGAAGAGGAGACCACCGCCCTTGTGTGTGACAATGGCTCTGGCCTGTGCAAGGCTGGCTTCGCAGGAGATGATGCCCCCCGAGCCGTTTTCCCTTCCATCGTGGGTCGCCCTCGCCACCAGGTGTGTGCTCTTCTGGACACAAGGCTTTGAGCCACTAGGAGTAAGCGCCGCATTGTGGAGACGATGCTGGGCTGTGTGTGTGCATGCGTGTGTGTGTGTGTGCATGTGTGTGTGTGTGTGCATGCGTGTGTGTGTGTGTGTGTGTGTGTGTGTAACATAAGGTAAGGGGAGGAAGTGTCTGAATGAGCTCTGCTCTCTCAGAGAATGGCACTGTCTTAGGAGAACGAAGAGAGGCAAGCTCACAAGAACTCCTCCGCCTTCTCTCCTTGCCACGGCCTCATCACCCTCACCTCCTGCTCTCTGTTTCCTGAAGAAAGACATTTTTCCTGTCTTCATCTTTCCTCAGAAACCCTCTGATGCCTCAGTCCCCCTGAGGGGAGCCCTCGACCAATTCGCGCCTCTCCTCTTCTGTGTTGCAGGGTGTAATGGTGGGAATGGGCCAGAAAGACAGCTACGTGGGGGACGAAGCTCAGAGCAAGCGAGGGATCCTGACCCTCAAGTACCCCATCGAGCACGGCATCATCACCAACTGGGACGACATGGAGAAGGTACCGGTGAACTCCCCCCTCACACGCTCGTTTTCACCCTGATACGCCCTCGTGGCCCTCGGGGCCCGCAGTCCCCTGCGCCCTGTCCGCTCTTCCTCTCAAGGGCTCCTCACAGCCTTCGTTCCTCTGTGTCCAGCCGCACGGCCCTACTCAACCAAGCATGGGGACATCTGTCACAGGGCGACTGCAGTGGCTCCCTGACTGGTTTCTTTGTCTCCTGTCTCACTCACCCAGTTAATTCCCTCCATTGCTGCACAGCTTCTCTTTCTGAAAACAGATCAGCGCATGTGACTCACCCCCTCAAGAAGCTTCAGTAGCTCCTCGCTAACCAACAGCAGCTCCCCAACTTCCTGGCTGCGGCCGAGGGCCTGGTCCTGCCGAGTTCCCAGCTCCATCCTCACACAGCTTCGGCTCCAAACCAGCGCTGCCTCCTCTCAAACGCTGCTGCTGCCTCCTTTTTATTTTCTCTGCCCTGACCTCGGATAGGTGCATCGATGCTATACTGTGATGATGATTCTCTAATGAAAATTTTCAGTAAGATACTATTGGGGTTTTTAGAAGCTTTTTTGTGTGTAAGAAAATGTGGGGAAAGGACAATTTTTAAATAGTGGTTTGCACAACAACATTATGTGTGCAAAATGCTAATAGAGCCTTTTTAATATTCTTTTGATGAATTCTGCTGACAGTTGTCTGAGAGTCCTTGTTTTGCAATGACTGCCTTTTGAAATGTAATAGAGGGCTTATTGAGCAGACTGTCACTGGGAATAAAGAACGTTGATTTGAAATCTGTAATTCACTATACTTTCCTCTAAGTCCTAGATTCAGCCACTCTGGATGTGAGATAAATAGATAAAATACAATAGCTTTTGCTTCACACAGTGGAACCGTTAAGAATACAGACGCGAGTCAGTGACAGGGAGACCTGGGAGCAAATCCTTCCCTCTAAGCCCTCAGTTTCCTCAGTTGTGGAGATAAAAATACATTCTTCATTAGGTTGCTTGGGAGATTGAATTAGGTAAATACTTAGTATAATCCCAAGGCAGGGAACATACTTAATGCTCAATAAATGGCACATACTATTGTGAATCCTGGGCCTGGGACCTGCGCCTGTAACAGTTATCCCAGATGATGCTGATAGAAGGCATCTGGGGCCCACATTTGAAGAAAACTAACATCACCTCATTCAGACTGATTGCCACATCCTTTGTGTCATTTGTGAAACTTCCATAATCCAGGGCCTCTGCTTGTGCCAGT